>NC_055704.1:17235833-17853666 GCF_017639745.1 Melanotaenia boesemani | reverse complement strand
TGTTTCTGATTTGATTTCAGTCTTGCTGTATTTTGGTTCTGACAAGTTCAGAGACTGACTGGTTTAAAAACTTCATGCTCTGCAACAAACTCCCTCATGTTTTTCTCCTTTTTCCAGTTTCTTCAGGATACACTGGACACCCTCTTTGGTATTTTGGATGAAAGCTCCCAGAGATATGGACTCAAAGTGTTTGATTCACTGGTAAGAACTTTTCTCTAACAATGAGGTCGTTGCCCTGGATCTTTTTTCATTTTCTCTTCCCCTGCATATAGAAAGCACTATCTGATCAAAACAGCAAGAACAAACTGATGGAAAAAAAAAGATCAAGCGATGGGACACTTCACAGCTTGCTGAGCCAGTCCTGTCGTGGTCACGCTACGCTGAGCTGAAGTCCAAAATCAATCTTCTCTCCCTCTCTTCTTTTTCTCTGCATCTCTGCAACTCCATGTTGACAGATAACACTTTTCTCCTTACACTGCGGTTTTATCATTGATGAAGAAGTCTGATTAGTCGGGGCTCTTATCATGTTTGCTTTTCGTGGTTTTAGGATCAATCCAGAAACCTGTATAAGTGCAGTTTGGATCAATTCAATAACCTGCACTGGGGAAACATCACACACCCTGGTGGCTTTATATTAAATCAGATATTGTATATAGTACACCTCTTTAGATAAGTCTTTTTTACTCTTCTGTTACATTTCTTATTAAATATTGTGCTTAATCAGTTGAGTTCAAGTTCACTGTTTCACCATTTTGTAGATTTTAAAGTTCAGATTACTCAAAGTTATGAACTGTGGAAAAAGAAATTAATAAAAATCACTACTCTAAATTTGCAAGAAATACCAGATATTCTTCAAAACCATGTGGAAAATAAAATAAATGGAAAACTTCTGTGGCTGCATTGATTCCCCAAATTAATCCCCCCTAAACAGAATCTTACTGCATGTAATCTTTCTGTTTTCCCCTCATATTTTCTATCAGTTTTAAGCTTTATCCAATAAAGCCTTAAATCCAACATATCTTAAAAGAGAATTTGTCAACTATTTGATGGATGCCAATAAAATTGTGCAGTTGGACGTTGAGTGTGCCGCTCATATAACCAATCATGTGGCACTATCAAAAGCTGCAGACTGTAAATGTGTCCTGAAAGGTGAAGCTTTTGTTTTAAGGAAAAATGACTTACATGTTCTTTTTATTTATTTTTTAATAGCATTTCTAATGTCTTCCTTTTCTAAGGTCCATATCATCAACCTCCTCCAGGATAGTAAATTCCAACACTTCAAACCTGTCATGGACACCTACATTGAAGGCCACTTTGCTGGAGCTTTGTCCTACAGGTGTGTAACTCTCTTCACTTCTCACGTATGTGGCTGCAGAAATACCTTAAGTATGGAGTACCACGACCATGCCCACATATTGTGTTTTGATAACAAATCACGTAAGCAGGCAGGATGAAGCAAACCTTTGTGGGAGTCAGAGGAGCTAATCAAATGCTTATGGTGCCCCCTAGCTGATGAAAAGCGAGGGATGAGATTGTGGTGGATCTTGCTTCTCAATACACATGTTCACAACAGGATGCTCTTACTCGCTGTCTTTTTCACACGTCTGTACCTAAGATACCAGTGCTGTCTTCTTTTTTTTTTTTTTTTGCAACCTGGTTTAAACTCTGTGATGCTGTTTCTATATATTTGTCAGATTTTAATTGTCACCCAAACTGAGCATGCATATAGTTTTTCTCTATACAAGTTGCATTAGTTCTTAATGGTGAATCAAAGTGACATCCAGTCCTGGCTAAAAAAAGAAAAAGAAAAAAATCTCATAAAGTAAAACTGACTTTTTTACTGCCTTTTCCAGTCATCGTTGTTAAGCCTCCCAGGAGCTCTGTTGATGAAATAAGCGCAATAATGTCATCTGAAACTGGTTTACACGTTGTCTGAAGGAGTGTTACATTTTAAAACGTGATGTTGCTTCATCGACTGTATTTTTCTGCCAGAGAAGCGATGCTGCTTGAGGTAAATGCTGTGTGCGTGTGTGTGTGGGCTCTAGGGACCTGATCAAAGTGCTGAAGTGGTATGTGGACCGCATTGTGGATGCAGAGCATCAGGACCACATTCAGCAGGTGTTAAAGGTGAGGCACACAAGCAGACAACCAGAAGCTTTTTAGACACATGCAGCTAACTTTATGGATACACATTAACCCATATTTACACACATATACACAATTACAACATCCAGAAATGCAAACAAACTTATTCCTTCTCAGTGCCACTCCTGTTTATTTGTTTCCCCATCAGGAGTGAATTCATTGTGTCATATCCCTCTTCTCGGTCTGTTACGCCACATGCAATTTTAATCAGTGGAAACACAGTGCCTCTGGTGTTAGGAAATCCTCGTCATTTTATTTCAGTAATAAATGCAGACATGTTCTGTAGATGAATTAAATGCCAGCCTGTCATGCAGTGAATAATAAATAGGGCAGACGTCATAGAAATGTTTGCAGGGTTTTCACATTTAAGCGATCTATGGAAAGCCTTAAAGAGGATTTAATAGTTTAATATGTGAAATTGCTTTCCTCAGACTAACAAGGTCACTGTTATCCCATGTCAGTTGAGCTTGAAAATCATTTTAAGGCATACTAACATGACAATGTATTGTCTTTTAATTCCAAAACTTAGTTTATTCTTCACTGAAGAGGAAGCATGACACATTTCGTCATTTACCAAACAAACAATAAATGGTTGTTCTTTCCTTTCCCCAGGCTAGCGAGTACATCTTCAAGTACATTATCCAGTCTCGCCGGCTCTTCTCATTGGCCACCGGAGGCCAGAACGAGGAGGAGTTCAGAGTCTGCATCCATGAGCTCTTCATGTCCATCCGTTTCTTCCTGTCACAGGAGAACAAAGGCATCAGTCCTGTCGCCCAGACGCAGGTGTGTATGGCCCTCTGTGCTTTTTCGACAAGCATGAGCATGTCCTGAAATCTCCTGTGCCTCATCAGAGGTGTGCCATTCTGTTTGTCTGTTTAAAAATGTGTGGATTTGTGCCTGTGGGTGCTTGTGCGCCTCATTGTGTTTTCTTTTATGGAGAACTCCCGTTAATGCAGTTGTGATGGGAAAGGGGGGGGGGGAGTTTGGTTGGTTGTAATTGAATTTCACGCTGCCAGAGGGGTTTGGAGTCAGAGTAGGAATCCCTGTGACAGCTTTTCCTTTTCCGGTGGGAGGTCTGCACTGCGGGGCGGCCGCCTTCTCTCTGATTTTAGACAACAACAAAACAAACAAGCTAAAGATGCCAAAGATAATCCTAATTACACAGATGCTGCGGTGGCTGTGTAGTCGAGCACTCTTGACAGGAAATATTTTGCATGTCTGTGTTTGTATTGTGCTGTCCATTTGATCTTTTCTCTTGGCTATTTGAACAATTATAACAATCCACAGCTCTTAACTGCATGCCAAAAAAGCAAAACAAAACAAATCAAATCAAAACAAGCAAATGTGATTTTTTTTTTTATGCTCCTCCGTCACTTCTACTGCCTCTAAGGCTCCTAGCATCATATTATTCAGAGTAATATGAAATATTCCAGCTGTTCCCTGTCCATGCCGGTCTGAAAAGCTCTATTTCATCCCTCCACTGACTTCTGATCTGGATTAATCTACATTCTCAACACAACAATAATTATGGGAGGATGCAGGTCAGGCCACTGTTAATCCAAGTTAATCCGTTACATGTGGCTCAAACACACACTGTCCAACATTCATTAAAATGTTCTCACATAAACAGCAAAGCCATAGACTTGCAGGCATAACAAAAAATTCTTGCACATGGGGAATTTGGTTTGGAAGATGGTGTAATCCTTTGACGTGGTCAACACAAGGAGCTTTTTAATGATGTAAAAAACAAATATATATGTCGCTATCAAGCAATCTCAAATGCTTCATCTGAGCAGGCCTTTTCTCAAAACACATTTTAAAGTGAAATAAAGTGCTCCGTAGAAACAGTCTGCAAAGTCTACGATTGTCACACCACTTTAGAGCTTTAGTCCTCTTCATTTTCCAGCTGTGCATTAAGAACATGACAGAATTGCCCAGGAAGAAAGAGCGTCCAACAGCAAGATGGCAACAAGTTATGGGCAGAAATTCTAGCTGTCCTTCAGCTTAATCCATTTAATCCATGCCTGCTGTAGTACCAACCAAATCCAGTGATTCAGAGCACAATATTACATCCTTACTGTTGTATTCCTAACAAAACAGCTCTTCATACTCAGAAGTATCAGTATGACGTGTGTTGTGTGACTTCTGGTTACCTATTCTTATGCAGCTTTATAGAATATCGTGCAATGAGCTCTTCGGTCGCCTCAGGCTTTCCCTCACTGAGCTTCACAGCAACTTCACAAAGAAGCTTCTTTTACCAGATTAAATTTACATTATCCAGTGCTGATTCAGTAAAAGATGCACTGAATGGACAGGGTAAATACTATTCAGGATGTGCAACAGTCATGCATATTCATGTTGTAAAATACTGTCTTCAGTTTTCTAATTTTCAGCTTGAAGGCTTTGAGCTGCAAGTGATTTATATGGCTTTGATGATAATGGATGGTGCCTTGTTCAATTTAGCCTCCACTTGATTGAACATCTCTCGCTCTCTGCACAGGCGGTGTTCCTTCGGACGTTCCCGGCAATCTATGGCGAGCTGCTGAAGATCTTCACACTGCGGGAGGTGGCTGGTTTCGTCCGGGAGACGCTGGCCAGCCTGCCAACCGCTGCCCACGCTGAAAGTCCCCTGGAGGCAGTCAAGCTGCAATGCATTGCCAAGACAGTGGAAAGCCAACTTTACATTAACCCTGGTGAGAACTTTTTCACACATTGTGTACATCTTTATTGCTTGCAAACTCACAGAAAGATTTGCAATGAAATGACAGGTTTGAACAAGTAAAGGCTTGGACAAATGTAGATGATCAAAAATGTTTTTCATTTTTGCCTTGCAATTTGCAAAGCAAGCTGTTGCCCCATGGTGCAGACATTAGGTGACACCCCTTGGCTAACTGCTACACTTCAGTGAACCTGTCACCATGCCATTAAATTGTGCTTGATTAAGGCTTTACACTGATGCAAATTACTCTGTCAGCACTTCACTCCCAACATGCTCCCAGAGGCTACAAGTAGAAAGAAAAACATCCACATACCATACATATTAATCTTACATATAAATCATATTAATGCAGTTAATTGAGAAACTTGTGAGCATGAAAGCAAAGCGATAAATTGAGTGGCATAAAGAGAATTAACAAAGCCATTGTCTCTGTTTCTCTGTGTGTCTACTTTTACACACAGAATCGAGATGCGTGTTGTTGCCCGTGGTGCTACGAGTCCTCCAGACCCACATGCAAGAGCAGAGAGACCTGGTCATGTGTGCCCACATCCTCACCAGCATGCTCTCACTCATCAAAAAGGAAGAAAACAGCACTGCGGTAAGTGTTAACACTGGTAACTGAGAGCCATTATACCAGAAAAACCCTCCCCTTCTGTAAAGTAAATTTTTTTTTGTCATGAGTGACAATCTGAGCTTTGTCTTTTGTAGCTGCAGCTCATTCAGTCTCTTCATTATAATTAGAATTACAAGCAGAATAACTGTAAAATAACTTTAAAGTGAATCAAAACTACAGGAATGAGTCTTATGGTGGTCTCCTTGGCAAAATGATCCACGGCACATTGTTTTGTTTTCTGTTTATCGCAATTAGTCATAGTTACAAGAGCATTGGCAGGTGTGTATTCCACTAATGAGACCTATCAATTTACCAGCGGGGATTGTCAAAGTGACTTTGAGTTTTGCGTCTTTGTGGTTTATGTGTGTGCTTGTGTGTGTGTCGAGGTTGGCTAGCTTGCCCTCTTTGCTGCCAGAGGGACAGCTAGTGGTAAAGGCACCTAGAAGGACACACATACACATGCACACACCCCAGATTGGCACCATATTTAAAGGGAGGTGACAGCAGTGGTAGCCAATGTGCCAGTGAGACTCCTTTCTTATTATCACTCTTTCTAACACCTGTCTCTTTTGTCAGGACTAGAGACAACAGGGAAATGCATACACACACACACACACAGAGAACACACGAGTTTATGCGCATCCCCCCTTTAGATGCTTTTAATCTTTTACCGTCTCTTTCTCCTCTTTATTCTGCCTTCTTTTATTCTTTTCCATTCTCAGCTCTTTTGTGAACTTGGGTAGTTTCAGAAAGCACCGTGTAGCCCTGAAACTAAAGTTTCCTGTCTGGTTCCTGGCTCATTAAAACTAATAAGAAGATAACAATTACAAGGCAGAAATTGCAGGCCTGGCGCTTACATTGAATGACATTGGCTCTCGATTGTGGTTTAAGGTACTGTTGGTAAAAAGTGTAAATAAGCAACTGATTCAAGGTCAGTTTAAACTTACAATTCACTGACATCAGTTTTGAGTTATGCAGGTTTCTTTTGGAAGTACTTAAGCATTATGCTGAGGCTTTACATTTGCATTTTGGTTATTTTTTATCTTTTTAACTTAACCTTTTAAAACCTGAGGTCCTCTAATTGCTAGATGTTGAGAACACATGGTCACACTGTGTCACTTCGGAGACCTTGTCTTTATTAAAACCTCTCTAATTTTGTTGGATAGAGATTTAGAGCTACACTTGCATCATTCCAAAGGGATATGAGTGTTTTAGGCAAGCCTAAAACTTTTTATTTTGTGCTATGTGCTATCTTTATTTAGTCCTTATCGGTAACATATACTAAATTTACACATCTGACAAGTGTTCCCTTTACTCCAAAAGTATTGAAATAGACCTTATGTTTGCAAATTCATCACTGGTATGTAAATTTCTAGTTTTTCAGATTAAAACTTATATTGCTGTTTGTGTGTTCTCTGCGTAGGAGCCTGCAGTGACAGAGGAAGTGGAGCTAATTGTGGAAAGCCTGCTGGCAGTTTTACTGAGGACCATCTTGGAAATCAGCAACCGACCCCAGCCTGCTGGACCTGCCATGAGACTGCAATTCCAGGACGTCACTGTATGTGTGTTAAGTACTTAGCACCAGTCTGTGTGTGTGTGTGTGTGTGTGTGTGTGTTTGTGTGTGCCTAATACTCCAAATTGTTTTGGGATTTTACAAAATCTACAAGAGTGATTATGGGTTTTAAATTGAGTTGCAGCTCTGGCAACTAGAAATCTGCCAACATCATTAATATTAATGACGATAAACAAGATTTATGATGCAGTACAACAAGAAAATGTAAAGGTGAAATGGATAATAATGAATAATGCTTACATTGTGTTATAGATTCAGTATAATAGACCTGCCTTGCCCTTTACCTAAAGCAACAGATACAAAGGAAAATCCTTTGCAAAATAATCATATTTTAGAATTCTCCTCACTCTTGATCTTCCCTCAACATAAAGACGGATGGGAAAAAAAGAAAAGAAAAAGGACAAATGTTTCTAATAGTTCAGATTAAGAGCTTTAGCACTGCTGTAAGTAGAGGCAAGCAAATAATTCTCCATCTCCTAAATGACTTTGCCATTCCTCCCACTTGACTCCATTCTATATAAATATTTTAAACCTCAATAGTACATTTGATTTAATAATTTAGAGCAAACCCTGAAGATAAGCCTCGTTGCTCCACAACATTCAAACAGCTTTTCCCTTTTTTATGTGTTTTCCTATCAGGGGGAGTTTGTGGCATGCTTGTTGGCACTCCTGCGACAGATGAGTGACAGACACTACCAGAAGCTGCTGCAGGCGTTCAGCAGCAAAGATGACCTGAGGGTGAGACTGCCACATCCATCTCTCTATCCTCATTCATATCTGTGTGACTTTGACAGAGCTTCTCTCTTTGGTTATGTGATTGTGTGAGTATGTAGTGAAAATGAACAGCGATAAAGGGTTTTCTGACAAAAATGTGCATCAGTGGAGAAAACAAAAAATGTTATGCAGTAAGATGATGCATTGGTTGATAAGGAACTGATTTTGGTGCAGATCTGGATTTAAATCTCTATCTAGGTGAAATATTTATGCCAACATTTGAAAAGCAAAATATGTAATTGTCAACTAAGGTAAATTATATATGTATATGGATGGATTCTAGTTTCTGAGATATTCTCTGAATGAAAAAGGAGGAAAAATGCAATGGGAATCACATTCATGACACATTTTACAGAAGATTCCACAGTGCTACTGTTCTGCTTAATGTCATGTATGGATGTTAACTGTGTATTATAGTGATCAATCTGAAACTTAAACAAATTTGCTTTTAATGAAAGCTTGTGCTGCAAGATATTTTTAATGAACTCAGCACTGGTTGGGTGCAGTAGCTTTTGGACAAAGCTTGTATGAATATTTTAACACCATGGAGAGCGACACAGAGGAACTCAGACCCAATATGGAGATTTAGTCCTGTTACTTAGCATGTTCTCACTGGTGATTGGTCAAAGATAAGTATATATGGTTACTAACTGCCTTAAGAACTAATGTAAACATTTTTTCCAATTGATGACTGATAATACACCTGCTTGTTTGTGTGTCTGTTGCAGGATTTCCTCCTTCATATCTTCACAGTGTTCAGGATCCTAATAAGACCAGAGATGTTTCCTAAAGACTGGACAGTGATGAGGCTGGTCACAAACAAGTAAGATCATTGGCCATGAAGAAAAAGAAGCAAATCACATAACAAATAGGAAGGAAATAAAACCCACAACTTTGCAGATACATCATCTGCACAGACAATCTTGGTGTAATAATCTGACATTAATGCATACTGTAGTGTCCACTGTAGGCTGAGCCAAGCCAGCTGGACTGGGTTTAGTTTCTTGGAGACATTTTGCTCTCATTTAAATAAGATTCTTCAGATCTGATGGAGATAGTGGGAGATTTTACTTAAGTAGCCTGGGACACCACTGATGTTTTAGAACAATGTTTGGACCATTTTTGTCTCTTTGGCTCTGTAAATATCCTTATTTGATTTTTCCATGACTCATTTTTAACATTACTTTACATAGTAACCCTTTGAAAACAATGACAACAGTTGACAGTGATTCATTTACTTTTGAGGTGTAACTCAACCCCAACTCTCTCTCTCTCTCTGCTCTATCAGTGTCATCATCACAACTGTCCTCTACCTTTCTGATGCACTGAGGAAAAACTTCCTGAGTGACAAGTTTGACTACAAGGTAGGAGTGTGCTGATGTGTGTGTTTCTGCAGTGCTTCAAAACTGGTTCAGAATCAAAAGAAATCAGAATCAAAACAGCATAAGCTGCAAAAGGTTGGCAGAACAAGTTTACCATAACTTTTAAAATGAAATTTACTAGCAAAGTCATTTTTGAATTTGGCAGCATTAAAATGGGAGCTGATGCCATCTTGTTAAAACTAAAGCTGAAAGAAAACAAGATTTTTATGACAGCATTAAAAAAGAACTTGCTAGTTTAGATGAAATTTTATTTGCATGTCAAACTTTTCTGTCTGAATCCCTAAAAACTTTAGTTCAGCTGCAAGTTTTTGCAGAATTTTGACAATTTGTTTTTTTTTTCCCCCCATTTCATTTTCAGGTGTGGGACTCGTATTTCTATCTATCTGTAATATTTATCAACCAGCCCTGTCTTCAGCTAGAGTCCTTCTCTCCCTCCAAGAGGAAGAAAATACTGGAAAAGTAAGTGTTACAGTGTGTATTTTAATCTGGCAGCTTTTCAACAAGCTGCCATGTGCAGTACACATTTTTCATGATATTTTGTCATACAGGTATGGAGACATGAGAGTGATGATGGGCTGTGAGATCTTCAGCATGTGGCAGAATTTAGGTGAGATTATTAGATTATAGTCTCCATGAATATGGCTTAGATGGTCTGGTTATATCTAGTGCATTGCTGTGGTTGCACTGGTACCTATTATAGGTTCTGAAATTTGTCTGCTCATATTTGTTGCTTGTTTGATGAAAAAAAAAAAAAACTGATCCACTAACAGCACAGAAACTAAGAGCATATAAATGACACCATTTTTTGTTTAACATTGAGCTGATCAGTGTTTCTTCTTTATACCCAAAATCATTTGTCACCATGGTAACTATAGTTATGCCTCAGCCTGCTTAATGTGGATGCATTTGTTTTGCCTTGAGCCTTTGATGGCTTTTTTTTTTAATCCTCTACTTTTCAATGTATTTTTGCATTATTTGAGATCTTCCTAAAGTTTTGTTTAATTTGGTCCCAATACTGCAAACAGCATTGGGTTTAAATGTACACCCTGTGGGTATTTAGCTAATGAAAACACTGTTTTAATTGCAGCATACTTTAGACAAATTAGAGAAATTTGTGGAGTTTAACTGAATTAGCCCGGTGGGATTAACAAAAGGACAACTGCTTCCCAGAGCTGTGTGAAGTGCATCTGACATGAACGCTCTGCTGTGTTCAGGGATAAAATGAAAAGTCTAACCTCTGTGTCGAACTGTGTCTTTCCTCCAGGGGAACATAAGTTAAACTTCATTCCAGCAATGATTGGGCCCTTCCTGGAGGTGACCCTGGTGCCTCAACCTGATCTGAGGAATGTCATGATCCCCATCTTTCATGACATGATGGACTGGGAGCAGAGACGCAGTGGCAATTTCAAGCAGGTGAGCTTCTGTTAGGCATTAGACATTCATTTACGTCCTAAAACATATGTATCAGTGTAAACTGTGTGGTTTTTTTTAACCTTTTCACACTTTAAATACTTTTGTAGGAACAAATGCACCCATATGAAATCAAAATAAGAAGAATACCATACATGCTAATATTAGATCCCAAGATATTTCTGTCACTTTAACATATTTGACTTACAGCTGCTTATACTGCTTATTTGAAGGAACTTGCATCCCAAGTTAAATGAAGATATAGGAGGTACAGCTCTTAATGGGGCAAACATACAAAACCATACATAAAATGTCATTTTCAGACAATGACAATGCAAAGTCTTGAACTCATTTACATCACCAAAGAATGGGTTAAGTTAAATTATTATTTGTTGTTGCTGTTATTCTTTTTTTTCTAGATGATAACAGATGACACACAGAAAGACAAAAATCGTTGTTGCAAACCCATGTATGAGTTCTTGAGAGTAATGGCTGTTGGCGGGAATGACGTCTTATATCTCTTTGTATTACAACAGACCTGAAAAGCCTCTCACTGAACACACTTTGTTGTAGTGTAGCGGGTGTAAAGAATTGTACCTTATATTCAGCATAATCATTTTCTTGAAGTCTCTGGCTCTGGTCTTGCTGCTCCAGCAAATGGCTGCACAACAGATTGCACTGTCAACAACAGACTTATAGAAGATATGCATGATCTTGGTGCAATCATTGAAGGATCTCCCTTTCCTCAAGAAGTAGAGTCTGCCCTGATTTTTCTTGTAGATGTTCACTGTGTTTCATTCCAAGTCTAGTCTGTTGTTCAGCTGAACTCCCAAGGAAGCTGTAGTTCTCAACCACCTCTACCTCTTTCCCCAGGTTGTAAATGGTGCTTTAATAAATATTTTGCTATATGGTGTGAACCATCTATATTTACTCTGACATTTTCTCTGTATGTCAGACCTAGATGATGCTATAACCCTTTAGGTGATCTTCTCTTTCTTTCTTTTTATTTTATTTTTTATTTTTGTCTTTTTATTATAGAAAAGGGTCATTGCCCACTGTTATCTTCCAAATAGAAATGTTCAGACTGCATGTAGTTGGTCACAGAGGAACTCAGTAGACCTTTGCAGACTAGTGAGGATAACCAATTTTACACCAGACATGCCTTAGCTAAAACTGTGAATTGCTGTTAAAGATGGCATGTTACACTATCCTTCAAAGACATGTTTTGGGTTCACAGAAACTTTTTTCAAATACAAATTTAATATTTTAAATAAACCCTGGACCTTTTACCTGTTTAACTAAAGGGACAGTTAACACATGTCCACAAAAAAGGGTTTCAGTCAATCATTAAGCTGTTAACAAGCTGTAATTCCTTAATCTTTCCACCAATTTGGTTGCTCATGCTGCCAAATTGAAGTCAGAGCAGAACTTTAATCATATTAAGCCAAAATCACATTTCTGTCAGAGTAAACTGTCTTTTTCAATGAGGGAATTTGATACACAACACTTCTCTGAATCATCTGTGTTGGTCTTCCTTCCAGTCATTTTATCAATATTGTTAAATTGAGTGTATAATTCTTCTTCATACAGGTGGAGGCCAAGCTGATTGACAAGCTGGACAGCCTGATGTCTGAGGGCAAGGGAGATGAGACGTACAGAGAGCTCTTCAATAGCATGTGAGTTGGTGAAATTAGAAAAGGCAGGAACAAGGGGCAGTTTCCTGCTTCCTGAAAGGTTTTTTTTGAGCAGAAGTCTTAAAATGAGTTTAAGTCTCCAAAGGGTGTTAAACAATTTGGCCTTTAAAGTCACTAAATCCCAACATAGACCTTCATGAAACTGCAGAAATCCAGGAGAGCCAAAGAACTGTAAATGCTGTTTATTTGGTCGTATGACCTAAATGATTCAAGGCTTCATCGGGTAATGACTGTGTGGGCAGAGATTTACAGGTCGTTTGCTCCACTACACGGCTGTTTTACTAGCAAAAGGGATTTAAAAGTGTCCTGCATTTGAGATGATGAGAGCTTGTTTGATTTCAGAGCAAGCAGTTAACGAGAAAAGTGGTCTTTAAAATAGAAATTTTAATATTTTCTTGGAAATTTACTAACTTTTCATTAGTGTTAGAAATGCATAATAGGGGGTTTTGTATTTGAGATTGTTCATATCAAGTAGATTGATAATGTAATAAGAGGTAAGTGGAGAATATTCACTTTCATCTTCACTCACACCTCCGCCTGTTCTTGTGTTTCCAGATTTGTGTTACAGCATGCTCAGTGTTTGCATATACATGTGGGCTTCTGTGTGTGTGTGTGTGTGTGTTCCCCTTGCTTTTATCAATGTGTGTCATTGTTCCTTTAATGTTGCCCTTCACTGTGGGCGTGAAGTATCTGGGCTTTAAAAACTCCTACATTTCAGCTTTTCCTACCAAAGGCATTGCAGAAGTCACATTTCAGATTCATTTGCATAGTGTACGTCCTTTCTCTGCAGTCACACACATGTGAACCAAAGTGTGATCTTGCTAAGTATTTAATGAATATTCATTTGCCCTTGTCTTTCATAGTGAATTATTCGATTTCCCACCATTTTTTTACATGTGAAACATTAGAGTAGTGCAACATCACTGCATTCTATTGATGCAAGATAATTATACCTAATCTTCATCATGTTATGATGCAGTAGAGAAGTATTATCGAGTTAATTTAGTCAATGATGTAAATTTGTTATTTTATGTTTGAGCTGCAGTGATATTTCTTTTTTTTTTTTTTTTTTGCTTTTTTCGTATTAATTTTTCCACTTATTAACCCCTTAACTAACCTGTGTGAGTGTGTGCTGACTTTAATCATGTTAACATTAATTTATTCCGCCTATGCTTCCCGCCTGGAGTAGAATTCCTCTGTTTGGTCCGTACCCTAGGTAAGATGCTCTCCTCTTCCTTCTCTTTGTCGTCTGTGTGAGGGGAAACGGGGAACAATTATTTCAGCCAAAAAAATAAGAAAAAAAAAAGAAAAAAAAAGAGCTGCAATATTTTGGCTATCGTGTGTTTGCACTCTAACCTTAAAATCTACTCGGGTGTCAAAACAGATTAATCAGTTATAGTGAAAAGAAACTTGTGGCCATTTTTACTTGAACTCCGGAAGGCAGGTTAACAAGCATAGGTGACACTGGCATGACTGAGATTGATTTTCTCTTTACTTTGCTTCTTTTCTTTTCTTGGTAATTTCCTCCATTGCGGCGCCTTTCCCCATTCTTTGTCCTGCTCGTTTGTCTTCTGGTCTTGACATCTCTCTGTCTTATTCTGTCTCTCTACATGTGTCCTGCAGCCTGCTGAAGAAGATTGAGAGAGAGACCTGGAGGGAGAGTGGAATCTCACTGATCGCGACCGTAACTCGCCTTATGGAGAGGTTGCTGGACTACAGGTAGGAAGACTCTCACATGTTAAGCATGTTTGTTTGATTTCTTCTTTTTAATTTGTATTGGTTTTGTGTGTCTGTTACAGGGATTGTATGAAGCTGGGGGAGGTTGATGGCAAAAAGATTGGATGTACTGTCAGTTTACTGGTAAGCAGTAGTCACTCTGTGTGTGTGTGTGTGTGTGTGTGATCTCCTAAAACTGTCTACATTTCTGGCTTGTTTTAAGCGCAAAAAAAAAAAAAAAGAAGAAGTGGAGGAGCAAAGTTAACGATAAGGGAGGCAGCAGCGTAATTATTAAATAGAAAGCCAGTTTGCTTTGACATTACTGCTGAGAACAGGTGATGATAGCTGTTCTGTTTTTAGACACAAATAAGTAATGAGAATAACTTATTCCAACAAGTCAGCACTGCATTTCCTCAGGTTCCCTCCAACAACTTAAAAAAGATGTTTAAGGAAATTGGGTGAATCTTAAAAAATGCAGAAAGCACACTGTCAGAAAAGTTATGGGTTCTTTGCTTATTTGTGACATGTGTCCTTTTCAATTGCATACTAGAATGTTCTGATAAAATAAAACGTAGATATAAAACAGTGGCAAAAATGTATGATAGCAAAAGAACAGTTTTAGCTTTAAATATATTTTTTAAAGTATGAGTACCTGGACTCCTATAAGATCTTAAGCACAAAGGAGTCCACCGGGCAGGCTCAAAGCTTGTGGCTGCTTTTTACCTAGTGGCTCTATCTGATCAGTCTGATCAGATGAGAAATGTGTTTATGTTTGAGTATGACAAATAGCTCCGCTGACAAAAAAAAAAAACACTAGTTTGCTCTCATATCCATCACGTAAACAAACATCTGAATTATATGTCTGGAAATAGATAGCTTAGCTTAACTTAACAACTCTGATTATCTAGTTAGCTTTACATCTAAAAAATCAGTTATGCTTATCTTAACTTAGTCTCGATCATTTTGTTAAGCTTAAAAACTTAGTATTAAGACAGCATATCGTCCATCCATAGGCTATTCCAGTGCAGGGCTGTCGGGGGGCTGGAGTTTACTCCAACCACTGTTTGGCAAGAGGCTAGGTTAAAGTTTAGTTTGGCTTAAAAACTGCATGATCAAAGATGTATTCCTTTTGTTTAAACCTTTTGCTGATTATAACATCAGCAAGTCATTTACTATCTAAAAATCTGTTGTTTTAAAGAATAAATAGCTCTCAGTGTTGAATGATACTGTATTTTGGAAATGGTTTTTAAATTAAAAGTCACCTGGATATAAAAGCAATGTGAGTGCACCTTTTATTTATTAAGAGATGTTAAAATTCTGCTCGATAGCGGTTTATTTTGTGGGATATATAATAACTCTCGTAAAAAGATGAATTAGGACCTAAGAATCTGACCTTGTGTATCTGCAGATGTCTGCACTAGGATGTGTAGGTGCATTAGAACTTGGAACTTTTACATCTTGTGTTTATTTTCATCTCTGAACTCACTATATCCCTCTCTCTCTCTCTTGGGATTGCTTTCTTTGACTAAACCACCCACTTTCTTTTTTTTTTTTTTATCAGAACTTCTACAAAACTGAGCTGAACAAGGAAGAAATGTACATCCGCTACATTCACAAACTCTATGAGCTGCACTTAAAAGCTCAAAACTACACAGGTATGCTAAGATGACAACATTATCTAATTGTCACTTAAAAGTGTTTACATGCAACATTTATCATTGATTTTCTGTCATATTTCAAATTCAGATATATTCTCAAACTGCTCAGAGCAGCTGCTTTTTTGAATATCTTTCCAAAAGACAGTTATTTAGTTAAATACTAAGTGAATTAGTAAATATTTACTATACCTTTTTTCTAAATAAAGATGAGCCTCTTACTGTTTTTTCTGTGTTTGTGTGTATCTCAGAGGCATCGTACACCCTGCTGCTTTATGATGAGTTATTGGAATGGTCGGACAGGCCGCTCAGAGAGTTCCTCAACTACCCCATGCAGAGCGAGTGGCAAAGAAAGGAGTACTTGCATCTCACTATTATCCAGAACTTTGACAGGGGCAAGGTGAGCTGCTGTTTTTCTCCTGTCACTGCATTTGCATTTTACTGTTTTATAATTTAACAGAAAAAAGTTATTTCTTCTGTTTCTTCTAAAGATATATATGAAACATGTTCCTGCTAAATGCCAATACCAACATTGCCAGGATGAAATAATACATTCAGATTTTAAAACAGTAAACATGTCACTTGTTTATTACTCAGTACAGTTGAAATGCAGCTGCAACAGGATGAAAAATGACTGACAGAACAGTTAAGCTGAGATACAGCATCATTTCATTTTTATGTATTGAAATCCCTTCAAGGCGAACTGTAACCTGCATAAAGTTCATTTCTAGCTGTTGTGAACTGCAACGACTGAATACAACAGCATCTCATTGATTGAATCATACAACTTGCTGACAGCTGTAATGAATGCAGGATTCACATTGGCAGTGTTCAGCAGTGTTGTTGCAGGTTGTGTAGCATTGAGACCAGCATGTTAAACAGAGCTCTGTTGATTCAGGATGCAGCTTTGATTACTCAGGTAGTACTTTCCTTGTAAATTAGAACTGTTTATCTTAACTAACTTTGGCATTATTTTATACTCTTGAGAGAATGATGTTATGGAAACTGCACTCAACCAAGAAAAAAAAGAAAAAAAAAAGAAAGAAAAACTTTTCACCATCCCAGATGAAATAATTTAGCTCTGTGGAATCATTAAATCGCTCCCCTCGTTACTCATAGTCCAATTTTCCTTCACGTTCACCGGCTATGCCATCTGCCAGCGCTGTCGCATGGGGATTAGAAGGCAGCAGGAAAGGAATGCTTTTCATTTAATTAGCAAAATGGTTGGATGCTGTGTGTGCAGTACCTGCATGAAGAGAGGTTGTATTTGGCGTTTAATATTGGTGACTCACCAGTGCCATCCAGTGGAGGCAAAGGGGTTTAACAGAACCCCTGCAGGGCAAGCGACCGTGTCATAAGTCTTGTGCTAATATGTTGTGTGTTTTTGTTCATTTCTGTCCTCAGTGTTGGGAGAATGGCATCATCCTTTGCAGGGAGCTCGCTGACCAGTACGAGTCTTACTATGACTACAGGAATTTAAGCAAAATGAGGGTAAGTCGCTAGAAAAGCTGTAAGCATACATCCTTAAGAAAGATTGTTGATCATCCAGTCAGCCAGGGGATCAAGTACAGAAAGAAAAAGAGTAATTGATATACTTAAAATGGTTTAAAATAGCTGCATTTGTATGAGTATTGGTTGTTACAGCAGTGAACTGAATTTTATTTCCCAGATGATGGAAGCCTCTCTTTATGACAAGATCATGGATCAGCAAAGATTAGAACCTGAATTCTTCAGAGTCGGATTCTATGGAAAGAAGTTTCCCTTCTTCTTACGGGTAAAGAAATTTCCACATCCCTTCTCTAATTAATATACATTTGGATAGCGAAATAGTTTTCCTTTCTCAGAAAAGAAATAGATCTGCAGAGAAAATAAACTTCACTTACATAAGACTCTTCCAATTTAAGGTGACATTCAGCATCTCGTATTCAGTGCCATTTAATGATGTAACAGACATTGTCCTTGATGGTGTTTTCCATATTATGCTGCAGTTGCAGTTTGCAGCCACTAGATGTCACTATAACACTATGCTGCTCCCTCTGCTCACCTCCACTGCAGAATAAGGAGTTTGTGTGCCGCGGCCATGACTACGAGAGGCTGGAGGCTTTCCAGCAGCGGATGCTTAACGAGTTCCCCCATGCCATCGCCATGCAGCATGTTAACCAGCCGGACCAGACCATATACCAGGCAGATGCACAGTGTATCCTTAGATATATGGAATTCATTCACACAGTCAAGATTGACAGCACAATGCACATGAATATGGGTGCTTACACTCAGCTTGCTTTTTGTAAACATTCACATAACTGCCTATAATGAGGCACAAGCTATCACACATCATCCCTTGCTGTTTTTCTTTCAAGCTCTTGCTTGTCATAATCAAAGGCCCATTCACAGAGCAGTACACAAAGTCACCATACAGCATGCCGCATGCAGGATAAATCGCAGTCATTGTTCTACATGAGCTTTAACACACAACCTTGGGGTCGATATCTCTGTGGGGGCAATTAGTTTTCAACACACTGTGAAGGTGCAAAGGTGTATTGGGCTTTTGGTTTTTGTTATTTTGTTGAAAATTAGAAGGCATACTTAGACATTTTTCAGCTGCAGCTAATTTTCTTCTAGATAAGATACAATACATGAACATCAATCACAAATATTTGTCTCATTTAATTACACTAAATATGTCTTTAAGTAGGTTAATGACACAGTCATTTATGTGTTGAGATATAGGTTTGCATATGTGGAATACGTAGCTTTTGTGCATAGTGTTATTGTATTTTGTATTTATTGTGTTCTGAAACTAAGCCTGCACCCTCATTGTACATAAATCAAATCACTGACTCGCATTTAGAAGCCCGCTTTAGTTCCATGCAGTGTTCAAATTCATTCATGCAATATGTGGGGCTTGTTAATTATTCACACTAATGTATGGGGCAACTGTTGGCCTACATAGAAGTACAATAACAATGACACAAAGCATGAAGAAAGCAACACTAACGAGGAATGCAGGTTGAAGATTAAGGGGGTTTCAGTTAAGTCTTTGCACCATTTTTTCATATGAGTATGTATGTATGCCTTAGTTAGAATTGAGTGCATCTTGCAGGGTTATTCTCGCATGACAGCAATCAATACTCTCTCTCAGATGCTCACCCATTCATGTATCTGTAACAAACTGTCATGCGCATGAATTCATGTGTCAGATATCCTCTCTCTGATGAGGCTGCTCATCATTGCAGAGATTTCTCAAGATAAAGGTGAGTCTTATCCATGTAGAAAGACACTGAATCAACTGCTGCTACGCAGTAATCCTCCACTTCTCAGGCCAGCATTTTTTTTCTCATACAAGCCAAAGTACAACTTTTAACAACACACTCAACCATCCTCCTAAAAACCCCAAACTGCATGTATCTTCATCTTCGTGTCAGCATGTCCTCAAGTTCCCGTATTCTTCCAGGTCATTGGAAAATTGTTGTCCACGGCAGGCTACAGTCTCCCCTGTGGCTCTCTTGCACTTTCCTTCACTTTCATTCAGACCTGCAGATCTACGCTGTAACTCCCATCCCAGAGAGTCAGGATGTGCTGCAGAGAGACGGAGTGCCTGACAACATCAAAAGCTTTTACAAGTTTAATCACATCTGGAGGTTCAGATATGACCGGCCCTTTCATAAGGGCACCAAAGACAAGGAGAATGAGTTTAAGGTCAGAAAAACGATTATGATTAAAACATGTCATATAGTTTGGAGTTTTAAAAATAAGCTTTTAGGAAGCTGCTGAGCATATTTACTAGGAGAGAACTATGCAAAATATCCTGTGCTATGTATTTGGAAAAAAAATTTTTTTGTCTTTTTTTAAATATGCCATTATTTCTTTTATAATTTTTAACTTGAAAGTGACGTGAAACAGCCTCATTTACCTCCTTTTCTTCATTGTTCATCCATCATGGGCTGTGTAGGTAGTGATCCTTTGCACCAGTGCTAAGGTATTAGTCTTTGTATGGTGCATTTATTATTCTGGGGACTCCAGTATCAGTAATTATACACAAACTCTCAGGCTAGTCAAAGTCACATAAAGCGTAGCACAAGAGAAGTCTTAACAGCCTGATTCAGCCACACAGCTACACACACTTTAAAACATGTACACACCCAGCACAGGCCAAAATTATTCTCATAAATATTCACACACACATATACTTCATGCTGTTTCTCAAGACAGTTCCATCAAGGTTATTTGACCAAAATTTTACTTCCAATATCATATTGCCATCAGGGCTGGATATCTTTGACCTCAGGTGGGAATAATATGCAAGGTAAACTTTTACATAGTGATTAATAATAGAGCAGTAACGAGAGTTCTTCCTAAAACTCAATGTAGTTTCTCTCTACAGAAAAAAAAAGGTTAGAAAGACTTATTTATGTCTTAGATCTTGCTTTCAACTTTCTGCTCTTACTACATGCTTTTTTTTCAACTCGTGTTCAGGTGGGTTTCTTGACTTTTAGAAGCATAAAATCAATGAAGGGCAGCAGAGTTGTGTAGTGAGTCGGAAGACCCTTCTTCAGCGAGAGGACACTGGATCAATACTGCATATCAGCTCCCATCTGCTCTGTTGGAGTGTCCTAGAGCAAGACAGTGGGCTCTAAACTAGGCTTAAAGTAAATTAAGCTGTACTATATGTGCACTTTGCCCCCTCATGTGAATGCAGAGACCCCAGGAGAAAGTAGTCTTACTCAAATTAAATGGATCTAACACCCTATGAAATTCTGCACAATGGCTCATTAGTTTGAGTCAGGTGTGTTGGAGCAGGGATACATTGAACAGGGAGCAGGGAAACTGTAGGATTGCGGCCTTCGATGACTAGAGCTAAATTTACAGTTTCAAGCATTCAAATTTAGATGTGAATTCCCATCATCCTCCTCAGCTTGGATGTCTGTTCATCCCAATTAGCTTGTTAACCTGCGTACATGTTAAAATGGCAAAATACTAAAAGTGTTGATTTTCATCATGGTAAACATGCTAGCAAGAAGTGGCTAACAGTTAGGCTAAATCATCAGGCAGGATTCACGTTGACGTTTAACAGTTAGTAGGCTTGACTTTTAGAATAACATCAACAATCAGTCACATGACTAGACAGATGATTTGTTTGTCTTTTACTTGAAATGTCAAACTATCCTCACATTTTACCAGCAAGCTAATTAGCAAAGCAGCAAATTTCAATTAGGCAGAAAAGACAGCAGCATATTTAAAAGCAAATGAATGAATACTAGCTGATACCCTAAAACCATTGTGAGGATGGCTGCAGTACATACTCAGGATTAAAAAAAGGAAGACAGAAGTGCTTTTTTTTTTTCTCTTTTTTTTTTAAACATAAAAATCATTCCTCTGAAAATGTACATTACATGCAGAGGTCCCCCAAAAAAGGCTGGTTAGCAAGGGTAACCTGATCACATCATCCAATTTTCAGCAAAAATGCAACATTTTTAAACCATCCAGTGCATTAGGTCCTTGAAGTTTAGAAGTTAAAGTGACTTTCTGTAAATAGTAAAATTGCAGTACACACAAACACACACAAAAAAAAATTGCAACAGCTTTCCAGCCCTCGTGTTTCTTGACACATTTATTACATAGTGTAAACTATATTGTATGTATTTCACTTTAGGGTGAAACTATTATGTTAATAGCATCCAGTAAATGTAGAGTTTCCATGGTTTATGCCCTGTCACAGTGACCTTGTGAGATGTTGGCAGACTGACAAACATACTGGCTGACAGCGTAAATGGTGGAACATGAGTGATGATCTAAGATATAAGACATGACACCTGACCTACACCTAAAAGTGGGTGTTTGGCAGTATGTGGTTATATCATGTTTGCCTCAAAATGTATGTCGGTAATTTAATTGTGTGCATTTTTGCTGAACATGTGTGCATCAGACATAAGTAGTTATGGATTTCTTTTTCTTTAAAAGAACACTCCAGGATTGGTTAAGTCTCATGAAAATATTGTGGGTCTCTGCAGAGCCTGTGGGTGGAGAGGACAACCTTAACTCTGGTCCAGAGTCTCCCAGGCATTTCTCGCTGGTTTGAAGTGGAGAAGAGAGAGCTGGTGAGTGTGAGCGCTTCTGATGAAACAAACACTAAGACATAAATGCAATACACAGTCATTGCACACAAGGGATGCTGTAATACAGATTTGTTTTGCACATTGCAATTTAGAGTCCTGCCAGCCAATACCTTGGTATTGATCCAAGTCATTTCATTGAACAACAATAATGACCAAGGTCTTAGGTTTAGGGCTATTGGAAACATAATTCTTAACATTAGATGGATGGATTTTTTAAAATAGTTTTTAAAGCTCTTTTTTCAGCCTATAATCGCTATTACATGTATTTGTGCCTGTGGCTACAATGTTACATGTAAATTCTCTAAAAAGCTTTTCTTTTTTCTTGATCATCTCATTCAGGCTTCAACGGAGTGGGTGGATTGTAAATGCTGTTTTGTCCAGTGTGTGCAAAACATAACTCACTGTCTCTCTTTTGAGGTCTAAGCACTTACTCTTTCACGCACAGCGGCTGAGCATGGTGTGAAATTGTGAAATGTAAAGCCAGTGTTACCCCATGATGGTTATGCAGTGTAATACCATATAAAGTGCATAATTGGCAAGAGAATAAAGCTTTGTGTGAGACAGAAAAAGAGAAACTCCAGGATGAAAAGAAGAGCAAATAGCCAAGAAAAATAACTATCCATTGGTCAGTCTCTGCATGCATACAGAACTTAAAGATAATTATTATCCAACCCTGTGATCTATGAAGCTATTCGATTTTTGCTCCTCTATTGCAGCACAGGCTTCAGTGCACATCTTCCTCTGTACCAAATTGTGGGCATGGGATTAAATCTACATGTTTTGCAATATTTTGCCCTTTGACAAAGTTTGAAAACCTGTCGGGGAAATGTTCACTAAATGATCAAAATCATCACAAGTTCAAACTGCTGCTTCTTGTTAGCATTTTTATTCTGCACATGCTTTTTTCTAAATGTGTAGCCTCCCAGCTAAAACTCAGATCTCTTATCTTGCAGACTTTAGGGGATTCCTATTATAGCCACATACAGCAAGAGAGTCCATTAGGCCGAAAAAATGTTTCTTCAACCTCCCTGTTTACAGGTGGAGGTGAGCCCTCTGGAGAATGCCATCGAGGTAATCGAAAACAAGAACCTGCAATTACGTACATTGATCACCCAGTGTCAGAGCCGGCAGATGCAGAACATCAACCCCCTCACCATGTGCCTCAACGGGGTCATCGACGCCGCTGTCAACGGGGGGCTGGCGCGCTACCAAGAGGTATGACTGGCTCGATGGAGGATGAGGTTGGAGGGTTTTAGAGATGAAGGCAGCGCTCAGAAGCAATGACATATGGATTGCCTAATGATGTATGAAGGTGGGATTTATGAAGTGATGGGATATGTGGAAAGGGAGCATTTTGTGGAGGGAGGAGCAGGGGAATAGCTGGATGGATGGATGGATGGATGGATGCATGAACGGCTGAGCAAAGGGTTGATCAGGTTTATAGATGAGTGGAGAGCAAGAGGGGATGGAAGCAGAAAAGCGAGATAGATGAGTGATGTAGGGATGGGTGGATGGAATGGGGCTTTCGGTCAGTGGATAGATGGATGGAAAGAAGGATGTGGGGAAAAAAACAGGCTAATGTAAAAACATACAAAAAGAAGAATGGAAAAAGATGGTTAGAAATAGCCATTTAAATGAAGTGAAAGGTTTTGTACAGCTGCTATATTATACGCTGAGGTGGTAAAAGACATTCACAGGTTGGTAGAGGAAAACTAAAACATAGCCAGTCTCACTGACATGCATTGGCATCAACTTCGGCCTCTTCAAATACCACCTGAGAGATTGCTGGATAACAGTATTTCCTCTTTCCATAAGGAGCACAACAAAGACAACTAAAACAAAAAGAAAACTACTTAAAATCTACTCAAGAAAATTGTTTCTACTCTAAGAAAACAGAGTGGACTCCGCTCTGTGTCGCATAGCAACTGCTGGGAGCGTGCACGTGAGTGAAGGGGTGCATGTTCACGTTGTGCATGCATGTGCTACTGTTCAGGGAGAACATACTGTGTGTGTGTGCTTGTGTGAGAAGAACATGCCTCAGTGTAGAAGTGGCCTATTAAGTTTTATAGTATACTGATACAGCCACAGCAGTAAGGGTCACTGAAGTGCTTCCCACCTTTGCTGCTATTGTTTTGTTAGAGAAGAAGTAGCATATGGAAAGGATTTCCTCCTTTACTTGCACACACTGTTTGCAGGCTAGCATTTATTTCTTTGCATAGAAATGGCATTTCTCTGGGAAAAGTCAACCAACAACTGCTTTCTATTATTTGTAATTTAGATTCTTGTATCGTTTGCAATTGAAAGTGACACATATTTCGATTATTTTGCATAAGCTGGACGCATGTGGGTCTTTTTCTGCTGCAGACACATTGCCACTGACATCAACGCTCATTTTTCTTAGCAGAATATATCAAGCAGTATCCCATGGGCCGCGCCTATAAATCTATTAATTTTTCCCTGTAATGCCGATTGACAGCTGTGGAGGCTCGGCTACAAATGAGGGAGAAATTGTCATTATTAATATTCAGATTTATCGCTCCAGTTTGAGTTGAAACCCTTGAGGGGGGGATGCTGTCTGATTTATTTTCCCCTCCCATCAGCGTTCCCTCTCTAATTGGACTTTGCTAATGATTAACTGAGCCACTCTATGGCGGGGTCTCGCTCACTGCAGTCCCACCAGAAATTTCCATCACAGGTGCTAGATTATTGATCTTTTTTTTTTTTTTTTTTTTGAGACTTTAAGATGGAGTCTTCTGCTGAAATGCAGCTCTGCTGTATCAAAAATTATTACCTTAGCACTCTTATATTTGACTATAAAGAGTGTAATAATGTTTATGCAGTTAAAAAAATTCAAATTCATTATCCATCTGTGTTGCCCAGTTTAATAAGAGAGGAGCACGGCATCACGTACGGTGCATACTGATTTGCTACCTTGCTAAAGATTGCCATCTGTAGATGTTTGGAATAATAAAGCACCTTGGGTATTCAGAGTCTGCAAGCCATAGTCATATTCGATAGAGATCTATCTGTGCATGTTTGTGAGTGCACACGTTTTAAGCAGCCTTGAGCATCTTTTTTCTCTCTGTTTGTCTCTTTGGAGATAGACAGCTGTGTCCTTGAGAGAGGAACCGTACCACACTATTTGCCAACGCTCTCTTTACCTACCAGTTCCTCCCCCCCCCCTTTTTTTTTTCTTCTGGGGCAGATTTGAGAGCAGATTGCAAGCTTGGCTTTTCATCAGTTCATCTTCTCCCTTCTTTTGTGTACTCTGATGCAGACTGAAAGGGATTTACCATCATCTGTGGATGCGTCGCAAATGTTGATGCCAGTGTAAACAGAAAAAAGTGAGCACTTAATGTATGGATGTGGCAATAAACAAAAAAACAAAAGCGCTACAGTAATAAAAAAGCAGACATGGGTGATGTTCATCCCTTGTTCCTCCTTTGAGGTGCTTTTTTTGATGAACATGTCTAGGAGAGTGAACAGAAGGCACATACTGTGAGCCATAATCAATAATTATGATTTTTCTATAGGGACAGTCTGTGACAGGAAGCAGAGACATGAATGAAAGTGATACAAGAAGAGCTTTTAAATTTTGATACAGCATTGGCTTTTAAATCAAAGTGAAATCAGCCTTTTGATTGCACTGAAATCAATTTTTCATGTTTTTCTTTTCCTATTTTTCCTGGTCCCTGAACAGCACAAAAACCTAGACAGGAGTATGGCCCCCCGTCTGAGTGCAGTCTCAGTTCACTCTGTGTACTTGCTCAGTTTCTTATGAATGTTTTGAAGGACTCCCTCAAATAAAATGTGTGGATACTAATTCACTGAGTCAGGTCCGCTGGGATTAACACTGCAGCCTGGACTGCTTACTGCATTCCCTCTTGGTGTGTACTTAACAGATGTTGTGCAATTTGTCCCCACACAGGCCTTTTTCGTGAAGGACTACATTATGAACCACCCTGAGGATGGCGACAAGATTGGACGACTGAGGGAGCTCATGTTTGAACAGGTTAGAAATGAGCAATGAAGCAGTCGGCAAATTTGTTAAATTGCACATCTATCATAGCCAATTAAATCCGGAATCCAAAAGGAATTATTTGTCAGTTTATACAGACAAAACAGGAACTAAGCAAAAAACAAAGTTTGTTTTTATCTTGCAGGCACACATACTGGAGTATGGCCTCGCTGTGCATGAGAAGTTTGTTCCCCAAGATATGAGACCACTCCATAAGAAGCTGGTGGACCAGTTTCATCTCATGAAATCCAGTCTTGGTATACAGGTAAGCCACAGACCCAGTTTGTGACTGTCAACAAGTCAAAACAGCTTCAGGAAAATTGTTCCAACACTGCATACTTGTGAACTAGTCATTGATAAGAAGATTAAAGCAATCTTGCATATCTCATATCGTTTATGGAGGCATGTTTTGTATTTGACACCAGAAGGCAACCGCTGCTTTTAGACTTCAGAGTGAATGACCCCTGCAGTCCTCAAAAGGGGAAAGGCACCCCTTATTAAACAACCCTTCCTCATCTGCATACAACGTATTTTATTTACATACCTCATGCTGGCACAAAGAAACATTTAATCATGTGCACTTTACCCTTCCCCAATCTAAAACCCCAGGAGTTTCCGGCTTATGTGCGAGCAAGCCCGGTTCACTTCACCAATGGAAGCCCACGAACATGCAGGAACTCTGTGCCCAGCATTATTAGCCCAGACGCTGGCAGAGGCGTTGCTAGAAGGAGGTGATGACATTTTTTTTCATGTTTTGCTCTCCTTTATGAAATTCTTGTGCATTATTTATGTGTACTTCTTTGTCTTTCTTTAGCTTTAATGAAATGTCAAATCCTTCTGTATTTTATCATGTAGCACATTTATGAATCATTCAAAAAAAACTTTAGTCTCAGGAATGTTTAAGATTTCTCCTTCATAGCGTCTCATCTTTTCTTACTTTCTTTTGATGGGCTGCCCTTTACTGCAGACCTCTGTCCTCATCTTCCCTTTTTTCATTTTACTTATTGCGTCTCCACCACACCTAGACTACCACCCTCTGTGCCCTTTCTATCTTCCTTCTTTACTCCTTTACCGTTGTGGCTCGGCGTTGGTGTGTAATAGGTGGGGGTGTCAGCTGGCTGGCACCCACAGAGATACTTATGTGCGGCTGCTGTCGTGCCAGCAGGTAGACTGCGTGTATGTGGGTGTGTGTGTGTGTTTTGATGTGTTCAGTGACCCATCTACTCCGTCTACCTGCGACATTCGGCTTCAACAGTCTGATCCCAAGGGACAGAGAAAGTTGGGGACACACACATCACTTCAATCTCCTAGTGACATTTCACGTTTTTGCCTGAGTTTTGATTTTTTTTTTTTTTTTTGGCTCTATCATTTAAAAAGCAAAACAATAGGACATCATTTTTTTCCTAATACTTTTGCCTTTTGGCAGGTTGATGAAATACTGTGATTGGTGCTTCAATAATTTAGTTCTAATCTGAAATCTCCTGCCTCTGTTTGTCTTTTATTCCCTGCCTGTCATGCTGCTGAATTTTTTTTGGTGAGTCTAATCTCTCAAAGCTAATAAAACATAACATCATAACCTT
Organism: Melanotaenia boesemani; assembly: GCF_017639745.1. Classification (NCBI taxonomy): domain Eukaryota; kingdom Metazoa; phylum Chordata; class Actinopteri; order Atheriniformes; family Melanotaeniidae; genus Melanotaenia; species Melanotaenia boesemani. The sequence continues at coordinate 17,826,270 of NC_055704.1, read as the reverse complement.
TTTACCTTTAATGATAAACACCTTAATAATCTCTCTTTGCCTTTTGGATCCCCTCAGCCCCCACAGCTACCCTGCGGTGAACCGTTACTCCTCGTCCTCTTTGTCATCTCAAGCCTCCAACGAAGTCAGTAACATCACCGGGCAGTCTGAGAGCTCGGATGAAGTCTTCAACATGCAGGTAATCCCTCTCTGTAATACACACATTCAAGCAACCTCTTCCACCCTCCCACACAACCCTCGTAAAGACTCTTAAGGTAGTAGATTGAGTCCACATCCTAACATTTGCCCTCCTGCTCCCTGCAGGTTTGACTTGCAATACTTTTTAATCCACCTTCACTCTGTTTTCACCCGTATTTCCCCTCTCCTCTGACCCCTTTTGGCCTATCTTCCTCTCCTTCTTGTTCGGAGCTGTTTCCGGCCAAGCAAATTGTCATGATTATATCAAATAAGGACACGGTGCTTTGTGTGGGCTGTCTAGGGAGCCCGCCTGAGTCTAATCTAAACTAGATTTGGCCAATACAGAGAGCTGCCGACAACTCCTGGCAAGCTGTCTGCTGCACCTGGCGGCCCTAGAGTGATAGTAAAAGAGAAAACATGGAACGAAAAAAAAACTGTTGTCAGGGATCTGACTGAGCTTATTATGGAGTTAGGGTTTAATCCTACAGATTATGTCCACTTTACTGATCATTAGATAAATGCATCCATTTACATAAGTGCATACTTTTTTAATATGTAAGGTGGCAGATGTGTTTATTGCCCTGCATAAAATCATACATCTTCCACCTAAATGCAGTTTCCAACCTAACAGCGAAGCATAAATACTACCAATTTATTGGCTGTGTAGGAAAAAACCCGTACTGCAGAGTTATGTGCATTTTAGAAATTTATAAACTTATCTTAGTTGATGTTGTTGATCTTTTCCACATCCAGCCCAGTCCGTCTACCTCAAGCCTCAGTTCCAACCACTCTGCCTCACCCAACGTTACCAGCTCAGCCCCTTCCAGTGCCAGAGGTGAGACGGCTTATTCTTTTTTTTTTTCTCTCTCTCTCCCAGAATTATACCCTACAGGCTTGTAGACAATATTTCAATCCAGGGTGACTCACATCGCGGGAGCAGACAGAGGGCCAGCTGGACAGGCTGAACTTTTAACCTTTTGGGAACGCAATGTTCTCTCAAACCACGGCGACATCTCGCACGATGAGGTCGGCGAGGTTAGACGACAGCTATGGGATACGTGCACAAGGATCTGGATGTGGCAGAAGAGTACAGTAAAGATAGAAGGCTGGCTGAAAAGTGAGGGAATGAAAACTATAGAGAATATAAGATAAGTGCAGGGAAAAAAAAAGAAAATGGGCTCAGAGAAATGCTGTTGAAAGAAACATGGAGCTGGTGAAAATGCACAACGCAGCAAGAAAGAATAAGAGATTATTACAGCTGTGCCAAGTATCCCTTAACACAATCCCCATTCCAGACCAGCCTTGGACATCCAAGCTTCCTCTGCAGCGTAGTATGAATGTCTAATGCCTTCTTCTGCTGCCCTCTTATCTGGATGTGTTCAAATGACTAAACGTGTTCCTGCCTGATCCCCATCATAAAAAGTGAGAATATATGAAGACGTTTATGGAAGCGTATACACTCCCCTTTGGCAAGCTGCTGACAGCGGGCGGTGCCCTTATAAAAGTGCCCTCTGTCTACCCATAAAGCGCGGAAAGAATTATTGCCACTGTAGTGTTATCTGAACAAGAGCCAGCGATTGGTATCTCATATTCATATGATAGCCTTCCAAGTACCATCACATTTGCTAATGGATCAAGATCCATACAATAGCTGCAGCTGCTGAGGGGAAGAGCAGTGGAAAATAAAGAATTTGCATATCTGTGTGTGAGAGTGTATGGGGTATCTCTGTTCTTGTGTTACATATGTAACCATGTCAAGCTGTAGCTCGCGTCCCTGTTGTGATTGTCCAGTGTAACAGAGGAGGTGAGGGAGCAAGGTTAGAGGGAGTGGGGAGAGAGAGTGTGTGTGTTTGAAGGAGGAGCCGGGCCATTTATCATGTTGTGGAGCTAGTGAGGCTGAAAGGATGGTGGAGAGGCTAGGAGGGAGAAAGAGAGATTGGCCTTTCCTGATTGCCAGTATTTGTGGGTAATAGCCTAACACCTTGCTCCTATTTGGTCTTTTATGTGTTTGTGCATGCTCTTGTAACTGTTTATGTGTGTGTGTTGCTGCTCTAACATCTCACACTGTTTACTCCAGGCTCACCTCAAATGGCAGAAAAACACAAGCATTCCAGAGAAAATGCCTGTCTGTCTCCAAGAGAGAGACCCGTCAGTGCCATCTTCCCCAACCCCCTCGACCCTGCACAGGTTAGCACAAACATTCGTGCTCATTCACACACCCACGTGCACATAAGAGCATCCAATTCGACCTGGATAAATGGCACAATAGCAGATACAGTTCATATTTCATGATGCCTCGTGTTCAGGCAAAGATTGGTTTTAAATATTCATATTAAACGTGCTATACAGCTCAATTCAGTGTTAACAAACTTAACCTGAACATGAAAGTGAATGTATATTTATATGCATAGAGAAGGTGGCAGTGGATTAATTATAGTTCCTTCTACAGTGGTATTTTGGCCTTCAACATATCTAAAAGTTTTGGCACCTCCAGTCACATTTCTGTTCCTGTGTGTAGCCAAACTTTTTGAAAATGAACTAATCTAAAGGCAAAAAAACAAAAAATCAGACTTTCTTTCAAACATTATTTTTGTTTGTGAACATTAATATAGTTCAGTAACAAAAAAGAAATTAAGTCTGGGCACATTGAGAGAATTGATCTCTCAAATAAATTAACCAAGACCTAAGATCTTAATTAACTTGGCAGGCCAATGGCTTGTTCACAGTTATTATAAGACTTGGTGATATACAAGTCAATAACTTGCTCTAAGCACCTATCTAGCACTCTGAACAATAAAACTGCTGGTGAGACAGCCATAAGAAGATGGCTTTCAAGTAGCTGTTCTGTGTGCTTGAGATGTAATTAACAAAAAGCAGTAAATAAGAGTCAATGCATATTTGTCTAAACTTGTTAAAACATCACATTGTTTGCAACAACTAAGTGTTTACAGGAAAAACTGTTGAGCATGAGAGTATATTTTGACATCTCTTATTTAGCTTTTCTCAGTCATAGAAATACTGTACTTCAAGGATAGTAAAAGAGCTACAGTAAAGCACCATTTATTTTTTTCCACAGATAATAAACTATGTTAACCTTTAAAAATCTGAGGTCCTCTATTTAGGGGTTTAAAATCGGTTCCAAACTGTGCCAAAATGGCCATTTTGGAGACTTTGCCTAAATTTTCTATACTAAAACCTCTAAATGTTTTTCTGCTTCACTTTTTGGAGTTGTTTTCAGAGATAATGTTCACATACTGATAAAGGATTATTGCATTTTTAGGCTTTTTTCATATATGCTTTGTGCCATCTTCATTTCTTCCTCACCAGTAACAGCTATACTGATATTTACACATCTTCAAAAAGAAATCTCACAAGTGTTTTGTTTTATTATGACTCCAGAAATATTTCAATAGACCTTGTGGTTGCAGCAATGTTTTCATTTTATAATGGGTTTGCAATTTTCGAACAGCGGCCTAAAAAATAGGCACAAGGGTTAAGAATAAGCAGTTTTTTTTCTGTAAAAATTAAGTGGCACAAAACTGTACAGATTCAAAAACAGAAGGAAAGAGATTTGCTACAAAGCACATGGAGGATTTCAACAGGAGACATCAAGTCACCGAGCTTGAAATCCTGTTTCATGCGCCACTAACAGCGGGCAAAAGCTAAGGATTACACTGTTGAGAAAACTGATCTAATAAGCTACAGCCTAAGTCACCTTTTTTTCTTTTTTTTTATTGTGGGTTCAGCATTGAATGAAACTATGGTGCTATATTTATTTTTTAAATATATAGTGTCAATATTAGCATGAGGAAATTGCTTACTTGTCTTTAGACAAGTAAAGTTAGTCAAAGAAAGTCAAAATGGAGAAAAGTCCTTCAATATTGTACCTCTACACTGTAATATAACTTGGATAAATCACTGTTTCATTTGAATATAAAGAAGGATAACATATGAAGAACAACCATTTTTCCTCTGCAGATAGCATGTTAGGTATAGTGGATCACTACCTGTGGTCTGAGAGCTTAGTTGTGTGATTGTGGCGCAACAAAAGAAGAAGCCGGTCTATATGTGTCAAACACTGCAGCTGCCTTTATGGTGCATACAAGGGGCAGAAAACAAGGTCACCTCTGCTGTGTTTCGTACTTCTCAGTGGGTGACTTTTGCCTCTGAGAGAAAAAAGAAAGCCTCCTGAACAAGGGCACATGCTGTAAGGCCTTTAATAGCTGAATAGTGCTGTTTTTAAAAGCTGCTGATGTTACTGCTGCTTTTTTTTTTCTTTCTTAAGGAGTTGCTCTTCCTTATCCCTCTATAAATGTTCCTGATGTTAATAACAAGAGGCGACAAGAACAACATGATATTGCAATTCTTTTTGTTGCCAAAGGACAGCATGTAACACAATCACACACTCCATCCACAAAGACAAGGCTGCGCTAACAGAAAGATATGTTTGCTTTCCAAGGCCATTCATCTCTTGTTGTTGCTGCCTGTGACACAGTTGGGCTGTTTTCTTCTTTTACTCTGTTGGTGTTATATGCTACAAAGAAAGGGTCTAACAGTAATGAAACACTATTATGTGGTGGTGGAATGTTGAGAAACATTGATTGCTTGTATCATTCGCTGTAAGGATGCAGTAATACAGGTGATTACACACTCAACACTCTGTGACTTTTTATTTGTGGTTCTCTTTTAATTAGGCTTTCTTTTCTTACATCCATCTTCCATAAATACTTTGTGGGTTTCATGCTGGTACTTACTTATTTTATATTTCAAATAAAAGTGTCCGAACGTAGTGTATTTGACAGTAACTTGCATGATTTCTTCTTTGTCCAGAGAGCTCCTGCTCATCAGATAGGGGACACCACTTTACCAAGAAGCGATCCCAACCTCTCGGCTCCAGATAAAGGTAAAAACACCATCTTTAGCATACAGCTTTCACTTTCATGGAGGACTGACCATTCAGCTGTGTTAGAAATTTAAAAAATACACATACTTTTAGGAAATATCCATAATTTTCTGAGCTCCTTCTCTGTTAAAACATAAAAAAATCCCCAATATGTTTCATTGATCACAATCCCCAAAGAGAAAAAGATTTATGCAGCCCTGCACAATTATGCAGGGATGCTGCCATGGTAACTGACAGCTGTTTTGATTTTCATGCATGCTTAAAGTGCTGTCCATGGCGAGCCTCTTTGGTACTGACATGCAGTGTGTGACAGTTTGACCACACATTGAAAAGAGGCACCTGCACACAATGTCTGCAGGTACACAGGAAATGGAGGCAAATAAAAAAAACACATCTGTTTTAAGATTTTTTTTGTTTGTTTTTTTTGTAATCCCATCCTATAAAAAGAATAATTAAAGAGTGGATGCTCTCCGTGCCATACTGGCATAATTTTGCAATATCTCTTTGTGCTGTTAAGGATAACAGGAGGTCTATAATGTTTAGAGAGGTTTGCATCTTCTTCCAGTCGTTCTTATGTGAGCCAATGCTCATGCTCCTCCTCTCCACTAAGTTTCTTTGGTAGTTTCTTGCATATTCTTAAACAGAAAAACAACCCGCAGTGATCTCATCCTTTTACCTTGGCAGAGAAATAATTAGGAAGGCGTGCAGAGTAGACACCTTATAATAAAGAGTGGCGAGTGGGATGTGATCGCTTCCTTGTGACTCGCAGCCAAACTCACAAACGCCTTTCCATGCAACTCAAGTGTGACCAGTAAATAATGCAGTGCCAGATGCATACAGTAAACTAACACAATATGGTAGAATTTATGCACATGACAATGATAAATGGTGTGAGAATTTACACCAAACCTGTTGTTGTTGTATAAGTGTAATCTTTTTTTGAACCTCTAATTAGAACGTCTTGTAGTGTTGCTACGATAAAATACTCACTTTAAAACATAATACACACACACAGACACACACACACACAAAACCTGTTCAGCAGAGGCTGCCTTGGGTTTATAAATAAATACTTGCACAATCAACCCAGATGGCACTTTGTGGCTGATTACAGTTTATTTTTTACAGAAGTGTTTGCACCTGAAGTAGAGCATTGAATGAGATCAATCTATCTCCAGACTATACTAGCTAAGCCTTAAATTATAAAAAACCTTCAACTGTTTCCTGATTTTATTAATTTGTTCAACACAAAACATAATCGAATGTTAATTATGTTAAAGTTTCCCACCTTAAAACACTGTGCTTCAAACTTCTTATGATGGCAAACAGCCATCTTTGCCCTAAAGCTTCTCAAGTTTGAGAAATCTCCCTTCAGCCCGCAGCATCACGTGATAGCTGTGTTTTCACACACGCCACATACTGGACATGGATGCCAAATTAGTCTTTGTTAATGGCAGCCAGGGAGCAAAGATCTGGTAGAGTTCAGTAGTTCTGCTTTGATAAAGCTAAACAAAATTGAATTCAGATAAAGTATCTCGTTTTTACTAGATTAAAATGTGACAAAGATCAAAAGTCAAATTGCATCAAAATGGATATCGTTTTCTGAGGATTAGGGCATTAAGGTCACATTGATTCACATGCCTACATGTAGCCTTTTTGAGCTGCTCTGTGAGCCACGGGGCCAACTGCTGCCAGGATTATCTGCCACGTTGTGGTGCCCAAATTAGCCAAAAAGAAACTGTGACCCATATAAGCCGACAACACCACACAAGATGCCACTGAACTGATATTGCCATTGGTAGCGTAGCAGCTTCCAATGTCACCTAAAATGTCTTATCTTACTGTTCCTGTTTGGATAAAAGGAAAAAAATAAATATTATAAATGACTAAATATATAAGAAGAGAGAGGGATAGCTGGATATAAAATGAAGAACTATTTTGAACCTCAGTTGTGGACTGGGTAAGGCTTTAAGTTCCTGAAGCTTTAAGATAATTTTTTTTCAGTTTTAATTATCATGCTATAAAAATATCTGTATTATTTATTAAAGGGATTCTTTTTTTTTTTATCCAATTTAACAAACGAGTGAAACATCCATCATGTAATCATTCATTTTAAATGTCACATCATTTGTGTTCTCATATTGTCCTGTGCAAACCTTTTATGTGACTTGTGCTGTTTCTTTGTACTGTGAAGTGAGACCCACTCCCAGTAGCTGGAGCCTTGACAGTGTCAAAGTGGGCGCACCATCCTTCTCTGACTCTGTCAGCAAATTGGTAGGCCCTCCTGTACCTCCTAGGCCACCGTACTCAGGTAAACTAGCTGATTGTAGTAAATCCTTTGCTGAAGAATGGTACTAATTTTCTAGTCTAACCTTTGACACCTGGTGCTCTTGCCAACATTTACTGGACTCTTTCCCATCTGCGACTTCTTGACCTTTCAGCACTTTATATCATTCTTCTGCTGTATGGCAACATCCCTTCTAATGCAGGGTTAGGTTCACAACTATTACGTCTCAACAAGCTTTCTCCACCATCGGTTCAAATTGTTTTAGTTGTTATTTACAGATGCAATGTTTTCAGACGTAATACCCACTGCCCAGCAGCATAATCAGCAGATGGGGTGTTTTTGTCTTTTTTTTCCCCAGTCTTTCTACCATCATCGCGCAGTGCAGCAACAGCTGTTGGATGTAGAAAAAGCTTAAGGCACTCTGAAGGACCTGCAGAACATTAGTGCTTATTTGATTTGCTGATGCTTTAAGCAATTTGCCCTCTCTGCTCTGTGTGTTTATGTTTTCATGAGTCATGCTGAGTCATGCTGGTGAGTGGAAGAAAACATCTCTGATTTGAATTTGTCGTCTTTTCCTTTTCCTCTCTTTCTCTGTCAGCAGGCTCCTCGGCTAAGAACATGAGGTCGCAATCTCCTGTCCCCATGTCCAGATCACCGCAAAAGGTTGGTCCAGTTTCTGATCTCTCTTTCTTTTATTTTTTGGTTTAATCTTTCCCCGACAGAGAGGCTGATCAGGCTTGTCCTGTACCGCCAACATCTCACTGGCCAGCTCCAGGCTCTTTATCCTACTTTGTGTCAAGTAGAAGACTGAGGAATTTTGCATTACTGTTCAATGAAGCTGTTAACAGCTCTACCACCGCTGATTTAGTACCTTTTATGTCACAGCTGTCCCGCAGAGGCCCTAAAATGGGACTGGCTGCGGGGCATTGGTTGTATTGGCTAAATATACACCAAGCTCTGAGAGGATGACACCTGTTATCTGTAAATCTGCAAACAGAGATGGATTTTTTTAAAGCTTCTCTTGTTTTTTTTGTCAGTGAATCAAAGATGACAAATACAGAGCATGTTTTGTGTCTTTTTTTTTTTCTATTTACTATTAATGTGATGAAACCTCCGTATGCGTTCCCTTCATCTATCAGCTGAGGTGTTGAAACAAGTGTTTAATATCTTTGACCTCAAAGTGTTTTTCTGCATTTATCTACAGATAAACAGCTTATTCTTGCTTTGTATCCAAGCTCTGATTTATCGTTAATGAGCCTCTTATTAGTTAATACCAGTCAGTCGAAGCAGAAGAGGTCCAGGAAAGGTTAAATAAGCGCTGAGGGAGCTTTTAATGAGGGCAAAAAGTTGTTTTGAAATGCATCTAAGCTGAGCTCATCTTCTGCTAGCTACAATGTTCTTTGCAGGCTTTTTGCAAACAACAGTGCTAAGCTCCCAGCTTTGCTGCAGGTGTGATATCCGCTCACGTGTGACAGCTACCAGGAACATTGCTGTTTGCATGTGTGTGTAGTCTGCTTGTAAAATGGATAGAGAGATACAAAGTGTGATTGACAGCTTGGCACTCAGTGTGCACTGTCAGTCAGATTTAAGTGCGATGAAGTGTGTGCAAGTTGCCACATTTGAGTGTGTTTGTTGCTGTGGTGAAAGAAAAAGCCTGGAGGGAAGCACCAAGCTGCCCATCACGGCACAGCCAGAGACGCACCCTCTGTGGACTTCCAGCGGGGACCCATTATCTGGCACATGAACGCGCACATGCCAAACGCACACATAAGTCAGTGCAGCCTGGGGCCTGTTACCACACCATAAACACCAAGACAACTGCAAACTTGTGGAAAAAGAAGGGGGGGAAAAGGACAAGGCCAGTCTGGCTAAGCTGCACTTACTCATCTCTGCAGAAATGATACTTGGTTGAAGCTTCTCTTTGGAGAAGCCAGTCAGAACTCTAAATTACTCATCACCACTGTATTAAGCATATAGATTTTCTTCATGCTCAGGCCCAGATATAAAAAGGTTTCTCCACTTGTGCTTGTCAAATGATTACCTCTCTTTATTCATGCTCCATGTAGCATGAATGATACAACCTTACTGATCAACTCCACACTCCACTAGATCCAATTAGGCTTCACTAGATACAATGACAGCATTGGTGTAATTGCTTAGAAAAACATTCTGAAAAGTGATCAGACTTTTGTGAGGGAAGTGCAGCATATTGTGTCTTTTCATCTCAGTGCACAAGGCCCATTAATAGGCTGGAAAAATCTGGCCCTCTCAGTCTTTTAACCAACTATTTTCTTTTAAGTTATTTGTTATCGCTGTACTGCTGCGTCGACACACTCTGCAGACAGCAGAGCAGTGAATGCGGGCAACACGGTCACATTTTTATGGCTTAGGCTTATGATGTTGATGACACATTATGTGCAAAAGTCATTCCAAACTGCCCTAGTTATTTGTTAAAGCTTCACCAACGTAAAAAATAGACATGCAAAGGGACATAAAAATACAATCATACCATAGTAAAACCAATTAAGAACAATTAGAAAAATTAAGCAGCTTTAAAGAAGAGAAAATAAAAGCTGAAATCACCCTAGAGATAAAACGTTACTTAAGCTTTGGATTGTTCAGACTGTGGCAGCAAATAAATGGAAAATGGTAGAAAAAGGAAGACTTTATTAAGTAATAAACAGTGTCATGCTAACAGGGTTTATTCCTGCATATGAAATGTCTTAATTTTGTCTGCGTTTAGTCAAATATATTTAAGTCAACTTGTTATTGATGCTAATTCCAAAGACAGGTGGACACTATTTGTGCCAGTCACTGTAAAGATCTTAAGGTGATTATAATATTTTGCTCTCTAATGAAAATCATGTATTTAGATTAATTTGCTTTCAAAGTATTTTATTTTTAATGTGTATTTAAAATATCCTTTTGAGTTATAGACTTAATACACAGAGTAAAATCTATTTTCTTTTGTAGTTCCTGAGGGCTTCCATGCATCACTTAAATGTCTTTTTCTTTCTTTTTTACTAAATGTTTCTAGATTATTAGTCAGTTTTTCCAAACTTCAGGACAAACAAGTATGATAATATTTGTCTGAAAGGCTGCAGATAACTTTTCCCCCTTCTTTCGCTTGAGAATTATTATCATACTGTCACATCAGGCCCCTACAAATTATTAAAATGACGCAATCTAGAAATCAGATGAAAAGAAGTAACTGCTTGAAGTGTGCTGTAAAGATGTTAAAGCTATGGAGACTTCAAATTGGCTTGTAGGAGTAAATTCTTAACAGACATGATGTTTGCATGAAGAATACCATGATGTCCTGTTGTTTTCTCTTCGTAGACCACTGTGCCGCCTTTCACCCCTTCACCCACTGAGTGCCAGACCGCCAGCCTGGTCTCCAACTCCCCCGTCCTGTCTGGCAGCTACAGCAGCGGCATCTCCTCCCTCAGTCGCTGCAGCGTGTCTGAAGCTTCAGGAACTGAGTTGCCTGTTGGTGACCATCCACCACACCCTCTGCCCCCGCCCATCACCCTGCCAAATTCCATCCCTATCAGCTCGGATGAGCCAATCCGCAGAGAAAACAAGACCCCTCCTCCGTACAGAGAGAGGAACAACCCATATGAGAGAAACAACCCACGCAGGCCTGTGCCGCTGCCCCACAGCCTCTCCATTCCCCCACAGACAGACCCTCCGGCCCTGCCGCCCAAGCCTCACCAGCTCCGCACAGGCAGCATGAAGCTGGATGGAACCGCTGACCCTCGGGTCCCCAGACCGAGGCCTCTGCCCAGGAAGGTGTCGCAGCTATAGGCGCTGGTTAAGGGGCTTGCAGGAGGTGGAAAAAAACACTGGCGTATTTTGCACTTTTCTACATGGCACTCACATTTTTTGTGATCTACAGTTTGGCATTCCTGATGTACACTCCAATGAAAAAACACAGGCCTATAAATAAACGGTCCAAAAAGGAAAGAAAAAAGAAACTTATAAAACTACAAGACACATAAAGTTCCCTTTTGTATTTACTAGAGAGCATTGCATTGACTTAGTCATTCTGCACCTTTTAACTCTAGTTCATACAATAGGTCATCAGTCATAGCATACGTTTACCAGAACACTCTAGAAAAAAACTGTTTTGATAGAAGTAATAATCTCAGATATATGTATATTGGTATATATAAGAATTGTTTTTGCCTTAAGTATTGGAAACAGAGTCTTTTATCTGTCTTGCACGTTTTTTTTCCTTATTTCTTTTTTTTTTCAACAACTCAGTATATTTGTATACTGTATGGCTAAAAAAAAAAAAAAAGGTGCTAGATGCCTGGAGTATGCATTTTAGTAAAGTGTAGAAGACTGGGGTGTGTTCTCATAGTCATGGTACAAAAACTTACACCAACATACATCTTGTAGATTTGAATTAAATATTGCTGTAATTTCTTCATTTGTGCCTCATGTTGCAATTGTCAGTTTAGCTAGGACCCTATTTATTTACCTTTTTTTTGCCAGGATTAAAGTTATTGGTAAATTACTTTTTGCACAGTGAAAGTAGTTATGAGGCCTATTTAACTAACAAAACAAGCTTACTATTCAAATAGGGCCCCCACTGATGGTAAAGTCATTATTTTGGACCAAAAGTATTCATACAAATTGGACTTTTGCATTGGCCATTCCTACTTATGTGAACACACCCTCCTCCTGCATGACAACAGATCTTTGTTGTGGGGGTTAGCAGTTATTGTGCCAAAGGAAGCTTAGCGATGTCCTTTACTTTTTTTTTTTTTTTTTTTTTTTTTTTAACCGTTTTGATTCCAGGTCCCAGATTAAAAAAAAAAGTTTAAAGTGACTTTCACTCAAATATCCAAATTTATATCAACTCTACTGATCTGGTGTAACTTTAGAAAAGCACAAACACAATTTTCTCCTCTTCATTTTGACCAGTACTGTTTTCATTAGACAAAAGAGTAATTGGAGCTGACTTTCATTGTCAGCAGTGACCTAACAAACATGATGACTGATATTCAGGTGGAGAAATACTTACAAACAAATCCTCATCAAATATTTGAACAGTTGGGATTTACTTTCAGTTTAATTAAAAAAGATGGACGTGAGATGACTGCACCAGAAGTAGGTGCTCAGTTCTGCCATGTCATGTTGCATTGCTGCAGTTAAATAGATTATCTGTGGCAGGCAGATTTCACACTGTTTTGTAAAATAGAAGAAATTTTTAGCATAAAATATTCAGCATTTCAACTCTGTGCAGCATTTTTTTTTTATTTGGCAGGTGGGGCTGGGGGTAGTTTTAGTATTGTTTGTATGTTTAATTAATTTTTTTATTTGTTGTGATTTTTTTTTAAATTAAATCTTCACATTAATCAGTACTTGAGAACCTGTAAATTATATGAGATTGATGTAAGTATGCCAAATATAAAATTTGTGTATTACAATTAATGTAAATATTGTGTTTTTAACAAAATTTAGCTATAACAATTCACAGCTTTGAATGTAATGTTGAAGCAGCAAATGATTATAATAAATGTTTAAACTTTTGTGAGTGTTAAAAAAAAAAACCTAAAGTCATGCTCAATGACTCTTAACTGATTTACAAGTTCAATAAACTGCCCTATTAAATTACAGATGGATTCACTGACAGATTTATTATGAATTTGTCACCATTTTTGGATGTTTCTTGCTCCCTGCTCAGATTTGTATAGTATGACAATTATTTTTGTCCATGTCTTCCAGTATTTTGGGATAGGGTGTGAGCCAGGGATCATCAAGTTGTTGCTTAACTTTTGGTAACACCACTTTCACTGGGTATGCTTTCATATGCCACATTGCAGCAGTAGTCTGATATTAACCTGATTAAGGCTTCACTTTGCTGCCATGTAGACAACTGGTTTTAGTTGCCTTAACTTAAATAAGGTTATATTTGGAGTAAGCAGTGACTGATTTACACTAGGCATTTAAAAAAAAAAAAAAAGTGCAGAAAAACTTGTCAAACAGCCAATGATCTATTTTATCAACAGGTGTTTACTTTGGTTGATGTAGGACTTTTATTACTGCTGCACAAACATTCTCACTTCAATGATAAAAGGAAAAACATGTTTTTATCCAGATCATCAGTTTTATCAGTTTCTTCATCCATGTTGGCTGTTTAACTTCAGTCGTCACATCAGGTGGTTTTATGATAGAAATTTTCACCATGGAGACGGTTGGTGAGAGGATATAATGATATAGAACAACATCCTTAAAAATAATGTAAAACGTTCTCATTTGCTGCGAGGGATAAAAGGAAGCTTCCCTATAAACAAGCTTTCTCCTACATCAACAATGTCTTTGTCAAGTTTTTCTCCTTTAAAATAAGAGTTCCGTGCCAGAATAACTTGGGTACACCGTGTTGCGCTTTCCAACTTATTAACCAATCAGATGCGACTCCCCATGAAGGCAGCGCCTGGTATTTTATGTCGGCAAAAGAGCAACAGCGTGCAGGTATGGAAACTAGTAAAAGAAGCGGACCAGAAATAATTTCAGAAAAACCTAAAAAGCCTCGGCATCCTGCTAAAAAAAAAAAGCAAAAGACCAAAAACGGAATAAAACGAGGATCAATATTGGAGAATCTTTTGCAAGGTGGAGAAGTCTGAGCTGGCAAAGTTTCTCCTCGACAGGTAAACACCGGAATTTTTCTTATTATTACCGAAAAGTTTACCTTGCAAAGATTTTAGTCCAATTTATTTCTCGGCACTCATTAAATTAATTTGTGTGCCTGTATGGATGTATAAGCGGAGTAAATTAGTGGCCTATTAGTTTACAACCACTATGATGTCTGGGCCAAGTGAATGGTACGTTTGTTCTTACAAACTTATGAAATTACTATCAAATTAATTTATTTAGTGAGACTAAGGGAAAACCGCCGCTGCGTGGCATTTGTTGATGAATATAGCTTTTGTTTACACTCTATTTTATGCTAACGTAAATTAGCGCGTGAAATTAGCGCTAGCATTGCCAAGCATAGCAACTTGACTGTGAGTGAATCATCTTCACTCGTCATCATGGTGTTTGCTGGCGCTGTGTTCTCCGTCCTTCATAGACTGTATAAAAGAACCGTCCTCTCACAAACCGGCAACCTATGCGAAACTCTCCGAGGGGGAAGAACGCTCTCCGTGTTTTTCTCTTTCGACTGCACTTCTGATTTGAAACACTAGGTGTCAATGCTACTTATTTTGCCTTTAATGTTTTGTTAAAAAAATCAAAGTTTTAGGGGGGACTCCTCATGAGAAATGAATAGATAACTACATTATCAAACAAGAGATTGATACAAATTAACGGGCTCCTTTTAATGAAACCTGGAAGCTTCTGGAAGAGTAAAAGGAGCAGGTGCTGCTGCTTACATTAATGACATGAACAGAAAGTGCAGTTCCCTGACCCAAAAGCCAAAATAGCTACATGCACTTTAGCCGCATAATTAGGGTCCGAGCCATACAAAGTATGGCAAGGCCCTATTGTTCCTGAAATGTTTCTCCTCCTTAGCATTTCGACGCCAAATTTGACCCCCTAAACACCCATGAAAAGTTGTGAAACTTGGCACACACGTCAAGCCCGGCGAAAATCGGATATTATAAGGTCCGCATACTATTCAATGCAAAATTGGCTCAACAGCGCCACCTAGAGTCACCAAAAATCACCACATGAATGGGGCCCAGGAAGTCTACTTCAACGTAGGAAGACGAAACTCGGCACACACGTGTACCACCCCGTGTTGACCAAAAAACTCAATGTAACACCTGTCGCCATGGCAACGGGGTGCCCGCCATCTTGGCGTGTGCGGCCATTTTTTGGCCATTTTTTCCACTTTACACACATCGTATTTGAACGAACTAGTCTGAGGGGATTCGTGCGATTGACTCCAAACTTGGTGGGAAGCTTCCTGACAAGTTGGGGACCAAACGCTCCTCAAATCTTTCTAATAGCAGAAAGCATGTTACCGTGGCAACAGACGGAAAAACGCCTTCTCGCCATGAAACACGGTTTGCTCATATCTCCACAGAAATACTTGGGATCTCCACCAAACTTGACAGTATTCATACGTGTGACACCCCAAGTCCAGCAAAGAAGTCAATCAAACACTTGTTACCATGGCAACGGGGTGGCCGCCATCTTGGATCTCATTGCCATTTGAACGAACTAGTCTGAGGGGAATGGTCCGACCGACTCCAAACTCGGTGGGGACCTTCCTGACAAGTTGGGGACCAAACGCTCCTCAAATCTTTCTAATAGCAGAAAGCGTGTTACCGTGGCAACCGATGGAAAAGACCTCGCCATTAAACACGGTTTGCTCATATCTCTATAGACATACATGGGATCTGCACCAAAGTTCACAGTATTCATACCTGTGACACCCCAAGTCCAGCAAAGAAGTCAATCAAACACCTGTTGCCATGGCAACGGGGTGGCCGCCATCTTGGGTTTCACTGCCATTTGAACGAACTCGTCTGAGGGGATTCGTGCGACTGACTCCACACTTGGTGGGAAGCTTCCTGACAAGTGTGGGGCCAAACGCTCCTCAAATCTTTCTAATAGGGAAAAACCGTGTCACCGTGGGAACCGACGGAAAAACGCCTTCTCGCCATGAAACACGGTTTGCTAATATCTCCACAGGAATAAATGGGAACTGCACCAAACTTGACAGGATTCATACACTTTGGGTCCTTAACGCATTACAACACCTGTTGTCATGGCGACATCGGGTGGCGGGGTCCAGGCCGCTCGGACCCGATGGATGCTGCTTGCAGCTTTAATTCTTTTTGCACCTGTAAATTAGTTTCAGGGCCACTAATTTGTCATATATTTATTTGCCTTCAATATCTGTCACTACTTAAAAGTACTGCTTGCCAGATAATTTTCTCCTTCCAGTCATTTTAGAATTACTCACAATTACAGACTTCTTAAATGAAGCCATTCCTAATTTAGTTTTTATTGCTACTGTAAAACTTTATCAGGTGAGATAATAATTTGATCTGATGTATTAAAAATAATAATAAACAACTTTAAAGACTTTAAAAGGATTGCATTGACCTTTTGGGCAACTAAGTGGACAGTTTTACTATTAATGTTAACAGATAATGTTCTGGGGATTATCCACCATGGATTCCAAGTCTTAACATCTGTTAAATTAATAATTAACAGCTCCTCACTGTTCTGAAAGGCCTAGTTCATTTTAAAAATGAAAGAGGCTAAGGTAATCTCTTCCAGTGTTTGTAATCAACATGAAAGCTTTCACATTAGCGTAGTTGGCTTGTGCATTATAGACAGGCTTCTTGCTAATCATTAGCAGATGTGCTTGCAGTACAATCACTGTTGTGTACTCTTACTTATACTTACATTTTCTACTTGTGTAAATTCTTGTCAATACAATTGTTTTTAAATAGTTCAGTCATAAAATTCTACTTTATTAGTAGGACTTATGATGCAGATATGAGGATAATACTAGCTCAGAGTTGTTTAATTACATGGTTTTTCATTATTGTTTCTGCTCTCCCTATTCAACAATATCAGCAGTGTGGTTGTGACATTAGTCTCACTGGGCTCACAATATAAAATATTAATGAAAAGTTATACTTTACAACCTTCAGTGTTTAACAGTTCCACTTGCTGCTTAGCCCAAGAGGTAAAAATATTTGTGTTTGTTACAGCAAAGAAGTAATTCAATGTTTTTTGGCTTTTTTTTTTTTATTATTGGAAAGCCTGTTTATTTCTCTTTAAAACTACCACATTTGTAAAGAAAAGGCATTTTTTGGATGAGCAGAGTTGAGTATGTAGATTGATACATTCATGGGCACAATTGGGCAACTGATTATAAGCTCCAGGGGTACTAGAAGCTCCAGACATGAGTCAATTGTAGAATATGCTGTTTAACTTTGGCTGTGAAGTTTTGGCAGGTTTTACATGGCTGCAACATTCTTAGCTCTGCTGCTTATTCCACAAATACACAAACCTGGCATCGCTTCTAGGTAAATAAACATGTTTTCCAACAGTATAAGATTTATCACCATGAAGCATTGCTCAGAACCAATCAACCAGACATAAATGTCCTTGCTTTTAATGCTAGGTTTAGATGGCTCAGTAAGTTTATCAGCAGTAGTGTTGGAAATCGACAATTTCTCAGCACATTATAGTGCATTTATTCAGAAAATGCTGCAGTCCAAACTAATAACGTAACGAGTTTAAGCCACTGTCCTAAACTAACCTAGCTGTTGCATTTTTGAGTGATTGTATGGCCTGATACATTTTTTCAATCTGTTTAAGTTAGGAATCTTTGGTATATTAATGTTCTCTGTGAAATTTTAAGAGATAAGTCCTAGGATACTGAATCAGAATTTTGCATTTTGCTACACAAAGTGACCACTGGAGGATGAGCAAGATGCTCATATCTGAAAATGCAGAATCTGAAGCTTCATTTTCTACAAACCTGCGAATGATGTCAAGACTTTATCCATCTTTTCTACACAGTCTAGTTTGGAGCAGCTAATGTTTGTCAGCCAGCAACAAAATTTTCATATGGAATCAAGCCATCTTTGTTAACCTGGGGTTTGAGTTGCATGTCCACTTTGGGCCCCCCAGTTTTGATATGGACGCTCCTGGGAGCTGAAGCCCCGAGGCTCAAAGTTATGAAGGGCTTACAAGACTGGAGAGGGAAAAATGGCTAAACATCAGATTGAGAAGCAAAATTCCAGCTTGAAGATTATATGTTCAGGCTGTCCCTCTTTCTCTTGTGTAACTCAAACAAATCTCCCAAGCAAACAAGGGGAGGCCTAAAAGCCCTTCTTCGTATGAAAAAAAAATATTTGTGTAGGCTAAACTGAGTTTCAGTGTGCACAGTAAAGTCCAGACATCAGTTTTTCCTCTTGGAACTCTAGCACTTGTCTATAAATATTAGTTCAACCAAAACAGAGTTTATTTACCAAAATGACTGAATTTCACAGCTGTAACAAATACATTTTCCCCCCTTTTTAAATACTCAGAATCGGCCAATGTATCAGTTCAGCAGGTAATTTGTTGGAGAACTTGCTTTAAGCAAATGTGCCATCTAATAATTTTGCTGTTTTTGAAATGTTTTTCACTTTTTCTGCTGACATTGTAGATAAAAGTAATAAAGACCTGTGGTCCCAAACATCAGGAAGTAAAACATTTATGACCAGGCCAGGTTGGTAGTAGTCTAGCTGGCTAGTTAACAAGAAAGATGAATAAATAATTGATTAGTAAATTTTTAAATTCCAAATATGAGCTAGAATTTCAACCAAAACAGGTCATGGGCCATCAAACCATTTTTGCCTGTTTGGAGGAAGACTTTGTGTTTTATCGGATATGAAAATAAATTTACAGATTGTTTCTGGGAAATAAAAAAAAAAGTCTGATTTGGAGAATTAAAAAGATGTAAATTATCAGCTAATGAAAGTAATTCTTGAAGAGCTCTTTACATTTTCTTGTTATGGATGTCCACTGCAGTTATTTACATCTTTGAGGTCTGTTTTCCTCTGAGGCATCTTATTATTACTGATTTGAAATTGTATGAAACAATGTATGACATGTACAGACATGCATGTTAGTTTAATTGGTCACTCTAAATTCTCCCTAGGAGTACCTTTTACATAAATTTGGATTTTCTTAAGCACAGGTTATAGAGAAGATTCTTAACTGTGCAAAAATAGTACATTCACACACAATAGTGAGTTCTATGTTCATCACAAAACATCTAATTATCCCAAATGTGAAACAACTGGCTTTGTTGCATAATCAGCACAACAGTTGTTTGTTGATGGAACTGTGCTGCTTGACCAAGGGACCTTAAACAACTGCAAATCTTTCTCTAGCCTATAAACTGTGTCTACATGCGGCATGGTGTTTGGAATGAGCACAGCTCACCTGTCGGCACTTATCATAATTGTTGGTGGTCGGCTCTAATTTACCAGCAATTATTATGTCAGGATTTAAATTCCAGCTAGTCAGAGTTTCTCTGCAATGGAGGGTACATGTTACAACAAAGGGTCAGACATGGCTCTCCTAGTCAGTAAATCTGCAAGGATTTTTGGCCACAAACCTCCACAGACTTGTCAATCTCCCATTATTAAGGGAAGAGCTCCTTTTAGTCTGAAGGCAGCAAACAAAGCCATTGTTAGGTAAAGGATGGGAGAGAGTTAAACAACACCTTTCTGCTGATCCCAGACATTGACATTTTGTATTGCCACAGATAGCTTCCCTGCAACAAAAGGAGGCGTAGCTGGAAGGCGCAGGGCTGTTACAGCATGCAAATATTATTAAACTGCCGAGCTCCTTGTAATTGCAAAGCTGTTTAAAATATAATGCACCGTTCATTATGTCTAGCAGGATTTTTGCCACCGTTTATTGTACAAGCACTAAACACTCCATTTATAGCGTCCATGGGTGATGATACATAATTATCAAGGGAAAGTCAGTGCGAGGTATCAACTTAAAGTTGCCTGCAGCAAATTTGGAAGAACATACAGCTGCAGAGAAATTCAAGGTGTTTGTCTTCCCCAGGGAGAGGGGAAGCTGGAGTAGCTCTGCAGGGAGCAAAGAGTCTCCATCTCAGAGGCACACCAAAGGGAAGTTTCAAAGAGAAGCTTGCAGGAATAGATGGCGTGTTTTTATCTCTATGGTTTACTCCTATATCTGCTCTGTTGTGTTCTGCTGCTTATGGGGATTTTTCACCTGGCAGCTTCAAATACCTCAGGAAGTTTTTAGGGGCAAGATAAGTGAAGGTTTTTTTTCCCCCCCTTTTCCTTTATTTTTCCCCATTTGTGATGTCCTCTTTAGAAGACGATTGCCTCAGCTGAATAGGAGGTTGACTGTTGGCTTCAAATGCTTTGAATACTGAATAGGAAAAAGATCAGGGAAATACAGGAGTGTCTGTGTGAGAGAGATTTCTTGGAAGAAGAAGTTTGTCCTTTGAGATAACAATAACAGACAGTGACATTCCAGTTATCACACCTATTGATGAGCTCATGCAGCATCAAAGTAAATGTCCCCTTATATTTAACATCTTTTCCAGGATAAACTGTTAAGAGATTTGACATCCCAGAAAAAAATGGCTGTAAGCAGCAATGATCATGTCATCAAGGAAAAGGTTATTTTGCACATAACAATGCAATTAATCGCAACATTTCATGTGATTAATCGCAATTAAACCATTTTAATCATTGCCTAGTATACATATATAAAATTTTTATTTCATTACTCCCTTTTTCTCACTTTTTCCCATCTATATATGAACCCGATTCTCATTCTTGAGTTATAAGTCTCTCACGTAAGCATATTGGGTGAAGAAGAGACAAGGACTTGGGTGAAAGTGAGGTCTTGTTGATTTGGCGAAGTGAGTTTTCATTGCTTCTGAGCCATCTTTTTTCTTTTTTTTGGTTTGTAGAAAGGACACTTTGTACTGTAAAGTGTTGACAGTTGTCACCACAACTGCAAGTACACCTTTTATAGAATATAAAAGGCATCGTTAACCACCAGACCTCTGCAATGAATTCACCTGTGTGTTCATACATTGCTGCAGCTGCTCTAACAAACCTCACCTCTACTTTCTCCTCCAGGTGCATTTTAGGAATTGAAACGTCCTTGAAGTTTTGCTGAAATTGATTTCCAAGTCAGAGGCGAGGGAGAGAAGAGGTGACAAACTGGAGAAATAAAGGCCGCAAGTGAAGTTCCTACACTTTATGCCCCACAGTAGTACTGGGAAACAAGTTTAGATCGCATCATTCTTGGCTGTGAGATTGCTGTTATACCTGAGATAAGACGAGATGAGATGAGCGAAGCCAAGGTCTATTTTAGATGAAATTGCAACCCTAAAGAATTTTTATCCCCTGTCTGAGTTTTAGTGCTTTCTTATATTTCAGCTGTAGCTACTTTATTTTCTTTCTCAAATCTCTGTTTGTGTTAAGACATCTTTGAAATAATTTTTAAAATATTATAGATTCCCAGGTAGAAGGATTCAAACATTTGTCTCGCAGCTCACCAAGCAGCCTGCTGCTACTTTAGTATTATTTTTTTTTTTGGAACTAATGGATTGGTGTTAGTGTGAATTAAAGAGTGGTTTCCAACCTGGGGTGCATGACCCCTGTGCTATTTTGTGTCCCAAAAGACACAGGGATCCACTGGTTGTTATTGTTGTTGTTCAGTCATATAATAAATTGTACTTTATTTTTGCCACTTTTTTTTCCTAATTTAGTTAACTGTCCAACTGTCTGATTTTATCAGACAGCAGCCAGATCGCATCATTTGTGACAAGACGTTAACTAATGAAAACATAAAGGTACGGGTTAATAGCTTTTTGATGGTTGCATTAACCTGCCTAATATCCTTAATGACAGTAGGTTGGGAATCACTGGATTCAAGTATTCAAATTCATTAAGATCGTGCTTGCATAAAATAGCCACTGCTGATTAAACTGGAATAATCATATTGAGAAAAAGCCCTGAAGAAATTGAGCCCAAGATCTTCCAGACTCAGATTTTAAGATACTTTGACCCAGATTTCTAAAAGCCAGTAGGCTGTTTGATCCAAAAAAAAAATTTTTTTTTTCATTTTTTTTTTTTTAAACATTAATAATCTTGCACTGCAAAATCTTTGTAGCTCGAGTACATTCATTCTACAAGTTAATACTGTTCAATATGCAATAGTTTGCAAATCATTGAAATCCTACTTTTAATATGAAACCAAAGTTTTCCTGCCCATCCACAGCACATTTTTATTTATTTGATGTTTCTGTTTTCCAGTGATCCTCCAAAGGTCATCAAATGGGAGCAGTGTTAACTGCGCTTTTGTGTCTGGTCTTCCTCACTCCCATTTCAGTCCTTGTGGTTCAGCAATCTACGCAGCAGGACAAGAGGGCAGCTGCATCAAGACTTGCATCAGGCCAGCCATGTTAAAAGGTATTCTTTTGGCCTTATCTAACCTCTGACAGTCACCCATTCTCAATCTCTGTGGGGTGTGTATTAAATTAAATGTGAGGCTCTCTGTCTGCTGTCTCTTGGGTGATCGCCTTAGTTCTGCCTGGTTAGTTCAGTTGTGAAGAGGCCTCTCCTGCTTCTCCTACACACATGAATAAACATAAGGTCAGGTAAGATTTTGAAGTGCTGTCCCCATAAAGGTTTGCTGTGGAGTTTAAACCAGCTTGGAGTCGAAAATTAGGGCAGTGAGTAACACACAAAGGTGTGAAACAAATATTTCTATTGATCAGGTCAAAGAATCAGGACAATATACTTAGATGGTCATCTCGGTGATGACTCATCATGACATTGTTATAATCATCATTATTATTTATTTATTTATTTATTTATTTTTCCTGAATTAGGCTTGCTGATATCTGTCAGATATTTGATTAATAATTCCTTGTAGTGGTGACAAAGTTCAGCAAAAGCTGCTAACTGGAAGCCAAAAGAACAGCAGGGATTTTAGTTTCTGTAGATTTTCTTTTATTTTTCTTTTGCCAGCTTGCTATTTTGCAGCTTGTTTTCAGCTTTGCAGCTTCCCTCCAATTGTAAATGTTTCAGAAGACAACATTGCCAGAATTTGGTGCCTGTATACGTGTCGGGGGTGTTGGTGGGAAGAGGGGATATGCCATGGGAAGGATAATGCACTGTTTGAGCAAGCATGGTTTGATTCCTCCAGGAGAATGACTTCTCTGGTCTATTACCTCTTCAGCTTGACACCACTGAATTGTTCTTTTGTTCTGCCAGTGAAGCTCTGAGGGGGTTTCTCACAATGAATTCTTATTGATTTTTCTGGTCATGTCATCAAATTGTATGTGGCTTGAATCGAGACTACTGTTTTCTCATCTGCTCCCTTAAGGTTCCTTTCTTCTATTAACTTTTTATTCTACTTGGATGAGGCAAAACTTATCAAAGCAGGCGGAGTAAAAGCTATACGGTTAAAATGGAAGTGAACTTAATGTGCAGACATGCCATACTAGTCACTTGTTACTTATAACTCTGGGAGGTTTGATTTTTTTTATGCACTGCATTTATTTCTTTTTTCATTGGTGTAAACAAAAGATGCAAAACATTTCATGTTTGCACTTGGACGTAGCGGTTTAAAAGCTGTAATTACAGTATGTGCATAAGCTATCATCAGCTCGTACACTCTGTCAGTCTCCTGGGCATCTTTCAATATTTTTGTTGGGATGCTTCAGTAGCCATGTTTCGTTAGAGTTAATGTTATTTTTATATCTTTCATTCCACTTTGTTTAGCTGTCAAATTGCTCGTTGGTTTCATGGTCAGCAATCAAGATTTTAGTTTGAGAAAAAATTACATTGTACTATGAATCAAAGTCAACAGGTAGGCTTTTTGTTAGTTGGCTTGACAAAACCTATACATATTCTATTGGAAATAATACATACTACAATAGAAATTTTGTTCTTTCATTAACTCTAGTGTTTCTTTTGAGGCTGTGTTTGCTCATTTTTCAGTTTCAGTCATATGCCATTTCATTCATAAGAAGTGCAGGTCGTATGAAAGATCTACAATCATTGCAAAAAACAACAATTTAGATGAGATGAATCCTGTCAGAAAATTGCTACTTATGCAAATTAATGCTTGCTGTTATTTCATGGCCACTACACATAAATCTTATACTTGATAAGCCGTGTGTTTAGCTCTGAAAGTGACCTATCAATGTGGATATTTTGTTATCAACTAAAATCAAATTACTGATTGAATATTATCTGATGAGCTTATAGTTAAACTAAAATATTAGCAGTAAAGTGGGATAAGATAGAAAAATGTAACTTCTGCATCACCAACTGAAGCTGGTTTCCATGGTGATGGACCACCAACATTTTGTCATACTGTAACTGCAATCAAAGTCTTAGGTTCATCATATCTGAATATAAGCAATTTTATTTATTTTTTTATTTGGAATTGAAATCTGTGGTTGTTTAAATACTTGTGAATTAAAAGGTGAAAACATGTCACTGACTTAACATTGTATTTAAATTTGGTAATTAAAATGCCAACATTTGATTGACATAGAAATTTGGTACATGGTTGAAGATGATTAAACTCTTTTTTTTTTTATTTTCCACTTTCTTGATAATTGTCAATCTGTTCAATTTTCTCGTGTCAGGTTTATTGAAAGTTACTGACTTTCAGCTCAACTTGTATCGCTATGTAGTACAACCTAAGACAGTGAGCTGTGGGGTACTTCTAGTACTTCAAGTTGTTTAGATCAACAGTCTCAGCAAAGTGAATGTTTAAGTCAAAGCCTGAGAATCCATAAGCCTGCAGATGAAACAAATAGTAATTTCCTAAAGCATACCTCTGCTCATCAGTAATCCAAAGGCAAACACTAATTTCAGCAGCTTCTTGCGAAGACTTGCTTTTAATTGGCTCATTTACAGTTCCTTATTCGTGCCTTTTACTTAATGAATCCCATTTTTTCTTGCAAAAGAAAAGATTAATGCAGCCTTTTCTGACTTGGGAGATGAATTCTTATAGCTGACTTTATATTGTTCTTGCCATGGGTTGTGGGTAGAGGGTGGAATGGTTAGAGGTACTAGGGTTTTTGTGTCAGCTAATTTGACAAGCAAATATGTGTTATCTCCTTAAAATTTCAAGACAAGACATTGGCTTTACTAAAGACCTAAGTAACATTTTCCTTGAAAAGAGAGAAAAACAAAATTAATCAAAAGGCCGAATCTGGTGCTACATTTTATTATTGGGGTAACTACACCAAAATGGCTGTGCAGTGCTGACTTATTTGGTTAGTCAGTCATGGTCTCCTGATATTGGTTGTGAAATTTCAGGTATGACACATTCTTAAGTTGAACCATGCCTCATTGTGTGTTCTGTCATGGTGCCAACTATGTATGTTGCATCAGTGTGCCTCAAGGCTCACAACCAGGACCCTCACTCTTTGTAATATTCACAACCTCTTTGGGTTGGTCATTCCCTTTTTATGAAGTTTCTCCTATCACTGCTATGCAGATGATCAACTGTATCTATTATTCTTGCCACAGTTTAAGAATAAATTTGTCCATCCATCCATTTTCTACCGCTTACTCAGGGATGGGTTGCAGGGAAGCCCAGACTTCCCTTTCCCCAGCCACATTCACCAGCTCGTCCAGGGGGATCCTGAGGTGTTCCCAGGCCAGCTGAGAAATGTAGTCCCTCAAGTGTGTTCTGGGTCTTCTCCAGAGTCTCCTCCTGGTGTCACGTGCCCGAAACACCTCACCAGGGAGGTGTCCAGGAAGCATCCTAACCAGATGTCAGCTCGAGTCAGCTCACCTGCCTCCTTGCCCGAGAGGTGACATTCCTCGTCCCTAGAGCTAGCTTCTCCGGCCTAGAGTCAGACTGCCAGGGAACCTGCTTTCGGCTGCCCCCCAGCTCACATTGCATCCAACCCCTAAGGCCCCTCCTGCAGGTTGTGAGCCTACAGGAGGGTGGGCCTATGTTACCCTTTCGGGCTGAGCCCGACTGGGCACCATGAGCAATGGGCCGGCCATCCGGCGCTCGCCTCCATGCCCCACCTCCAGGTTTGGCTCCAGAGGGGGTCCCTGGTGACCCACGTCCGGTTAAGGGAAACCTGGATCCATTGTCTGTAGTCATCATGGGATTCTATTGAGAATAACACTGGCCAATTTCTTTACTTTACTAAATTTGGCAAAACCTGTAGATAATCATGGAAATTTATTCAGTTTGTTAAATATGCTCTTAACATATAACTTAACCTAAGAGTTTTTAATGTAAACCAAAATACATCTGGACCCACAGAACTCTTGAAAGTTAATACTGCCATTTCAATTGTTTTTCTCCTTGAATGTAGAGAGGGCTAAAATGCTACACAGTAGTGCATCAGAAAAACCATTTTAAAACAAAAACAAACAAAAAAGCTTAAAAATGACTTTGAGGGAAAAGCACAGAAAATCTGAAAATTACATTTAAAACGTCATTTATATATATATATATATAAATATATATATATATATATATATATATATATATATATATATATACTAAAATTCTCCAAGAGTTGATGCCATCCTTTTTTCATTTTTTTTGCTAGCAGTTGTAGTAGGAACCAGCAGGAGCAGTGAAATCCCTACTATGTGGTGGAGTGAATAATCAAATGCTTTCAAGGCTGTGGCATCCCTCTCTACCTTCAAGAATGTCTTGAGGACTCATCCTTTCCAAGCGCACATCCTTTACTGCCAGCTCTAACATGCTTAACATGCACTTAATTTGCACTTTTCTTCCTGCTCTGTCAATTCAATATTTTGCACTTAATGCTTACAGCATGGTTTTTTTTTTATCATATTGAAGCTTAAATGTGGTTATTCACTTGCAAATCACTATGGTTAAAAGCTAAATTTAAATGTAAGCTAAGGTTAAATGTAATGTGTATCTTAAATTAAATGAGGGCGTTTTATTTACCTACTGCATACATTTACTGGAGACCATAATGATCTCTTTAAGTGTGCACATTATGCAAAATCCTGTTTTTTAGCGTAACTGGCAGACCTCAAAATACACTGGGGTAACAAATTATGAAACACTATCCTTTTTGTCTCTCCATAAATAAGCTAAAACTATGGAGAAATGCTGCTTCTGACATCACTGGATGAGCAATGGCTGGCATACTGATCCCCACTCCCCCACGTTTGCCCATGTTTTAGGTTTATCTGCAGTGTTTCAGGTGACAATGGATTGTTTAAAACATAATCTAAAGCTCACAAGAGGTAAGGCCATATGTTTTAGTATTTTTATTTAGATTGAGGAAACTCTGGCTCATTGACCTTCCCAGAACCAGTCCTGCTCTGTGCGCTACAAGAAAGGGGGAGGGATGAGTTGATTTTTGGAGGGATGAGGTTGATCTTGACAGACGTCAACACAATTCATCTTTACTCAAGCAGCTTTCATAAAAGTTTAGAAAAGAGAAGAAAGAGAAGTGGTTCCAGTGTAAAGGTGTGGTTTTATCTAACATTAAAAATGCATTCTAACTTTTAATCTGTATCAACAAGATGCTAGTTTAGCTGAAATAAAGCAGACTTTCCACATAAAGATGCTGTATCTAAAACTCGCAAGCCCATTGAAGCCCATGTGATGATATTTTCTGGACCCCTACTTCACATCAAACTAAAATGGAGGAGGATGAACACCTGTGGCCTCATATGAAGCATGTCTGGAGGATAAAGTGGTTTTTGGTGCATTCTGTTCACTGCTGTGACAAGGCACCTACACAACCAAAATCAACTTGTCTGGCCAAGATGGTTTCAAATTCAGATTTTTAAAAGATCATCAATATTGGGAGTAAATTTATTTCCAACATACTCCCATCCCATTTAAATCTTTGTTGTTCCACTGTCATCAACAGTGGAAAAAGTGTTTGCTGTGTGCATGCATGACAAATCTTCCTCAGCAAATCTTGCAAACTCGACCCCCCCCCCCAAAAAAAAAAATAAAAGATAAAAAATTGCATGGTGTAAAGTAGTAGGAGATATGGCCTGTTTTATTTAGAAGCAGGAGAGTAAACATTATCTTGCCCAGGGCACCAAACTGGCTCTGCCTTTACGTCATGGTCTATGGCGATTTGGACAGTGTGAAGACGGCTCAGGGAACCAACAGTGCTTTGTGTTATGTTTAACTGGGCAGCCAAAAGTATCCATTTGTTGCTTCTAAAACCACTCAGAAACATGGAGTTAATCACAAAAACAACTATTGTTTGCATTTACCAACCTCTAAACACTTCACACGTTGTGTACAAACTGGAACGATTACCAGCTTAGCCTCTGGTGAAAATGGGGGAGTGTGCAAGCAACATTATCTTACAATATTTACAGTCGAATATTTATGCCTCATTTGGAGTTTTACCAAACCCTTCACATCTGCACTTAACACTGCTATATACAGAAATATTATCCATAATGTTGCACATCTACAGTTGAGTATATATACCAGAGAAATCCTGCTGTATTTATTGTGGTGGTTGTTGTGCTGTCCTTTATGTCTTAAAATGTACTATTGACTTGAAGTAATATTCCATGTAATTGGCAGGAGTACCTCTAAAGATTTACAATTTAATAAAGTACGGTAGGTCCTCTAAGAGAAAATGTTATTGATTTTTATAAATGCGCTGTCATTAGATAAAACCAGCACATACAAGGTCAATAAAACAGCTGTACTGTTATTTCTTACTTTAATTGCTATTCTTAATGTAGATTGATCTCTGACATTTAAATTGGAGCTGACACATTGTACTGACCCAGCCACTCTTTCACACTCATTTATCTCAATGTCCATTCCTGTGCATTTATCTGAAAGTGCCTCTACTGCGCCTGAGGTGTGCTAGTGGCCCTCTTGTGTTCAGTTGTAATTTAGGAATAAAAGCTGCAGGAACTGATCCTGTGTGCTTGTAATGAGACTAAAAGTAGAGATCTCAAAGTAGAATGCGTGGGATTTATAGCTGTAGGGTGAAAAAGGAAGTGTGATGTTACTAATGAGTAATAATGATGATTCTTTTGTCATTGCACTAAGGATAGTCAAATCTATGGATTTGGACTTATTTACCTGCGAAGTATTAAAAAATCCTCCACAGTTTCTGCCCTTTTCCATTTCTCAGTGCACCATTTCACTTAGCCATTAACATTCAGCTGACCTTACTCCATATCAATTCTTGGTTCAAAAGTTCACTTGAAGAGGTGGTGAAGAGGTCTGTGTAACAAGCATTAGTTCCCTACCCAGTCTGCTATCTCTCCCTCTGTGGGCTATCAGGGCTTCATCTGAAGCTTGGCTCTAATCTGCCGACTCGGGGGTGTGTTTCCTGCATCGGGGCTGTGGCCCAATCCATCTGTCTTCATCAGTGAGCCCGGGCGGCTGTTGGCTTCAGCCAGCAGGACCCCGCTAAGCACCAGCTGCTAGCTGCCTTTTACACTGATTCCCACCAAGAGGGACATATTTACAGTACAGAAAGCATCCCAGTAAGACTGGAGGACCTTTCAGCTCTTAATGCCTGGATTTTGTTTCTCTTGTGGTTTCATTCTGCTTACCTATTATTCTGTAAGATTACGCAGCCTTTTTTTTTTTTTTTTTTTTTTTTTTTTTTTTTTTTTTTACAGGTTGCGTTTCATTCTACCCAGATCTGTTAATATTTAGATAAAGAAACAGAGATGCAGATAAACATAAGGATGTTTGCCAAAGAAAAAGAGGGTTTGACAATAAACAATGGATCATAAAGCTATGTGTTTAATTATGCTATTTGCTCACACTTCCAAAGATTTCTGTCTCTTTCAGTACAGTCTGTCTACAAATATGGCATAATTATAACTGTCATCTTACCTATTACCACTGTTGCCATGACTTCACTGTAAGAGGGAGCTTATTTTCTTCCTCCTTTCTGCCCTTGCCACTTTTATTTATTTTTTTGGTCTACCTAAAGCCTCTACAAGTCTTTTTTTTTTACTTTTGAAATGTTTAGCTGGGAATAGTTGCCTTTTCTGTCAATAATACAGAAATACTTTAACTTAACTGAGCTTCAGTTTATTGTTCACAAAAAATGACAAATGCATACAGTAAAATGGGGGTGAAATAAAAACCGATTACATAATAAAATCTTTTGTCTGCAAAAATTAAGAAACATGGAGTGAAATGACAAATTTTACTTCCTGTGCTTAGTGTCGGTAACAAAGATGGGTAACCTTGAAATAGATCCCAGTAACTGGATTGATTTGAAGGGGGCTGCTACTTAGTATCACACTAAGCTAATTACCTTCCATATAAACACCAGCTTGGCCTTTAGCTGTTATTCAATAAGGCCGTGGGCTATGAAGGCCGGCTTGAGGAAGCTCTGTGGCCACAAGGCCTTCCTATAGAAATCAATAGTCTAAATGGCATAGCGATTTAGATGGATCTGATACTGTGTTTAGGTGGAATGACCAAACTACTTTTTATCTTTTGTCCCCTCCCCCCCTCAAGTATTGTCATGTGTCAGAATGGTCATCTTGTGGAAATATAACTTGAATCCTTGCTAGCAGAATCACAGCTGTTGACAACCTCTATTTTAGTGTATTTCAATGTACACCAATGTAGTTTCTCTCATCGCTATGCCATAATGTGCAATTGAACTTGACATCTTACTTCTTACTTACCGGGCAGAAATGGAGATTGCATGTGTGGCATCAACCATAAACTGCACACCTCCCCTGGCCAATTGAAACTGCCTTTCTGGCTCTCTTTTATGTACCTCTCCGGTCTTGATGTTTTCAGCAGCAAGTTATAAGGGTAATGCACTCAAACACTGACAGTTTTGCTACAATAAACCACAAAGTGAGACAACATGAGGGGTCCAATTGATACTGATAGTACAATGAAATCTCCTGGCAGGCCCATAAAAGAAAATGTCCTGCTCAACCATCTCAAGCTCTGCTCAGGCTAAAGTGAAGCAACGTGATTCCAGGAGCTGGGGTAACTGGGAGCTCAGGTGTGTGTGTGTGTGTGTGTGTGCTGGGGCTTCTCTGACAAATGGAAGAGTGTGTGTCTTTGTGTGTGTTGCAAACTAACTGCAGCTTTACAGTGCCCATCAGGCAGTTGCGATACTTCACGGACAAATTTTTATATATGCTTCATACATGTCAATCGTTCTTTAATGAAAATGACTAATATTTAAAATATTAATAGCTCTGATGGCCAATTTAACTGATGCATTTTGAACTATTCAGGAGCTTTTATTTTTACTTTTCTTTTTTATGAGCAGGTTGCATATGTGTCAATACAGACTTGAAGGTGCATCAAAAGAGAAGTTGCAGAGGGAAAAGCAGCCTCTGCAACCATCCAAAGGAGGTTCTGCAATATGTGCAGCTGTGAGAGGTGGCATCATGTGGGAATACTCAGCTCTCTGCCTGGAAGAGAACAAAAGATGGATCCTACCCCAGGTCTCATTCTCACATGTATAAGAAGTCTGCTTGTGTTACTCTGGGGCTGTGGGGCTGTGTTGGCATGCAGCAGATGCTAATTGTGTCACATAATCTGAAAAAAGAATTTGCATTATACTTAACTGGCTGCCCTTTTGACAAAGCTAATATATTTTTAGTTATTTAGTTTGGGGGCAATTGCATGCAATCGGACTCAGATATGACACTACGCAGACTTTTTTTCCCCAACATTAGAGCTGCTTTAGACATCCGTTGATTGAAGATGGCTTTTTCTGTTCCCTACCTATGTTAAAACGCAGCTGAAAGACTGATTTCCTGCAGCATGTTACTCAGTTTTTCATCATTTTCTCATAATCTTACTTTTTTCTCTCTCTCTAAGGGATTATGCTTAAAACTTAAGCATGTGTTCCATCCTAACTGTGTCAAACTCCTAAGATATGCAGTAAACACTGGCATCAGACTGCAGAAAAGAAAACTGTGCCATGCGCGCTGTGGCATGGACAACATGCATGTTTGTCTACAGAGATGATAACCTTTAAAATGTTAATTGTTGTGCTCAGGGCTTAATCATAGGAGAAAACCCACATCCAAATTTTAGCTTTGCTCACTCACATAGAACAGACTCCCACAAGTTTCTTTCACAATGTTTTGAGACCATTGTCAAGGTGATGTTAAGCTACAAGCTCAAGAAGGAGTGTGTGAGGAAATGACAAGAAAATGGAAACAATCAAGGACAATTTAAAAGCAAGAATTACAGCTTTTTCTACAATCACCCCTTTACAAGCCTCTTTTCCTCTCTAATCTCTCAATTTCTATACTTCTACTTCTCAATCTCAACTCCATCTTGTTTAAAGAACTTGAGTCGATGCTCACCCCCAACCTCAAGTTCTTCATCGCTCTTCCGGCAGTTGATTTATTACACCCGTTAGTCAGGGAAGGCATCATAGCACTGCTGAAAGCAACATGCAGTTTGCAGGGCCCCAGCAGCACCTTTGTCTATGAGCCATGCGGTGACTTGCAGGCTTTTTGATTCTTGTTATTGTTGTTTGTGATTGTTGCTTATTATGAACCTAATTGTGGCAAAGAAATAAAAAAGCATACTGTACTACTCTCCACATATAATTAAAAAAATTAAGATTTTCTTTCTTTTATTCAGTCTGTTCCTTCTCCATTCTGTTAAAGAGTAAAAATAGAAATAATGAAATAGGAATCTTTTGCATCCAAGTTATGGTGAGCGTCTGACATGAATAGTGTGTTTATACAACATCCCAGATTTGTACTAGATGTAGGTTGATTTACTAAAACTGCAAAAAGAATTTGATCGGCAGTTTATTCATCACTTATGGGAAAAGTTGTGATCATTTTTTTGTGTTCAGTTTAAATGACAATATAGCAAACAAGTAGAAAAATAAAAAAACTGGATTTTGAGTATCTTCATGGCAAGTGTACCTTCATGGTTTGAAAGATTATGAAATGACATGAAATAAAAAATTAAATTAAATGGGGAAAAATACAATTTTAATCCCAGACGGAAATGCAATGTGTGTTTTTTTTTTAAAACAAAAACCATGATACTTGGAAGATAGTGCCTTGTTCTGGAGGGTGATGGCTGCTGGCAGGAATGATCTATATCTTTCTGTCTTACCAGAAACTTGACAAAGTCTCTCACTGAACACACTTGTACAACATCCCTCTCTGTACAATTGGCTACAGACTTATCCCCAACACAGAACCAGCTTTCTTGATTAGTTTGTTTAGCTCCTTTTAAATCTCTGGCTCTAAAACAGCTACCCCAGCAGACAGCTGCAAAGCTGACTGCACTTTCCACAGCAGTGACCCTTTCTTGTAGATGCATCTGTGTTACATTTTGAGTCTAGTCTAATTGTCCAGATGAACTCCACGGTACTTGCATTCCTCCACACCTCTTCTCTTATAGATTGACTGACCAGTTCTTTGTACTCCAGCTTGTCCGTCACTGATACACCCCACAACAACAGGACTCAGAGCTTTTATTGGTAGTCTGAGGTATACAGTGTGACAAGAAATGGTGAGAGTACAGTCCCTTGTGGTGCCCCAGTCATGTTGATCACTGTCTCAGACACACAACATTTCGGTCTTACAAACTGTGGTCTGTTAAGTAGTAATTCCAGGTGTTTGTGGAGGGATCCACCTGGATTTTATGGAGGTTTTCACATGACAGAGCAGCTGAATTTTATTAAATGCACCTGAGAAATCAAAGAACATGATCCTCAAAGTGCTGCCTGATTGGTCCAGATAAGAGTGGGTTTTGTAAAGCAGGCAGATGATGGCGTCTTCAACCTCAAGCCCATTCCGATATGCAAACTGGAATGGGTAATGAAAAGTGTTCACTTGCTGTTTAAGGTGAGCCGATAAGTCTCTCAACTGGTCTCTAGTCATTTGGTTTAGATAATTGAGATGTTTTTTAGGTATTAAAACAAGACGGGGAGTTTTCCACAACACAAACTCTTTTCTGACTCAGACTGGTGTTTAGAAAGGTACTGAAGAATCTGACAGGTGTTCTGAGCAGGTTTTCAGAACCTTGGGGCTGGACACCATCTGGATCTGCAGCCTTGTGTCGGTTCAGTCTCTCCAGTTGCGGGCAGACAGACGGGCTAGAGGTGGAAATGTAGGAGGTTTTAGTATGTTCTGATGTGGGTCTTAAATACATATTTATTCAGCCTGTTACAAACTGATATATTGCTTAACTGATTTGAGGACTTTTCGGAAATTAGTGGCAGCATTCAAACCCTGGGCAGGGCCAGGACATGCTGCTCTGTCAAAGAGACAGTTTGTTTGTTCTATTTTTAAGAAAAAGTTTTTATTGCCTGAACAATTTAAACCACTCTAAAAATAATTTGGACTAAGTTTGAATAGCTTAAAGCCATGTGAAGGACACTTACAATGTGCAAATACTTATAAATGGAAATGTAGAAAAACCTCTTAAAAAGTTTAATTTGGAAAGGATAGCAGATGTTGGACTTTAAACTGGTTTCTCAAGATTGTGAGCAGTTAATGTAGTTTATTACTGTCAGTGCAGCTGTTTGTTGTGGAGCTTGTTAGTATCAATGTAATAAGATGCGTCTGCAGCAATTGGTTGACCTCCAGGACGTTTCATTAACATCAACAAGAAATGCATTCATCAAAGCACAGAAAAGTTTGGCATGCTTGCAGCAAAGACTGATGGTGCAGATCTATTAGAATCAACTTCAGGAAGTGAAAATGGTTTTAGAAATGATGTGGCTCTGCAGGTTTTTCTGTGTGAAGTAATCTATACAGAGAATTAGCTGACACTCAATGTTATTTGCACTCAGTGGCGCTTTGCATATTCAGTGTAGGTGAGATTTCTCCAGTTTTGTATGTGTCAGGTCGAATTCACACACCCCGTCTCTCTCCTACAGGTGTTGTTTCCCTTCGGGGAGCCGAAAATGTTGCTGTTAATTAACTCGCTGCCAATCCCACCCTTGTAGCTCTCTGTCAACACTTCCTTTACAAGAAAAATCTAAATGGTCTGGGAAGTCGCAAGTTCACACATCTGTGTGTATTTGAGCAGTTGTGTCCTTGTTTGTGAGTGAAACTAAATAACATCTTGTCACGTTCACACCTGCACAACTACTTAAAGAAGAGGATGGGGTAGATGCAGCAGCTTACTCACTTTCAGAGGCAAAAGTCACCTGCTTCCTTAGGTCATATTTGCAGAGTGTGCAGCATCAACTTTGGCTTTCCCAGTACACAGGTGTCATTTACTGGTGTTGCCAACTTAACATTTTATCCAGTGTCTGGAAAGACAGCACATTACAACTAAAAGTATTTTTTTGATTTAACCCTCCATTAAGCTGGATAGCAGCTTATTTTGAGTAAAACCTTTTATCATTGATATTAGAAGATACCTAATAACTTGCAACAGACAAGTTTATGTAAAAGTAAATGCATTTTTATACTATTGGTGTCTTTTGCACAACAAAGTTTGGTACTAACGATCCTGTATTTTTGTATTCTGGGCAGAAATATGTATCATAATTAATTAATGGTCTGCTGTACATTGAGCAAAGGTTTTCAGTTTATTCAGACCTATGTGAAAGGAAAGGGAAGTCTGGGATTCGAAACGGAATTTTTTTGGACGTCTGTGTCATTGCTATAAATAAATCTTCCATCTGTCACAGACAGATTTTACTTGCTGTGTCTTGTAATTGGCATGGCTGCTATGGTTTCTTTGTTTATAATTTTCAAAAGAGCAACACCCGCCTTTTTGATTGCAGTCCCCTTTTATCGTTTCATTCTTTACTGACTGACTTTGGCACTGGCAAAATTATTTGGTGCATTTTCGTTTTTGTTTATGGATTGGACTACTTATGTGAGACGTTGATGCTGATAATGCTAATTATTTTCATATTTTTGAGGAAGCTGTGTGTTTGCTCAGGACCTACACATCCAATCAGCCTCTAATTTTGGATTGTATGTTTCATAAATGTGGATAACATTGGGGCATTTACTTTAGTACTTTAAGGGCAGTACATTTACCTGACTGTGTGACACTGAGGGTGTAAAATAATAGGTATTAGTATACTACCTACTCTAGGTATTAGTTAGGCTACTTTAATATTAAGCACTTTTAGAAATATTAAACTATTTAACCTTAATATAACTGAGGAAGAAAAAAGATTTTTTGACAGATTTTATTATTAAGTTACTACCACAAACATGCCATAGGTACAATGCCTGCATTTTCAGCTATGATATGGGCTGCAGATATGGGCCAAATTGGCCAGGCAGGAGAACATTTCAACATGTCAGCCACACAGAGGACTGCTGCATCCCCACAGACATTCTATATGCTGAGCTGAAACGGCTCCAGCATACAAGATACAAACTACAGATGCAACCTTTTGTGCTGGAGACCATCATTTCTGCAATGGTCCCCACAGCCATGAACATTGCTGCTCCAAAGGTGCAGATAGCCATGATGAACAGGATGTTCACCCATTGACAGGAACCACATAATCCCAAATAGCCATTATTAATGTAAAAAACATGTGAGTTTAAATTTCACATCTATTACTCTTATCATTTTAGATTATTTTTAATCATTTTGGAACATTTTAACAAAGCAAGAATACTGACTGTATCTCTCTGGTTTGTTAAGGTGGTAAACAGAAATGGTAAAGTAGTTTCCCAGTTAGGTTGAGTCTGATCATATTATATACAGCATAATAGTAAAAGTGCTGCACTCAACATTTATATTTCGTATTGAGCACATTCACTGTTAATGCTTTCTCTATATTTTCCTCATGTGTAACTACATTTGTTGTATTTTTAATGTTAAACTTGATTCTTTGCACTCATTTATATCCACAGACACAAGCTTTCCATCCATTCTTGGTCTAAATACAATAGTTTGGCTCTGGATTCTAATTAGGTTCCAGTCCTAAG
The DNA here is from genome assembly GCF_017639745.1 of Melanotaenia boesemani. Classification (NCBI taxonomy): domain Eukaryota; kingdom Metazoa; phylum Chordata; class Actinopteri; order Atheriniformes; family Melanotaeniidae; genus Melanotaenia; species Melanotaenia boesemani. The sequence continues at coordinate 17,789,522 of NC_055704.1, read as the reverse complement.
TAGTGTTGTTTGAAATGTGTGTATGTGTTTGTGTGTGTGGTGGTGGTGGTTGTGGGGCTTAAATGGAGCCCTGAAGGTTGCAGTTCAGAATCACTGAAGTTCAGTCATCAGAACTGACAGATTGATGCAAGTGCACACATACTGATACACACAATTGTCCTCAGGGATCAAATGCACTGTGCAGGTAGGACGAACATACAACTCAGGCATGCGCACCAATGTACCTATGTTTACAAACGGGGCCTTCAGGCTGACATACATGGAGCCAAGACCGGTTCAGCTTACACGAGAAGATAAAAAAATCCGGCATTAAACTGTTTTCATCATAATGTGTGTGGTAGGCGTCAGAACAACCTACACATAACAATGCTGCCCCGCAACTCATCCTCAATCCAGTCCTACGAGCCGGACAAATGTCGAAACGTAGAAGAAGAACCACAGCAACAACCAGCAAAAAACGAAGAAGAAACATAGTAACAATCGGAAAACACAATACCCAGCATGGAAGGGGATATATAGGACAAAGGAATGATGGTGGTCTTGGGACTATTGTTAACAGAAAAAGCCAGAACTGAAAAAAATAAATAAATAAATAACAGACTGGAGACAGCGTGAACACGGACTTTATTTACTTCCTTGTTCCCCAGCTAGCTCGCTCTCTGATTGGCTACATTCTGGCTCACGTAACCATCCACTCAGTCAGAATGCACGAGTCATTGGCGTTTCTCAGAAATCGGCTCTGTTCAATATTTCCCATTGTCAGCTACAGCCCGTTTCGGAGCGGATTATCGGGACAAATCGGCTCATAACACACCACAGACCAAAGGATAAAATGATAAACGTTTATCATTTGTCCTGTCTAGCATTGTAGCAAACAGAATGATGGTTTGGTTGCTGTGTTGTGCCAAACAAATTTTCTTTGCCAAAGGGAGCTTTATGGGTATGAGACTCTTCTTGATAATGAGATTTTTTTTTTGAATTATAGAATTTATGTAATCTTGCTGGGCCTGACCGAAGGGGACAGAAAAAAAGGAGAATGATAAAAAGAAGTCAAAAGGAAAGTAGAAAACAGGAAGAGGAGACAAAGATACAGCAGATAGAAGACAACAACGCTTTAATCCAACCTAACACCTGACAAAAAAGAAGTGGTACAGAAACAAAACAGAGAATTTTACAGGTAAACTAAGCTGCCAGTCATCAGGATTTTCCTAAAATAAAATAAATAAATAAATAACCAAGATAGCAACAACAATGTGTATCACAACAACAACCAGGGATGAGTTTGATTGGCGCAAATGCGACCACGCCTCTACGTAGACTAGCCACAGACTAGGGGAGCACAGAGACCCGGGCGATCAGCAGCAATCCAGGTGCACGAATAGAAAATTTTTAACCTCTTTTCCTTTGTAGCGGCTTCATGCACATTCCAAGTGACAAACTTCAGTGTATTCATTATCCGACAACAGAGATGAGGTCTACATGCATATTACTAAAGCATGTGTCTGTGTGCATCCCACTGCTTCTTCGCGCGCATGTGTGTCTGCCAGCTGAGTGCGTGACATGGATCTGTGTATTAAATGTCTGCATGTGTGCTTATTGTCCCCTCATCTATTGTGTGTATGCATTTGTGTGAATCGTGCAAAGTGCTGATGTGTGCCAGCCAGGCCTGGACTGGCCCTCGGGAGCAGCGGGACTATTCCCGGTGGCCTGAGCTCTTAAGTGACCAAACTGGAGAAAGAGGAGAAAAAAATAAAAAGTAAAAAAGAATCACAGTGAACTACACTGGTGCAGCTGAAACTGGCACCTGCCCACCAATAAAATGATTTGTGTTCGTAAGTTTTCACCTTCACCAATTGGCGATTGATGAAAAATATCAGTAGTCAAGTTTTATTTTCAACACGAGAACTAATCACCACAAGAGCGGGTGGAGGCGGAACAACAGAGAGACAGAGGAACGTGGTGCTGGTAGCCGACTGATGGATTCAAAAAAAAAGAGGAGAGAGGGAGCAGAAAGAAAACTTATAAAAAAAAAAAAAAAGAAGGCGCTTGAAGAGGAGGCGGGAAATGCCCGAAGCTATGTAGTGCTTATCTATTTTTATATTTTTTTAAAAGCAAAGCCATACTCCTCTTGGAGCCGCCACACCTTAATTTGCACCTTGATTTGCTATCTTCTTATGGCATACAGATCATCTGGGTCATAAGCTGCCTTGGAAAACAAAAGCTAGTGAGACAGCATGCCCAAAAACTTTAATCAAAGTTTTTTTTTTTTTTTTTTTTTTTGTTTTGTTTTGTTTTTGTTTTCCCCACCCACCCTCACTTGACAGATGCCTATTGCCTCATACGAAATACTTGGACAAGGCTGCACTGCATCAAGAGTGCATGGAGAGTGCACTCCGAGGATGCCCGGGGACACAGGAGATGCTTCTTGATTCAAACTGAAAAGTAAGGAATATGGCTGAAATATCATATATGGTGTTGTCATCATTATAGTAGAACAACGAACACACACTAAACAGTTATGGAACTGTAGCAAATATCAAGCAACTATTTAAGAAAATTATCTCTAATTAAAACTCACCATGGATACAGTGCAGTATCCCCATATTGTAACAGGAATACTTTGGAAACTCACCTTTTTGAAAGCAAATAAAATCTTATTCATAAATGGGAAAGGAAAGGAAACGCTGGTGTTTAGAGCAAGCCTTGAAAGCTGCAGTTTCGGCTCTGCTTTTTGAGAGATTGTGATACCATTTCTTCTCACAGTCAGCTGGTGTGTGAGAGCAGGAGGCTTGAGACGCATTTAGTTGGTTTGCAATTTCCTTCCATGCATTTCTTTTATCACTGCTTGTGAGCATTTTGCTAAATTTCGCTTTCTTTGGGTGACTAATTCTACAAGTAGGAGTATCTCCTTCTCTTTCCAGTTCGGTTTTCATTTTTAATTCCATGTTGGGTTCCAGCTACGTGGACTGTGACGGCAGTAGAAATGGAGTAGGTAAATTAACCACACACCAGTTTGAAGTTAGTCGCCTAATTAATGAATTGGAAAAGAAAGGCAAGGCAAATTTATTTGTAGCACATTTAAGCAGCTAAGTGCATGAAACATATATCAACTAAAAACAGCAAATGCAACTAAGAAAAACAAAATAAAATCAGAAGACGTTATGTTGGAAATAAAATTGTACAATTCTTTTAAAAGTTAAAATAGGAAACATTTATTTTCATTGCCAATGTATTTATTTTGTATAATTTTATTTGTCAAAATATACACTTCTACTGTCCATTTAACAATTCCATGAGATTCTCTTTTCTAAGATATTTCCATATTCCTAAATAAATGGTTACATTCAGCAATTGGTCAGTTGAATGGACTTGGAATTGACGTAATCTAAATTCTGTTTACGGTCCGTAGCACTGTCATAACCTCAGTCTGAGACTGATACTTCAGATTGAGGTTCATGTCAAAGCAGAAATATACATAAGCTTCCTTCATGCCAGATCTGTAAATCTATGTCTATATACGGTTCACAAATTTTAATCTTTTTATCCCATTTTTATTTTTTTTAGCAATGAATGGATGTGAGGGCTCTATCATTTGTATACAAAAACATCTGTTGTGCCACAATTAAATAAACTGACAGCAACAACAAAGAAATAGAAAAAAATGAAAGTGGATTTTTGTCTGTTTTCTGTAGTAACAAACAAAACAAACTGCTGAATAGAAAAATAGAAACCAAAGTGATCAACTCTGTAGTTCAGAACACAGGATGCTGCAGAGGTCGGCCTGATGGCAAACGAGACGAGAACAAGTATCAGCTCTCGCTAGCATGGCATCTGAGCTACAGGCAGAGCGTTGGCAGCCCATGCTTTATCTGTATTATTAACACACAGTCTGTACTGTGTACAGTCTTGCTTGGAGATGATCAGGAGGGAGACACATACAGACAGAGCATGGTTTGCCAGCTGTTTTTTTTTTTTTTTTTAATGCCTAAAGCAATGTATGAGCAAATCTTCTGGATTCAAAATGCACCAAAAGCCCAGTGTATGATGTTAAATAATACCTTTGACCCTTAATCATACTTACATTATAAAGTTCCCGGGCATCATTTTCATCCCTGAGAAGTTAACATTGTGTTATGCTGACAGATTGGAACAACACATTCATAAGAACCATTTGTTAATTTCTTGTTTGTTCCTTTTTTTGAGAACTACTCATGACCTTTGTTCTTCATGAAGCACTTTGTTGCCAAGAAACCTCATGGCATAAGAGCACTTTATGAATAAATTTCACTCTAGTTAACACACATTTTAAACTGCGCTAACCTTTTGTATCTCTGTTCCCCCCCTATACATGCATTATTTGTTAGACTGGCTATGACAAGAGTTCCAGTAGTATAACAAGGAGTCTCCTCAGCTGCTCTCATCAGTGATCCTAATCTCTGAAGCATTACTCCCACTGTTTTTCTTTAAAGGGAATCCCCAAATTGCTGTACTTGGTGGATCACATTTTGTACAAAGCATGCCTAAAGATGTCTTATGTTCTTTTTTTTTTTTTTAATGTTGCCAGATGCAACATTGAGGTTGCTTATGTAAAATTTATGCACACTTGAAATTTAAACTATTGATGCATCAGTTTATACAGGTCGTGATGTTAAGGAAGAAATCCCATGCTCAAAACCCTTGTGTGCATGTGATTGAGAAATTAATCATTAAAAACACCTTTTTTTCCCTCATCAATGTTTGATTCGATTACAGCTTCAGTTGGACTGAATAATTTAATCATTGTTCTACTTTCTCATGCATTTAAGTTTATTTTATAATAAATTGTGACGCATGCTTTTGCTAGTGTGATAGTTTTCGTGGGTCAACTGTGTACAAATGACGATCACAGAAAGCCGCATATTAAGATGAATGTGCATCAACTGCAATGTCAAACATGGAGGAAAACATCTTTCCATGACATATTATGATTAATTATTATTGTCAAACTTAGCTGATCCTTATATTACAACATTTATTTTACAAATACTTGGAAATTTAATATTTAAAGTCCCCTTAATATGGCACACTGAGCACTATTTTACATCTATATGGATGCATGGCTGCACAGTGGTGCGGTGTTTCCAACCTCAGCTGGGGCTTTTGCATGTGTGGGTACTTTGGCTCCCACCCACATTCCAAAATCATGCATGGTAGGTTAATTGTTTCTAAATTCTCACTAGGAGTATAAGAATGTTTTTGTCTATTGGCACTGCAGTGGACAGGCAATCTGTCTGTATTCTGCTTCTCGCAAATTGTGGCTAGGATTATGGGTCCACTCTCAACCCTGCATTAGAATAAGCAGGTACAGACAATGAATGGGTAGATATTAACATTAAAATCACCTGAGTAAACATCAGTGTGCTCAGACTGGCCAGCTCCAGTGAGTTGATCAGACAGCCATGTTATGTATCAGCTTTGATGAAATTGAACATTTTGCCCTGTTTGTATACAGCCCTAAGTGCAATTCAACTAGTCAATATTTAGACTGCTCACGGAACAACTTTTAGTCATTGATGTCACTTTTAGGTGTGTAGATGACTTGTGGAGAAAGGTGGATAATAGAAAATCACCTAAATGTCTATAAATTTTCCCCACAGGGCCTTTTAAATGCCCAAAACATTATTAAATTAAAATTTATATGGAATGATTTTTTTTACATTTAATTGCACACATCATGTTTCCTTTGTCACATTTTTTTTTCTCTTTTTTAATCTTCCTTGAGATTAAGACTTTATTTCAATAGAGTAAATATCTTTAAGGATTAAAACTGAATTGATTAGTGATGGGAGGATCACAAATCTTCCTTTCACTGAAGAACTGAGTAGCTCTGATGTCCTATGAACATCACAATCTAGATAGATCACTTTGCAAAAATGTTCCATTACTGTACTAACCCAGAGGGGGCACTGTGTTGCTGTGTGGGGGAAGTTGAGCCCCAGGTCAGGGGAAGACTGCAATATTTATCCCCTCCTTACATCACCTCTCCTCCTGACAAAGTGCACTAAGCACTTCAGGGGCATACTAATTTGCCCAATGTGTATTAGCCCTCCCAATATCTGCCATTCGACACAATGACAGTAATTTGGGAAAATGGTGAAAATAAGTCTTGTCTCCATTGTTGTCATTCACTCAGAACAAAAGCTGATATTCTGCTCAAAATCTTGTGAAGGTTTTTGACCCATAGTGGATAAGTACAGAGAATAAACAAAAAAAAACAAAAAAAAAACATGAATCCAGAGGCTGGATGAAACAAAAAAAACACAGAATATAGATTTAGATAAGATTTTCCAATTGGCATTTCCAGTCCATTTCTTCTTATACGGGTATGTATTCAAATACCTGTTTGCAAGTTATTTAAAGTCAAGATTTAATTTATAAAAATAAAATCAGCTTATAAGTGTTAACGGTGAGAACTCCAGGAGTTCAATTTCTGTTTCAAAGGCGGACCATTTTTGACACAAGGGAAGGGTTTTGTTTATGTTTTTTCTTGGTGTCTGTGGGAACAAGTTCCTTATTCAGCATTTCAATTTCAAACATGTTTGTTCCTAGTGCAGTCTAATTCCCAAACATCATTCATATTCACTCTTGAAAGCAAATAGTTCAAGGAAACGTTTGGTTCCACAGAGAAAAGCTTCCCCTTTTTGAACATTCTTCATTTCAAGAGGCAGCAGCTGACTCCAAAAAAAAAAAAAAAACACTCCGTCACAGGTCGCTCCATGAGTCTATATGGGATTCAGTACCTCTCTTAGACTTTTTGTCATGCCTGCAGTTGGAGAATTACAACTATTCGGCATGCTGCTGTGAGCACATTCATTTGTGAGCTGCTTGTAAAACGGATTCATGCAAAGGATAAATTTTCCTCTGATGGTTCTATTTTGTCTGCATCCCTGCGCGCTAAAAATAAGCGTTGAAAGAAATGTGAAATGAGATCTCATTTTCTGCATCAATCCTTCATATGCTACATGTGGTGGTATCATATAGTATTCTTATATCTGCTACCTAATTTTAGCCATGGTTCTCTACAGAAGTCAAATATTTACCAAGAACAAACATTTTCAAAAAAAAAATTTTTTTTTCAGGAAATTCATCCATAATCTAACAGGAATAATAAAACCACCCACCTCCCTCTTCAACACCAACTCCAAACCCACATGCAATGCCACATGATGTCGGTTTTATTTTCACTCTGATGCATGACAGATGAAAAATAGAGGGAGAGAGAAAACGTTCTAGGCAGTAGCGACAGCTTTGAAACCTTGAAGAGCCCAATGCAGCCAATCTCGGCTTCACAGGCGTGCAGCGTGGTGCACTGTGGGAAGTCACCGTGGCGCACTGCGTTTCAGGAGAAGTGAGAGAGAATGAGAGAAAATGGCAGCAAATGAAGTTGGCGAGCTGTGGAGTATTGTTCCCTCCTGCTCGTAGTAATGAACAGGCCTTCGGAACAGACTGGGGAAATTGGTCCCCGGTGGGCCCCAGGCCTCTCTCATCTGTCAGGTGTGTTTGCCACACATGGCGGCACACGACCATACCTGTGGATGCGAATTCATTGAGACCGCCTGCGCATGCTGCCACACACTCAAATATATTGATTAAGAAGTGTCACACTGTGCTTAGGGCTGTTTGTCCAGTTCATCATCACAATTAGTTTTAACCTTTTATACTAGTTTAGTGACTGAATGCGGATAGAGATGGATGAGGAAACAAGATCAGCTTTTAAAGGTGTTTATTATTACTCATATTGTGTGAGTCATCTTAAACATGTCTGTATTTAAGTCTCATGAAGATTAGGTATAACTTATTTAAAAGTGATCCATGATTTTATATAACAAAATTAGTTTATGAATAACTAATGTTATGTTAAATTTCCCTTGGTTGTGTTTATTTGTACTGCAGCAGAAAATGAAATATTAATGACTGCTGCTTGAATGCATATCATGCAGTTGAAGTGTTAAGTTAACTCACTTAATGCTTTAGCTTTTACCAAATTCAGTTCCACTCTTGAATAGCTGTATATTCCGCATGGAGTGTGTGTGTGTGTGTGTGTGTGTGTGTGTCCTTAGGGACCAGTGGAAAGCCAATGCACTGAAACCAGTAAAGGTATTTCTACGTGCCCATGTTGTGCTCGCTCAATAAAAGGTTAAATGGATTTCTGATCCACTGACATAGCTAGCTAGCCTTTAACATGGATGGAGCTGCTGAATAACACACTGTCATTACTGGGCAGCAGAGGTGTGGAGAGGCCATCAATGTTGAACAAAGGATTGGTGCAGTTTGTGATGTCACTGACAAATGGATGAACATTAAACCATCTTTTAGTTTCTCTCCCTTGGTGTAGAAGTGATGGGGAAGAAAAGGAACCCATTTTATTCTTGTATACTACATGGAAAATTTATCTGATATTAATAAGGCTTCAACAGTCTGAATAAATCAGATCAAACGGATACCTTCCAAAGCTGCATTTTTAGGATGAATTTCCTTTTTCCCCCAAACAGTAATAATATGAACAGCTGCAGCAATAACAATAAAAATAAATTAAATGAAATGAAAAAAAAAAGGAGGAAAGTTGTATTAATTACAGTTACCTGAAAGACTGGCTTTCACTAAATCAGGCTGTAGAGGCTTCATTAACATCAGGTAAACTTTAAAAAGCATTTTGACAGGATTGTTGATTTTGTCCTACATTTCTTCCTCAAAGATAAGCAAAGATAAGATAAGCTTTATTTATCCCCTAAAAGGGGAAATTTCTTTGCCACAACACATCTCATACATAGACAATGACGAAAAACATGAAATAGACCTTTAAATATGTAAATATACTAAAACAAACAAAAAAAAAACTAAAGATCAAGTTACAGAAAGAGCTTAAAAACTTGTGTGATCTTCTCTGCCAATTCTATACTGATTGCTGCAACTACAGGGTAACAGTGATTGGTGGAGGCAGTGTGATGGTGTGGGCCTTACTGTTAAAACCAGTCTCCACAGTCTGGGACTAAATCTATGCTCCACGATGACAACTCTACCCCACAGAGTGGGGTTTATTTGAGACTACCGTTAGAATTTGGAAGAGTAAAGGATAAAATAGCTGGCCTGCAGCCTTGACCTTAACCCATTTGGGACCAGGTTGGTAGATACTTGCCAATATGTCTTGTTTCTTCACAATTTAATCACCCAAAAAAATCAAAACCAAAAAGGTCTAATTTATGGGATTTATACCACAGAGGAGCACAAGTGTATTGAGTGAATTTTGCTTTATTCAAAGCTTCAAATTTAGCATGTCTGAAATATTTAGCACTTGCAATTCTAAGCTATATTTATTTCTAGAAACAAGAGGCAGGTCATTTGCTAACCTCATATCATTTGCTAACCTCATATTGCAGGTTAGAAACTTGGTGGTCACCATGTGATCTTGTACATTTACTGTTAGCTCCATTTAAACTCTGTTATCAATAACAGACATAACTGGGATGGAGCAATCATGTATCTCCCACCTCTGATGAGCTGGTAAATTTGCAAGTGAGCTGGTCCACCTGTAATGAAAACATCTCTATTATGAGAGATCAGTACAATAAAGACAATTTACTGTGATAGTGTTTCAATAGCATATTCATATAAAGGATGCTCTGCTTTTGTTTATGTTCTAGTTCTAGCTTTGAGTAGTACACGTAAAGTAGCAACATATATTGACGTATTTGTTTATGTGAAGTCATATAGTAATCACAATTATTCAACAATAATATTACAAGTTATTTTCCAAATATTGTACACTCCTAACAGGGCTTATCATACAGGATAGAACTTGTGAAGACAGATTGCTGCAATAGTTGAAAAGTTCTGTAGAAAAATGTCTTATCTTCTGTCATCTCTGCATTTTTCTTAGAACATCAGTGTGTCATTTATGAGAAGACCAGCACAAGTCAGTAGAGGCCCAAGTGTGCAAATAAATTGGTATGGTGCTGTGTTGATGTAACAGTTCATAGACAAAATGACTAGTCAAGCAAAACCACGGCGTAAATCATTAAAAAAAGAAAAGAAAAAATTAAGTTCTGTGTGACACTTCTTTCAGCTAACCCACATACATTGCATTAGCTAGCTACAGATGTAAAAAATAAAAAGAATCTCACTCCATAGCAAACTTTATTCCTGTCATCTACAGTACACTTAGCGAGTGGGGATTTCAGCCTGAGAGGGACCATGATGACAGCAAAGTGATGAAATCCACATCTCAGAGCCAATTTGTTGCTGAGGAGCTGCCATCTCTTGGTGCATTTACAGCAAGTGAAGGAGAAGTAAAACACTTGAATAAAGTCATCATTGAGCAAAGGGACCCTTCACAGCTCTGTAGAGCCGTGTTTCTTAATGTATGGAGAGGGACTTCAGAGTAACTGAAGTCATTTTCAGTAATTCCTGATCTGATTGCAGTAATTAAATTGGCCAGTTGAGGGGTTGGCCTTCACTTCTAGCTCAGTAATGTCCACCCCCTCCTCAGTACAGCAAACATTATGAGTCTCATTATAAACAAGGCCAGGCGCTAATGTGTACAATTAAAGACGTGTGCTTTTTTCAAGCACATGTTACTCTCTAATCCTCCATCTCTTCCCTTCTTTTTCTCCTTTTGCTAGACTGCCCTCCTCTTTCACTCAACTGCACATCAATCACCTCAATGTTTATTGTCAATAAAATATTTATTTAGTGTGATAGGGCCCGCATGCCCAGATTGCAGGTTTCATCTCACCCTCAAACAAAGCACGGTATCTGTGTCTCTGTGTGTGGGTGTACATGACTCAAGTGATTGAGATTCAGTACCTTGATGCAAAGACTGCATCAGCTTGTGTGCGCTGTACGTGATCTTGTTTTTACAGGTTTGCATCTCAAGGTTAATCTGTGATTTGATGTGGCTGCCAACATGTAAATAACATACCTTGAGGTGGGTGATGTGTAGCGTGCAAATGTTGAGTGCTTATTTGTGAAAATACTGAGAGAAAAAAAGACAAAACATTCACTGGAAATCCTACTGAATGACACGGTGTGATTCCATACATGATGAAATCAGATGGGTCATCTTGCTGCTATCCTCTGAATGTAAGGCTGGAAAACTGTCAGAATCTTCATAAATAAGGAGCTTATTTTGTGGCGCTAATGTCAAATTCGTATTTTTAAATGGCATGTGTACTGACTTTATTGTTTATCCATTAATGTGTTAAAAATTAAGGTTCATTAAGGTGCTAATTTAAAGATTTATCTCTTATTTAATTTTGACATCTCTGGTAAAAATCCCAAATTTATTTGATCAATGTGGGCTATTTATTTTTTGCAGTTATGTAGCGAGCGAGCCGGGCACATCCCACAAAGACGAGACCCTTAGGAAAATCCAAAACATGCTAGAGGGACTGTCTCTCTTGGCTACTATGACAACATCTCAAGATTACCCCTGATGAGCTGGAAGAAGTAGCCGGTGAGGGGGAAGTCTGGATTTATACTCATCAAGCGTCCTTGTATGGTTTTTATTTATTTATTTTTTATTGTCCATTAAATTAGTTTTACTATTATTTATTGTACCAACACATCATTTAACACTGTTGTTGCTGGCAGATGGAGGTGTTCAAGCTGGTGTCTGGCTTGCAGATGAACTGTTTTGTGCGCTAGTCAAATATTTATGCCTTTGCCAAGGTGAGAACTGAGGGGGAGGCATGTTTTCAATGCCGTTTGTCTGTCTGCCAGCAAGACTGAGCAAAAACTACCAGATGAAATTTCATATAATTTTGAAAAAGGGGTCAAGTACAAGCAAAGGAAGAACCCAAATTAAATTTTCATGTAGGGATAATTTTGTTTAAAACTGCAAAGTAGGACATGAGCCTCAGTGGAGGATGGACTAACAGGGTGCCTTGCTTTTTTTTTTTTTTTTTTTTTTTTTTTTTTTTGCTAAAATGGGTGTCTTGGAGTCTAAAGAGGTATTCCAACTTTACTTTTGACTTATTTGCTGACACAAGGGAGTTTGTTCTTTAGATACACTCATTTTTTTCATGCAAAGAAGCTGCGGATATGAGGATGTAAATAGTTGCAACAGGATGCCAAGCCCATCCAGAATGTAACGGAAGAAAATGATAACGGATAGAAAGATCACCTGCAGAGCTGGAATTGAAAATAAACTGCAGGGGCACATTGTGATATGGAGAGATGTGGCTATAAGCACGCTGGCCAAATAGTAGAAGGCCAAGGTGAACTAACCAGTTTTAAACAGGCCTCTAGCTATCCAGTCAGTGCACCTCAGTGAGCTTAATGGCACCCCACCAACCCACAGTCACACACACTTCCATTATACACACCCTTTGACACATAGTAGTGTTCATATATCTTTCTCCTCCTGAAGGCCTCAGTATGTTTGCTGTTATGTACTCCTCCAGTGTGCTGTTGTAGGTTAGATGCATCCCATTTTGTATGTTATTGACGTTGGAATTTTAGTAAGAAACAAAAGAAAGCAAGTTTGTCTTTTTAGACCTTGGCCTTAATTTTCATCTCCAAGAAAGCGTGGCACAAGCTAATAACTAATAACATAATATATTCCATTTATTTTAAAGTTGTTCCTTTGTCTTTCCTAAAATTTATTTCAACACGGAACTGGGACCTGAGGAAGATTAAAATAGCTTCCAGTGTTATTTTCCTTTACATAGGGGAATCTGACACTTAATGTTAAAAACTGACTTTAAAGGTAGGAAATGGTTATTCACTTGAAGATTAATGTTACAATAGTGGTTTTAATTTATGTTTACTTTCATGCCATGATTAATTTTGTTGCTGAATAAACAAACTTCTTCAGGTTTATAATAACTGAATCTATAATTCCATGTAGTCACAGATTTTTAAGTAAAGGCTTGTTTCTCCTTTTGTAACCCTGTAATACTCACACACAAACTCTTTGGGACACACCACTTCCATCACGCTGACATTGCAATGAAAGTGATGTGACAACTAGGTCACCGCTTTGACACATTGAGAGCAAAAATGGAGGAAGATGTGCAATTATTTCTGTTTAACTCATGCCAGTTCTTTAGTTTAGATCAGTGGATTGGGTCACCTTACACCCATTTCTAAAGGCCGGTGATTTGAGACGATACTACAAAAATATGGATTTAAAAGAACAAAAAAGAGAAAATAATCTTGAGTGCAGATGGTGGAGAATAAAGATGAAGCAATTTAAACAGCTGCCCTACAGAGAGGAGGGAAAAACATCTGTTTCTCTACGAAGAGCAGTTATTAAGATTGATCAGTTTGCAGTGACTTTATTTTTTTTGAAAAAGATCTCAAAGCATGTGGTCCTAAAATAAAAACAGCCTTTCTGTGCAGGTTTACGCTTCTTTTGATGGGATTTTGTATCTGTGTGGGAGAGCAGGTGTGTTCTGTTAGTGCGACATCTGCATGTGTGTTGTTATCGTACATGTGAATAATCTGTATCTAGGAGCTGTCCCCCTGTCAGGTCTCAGGTATTTATAAATCTTGACAGTGGAAGGCTGATCACTAGGCCTTAAGCTGCCACACATCCATCCAGCCAAGAGCTTCCAAAGACCTTTAACACCCTTCCCAATGCTGCAAACTAAATTTTAAGCAGCTTTTCCTTTCCTTTGTGTTTTATTTTCTTCTTAGCTGTGGATGTGCATTAGCAGGAGGCATTGCTGTGGTGATTTCTGTGTATTCAGAGGTACAACTCTCTTAATTCATACTTTTCCTCACACTGTTTTGAAAAAACTGTCCCCTCTGCAGTGTTGCATTTCCCGCAGTGCAGTATCTGCCATTTCAAGTTGGTTTTGCCATGTTTGTTTGGCTATTTGTGTTGGCCTCTCAGTGTGTGTGATGATGTCTGTTTCTGTGTGAGGTTTTTTTTTTTTTTTGGAGAAAATGGCCTTTAACAGATTCGTAGCAAAGCTGTATTGTCTGTACAGTCAAAAAGATTGAAATACATATTGTTTTGTTATCTAATGGGTCTCATTCTTGTTTCCTGGTCAGACATTAGTTACAAGAGCTCACAGCTCAGCTTGTAGTCTTGAGAGGGTACAAAGTTCCCATTACAGGATGATGACACTAGCCAGAATCAATTTTTTTTAAATATTTGGATAAATATCTATCACCATCCAACATAGGACAGCTTTACCAGTTAGGTCTACAAAGAGAAGCATCATGCAGCTGGTTTACTAACTTCTGTAGAAGAGTTATTGGTTTGGTTTGATCCAGTGCTGCTGCTCTCACCATAGGTTACGCACCATGTCTTGGGGGGGCATATCTAAAGTTACTCATTTTCCAACCATCTGAATGATGATGTGTGATCTAGTGTTATTGATGATTTATTACTGGAAGACACACGCTGTGGGCTGCAACAATGAAAAAACAAACAAAAAAGCTCTATTATCCGCTAACAGCTGTTAACATCAGTCCCTACTGACTCACTCGGTCCTTCTTCCACACATGGAAAACACAAAGGGAACCACTTTTTTTTGTTTTTATTAGAAATTCTCTCTTCACAAATTTTATTTGTATTTTATCTAATAGCATTTTATGTAAGGCTGCCATTGTGTTTTAGTGAATAGCAATAGAAAATTACAAATATTTCTCAAAAATGAATCCCAAACATCACAGAAGATGTAATAATATTTTATAACTACTATTACTTTTTTTTTTTTTTTTTTTTTTTTTTTAAATGGGGGGCACCAAAGAGCAATTGTGCTAAGGGCACCTAAATAGCTAGCAGCGGCCATGGCTTGATCCGCAACAAAGACATTGATTCCATCGTGATTTTAAGCTCCGGAAACAATGTGTCCAGGTAACCGATCCACCTGGAAAGTTATTGCAAAGCCAATCTGAACCAACGTGATAGACCTACAGGCTAGTTAGTCACTTGAGATGAAGACCAACTTTGTTAACCATGTAGCCATGCAAACGTGTCCGAAGTTGAATTTTCATGCTGCATCTTTTAACTCTCCCTTAGTTTACTGCTGAGTGGCAAGTACAGCCTAGATAAATTAGCGGGATCCTGGAGGGTTGCCAGTTCAAATTCTCAGACCAGTCAGTAAAGTAAATGACTAATGCGCCCTCTGCTCACTGAGTAATAACCAAAGAAATCATATGTTGAAATGGCCTTAAGCAGGGTGCTTAATCCCTGACTGCCACAGAAAAGCTGCTTAGTTGCAGGAGACAGGAGATGGCATTCACTAAGCATCCTGTAGGTGTGATGTGTGTAACTGTTTAAATATTTGCTGCAGAGTGGAGTTGGCAAGAGCTTGGGTGTTTGGAAAAAATCTTATATTATTATGATAAATATTTCATAACTATGTCAGGAGATAAATGCTGGGTGCTAAATAAATAGATCATACTGCGTGCCTTTAAAGACAATATGAGGTTAAATATTTTTCAAGATCATGAGTTTTGCTTCAAATTTGTGATGTTGAAGCTTTTTTAAAGTAAAATTCACAATTTCTGCAAAATGCAATAACCTCCCTTTTTAAAAATTATTCTGCTTGTGTGTCAAAGTTTGGTAAGATGGATCTGTTTTAGATTGTCCTGCAGCACGCCATTGTTAGTAGCTGAATGGAAGTTGGAACAGAACACTTTCTATTCTAGTGGTGCAGATAGTATTGATTTATAAGATGGAAATTTAGTCGGATTCTCATGAGATTCAGGAGTGTGTTACAATAAATCCTCCCAGATGCACATAGCATTGCGTAAAATGCCAAGAGCTGGCGGAGACTGCAGATACTTGTTTGCACTTACAAACATCAACACACAGTTTTACAATTACTCTATTTCAACTGACTGCAAGTGGGGCTTTTCAACCTGTATGATGGATTGTTTCCTTAATTCTCTCGTGGTTTTGAACCTGTATTTTTGGGTCTGCTCTACAAAACCGAAGAGCCACCAGGGACAGCACTGCCTCTTCTAATCCACCAAGTTCTAAATCTCCAGGATGATTCCAGTCTCGAAGAACAATATACCCTGGAGCTTAAGGTGAAGTGAGAGAGATGAGAAGATGGAGGGGGTTTGAGTGAAAACAGAATAGATAACTACTGAAGGGAGTTACAAAAGTGAACAGAATCCTTTTTGAATGTAGATTACAGTGTTAGAGATGGCATATTAAGGCTCAGTGGAAGGGCTTTTTGGCCTGGAGGTATTTTGCCATTGCAGTACTTGTAAAAGCCTTTTTTAATAAATTCTATTGATTGGGAATTTCATCACTTTCTTCCTGCATATCTGCAAGCTATGGTGCTCAGATTTTAAAGAATATAATCTTTTGTTTTGGACTTTGAAAAATTTGTTTATTTCAGTAATCAAATATATACTGAATGGCTAAAAAGAAAGGGTAGAATTACACACTTGTTCTTGGAAAAAGAACGCCTGATAAAAAGAGAAGAAGCATCCTGAAAAAACTGGAGATGGTACGTACAACTGAAATGTCAGTATTTAAAGAGCACATAAAGCACATTACACTGACGCTGGCATGAGGTTTCTGTGGAATAGGACAAGAATCCCTTTATCCCGTCCTGCTTGGATCAAGAAAGAACTGCTGAAGTCCCTGTAGGTTCATCGAACAAGAGGGAAAGATAAAAAATAGGCCTCCTTTCCTCTGACAAGGAAAAATGTCCTGGGTTCAAATGAACCTCCAATGAAAGTCCTCCCTCCAGGCACTGGTGCTAGAGATGTGGTGGGAAAACTTCCAGGCTGAAATCTATGTCCTTGACTCTTTAAATCTCCTCTTCTTATGTTTTACCACGCTATCTCATTGGGGGGAAAGTGCCCCTCACACAAATATCATCAGTATTTTGCTGCCCAGACTCGACATGAACGCTTTCAATTTTCTTTGGCATTATATGAAAAATGTAAAAGCTCAGTTTACAGAATGTGGCACAATCTGTTTTTAAGACAGTTTTTTTCTGGATTAAATTAAAATGTTCATATTTAGGTTTTTTTATTTTGTGATTTAATATGAAGTGCTTGTGTTATATCAATCACTGGCTCCTGGCAGAACTACAGTATTGGCAAATAGGCTCATTTAGTGAATTGACATTTTTTGTGATTAAAATGATTTCCACCCCTTATACTTGGATTTCCTGTGGGTCTTGTTAGCAAAGAAATGCTTAAAAAATATGGTTTATTGTGGACATGCATTATTTTTCATTGATCAAATAAATTATTAAGAAGTATGACCTTGTATTTATAATTTCATGAGTATAAGCCAACATTAATGCTTTATTTTTTCATAAAATATAAATATATATTTTAAGAAGTCACATAATCATATGTAACGTTAAAGTAATTTCTTGCAGTCCTGCACCAGTGACAGTTATAGGATTAGCTTTATGGGCGTTTCAGCCTTCATATTGCATTATTGCATTTTATGAATCGCTCCTTCAAGTCAAATCTTTGATAATCAGAACAAAAATGTAGGAGAAAAAAATTAGTTGGATACTTAGGCTGTGAGTATTTTATATCCAGGAAGCAACACAACAGCCACTGAAATAAGTGTGCAGAAAATTTGTTAATAATTTCACTCAAAAACACATGATGCAAGCCTATCATAATGTTTGCTGTTGTAGTCTTGATACACTCACCTGTCTTGTTTCGAAGCCACAAAGGCTGTGAGTGAGAGAATGGATGAAAAACCCCAAATCTTTATATCCAAAAGTAGCCATCAGAATGCGTGACTTTACTGTACCTGCATTATAATAAACTCAGACTTACAAATGTTTTCAAGATGTTGCTGTCTTCGAAGACGTCCTTACAAAGAAACGTATGCTATCGCCCCCAAGTGGTCAGAGATTCTGATGGGTCACAGATTTTGGTGAAACACCTGCTGGGTCGTGTTTGTAATTGTTTCCTGAACTTGTAAAACTGTTTCACGTCAATGTAAAGTTGCGTTTTCGTTAGTAAAAGTGTTTAATCAGTGTATTCAGAACTTTGTAAAAATTATTTGCTGTTGCACATGTAAGTTTGCATCAAGGATTGAAAAATTGTTTCATGTTCTGTACACCTGTATAATATTTTTTTTCTGAAATGTAAAGTTGTTTTGTTCTTGACATTGTACTTTTGTTTTGAAAGTATAAACATGGTTTCTAGGATGTAAATGTGCATCGCGGCAACATAAAAGTGTTGTAAATGGATGCAAAAGTTGTTTTGCACTTCCAAGTAACGTCATGTGATCCTTTTTATAGATGAATTTGAACTATTTTCTCATGTTGCCATATAATTATTTATTTAGTTTGCTTGAGAGATGAATACGTTTGAGATATTGCAGCATTTTGTAAAATAAGGTAGTGTTTTCCAGCACCTTGTCTTTTCATTTTTAACACTTAATATAACTAAGCAGTTGGTTTAAAATGGATCCACAACAAACTGTGTTGAAACTGGCCCGTGCACAGTGGATCTGTTCTACGGTCTTTATTGGCCTAGATATGGACTGACGCACACGTAACATTCAGGGAATAGTTTATGAAATATTCATATGGTCATTACATACAGTGTGTTGACTGTGTTTGGATAAAAAATCACAGTAAATGTACCTCATGTTTTCAACTCAAATATAGCTTGCATGGCTGTAGGCTATTTAGTTATGAACTCAGCGACCTGTGGCTACCATCACTATGCCTCATTACTCCCAGCAGATCATGTCTTTATTATTGCGGCTCATCATGTCAAAGTAAATATGATATATGTCAAGTTTAACACAGTAATCTGTGAAGTAGCTCTAATTTGGTACATTGCAGTCAGTGAGCAGAACAGTAAAACGGAAAAATTGCCCTTGGTCGTATATATTTTGATTTGCTGTTGTAAAGGTCTGATGAGCCATTTTTATAAATGATTAGATCTTAATCCTTATTTGGAAAAGCAGCAAACCTTGCTGGTAATAGGTTTTGAATGATTCAGTTTAGGAGCAAGAACGGGGCACCGGTGCCATTTTAATATTCTCTTGGGAGCATTCTGCGAATCTGAAATAGCAGTGAATGATGAAAATGCCTTTACCTAACAGGTCTGCTCACTCCATAAACAGCAGGGAAATGAACAGCAGAGAAATATCTGACAGTAAATTAAAGGGACCACAAAATAAATATAGCTACTGGCTGTAAAACACCTGTGCATGTGTGTCAGGGTTTTCGTCTGGCTCAAATTGGGATGTGTGATGGTGCAAATGAATTTCCAAGTCTGAAGCCAACGGTGTCAGTTCCATCTATGATTGCTTAGAAAAGTGTGTGTTTATCAGTGTTTCTGCTTGCATGAGACATTGTTAAGGACTTCACAGCACTCCTGGAACGTTCCCTCCACTATGGTGAATTGTGGTGATTCTTTACTTAAGCATGCCCCCTCTTGGCCCCTGAAATGCACAAGCCTATTTTCTCATAATGGCTCTACTGTGCTGCAAGCTCCCGAGGGAGCCTTGTTGCACTCGCCTCGCTCTGCTTTACTTGGCTCCTCCTTCACAGACTTGTGAAAGGAATAAGATGGTGTACGGCGTCGTGAGTGAACACTGTTGAGGGACAGTTATTGTTCAGAGCTTATTATTCTCTGCCAGCACTAAGGGTGGGGGAGGGGATCATCAGTAGAGGCCGCAGCTTTTCATTAATGTTGTGAAATATGACCCTGTGTGTGTGTGTGTGTGTGTGTTTAGCCCACACGGTCAAGCCAACCGATCTGCTCAGGAACCTTTGAAATAACTAGAACTTATAATGATTTTTATGATTTACTAGAAATGTTTAATTATAGTTTTTACTTTGCCCGTGCTGCCAGTTTTCTCTTTTTATTTTTAAATATACACAAAAAAGTGTTTAAAAAAATGTTACAATTGAAATCCTACTTCCTTTTTTGGTGGCTGCATTGATATAATTGAGAGTGAAAGCTTCTAGTCTTAAATATATCCTCTTTGGAAAACATTAAATTCACTTATCTCCATGCACATGCCCCCCGGGCTGACTCTAGCACTAATATTATATTTTCTCATCTATTTGTCATTGCAGAATCTTTATGCTATGCACACTGTTATACAATATTGTATCAGTTGCTTATTATAATAAAAAGCAACTATAAATTGAATGTAATGGTAAAGATACTTTAACACAAAGACTGAATGTGATGTTTGTATTTATTCATGTTTCAGAATTTTTAGTTTAACTCTTTAAACCCTCTCCATTTTTCAGGATTATGCTTGAAAATTTGAAATTACATACCCATAGTTGAATGAGAATATCTCTGCAAAAATAAAGTCTATTAAAATACTTTTGGATTCATAGTAAAGAAAAAAACTTGAGATTGTGTCAGTATAGATGTTTTGGTAAACAACAAGTTCACCAAGAAAAAACACTTTGAAGATGAATATGAGTGTCCCTTTTGAAATGATGCAGCTGTAGCTTTAAAGCTCTATTGAATAATAGAATAATATGACCTCTGCAAAGGCCATCTGATAAAGTGAAGCAAAACAAAATTAGAGAGGTTTTAGAACAGACACTTCAGGCTCAAAAGTAACCATTTTTGCACAATTTGGTGTCTGTTCTAAGTCTCCCAAATGGTTGATGTCAGGTTTTAAGAGGTTAAAGCAGGCTGTAGATCTGAAGGGATTAAAGCTGACAGTCTGTTGGTAAATGATTACTAACATGTTATCACAAAAAGCTTGACAACCAACAAAAGACTATTTTCTTTAATTTTGTCTACAGTTGCGACAGTGAACCAAAATGATAAAATATTAAAAAACCCAAACAATTAACTGAACGTCACTTGTGAGCACTGGAGAGTTAAATGAAACTGTAAAACTGTTTTAGATTTTATGCAAGATGTCATTACCAACTTTTTTTTTTCTTTTTTTATTATTATGTTTGTTGGCCCTTTAATTTCTGAGACAATAATGAAGCTCTGGCGTGTACTGAAACTATCTTTTAATTCTTTTTTTCCTCTCTTTGTAGGGTTGGGTTTTTCTTATGACAGATTGATTTTCCTCTGATTTCTCTGTGATTAAAAGCAGATAATGGCTCTCTCTCAACAAAGTGCTACGCTCTTGTTATATTTTAAATTATAGGCATGGCAAAAGTGCTTCTTTCAGGAGAAAAAGAATAAGAAAAAAATCATAACTCATTACCCTGCTTGTGTCCAGTCCCCCAACCTGCAATCTTTTACTCTAACTTGCCCCCATCACTTGCCTTGCCAGGCACTTTAGGGGCAAAGTCTCTTTTCTCCTCTTCTATTCCCCCAACCTCCATCATCACGGCCCAGTAGCCCTCACCTGCAGCTCCTCCAGTCTCAAGGTTTGACCTGTAGTGTCCTATCTAAAATTATCTTTACGGTGATTAATGTAAGTGGGAGGTGGAGACCCTGCTGTTGGCCCATCTCTGAGACCCACAGTAACTCTCCAGCCTTCTGCTAAGCTCATCCTGACAGGAAGAAATGCTATTTTAGTCTCCTTTTTTATCACTGATTTGCATTGGTGTTGCAGTGATGAAAGTATGACTGGGAATGTGATTAATTTGCTAAGTATAAATGTTACATCCTTTCTTCAATACTCCATTTACCTCATTTTGTCACTGCAATCCTCTGGATTTTTTGTCTGCAAATATTAGAAACTGTCACCACACCACAATCTTTCCTTTCATAGGGCTTTATAAATAACAGGTCTTGGTGGCCATTTTTAAGTGGATGCTAAGGTAACAAGTTGAATCAAAGAAGTGCTCACATAGACATCTGTGCTGCCCCCCCCCCCCCCCATATCTGCAAAACTGTGACTGCATGATAATTTGAAAATTTTCCAGTTGCCCGAAACCTCTTGAAAGGTTTGATTTGTTCAAACGGTAAATCAAATGAATAAGAGGGTCGTTGACTGAGCATGTTTGGGTTATAAGGATAATGATAATGCTGACAGAGAGCTTCTTTAAAGCAGAAAAGGGAAAAACCTGTCTGCCACATACACACCTGCAGAGAACAGTCATGTGGGGTTTTGGCTCAGATTCCTGTTATCCCCTGAAATCATTCTGATATTATAAGGGCATTGACAGATAAGTTTGACAATGAGATAAATACTATCACTCCCTTAAAATGTCATCACCCTTACTGTTGCTGTCAGTGGCACAATTCCAACATGCCTGTGTCATGGAGGGGGCCAGCAATTAATTGGAGAGCCAGAGATTTTTTTCTGTTGTTGGACTGTTGACTGACTGTTGGGGTTGCACAGTGATGTGGTAGTTAGCACAAAGATGCCTAACTTTGCAAATCTGTCACTGCATCATTATGCAGTGACAGAGGATAGACAGCACAGATGTCTATACAGTAATGTAAACTCCTCTTTCACTTTCAATTCTGAACTGACCTTAGGAGTGAATGCCTCCAACCCATCGACAACCCTGAGTAATAAGAAATGAGTATAGAAAACTAATGGATGAATATTTATACACTCACGGACTCAAACACAGGAGCAGCCCATTAAACAAGCTGAGAGAGGGAGAAGAGGTGGGCAAGGAATGGCCCATTACTATATCAATCACAAGTGGTTAAGAATAGTATTATGTTCAGTATATCTTACATATTCAATATAAAGTCAACATCTACAATGCATAGTGTTTTTTAATAATCTAAAAGTAATTTGGATGCATGTTTTTAGTCAATGATACATTTTAGAAAATGTTTATATCCTTCCATTTAAAAAATAAATAAATAGCAGTTCTGTTTTTCTGTAAAAGCCGTATGAAATTTTCAGGTGTGTTCATGTACAAATGTAGCAGTGTGTTGTCTGGTGATAGTGTGGATTGAAGGGTCGTTGCCTTCTGTCTGTGGTGTTTTTGTCTCCTCTTTTTTCGTTCTGCTTTCCCTTTTGCTTCTTTTCTTCTGTCCCCTCCGGTCAGGTCCAGCAAGATTACATAGATTCCATAATTAAACGTAATTAAATAAATAAAGGAATCAGATTATTAAGAGAAGCCTTATACCCATAAGCCTCCCCCTGGCTAAGCAAATTTGTTCGGCACAATACAGCAACCAGGTCATTCTGCTTGCTATGATGCTGGACAGGGCAGGTTAAAAAATAAATAAATAAACAAACAAACAAATTACCCAGAGGGTGGATTGCAAAGGAATGTAAATAGTTTTTTTAAGCCTTTCTTGGTCATCTGACTAAATAATAAAAGGATTAATCGGCAGATTTTTATCTTCATTTTGAGGAATGTAATGTGATTTTGCAAATATCTCTGAGAAGGCCAGTGTTCATAATCATTAGACTAATGTAGTGAAATGCAAACAGAAGGAGATCATATAAGAGTTTATAAACATCATCAACATTTCTGTCAGCAGTCAAACGGGAAAATGAAGCTGGAACCAAGACCGATTTAAACTTTTCACAAATTATAATTAATGTAAAGAAAATTCCAATTAGCTTTGTATCAAGAATTTATTTAAAACATTTTATTGGAAAGATTTGAAGATTATTTTATAAATAATTTTACATAATTATTTGACCAAAGGTTTTCATATATTTTTTCCAGGTTTTTTTTAAATTTATTTTAATATTTGTTCTAGGAACTCGCCGAGTTATTTTTGCCCAGTTAGCAAAGTTTATTTGAGCTGCATTAGAGTTGCAATCAGAGAGCTTGGCTCATTTTTTTCATATATTTCTACACATAAACCTTCTTTCTGAATCATTTGTATTTGGCTGTTGTGGCTGACAATTGGGAAGAAAAAAAATGTGTTGTTACAAACTCAGAATGCATTTTTCTGACTGCTTTTCGAAGACTTTATTGCTGTAAATACAAGGAAATTGTAAGGAAATTAGTTACTATTCAAAACAGTGGTCTTAACTGCATGACTTTTTTATCATTTTATCATTCATAAATAGTTTCCCTTCAGTTATTAATATACTTTCTTTCCATTTCATATCTCAGCTTTGCTTATTTCTACAAAGAATACAGTAATGAAAATGAGCTATTTTGTTAGAAGTTATTGGCAGAGCTGTTTTGTTTTGGCCAGAAATATAGAGTTCCAGTAGTCTGACTGACTGTGTTACATCTGGATCATACTGTACTTCATTATGTCTTGCTATTGAGCTCTGGGTACATGTTGATGACACATAAATGTGCTATTAATAATTTCATTTAATTTTTGACAACCAAGTTGGCGCATTAGCACAATACCAGACAATTCCTTGAACTCCACCTGCAGGATTAAGGTCTTGGCTAAGCCTTGTTTCATTGTAAAAGGTCATTGATTACGCAGTAGCTATAAACCAAACTGATCTTGGGAGCGGATCTGCTGTAACTATATGACATTACAGAATTAAACTGCAATGACAGAATTTTGAATGAAAATATCTTAAAACATCAGCCTTAGCAAATAGACAATACCACCCTTCTTTATGAATTCTGAAGGTCATATTTGACATCACCGTAGTTCTATGCTAAAGGATCATGTCATGCCAGAGTTTTGGAGTGTGTTCGTGTTTACTCCTTGGTTTGAGTTCCCTTGTGACAGAACAATCCGGAGCCAGATTAGGTTTGTTAAACACGGTCTGTGAAGCTGACTTTGACACATCTTGCCTGTTCTGCAGCAAATTTATCTCATTGAAGAGAGCCAACGCAATCCCACTCAATCCCCCTTTCATGCTAGAACCAATGACAAAGGCTCTAAATGGATTAGTGTAGGTGATTATTGCCATTGTCACCAGCCGCTTTTGGGTGCATGTTGTGTGGTGTCACCCATGTGTGTGCCACGTGTAGTGAATGTGTGCATGACTTTGTCTAGATTTCTCTGGTAAAACTTAATAAAACAGCATCATTAAAAGGTATTTGAAGGCTCCATCCCTGCCTGGGAGAATGAGATGATGTGAAAACCAGAGAGAAGAGGCAGACAGGAGGAATGTACATGCAGATGGGTAACTAGGACAAGGTGGGAGACAGTCCAGGGTGAGAACAGTTCACACTACAAACAGTGTTAGAGACGCTCCCAGCAGAGAGTGAAGGAAATTGCCCAGAATGAAGGTGGACCAGAAGGGTAAGGAGATGACTGTAGCATTAAAGGGAAGGAGTGAGGCCGAGCTACATTCTGCACAATGTCTTGGCCACAGAACAGTCAGGCAGAAGGTAGGCTGTTGGACAGGACACAAGGAGGAGCATGGGGAAATGAGTAAAAGATGCTGGGAAAAAGAGAGAGACAGATGGATCGAGGTGTGAGGGAGGCAGCAGGATATCGACGGGAGGGGAGGGATTTTGTGTCAGGAACTCACTGCCAGAATCCAAGGATACAGAGAGGAATAAAGAGGGAGAGGAAAAAGAGTGCTGCAAAAAAAAAAAAACATGAAGCAATGTATAACACGATTGGCAGGAGGGGGGGTTAGTGAGAGGTTAGAGCCAACTATTAATAGTAATACCCCTAAGGTTGAAATTTTCCATGGGTTTTAGTACACAGCAGTTTGTGCTAAAGAGGGAGCGGGTGAGATTGTGTGTGTCTGTGAGGTCAGCTGAAGTCTTTACACATGACGATCATGAAAGAGAGGCAAAACCTGCATGGTATAGCTGGAATTATGTTGTTATCTACAGCAAACCATGTAATGCTGAGTGTGTATACCCGGTTGTGTGCTGGTAAGCTCTGAGTGGAATAAAAAATCTCATTCAGGTTCTGATTTCAAAGAAACGGCACACATACAACAGGAGCTGTATCTTGAAAGTTACGGGATGTAAGTCTTATCTTTCTGACACACACACTCGCTCACTTGCAAACTCCTACTGCTTTTTTATTTTTTATGATTAAATGTTGTTTACTTAACTGCTATGACTTCCCCGGGCAACTCTCAGAGGAAAGACTGCAATGAGAATTGAGGGATTTTCTTGTGCTGAGCACTCTTCTTTTTTTTTATCATCAGTTTTCAAGCCAGTTTTGACTATCTGTTTAATTAGCAAACATCGTGCCAAGTTGAGAAGTTTACAAGGGAATGCCAAATCTGTTGGGGTACTAGGCATCAGAGTGGGCAAGATCAAAAACGACGATGAAAACAAAGTCTAGCCCGGCTCCTCCTTAAAGTGCACAACTCTGTAAAATGGGTAAGCAGTGAGTACGCAGTCTTACAATATGTTCTTCCCACCCAGGCTGATATCTAGACAAGTAGTCATATTATTTCCTTGAGGAGAAAACAGAAGTATGACAAGATTTGTTGTCGCACTTACATTGCAGTCAACTCCATTATTTATTGTTTGCGATTTTTACTTACATTCCTTCATACTATGTCAGCTTCTCAAATGATCTGCTTTTCTTTATTCTCTTGGCTAATAGAAAGCCTTATCAATCAACAAATTACATATTAAGAAGTTAAGAGTAGTTACCTTAATCATTGTCTGGGAGGACCATTGTGAGGGAGCTGCATACATCTCCTCACTAAGCAGGTGCTCAGTAGGAGACCACACACATACATGCCCTGCATACACTTTAATATCCTTTTTATTTGTGTTTCTTTAGTTTTTGTCCACTAATCCACTAATATTGGATCCTATTAGGTTGGGTAATACATTGGGTTTGGATTATTTTCAGTATGTGTTTTTGTTGTCTCTCTCTCTCCCTCTGAGGTGGTTTGGGGATCAGCACCTTCATGGAGGCGCGCCCATGAGGGTGTTAACCAGGGCCTGGTGTGCTGAATTGGCTGATTTGGCACGCACCAAGTGGCCAGAGAAAGGGGGGAGGATGGGATGATAGTGTTTATTATTTTGTATTTGCTTTATTGATTTATGTAATTGTGTTAAGTTAAGCATTTGGGTTAAAGGGGGTTGTAATGGTGTATTTGGTGGGAAATGGTGTATGTTAATCTGTGGTAGTGTTTTGGGAGTTACAATTGTATATACACCCGTTTTTGTATGGTAATGGGGCTGACCATAGGTTTTTATGCACTGTGTAAATATGTAGGTGGTTGGCCTTGTGAGGGTCGGTCAGAGAACGGAGGTGTATACGGCTGATTGTAACTGGCGATCTGTGAAGTAAAAACCCTGAGCTCAGTGAAGACTGGAGTTGAAGTGTGTTCTGTTCGTCATTGGTGGGATTCCTCCGGAGGAAGTTGGTGTTCGATCTCTTTAAAGGATTGAGAATCCGTAGGGTGGGAGCCTCAAAACCTAACAACCATAAAATGTTTTTAATTTATTTAGGGACAAACTTATTTTAGCTGAGTTACATGCACCTATGTTATGCCCAAAAGCTGTTTAATATAAAACAAACTATATTAGTTAAAGCAGCTTAAACTTAATTTATACCTCTTTTATGCACATTAAAAAGTATGTCCATACCAAACGTCTCATCTCAGTGCCTACAAACGTCCATGCATGCTTTACATTGGTTGTTAGACAATACACCGACTAGAGGGCTGTTCAGAGTTCCCTTCTGAGTTCTGACACTGGTTTCAATAACTAACATGGAGACGGCGAAAGAGATTGTGATAAATGCAAATTCTAAGAAAGAGACATAAAAAGGGGCAGTGAAGTAGATGGTGGGGGTCTGAGTAGCCAATCACAGCTGTTTCTTCCCATTTGTTCTTTTTGCTGGTCGTATGTGAGTGTTTGGATGCTAGTTTTAACAAAGCTGAGCTTGGAAAGGTTTGAAAACACGTTAGTCAGACTGGAAAGGTAAAAGACGAATGAAGCTAATAAAGTTAGACTGACACATCCGGGTAATAGTGCTTTAGGTTAAATCGGTCCTGTATGTACGCACATCTAGATTCATCTAGCTTCCTTACATGCTTCAAAATTCCATGTTTTTGTAAAAAAAACCTGTAAAGTGTGAGCTGATTTCCCAGTGAAGTTACTCTTATTTATATATTTATTTTTGTTTTCTTTTTGTTTTTTCTGCGATAGATTAGCTACCTGTCCAGAATGTACCGTGCATCTTGCCAATCAGTTGCGAGGACAGGCTCCAGCCCCCCCATGACCCTGATTTGGACTAACCAGTATGCAGTACAAAATGTATGAATGACTGTTTCATTTATCAGCCACAGAAAGAGTTACAGGCAGCAGTTTTTTGACCATTCAGTGTCATGGTTCGGGACATTTGGCCAACAACCAGCCCAAGGTGAACCAATTATTTATTTATTTTTTTTATGTGACGTTGGCTGAGGAATCTTTGACAATAGTCAAATTTGAAAATCAGCTGGAGAAAGTCATCATGAAGGTCACCTATAGCATGTTTTGTATTTTACCTCCAAAGGTTATTGAGAATGATCCCATAAAATTGGTTGAGTGCTTTATTGGCTGCTGTAGGACGGGAGCTCCTTCAATATCACTCATAAACTGAACTGCACAAAGTATTTGGAGCATTTCCCATTTTAATGAAGTGCAGAAATATGGTGAATGTCACTGAAAGTTATTGTTTTATGTATCAGGGATTCTTGTTTTCTCTAATTCATTGGAAATATACTTTAATTGTGGTTTGTTGCTCATTTTAAAAAGAACAGTTTATATGTAATTTATAGTCCAAGATTTTTTAAATATGCTTTAGTATTTCTTAAGGTAACGTAACTCTCAAAAGGAAGTGAAAAGTTTCCGAAATTATTACAATTAATCATAAAAGAGGAGTGTGTACTTTTAGCTAAAAGTGTGGCTGAAGCATTTTGTTTCTTTTATATATTTACAGGCATGTTTTGTTATTGAATAAGCAATTCTGGGAAAGCTGTGCATTAAAATGTTTACCAGCCTTTTTCTGCTTCTTCTTTTTTATCCTTTCAGCATGCATCTCTGCCCTAATTCTTCCTTTCTTTAAAAGAAAAACTGTTTTTTTTCCCTTCTTTAAAACATATATCGATCCTGCAGGCACGCAGAATAACCAGGTACAGAAATCCTTTTAAAATGAGGAAATGCTCTAGTGGAGCCTGTTAGTTTGCTTGAGTTCAAACCTTCAGAAGTAGCAGGAGCTTCTTTAACTCAGAGGTTTTTGAGGGCAGCACAGAGTTCCCATTTTCGAGACTAGTCGTTCCACTTCATGGACATCTGCACCTCTGAAGCACATCCAGAGCATTATTACAAAATGGCTGCAAACAAAATAAATAATCCAGTTTTTACAATCCTGCTTCTCAAAAAGTTGGGTAACTTTGTAAAAAGTAAAAGTAAACAGAATGCAATCCCTTGCACTGCATTAGACTTACAGCATTTAAACCCTATATTTAATAGAAAATGACTCAATAAAAACATATTAAATGTTTAAACTGAGGAATATGATTTATAATTTAGGACAGTGTTTCACATGGGTGGACAAGGGGCAAAAAAAGGCAAAGCTGTACAGTGCTTTAAAATGATGGAATATCTTTGAAATAATTAGAGTAACTGGGAAAAAAATGTCCATAATTGGATTTAGAGTCCCAAAGAGGCAGAGGTTTTCATAGATTAAATTGGGGGGGTGACCACTTTGAAAAGCTGTATAAGCGGAGCATAACATGATACATAACATCATTACAAGAATCACAGATACCAGAACAAGGGGACGATGTCCAAAACTAAAAGTAATGGCTATAACCCTCAGGCAGCTCTGAGCTAAAAAAACAACTGAATCTGTTGTTAGAATCTCTGCAGGGGGACAGGAACACTTCTAAATTAGAGAACAGTTTGTCACCGCTACAACAAGGTTAGAAGTGAGAACCCTCGCTCCCTGTAAAATGTATATAAATCCACAAGTCCTAGGAAAACTGTGACCTGTTTGTTGAAGCTTAGATCTTCTGACATATGCATAGGGTTTTGTTTTATGTGCACATCATATCAAATTTACAGAAAGGTTTTAATTCACAAATATGTCTAACTTCATATTTAAAAATGTTCTGAAATAAAACCCCGAACTGTAGGATGCTTTAAAAATATGACTGGAACTCTCACACAGTAATGTGCATATGTTTTATAAAAATATAAATAAAAGTAAAACTTCAACTTTGGTTTGAAATGATTTCCCTTCCTGCAGTCCAACATGATTATTATTTATTTATTTTTTTTAAATATTTTTCATCTTTGGGGGCAAAGGTGAAAGTTTGAATGGTCAACTAAGCTCACTTTGATGAACACTTTAAAACCTGTTCCCTGCAATATCCTATGAGGAAAAAAATCCACTAATGAAGCCAACTCAAAGCAGCTTTTGAGACTTCAGCCAAGGCTCGAGGCAACTGGGATTTGGAGGGACACATCAATTGGAGCAAGTAAAAATAAATAGAAAGTGAAAACAAATGCTCCTTGTTTTTGTTGTTTTGCTCAACTTAAAGTATAAAAAGCACAAATACTCCTTGTTTTTGTTGTTTTGCTCAACTTAAAGTAGAAAAAGCACCACACTTTAAGCTCTGAAAAATGAACTTACATTTCGCTTTTCTTTGTTCAAGCCAATAATAGCATCAGGTAACCCGACAACCTTAGAGAATTACACTACTTGTGTTATTCATTCAGGGCATCTATGATTGTGTGTGTGCTGCATGCACAGCTGTCACGGATTGAATACATTCATTAACTGGACATGAGATGTGAGGACACAGAGTGTCTCAGAGGTCTTTTCTCACAAATTCAGAATTGTTTTTTTCTCTCTGTCTCTCTCCTTTCTCTGATCTACCTATTCTTTTGTGTGAGCTGGCAGCCTGAAGAGATCATGCCTGAACCACAACATACATAATTAGTCATCAGGGTATGAAAAACAACCCCACTAGTGCTGCCATCAACACAATCCGTTATTGTTTGCCTCCAAAAATGATCATTTATTGCTTGAAAAATGTCACGTTATCCTATTATCATGGTACCTATTGTGAGCTTTTTGTTTTGTCCCCATCATAAGGCTTTACTGAGCTACCCTGCCAAGAATTTCATCTTTTCATACATTATGGTATATGGAGGTTATGTTTTCTGACTTACTTGAGAGATGATGTTGCATAACTTAATGCTAGCAGTGTGTAGACATTGCCTAAAGAAATAATAAGCTGTAAACTTGTTCTTCATCATGCTGGTGCGTTTTAGCCACGATAGAACAAAAAGAAATTATTTGAGGATCTGAAATGAAGCCTGACATGCAGGCAGAGTGTTGGGCCTTCTGGCCAGAAGGGCTCTCACACCCTGCTGAGCTCAGTGAACGCACAATTGAACATAGCGCTTGCTTGTCCTCACACATTGTTCTCACACACACACACATACGTAGTCGCTCATACATGTCCATACACAACCATGAGAGAGAAAAGGCTTTAATGTACAAACCTACATGCACTGTGTAGGTCTTTTTGTATTAATGTAATGTTTCTTGTTCTTTATACGTACATTTCCTTTAATTACTATCATAATTCATTCATGTACACACACACAAGCTGCAGCAACTCATCTGTCCTACTGATATAGATGATTTAATCTAATTTCTGTCATCATTAAGGAGCCTCACTTAACTTTATTGCAGATGGAATTTCATACGCGATCTAGAGAATGCCTGCAATACAAATAGCTTTGAAAATTTTTGTCAGTTTTATGTAGAGCACAATGAGTATATCTGAATTTGCTTGATGAAGTTTGACTTAACACAACTTGACAAGTGTATCTGCTGCGTGGAAGTCTGAAACTGTCCTGCCCACCCCATCGTCTCCCCCCACTAGCGAAAATTCAGAGCTGTCAGAAGGATAATAATGCAAAGAAGGTCACGCTTTATAATGTTACCTGTCAGGCAGCCAATACAGCATCACCCCGGAAGAAATTTAATTAGCATGAAACGGCAGCGGGGAGTGAGGCGACATTAAGGGAATTGAACGATAACCAGCTTTTAATCCTGTCCTGGCAAGAGAATAGAAGGAAAGAGGAAAAATCATTGTCTATCGAACAGTTGTGACTTTGATGGAGGTGGAATTCTTTTAAGGTGATATGCTGTGTAATTAGTAATGCGCATGTGTTTACAAGATAAATAAACCACCCTCACTAGCTTTGATGTGTAATGGAGCCTTCCTTTAGGAAACAGAGGCTGGCCAAGACTGGGCTTGCTGAGACAGCCATTTACTCCCCTTCCTGTAGGACTGGAGCAGAAAAAGCTTTCTGTAGTGCGGTCCCTGTGATTTATACAATTGTATTCATGTAGAAAACTCTGTGTGACCTAGAAGAACCTTGCTAAAGGTATTGCAGGGTTTTTTTTATGCTGAGAAAATACATAAATAAATAAAAAAGATAATTTAATGTCTCTTGTAGTAATGTTTATAGAAGTGTGGCAGACCATTTGGTTTCTTCTTCTCAGGTTTGGGTTTTAAGATTGTGACAGAAAGCAAGTTGTTTCATTGTATATGCTTAAATAATTTACTCAATTCTTTTATATCCCGGTGTGTAATTTTCCAGTAGCTGTCCCTCAGAGAAGTCATTACTCAAAATAAAGCTGTTTTGTGAGACATTCTGCTCCTGTAATGGCTCAACTATTCATCATTAAGCCATAATTGCATGCAAGCTCCACAATAAAGAAGCTTAGCCAGTCAAATAACTCAAACATAAACGAAAATACAGACAGTCTTTATCATCACAATGTAAAATTTTGGCCTTTTGTTTTTGCATGTACAACAGGAACAATGAAGTTGGAACAGATTATGAGTTGAGGATGATGAAGTGGTTAAAGATCCATCATGTTGTACAAGATTTGTCACTGAAGTTATTTAGGATGATAATGATATAAGAAGGTTTTGTGGTGAGCACATGTCTAGATTAATGTTTTTGTAGTAGTGAAGACTTTTGTCATGCTGAAGCCCCAATAAGTTGTGCAAAAGAATACTTCAACATGTAATCTGGATGAGACATGTTGAACAGATGGGACAAAAAAAAAGTTATCCCCGTGTAATCAAGGCTAACTATTTTCCAAACAGAAGAATGAAACAAACATTATACATTTGTTTACTGCAACAACAAAATTAAATAGCTGATTGAACTTCTTGCACATAGAGCTTTTTTTTCAAGAATAATATAATAAAGATTAATTTAAAGATGAATTCATGCATTAGAGCTGCAGTCAGGAAAAACTTTGCAAACCTGGCAACTTTAGGATTTATGGGTCCAAATGGGAAAATAAGTGTCTTAGCTTAGTTTGAGGTCCATGCACCATAAATGTTCATCAGACAGTGTACCAGACACTCTATACACACTACTTAGTGCCCAGCAAGGAAAGAATCCTTGATGATTATGGCCATATTATATTGCTTATAGGTTTTAAATTGCTTGTACAATTTGGAAGAAGAATGAGGTGGGTGCAGACAGTTGGAAGGGATGAATTTTGATACTAGTGGGAGCTGTTTTGTCCATGTCTGAATTGTTTGCAAGAGATTTTTTTAAACACTTTTTAGTTGCTGGTTTTCACATTCACATGAATGTGTACGATACAGCTGGCAAATCCAGCTACACTTGAATCATGTTGACGCATATCTGTGACTCAGTCTGAGAGACTCTTTGTATTTGGTCATCAGTCCAATTTAGAAAGTGCTGGTTCTCATACAGAACCTTCCAGCTGGGATCTTTCTATGCTGACTGTAACTTTTTCATTCCCACCAATCAAAGAAGTTTGAACATGCATCACTTCCAGTGCACTACTGGGTTTGTCAGTTACCAAATGAAAAGTGTAATGCAGTGTACATGTTAAATCACTTGTGTAATATTAATCACATCCACTCATTTCTGTGATTATGTCAGAGCTAATTGTTCCAGAAAGTAATTGTTCTGCCTGGAGAAAGCTGGTGTCTCTCGTGATATTGTTTCCCTTTCATCCCTTTGATTCTTGATACATGTGAACTGAACGGCAAAGATCAGGTTTTACAACTTCTCATCTTAACATTTTCAAAAGCTCTGATTCCAGACTTTTGCTTTTTATGTGTAACAGCTCATGGTTTATTAATTTAAGTACAAGAGGAACCAACACTGCAGTCATAGATATCGCACAAGCCACATCAACCACACAACTCCTCTTAGTCTTTCCCAATCTCTCTGTTTTCAGTATTCAAAAAAGCAAAACACACTTTTATTTTCTGGCTTTATATTTTATTTTCTTCTGAGTGCAGCCATTTAGGCTACCTCTTCTTCAAAAACATTCCCTCTGAAGCACTTAGAGTAATTAGAGATCATTTATTCCTAGAACTAATCAGTCCAAGTGTTTTTGTCTCTTCTAAAATAATAACATGAGAGAAGGCAGTTGTGCTAAGTGAGGGTTCAACAGCCCACGCTGCTTACTTAATTTGACTTGCGTGTTTTATTTTGTTTGTGTGCATCTTTGTGGGATAGCTGTTATGCAAACCATAGCCTAATTTGATTAGGGAGTAGAATAAATTTATTTAGGAGGAAAAAAAGCACATCACAGGTTCCCTCTGCTTTATCCTCATAAATGTTATCTTGCAGAAAAAGACGTTGCTTGCTTAAGTTGCATATTCTCTCTCCCCCATTCTGAAAGAAATGGCTTAAATTCCTTTCAGACTTGATTAGATGAAGTCATAATTTGGAGACAATGAAGCTGCATAGTTGGAATTTAAACTGCAGACTAAAGCTGTGCAATTAGTGGAGTCAATCATGTATCTTTAATGTGAGAATTTAATTTCCAAAATAAGTAAAGCAAATGTTGAGCAAGTCACAGTTATACCTCTACGTAGCACTAAAGTAGGGTTAAGAAAGTTTGATCATAGAGAGTAGTCCTGTAATTGAATGAGTCACTGAGCAGAACTTGATAAGCTGTTGGATGCACATAATTTAATTTGAATCGGGTGTGTTAAAGCAGGGAAACATCTGAAAACAGCAGGACTGTGGCTTTCTAGAACCTACATCTGCACTAAAGGAATGCAAATAAGTGGAAAATAACATGATGGAAAAGACACCATAGCTTTCTTGACCATTTGGTGTGCACTTTGGAGATGGTCCCTAACTTTAGAGCCAAATATCATACTGACATTCTCCTTGGCCGTCATGTGTCCCTTTGTTGTGTTTTTAATACATTTTTCTTCAACTGCTTTTGTGGTGATAATGCACATTCACACACACATTTGCCTGGTGGCAAATAGTGTGCAAATGAATTTTGCATTACTGTAGGTCACTGAATTCATTTCTGAAATGGCAATTGTTATAATCTCTCACAGGAGTTGTTGGGAGTAGTGGGCCACATTTACCCAGTTACCCTTACAACCCAGTCTAGATTAAGAAATGCATTTACATCCTATCAACCCATCAATCCCAGCCCATTTGTTCTCCTCTAACAATAAAGATTGTACCTTGTGGTTAATTTTAACTCGGATGCAGCAGACTGTGAAAACTGCTTCAGAAGGCAGGCCAAAATATCCTCCCTCTTATCTTGTCCTTTTGGTTAATGAATAGCCCTCCTCTGGGCTCATTAGGAGGAAAATCTGACTCTTCTCAGTCTTATCCGCTGTGATCTGAACCAGAGAACTCAGTCATACTTTTCAAAGTCAACCTTGATCTGCCGGCTGGTTCTGGATTAAAAACACATGAAGTTCTTCCAAAATCTTAAGTAGTATGACAAACACAGAAAAAAAAAAAAAAAAACTTCAAATCCTTGCAGTTATTTTCACAGCTTTACAAGACCAGAGGACAGAATACATTACAAGATGAAGCTTATTTAATTCATTAATTATGCTAGAAAAAGTGTTGTAACTACAACTCCTATGCGAATACAGTAATCACATTTACACCCAAAGCCTATATGTCCCCAAAAAAACTCCTAAATTGACTCTCCCTCTTTCTCAGTACGACCTTGTGAGGTCGACTCTTGTCTTTAACCTGCAGTGGTGTAGCAAGCTCAGCGCTGTCTCTCCCACACCTTGTCCCCATTGTTGCTGATCTTATCTTTCGGCCTATCTGAGGACTAATGACCCCGGCAATCGTTGCTGACCTGTCGGGGGAAGTGCAGCTGCCAAAGAGAAGCAAAGAGAGTCCATTAAAAGATTAATGTAAGGAAGTGGACACTGTCCTCCTGGACCTGTGGAGCACTACAGCAGAAAAGGGGAATTTGATTTATCGTCAACCCCCCTCTCCTCACTTGCTGAATAGACAGAGAGAGATGAGCAGGGTGAAGAGCCTTGCTTTGTCAAGAACCTCTGAGTCCTAGCATCTTTGTTTTGAACTTTTAATAAAAAAAAGTATCCTAATATGATGCCAGAACAGTTTGTGAATTATTGTAGGTAGATTTAAATGGGAGCAAATTAAATGTTTTCTGAAGTATTTAGTCTGGCATTAGTCAGCAGAAACCTTGCTTTGAAGCAAAGTCAACACTGAATTCTGGCAGGCCAATTAACCTGTGTTTTTCAGAGAGTGCACTGCCCTATTTATCATTCAATATGCAGCAATTAGGCGCTTCTGTTACTTTGATGAAATAAATATTAAAACAGTTGCCAAAGTGTGGAGTGGCACAGGCCATGCAACCTGCTTCCATTACTCATCCGTACAGCATAATGTTAGCATTTTTGCGGGCACAAAAGGATTCCTGCTTTATGCTTTTAGTAAAGATTTGCTGTCAAGCTTGAAAAGCCCCGACTCCTTTAGTAAGGGCCCAAACTTTTATAATAGGCAAAAGCAAAAACTTCTTCATTGCATGGGTTCTGACAGTAGCTTCCTGCTGTAAAATTACCCTCACTTTTGACTGTCAGCTAGGTTTGTTTTGCTTTTCGTAGCCATTCTTTAGATTATAGCCATCAATGCATGTATTGATTCTTTGATATTCCATACTGTCTGTTGGCAAAGCATAGTAGTTTGAGTAAAAACTTTATTGCATTTATGCACACATATATGACTCAGCGATGCCAAACTAAAAAGCAGTGCTGACATCAACAATTTTTTCATGCAGTAGAAATTTTTGATAGAAAATGACAGCCTTTGAAGGACAATTTACCTGAACCAAGGTCACCCACGTCATGTTCTTTCTTCAGCCTCCACCACCAGTTCATATAAGTTAAATGTTTTATCTTACAAAAGTATGTGTTATGATTACACCGTCTGTGCTATTACAATCCAAAGATGCAGCAGAGTGTATGTAAAGAATTCAACAAACGATGTTTGGCTAAAGATTTACTGTCAGCATTCTTCAGTGATAACAGGCTTTCTTACCATTGCAGTATTTGCACCATTAGCCAGAAATGACTTTGCATCTCAGCCTGACAGAGACAAACAAAGATGTGTCAAGTGTCATGACAATTACTGGGCATCCCAAGTGCTCCCAAACAGGACAGCACATCAACATTCAAAAACCCCAATGATGCACTCAAAGTGCCCTTGAGTAGTTTCGTCTGCTAGGTATTCCAGAGTTTGTTGGTATAATTAATATGTTAGTGTGGTGATCACTTGAAAAGTGAAATTAAACACTGATTATTTTCTTTTTAGAAAAAAAAAGAAAAGAAATGAAAACGAGGGGGTGATCTATAGAAACAATTGATATTTTATCAAATCTGCATCAAATCTTCTCATCAAATGGCCAAATAGCTCATTTTCTCATACATACATAAACAATTCATAATTACTGCCTTCAAAAGCATTTCTCCTACAAGCAGTAGGAGGGAAATATGGCAGAAACATCTTTGTGGTTTGGTTCAGCCAATTACTTGTTCAGGTAAAACAGGTACCACAAAAGATAAAACAAATATCATAATTAGAACTAAAATGTGTAAAATAAGAACCTCATGGCATTGGACCATTTTTTATAATTCACATGCAGTTGCTTTCACAGCCACTGAACGGTTGCATTCAAGTATAATAAATTCCTGTCTGCACGAACAAATGACCCATGTGGTCATTTTGTGGAAGGCACTTTCCAAATGTGATGAAGATATTGGGAACTTTCCACAAACTTGTTTATTGTATTTGAACAACTGACAGTATAGGGCAACATTCATCCATTTTTTTATTTTATTTTCATCTCAGTTTTGATCTTTATAAACTCCTTGGACTGTGGCTAAACGCTCTGTGATGTCAGCCTGCTGGCTGCAAATGTTTTTCTTTCTCAAATTTATGTTTTAGAGTTTTATATTGTAGATTTGAGCTGCTTGATACTGAAAACAGGGAGTATAAAAACAAAAGAAAAATTAGTTTTTAAATATTTTGCTACAATATGACAAATGTACCCTAAGATTCAGTGGTAGAACCAGCGCCAGCACTGATATAAAAATAACATGGAAACATGATTGCTCGTAATTTGTAAATTTTAATTAACTCTGTAGATAATACTCTAAATTGGTATTAAACGTGAATCACCATGTTTCTATTTCAAGCTGGATGATCAGCATCTGAAAACTCACCTGAGCAAAATTTTAATCTTTAAAACTTAACATGAGCAATTGTCTGTATTTGTAACAGTTGTTTGAGCAATTCAATTACAAAACACCAGAGAAGCATCTCAGGGAATATAATTGATTGATGTAAGAGGAATCAGGTGGAAATTCAGGTAAATGAAACTCAATTGTT
Organism: Melanotaenia boesemani; assembly: GCF_017639745.1. NCBI lineage: Eukaryota > Metazoa > Chordata > Actinopteri > Atheriniformes > Melanotaeniidae > Melanotaenia > Melanotaenia boesemani. The sequence continues at coordinate 17,751,108 of NC_055704.1, read as the reverse complement.
CGAAACCAAATTTGCACAGATTTAAAGAATCAATCACTGCATTCTTGTCACTTAAAGGTCCTACAATCTTTTCCATTCAAAAGATCAAGATGTGATCAGCAGTTTCACATAACAAAATGTGTTTAAATACAGTAGATGCGGAATGAGAAAACTGTGTTTCATGCACTTTTTTTTCCCTACTTTCTGTAACACTGCTGAGATGGCTTCCCATAATATTTAGATAGAAAGAGAGAGGTCATCTCATTACGTAAAAATTAAAACTGCCAGCACAAATGTCACATTCTTTTGTCTATTGTCTGAAACATGCTGTCATATTGCCCAGCCATCAGCTCAGGGGTAAAGTCACTGTCAGAAAAATGCATGAGAAAGATTGCTATGGGCCACTCTTTGCTATTTAAATAACGTTTGTGATATTTGCCATCAAAAGTTCCTTAGCCATCTTTGCGCCAACTGCATTAGATAAGACAACTGCATCAGACTGTTTCTTCTTGCCATAACTGCCCCCAGTTAATCTCTCTGAGCCACTTTTGTGGCCTACACAACTTTTTTACTTGTAATTTAATTCATTAGTAGAGAATGATGTCAAGGGGAAATGTCCAGATTAATGGGATTGGTGTTATAAAACAGATCATAAAAAGCCAGTTTAGAGACTTTTAAGGTATGTAATTTATGCACAATCACAAGATGCAAAGATAGCCTTTTGTATATGTTATTCTCTCTGCAATATGTTGCCTAACTCCTTTAGTCAGTTCGGAGTCCTTTACTTGCAAAGCCATGTTGCTGCAATATGTACAAAATGTGGTTTAGCATTCTCTGGTACTCTTCCTTATAAATGTCCCTTATTGTCTTTTGCTCTTAAGCCTGGAGGGCGTGCTGTCCATGATTTCCAAAATTAATTCAGAATTTTGGATTTATCAGAGCATAGCACAGTTTTCCCAATTCACCTTGGTCCATTTAAAATGTGCTATGGCCAAAACCAGGCAGCAGGAAGTTTTAACTGGATGCAGCAAAGAACTGTTTTCTGAAATATCATTAAGCCCATGGAGTGGTTTCTTCTAGTTTCACTCGTCTTGCTGCTTCAAGAAAATCCAGCCATCCATTTCTGATACTTATCCAAGGACATGTTAATGGGGGAGACAGCCTGAGAAGAGATTGCAAGGACTTCACTCTCCCCTGTCACCTCCTAAGGCTCTTGTGTGGGAACACAACATCCACGGCTTATAGCCATAGGTGAGGGATGAAAGTAGATTAATTGGTAAATCACAAACTTTACCTTTGGGCTAAACGGATACTCTTTCCCACCACAGACTGGTGGGAACTGCAGATACTGACCCATCTACCTGTTAAGGCCAAAACTCATTTGCAATAAATGCTTTGGGTTAAAACTGGCACTTTTGTTGTCTATCATCACACCCCACACTGGCAGCTTCTCATTACATGGCAGCACAGTACAAAGCACCACCCTGTGTAGATCGTCTACTGTCTCTTCTTCTTTCAAAACATAATTGCACTTATCAAAAATATATTTTTCAAATTATCAATAAAAAACTGACAAAAAATATAAGAACCTTCACTACAACTGACAATGTGTAAGGTCAGATGTAGAGGCTGCAATTCAGTGCTCACTATTACTGCAAGTGGCTGTACTTGACGAAGGTCACTGTTCCTGGTACGATCTGGTCTTCAATCCATTGCTGCATTCTACCTCCTCAGATGAATTAATCCTGTGATACTTTAACTGCTACAAATGAGGCAACGTCTATTGAGACAATATGTGTTTCATTTATTTTTATTTTTTATTTTTTGTACTGTAGACCATGGCCTTGTACTTGACTGCAACACAATCCAATGCCTGCGGCAGGTCTCAGCTCATAGAAGCCATCAGGATCATAGCAGCAAAAAAGCAAATGTGCAGTCCTAGTCTGACAGAAGTGCACTAACCAAAATTTATTTTTGACATTGTCTCCTTGCACACACATCTGCTGTATTCTCTATTTTTCAGTCAGCTAAGTTGATATTATCCAAAGACAAAAATCTCACTGTTACATAGTGAAGTCTTTTGTGGAGTTCATCCCCAATTTCTCCTCCAAAACACTCTTTTAACTTGCACCTGCCAATTACTCCAGTTAGTTGTGAGATGCTGTGTACTGGTGGATTTTGTTGGTGTTACAGAATCTTACTGGCATGGTCCAAATAACAAGCTTTTAAAGGAGTCTTCATTTTTGAGTGTGTGCGTTACCAAGTCATATGAACATGCACATATATTGGTGCACGGTCAAAAACAGGGTTACTGCCAAAAAAAAAAACTCTGTTACTGGAGTATGCAGCTGATATAATTAGAAACATCCCATGTAGGGACAATAGCAATAAAAATTATGGAAGAATTTCAACATCTTAATCAGAGGAAACAAAAAGCAACAGAAAAGAAACACATGTAGTTGACAATTTTCTGCCTTATCATACACAGGCCTTCAAGATCAACATATCACTTAAATTAGGTAGCTGAACAATAATCAGCTAACTTAAATAACACATATGCAGCTGTCTGCAGTTTGCAACTATCAGTGTTTATCATTGTCCTTTTCTGTTGCTTTGTTTGATGTTATCCCTTCATTTTCCTGACATTGCCCTTTTATCCATGGATTGTAACAAAAAAAAGAGAATGTATATATATATATATATATGCATATATATATATACATATACATATATATATATATACACTACCGTTCAAAAGTTTGGGGTCACTTTACCATGGGATTCAATAGGGAAGTGACCCCAAACTTTTGAACGGTAGTATATACATATATATATATATATATATATATATATTTATATATATAATCAGAAAGTTATTTTAACAACGAAAAAAGCAAGCAATATTGTTAGTGTTTCACAGGAGTCAGTGACACACCACAAATGAACAGTTTTGGGTGGCTTCGTAAATCTAATAGGCTCGACACACGGGATGTGACCAACGACGACGGCAGGTGAAACTCAACGCCACCCTGGTGAAACTAAACAAATGGGATGCAACAAACAGCCGTGATTGTGGCAGTGCCGCGCATCACGCTCTCTGATTGCTTTTCTCCAAGAAATTTGATTTTGATATTGGAGAGAATTTTGTCATTTTCAAAGCAGTCTGTGACAAACAAGGCAATGAAGGAAGAAGAGTCAAAAGATTTTGCTTGAACTGACAGAAATCTTGCTGTTGTTGTATGAAAGAGAAAGATAAACGTGGGTTCTTCCTGTTTTACAAACAAGTAAACAGCATGGTTAATATCATCACTTGATGGCAAAACTCAAGGCTGAGCCAGATAAATCCAGAACCTACGTACAGACAAATTCACTCTGATGCTACGTGGCTGCATTTTCATTTGCATCTCTATAAGCTTTGTGTGAAGTATTGTAAAGTGGAAAAGTCAGACACAAATGATCAGTTCCTCCATGTTGAAAGTGTTTGTAGACTGCGCTGTCTAGCCTGCTCTCAGCTCATTGGTCAGTCAGTGAAGCCCCTCGCTGGTTGGTTGTAGTGCCATGCGACAGCGCCAAAAATTCAACATTTTTCTGTTTTCTTTTGTTGCGTCTCAAGCCCCCGTGTGCACGTCTACATGAACGAGATTTCACATGCACAAATGTCGCCTGGTGCTTGGCTGGAGGAGGGCAGTGACTTTTGCCTCATTGCACAAGTTCCATAGGAAATGATGGAGAAGGAGCAACGTTGCCTCCCGTGTGTCGAGCCCATAACAATTATAATGCAGCACCACCACACATGGACGACCACAGATGGAATCAGTGTAAAATCATGTCAAACACTAAAGAAGTATGTCCAGGAAATTCAAAGTAATAAAGTAAACTAATAAGTAGACAACACTGAAAAAATAAATGCTCTTTAATCTTTTAACAAACACAAAGAACCTCATGGCAAATAAAACCAAACATGGACTGAATTTAGAGCCCCCCTTTAGTGTCTCAGACAAAGGTTTACAGCTCATCTACTTTTCAGGAGAGCCGAGCTCCCCTTGACTCCCCTTGGCTCCCCTTTAATCCGAACCACGTTTTCTGGTTATTAGCCCTACTTTTCAAACAATTTAAAAGCATGATGGTGGCATGAAAGTCAAAGAAGGAACATAATTAAAAAACATCATTTCTTTTTTCTAACTTAGGATGTGTAGTCTTTTCATCATTTGAAATGAAAAGATATGCAGATCATTTGTTTTATTTACATAATATAATGTAAATCAAAAATTGTAGTAATTTTATCTCATTGTCTTTATGTATAACAGTAACATGCTGAAATGATAAACTGTAACTATCAATAAACAGTGTGAAAAAGGAATGGCTAGTGGCATAAAAATAAATGTCCAACGGAACAAGGATGCAGGCTTTCTGGAGTGTGATCAAAAGCACCAAGAGCTTTATGCTTAACAGGATTATAATGCAAGATGCCTCCAGCCTCACTGGCTCGTGTTACTGGGAGCACGTTTTTGCTTGGGTATTTTATATGCAGCATGTATTATTAGACAAATTAATACTGTTCTGGAATCGATATTACGCCATGACCAAAGTATAACCACCAGAAAAGAGAGTTGGGGACAAAGTGTGAGTTAAAAAAATGAGAATAAGGGAGTATAACAGGTGGGGAGATGAGAGGAGCAGAGTGGGCAGCACAAATTGCGAGCTAAACTTTTATTATGACAGATGAGATGGGTTATTGGAATCCAGGCAAAGCTTTTTGACTGTAGATGCCATTAGGGGACACGGCTGCTTTAAATCTGGGTCACCTATCGACTTAACCTCACACTTGGCATCAGCGGGGCCTCATTGCTGTGTAATTATGCCTGGAATAAATAGGGCATTTGGCTTGTGGCACTACACCACATTGCAGTTGGTATAATGGACAGAGTAGAATTCATTTATTCTCCTCTGTTCATTTCTAATCCCTCCTCTGTTAACTCTACGTTTTTTATTTCTTCCTCAGAGCCCCTTTTTACCCTTTAGTTTTCATGCCATCATTGTGTCTGTCCTTTTTTTCTGCCATACTTTTTATCTTATTCCCTGCTGTCCTTGAGCAGAAGTAAGAGGGGTCATATAAGCCTCAGAAGGAATGCACTACTAAGAATTAGTTTTTAGAAGAATGAACTGCAATGCAAGGGGAAATTACCAGTATCCACACAATGTGAATTCATCAGCTGCAGCCAAATTAGAGAGCATAAATATTCTCTCTTCACTGAAACCCGTATTATCTAGCCTGTGAGGTTTGAAGATATTTTGGGTGGCCATTTGGCTCCATAATGCCTGTTCAAACCAGATCTGAGCACAGTGCAGTGCCTACAGAAAATGTGCTTATGGCTCTTTAGCCACACAGCAGCACAAAGAAACTAAAAGACCCCTGAGGTACACATATGTGCGTTTGTCTTCCTTTGTGTGTTTGTGTTTCACTGTAAGGGGATTGGCTTAATAATTGGTCTTGCAGGCATTTACCTGGCACTCTTGACTTGCAGTGTCACTTACTGTGTTTTTCTTTTTTCTCTCTCCTCTGGCCTGATCGGTCATTTAGCGCTCGTTACCTGTATTTCTGTTAAGTGCTTCCACTGTTATGAAAGGGGAAGGAAAAAAAAAAGGTTGCGCAATTTCTGTCAGCAATTATGAGCCAGACTTTTGTTGTTAGAAGCATGCAATCTATTTTCATACACATCACAAAGAGAACATGCTGGTTCCTTTTGCCTTCATTATGGATAAGTTCAGTAAAACTTGGCTTTTATTAAAAATAACAGGGGGTTCCAGTCTTTGCTTCTTTCTTTACTTTTTTTTCCCCCTTCTTTTAAATCTTGGTTAATTAATGCAAAAGGTATTGATTGAAATAATGAAATTGTTGGAAGACTTTGTGTGAACCTACACATGCATTTTGTGGGGGTGTTTGAACAGTCTGTGCTGGAAATATTTATATTTTAGAGTCACCCTAAGAATGTTTTGCTCTAAAGCAAATGTTTAAAATTGTCAATTAATATCAAATACTCCTGTGTTTGAGCTAAGGTCCGTTTTATATCATTAGGTAGAAGTGCTTAATATGCTGTGATGATGGTAGGAATGCTGTTTTCTGATGTACTAGGTATCAGAGTGCAGTTCAAAGGTAACCATCAGCGAGACCAACAAATAACTAGACATATCATTAATAAGATACACCAGAGATCCATTGAGGGAGAGCTGATAATCCAAGGTGAATCCAAGCTCTTTTCATTGGTAATCCTCTGAAGATGTATCTCAAATACAGAATATTCACAGGTTGTTGTTCCTCCAGAGTTTTGCTATGAGGGTGGTGACAGCAGCACTCTACAAGCTTATCTTCAGTATGATAATATCACATTGCATCTATGCTGACAAGCCAGATGTTGTGGGGGGAAAAGAGCAAAGAGATCAGAATACAGATGTCCCCTTGAGGAATAAGAGCCAAAAAAAAAAAAAAGATTCATTATTCGCTGGTGCTTGTAAAATCAAAATCAGTGGACAGTTTTCTTGCAAGTGACTTCTTGTGGTTATTCGGAAAATGACAGCAGTCAGAAGCTTTTAATAGTTTGCTGCTTGCTGAGTTTTTATTACAGGATTTTTATTATGACTTCTCTATGATAGGACTTTTTTTTTCATGAACAATGCTGGGTCTTGAGAACAAATTTTGTTTAATCTGGAAATGTGAATAACAATTAAATAACCTTGAACTATGAATCTGAAAGATCTTAAACAATTCGCTGTTTTAAGTTATTTGATAAAATATCATTGCCTGTCCTGGCCCTTGCTATAGTGCCACATCAACACAACAATAACAGTTTTGAGAGAAATTTGTCATGTTGGCATGAAATTTTGTGTCAACATCAATGGATCATGAAGTCTTTTTTTTTTCTAATCCTGCAAGCTGGAGTCTTGCAAGATAAGTTTGAATCATGATGGAACCTGTCCAGTCTTGTCATGTATTGACAATGCCTTGCACTGGCAGCTATGAGGGGATTCTAGGTGCGATGACAGTCTGCACTGACTCCTAAAGAGGCTACCCAAAATGGAGAGTGGGTGAGGCATGATACTGGAAAATTTTTCATGATATTTAGGATGGTACTCACCGTACATTAAAACATATTGTATAATTTATGGCTTATTTCCAGAGGAAATCTTCTGTGTCGATCATTGTTTTTAATTTTCTATCTTGGAAATCTTCTGTTCAACAGACTCTTTATGTCAGTTCTAATCAAGGTGTTCTGGTCCCCACTTTTCTGTTCAATATGCTGGCAGATAAAAGCTCATTTTGCTTACAGTGAGCCAGAACACACAGAACCTGCAGTAAAAACCCTGAGTGCTCATCTCAAGCTGACAGCAGGCAGTCCCTCAAGTGTTACTGTGGTTGGCTGTGACTGATTTCTCTCAGGCAGGCAGAGCCGCAGGAGGCTAAATGTTCTGCTTTGGCTCGTCCGTTTTGATTTGCTCTCGATGTACGGCTGTTTGACATTTTGTCTTTCGGATGTGCCGTCTTTGTATTTGCACAGCTAGGTGCAGTTGAGAACGGAGCAAGCCAGGGCAGCATTCAGAGAGTTATTTGGGATATCTGGTTGTCCCTGCTCTCTGCTAATGTAGTACAGAGTGTGTTTTTTAGCATGTTTTGCACACAAGTATCACCTGTTTGGCAGATAGTGTACAGAGGATCAGAGTGTTTTATTGGGGTTATTATTGTCCAGTCAAATCCACATTAATTAACTTCTTTTATTTGCTGATTAGCTCTTTTTTAATAGCAGCACACTGATAAGGAATATATATGGATTTATACGGCTATTTATTTACCCTGTCTAAAGCTTGAGGTTTACAAATAAAAAAATAGACATTCAAGCTTACTGTAAGAATAGATAATATAGGAGACCCTTATGGTATTTGTACACTGCAGAACAGTTACCAAGGCGACGTTATCACCCATTATCCATCACTGGATGCAACAAATCCAGGCACCGCTATCTGTTTCTGTTTTCTCAGAAATGGATGTGACTGACAGTGCAACGGGGGAGAGACAACATTATTGATCAACACAAGACCCAACCTGTCCCCTTATTCTTCCTCCAATGGCAGTCCCGCAGGACTTTCATCGAGCACAGCATAGGCTATCTTGTTTGACGGTGGTTTATGGGGACTGTCACTGGGACGTGGAGGAGCATGCAGCACAAAGGGAAGCTGAGTCAGGAGACTCCCCTGGGAGCAAAGATATGGCGGGTGGGGGTCAGAGATCACCGACTGTGATTACATCTATCTACTGCTAAGATTCTGTGCTGGGAGAAAGAAGAAGGAGGAGGGTGAACTTTACTTGAGTTATGTTTCAGTGTGTTACTTCTTCTAACCATTTTTTCTTTTTTTACCAGAGCTATTTGGCTGTGCTGTTTAATATAATTTAAAACCTTCTGCACCAGGGATAAGCATTGTTATGGGGACACAAGTTCTTCTATTTTCATCACTGGGACTGTCTTGTTCAAGGCAATTATTTTAAAACTGCTCTTTCCCATCCATTTAAAAACTGATGACTAAAATTAAAATGGTTTTGACTGATATGTTTCCTCTCATACCAGTCAGCAAAAACATCCACTGCAACATATTGGGTAATTGTTGATAACGTATGAATGTATGCTGCAGCATCATTTTAATGATACAAAATGCAGAATTCAAATTTCAGTTTGGCTTTATACATCTTATGAAGCAAAATGACAACAGATTTATCTTTCCAAGTGAATAAAAATATGTCTGATGCTTTCTTCTAATTTTTTTTTTTTTACCCCCCAAAACATTTAAAACCACAGCCCCCCCACACTTCACTCCCATCTCTCTCCAAATAAGAACAGTGAAACACTCTCTTTTCATGACTGCTACAAAGATGGCCTTCCTCTGTTAGGAGAGATATATGAGATGGAAGATACAAAGCCAAGGCTCTTAATAAAAATCATCTATTTTTGTCAGAGCTGGCCAGGGGACAATTTGCAGCAGTATCAATGGACAACCCCCCCCTCTTTCTCTTTTGTATCTCACCCTAAATCCATCTCCTTTTTTTCACCTATCTTTCTCTCCATCTGAGTAGCAGCATGCATCAAGCACAGAGAGAAGGAACATCACCTTAACTGGCATTGATATCTCCTCAATCATTCTGTCTCTTTCTGAAGGCTAACCTCTCTGCTGTACATTTTGGGGCTATCAAGTGGTGCTGAAAGTCACACTCATCATGAGGTAAGGGATGACTACCACACTGCCATTTATCTCAAGATTTCACCCCGATGGGAGTGAGTAGGTGTGATTGAACTCTTCCCTGCTCACACCTCTTGAGTATTTAGGCCCACAAAGGAAGAAGTTGAGTGCCCCAAACTGTGCCACACACTCCTGAAACTAGATTATTGTCATTTCCACACATCCTCGATGGAGGTTTATTGTCATTATGCTGCTCGATGAAGAAAAATGCTATTGCAGGCAGTAATGCTGCCCACACACTTGAAATAATTCACCAGTGTTGTTGATGGTTTTTGGATCACTCCCTGTAAATATAGAGTATTCTGCACTGAGGATACTGGGGTAAATATAAGAGAATGCATAAACGCATCAGTCATACTGGTGTTGCGGGGGTTGTGATATGCTCATGTAGGTGGGATTGTCATGCTTCAGGATGATGGTGTGACTCCTCTCCAGGAAAGCATGAAACAGGATTACAAGCACATCAGCAAACATGCAGACCACAACCTTTACAGTATGCCAGGCAGCTGCTTGTCAAAATGAAATAGTTTATCTTTTGTGGGATTTACATCCACTGATAAAACACTTATACATCAGCATCATATTTTCATTCCAAAACAGGTTTTTAAAATGAGAAGAAAAAGCCACCTAGACACGCACTTTAGTATCAAAGAATAATCTTAATCCAAACTAAAGCTGGTGAAAATGCATATCTTATGACTACTTTTATGAATACATTGGCTTTTCTCTTACTCATAAAGCAGGGCAGCATGGTACAAAACAGAATTGAACTACTGAACAGCTGTGACCACAGATGGTGGCAAGATCAGCATCACCTGTACTTCATTATCCACTCAGTACAACCAATTAAACATTTTTGGTCCCTGCCATCCAGTCTAAACTGGACACTACTCCTACTCCTTCTGTGTAGTGGTTCAATCACAATGTAGCCCAACTCTTTAAAACTACATTATTGTACTTTAAATAGTACCATAATACCGCAAATTAGCATAATGGTTTCATAAATAATTTATAAAACAAGAAATTAAGACCCTAAAATAAGTGGTAAAATGTTTACTAGGGTCACAATTCTGCTGAAGAGTAGTAATTTTTCTGTAGATGTCTGTGACCACAGGAATTAACCTCTTCAGGGTCGTAGATGAAAAAAAAGGAAGAACTTAAATGAACTTTATATAGCAGATTCATGCTCAATTTGTCGTCACATGTGTCATACTTGCACCTCGGGTGTAGCATTTTCACACCTTATAATTTGTGCGATGTCACCTATTTCCTGGTGGTAACAATAAAGCCCACCATTTTATCTCAAGGATGTCATATACAGTCTTATCACTGCAGAAGAATGTCCACAGCAATTCAAATAGAGCTTGTCACATGTGTGAAAGTGGCTCTTAAGCATGACTGACAGCTTTCCCGCTTGCAGCTCAACCATTTTTATCCACGCACTACCAAGACTTTTGCCGACAGGTTTCTGTGGGGGGTTGAGATGCTGTGAAAGTAAATGTTCACCCCCCTGCTTGGAGGAATCCGATTGGACCTTAGCTCTTGCCTGCATGCTGATATGACTGGCTGCTGACACTCGGTTACCCACTGTTTGTCATCCAGCTCCCATCATGCCACATGCTCCTGCAGCCTTAGCTGTGGGCAGCTAACACCTTGTCACCAGCAGGAGCATGATGATATGCCTATGAGTTAAATGTACACACTGTTGCATTCCAATTGCAAACACCTTGTCTCACACGTAGAGACACAAGCACATTTCTTTCTTTATGCCTGTCAGATCCCATATTCATAAAGTACTAACTTTGCTGTTACAGACTTCCCCACTGTCTTGCCGTTTGACCACTTTCTGACTCTAAATTGCACAAAATCCAATCGTTGCACAGTTTGTAGTGTGAAATTAAAGGAAGCAGACACCCACTAATATGATCTGTTACAGCCTGTTGGAGGTAAAAACATGGGGCAGATGATAGCTCACCTTGATGAGCAGATGCCTTTACTGTTTATACATGACTTTAAATATAAATACACACTACAAAGATGTATCGCCTCCCACTAGTCACATGTTTTTCAAAGAACCCTCTTCTCTGCCTTCCACTTCAATCACTATTTCTTCCATTAGTGTCACCAAATGCTTTTCCCCCAGCCTTCCTGTAAATTAGTCCGTCTCGCCCTCTCATGTAATTTTCATAGAAGGCAATCCAAAGTGGATATCATGTTAATTCAAACATGGGAGTGCTGTCCCTCACTGGAAATAATGGAAAGGAAGCAACTGGAGCACAGGAACATGGCAGACATGTCTGGCAGACGAGTCCCAAATATGTCTTGGGCTGAGCTGAGCGACTGAAAATGCAAATAATTTGAATCTCACTTAGCCAGCATCCAGACGCTGCACTATTTTTGACTTTGCAGCTAAAATACACTTTTTAATATTTGCACAGAGCCTCTGCCTTTTTTTTTCAAGGGGTCGATGGGCCTCCAAGCTCATTAGAAAGAATATAATTTAAAAAGCATCACAGAAAGTAAGACTGATTAAAGATGTGATTCATTTTACACACACACTTAGAAGAAGGAACATGCATACTGTACACACCTCATAGAATCTCTGTGACATGAATTCACAAGCAGCAAGCCTGTTTCGTTGTTACAATATTGATGAACATCTACATCCAATATGTTGCTTCATTGATTCTTCATTATTTCAATTCCCAGGACTGTTTCAAAGTGGCAAAACAGCAAAATGTACACAATTAATTTGTCCTTCCATTAAAATAGTCATTAAAAGTGCAGTGCTCAGCTATTTATAATTAAAATCAAGAAAAAGCAGAAGGTAAAAGTCTCATTAGTATTGGTGCCATATTCTGTTCCCTGACTAATTTAAACAGCCCGTTTGAGTCATTGTTGTGGTGATTTATGTCCTGGATATGTATGTATTCCAAAGTGATCGCTTAGGGACAATGATGGCATTAGGAAAATAGGTTTATTTAATTTAAAATAACAAATGACATCAATCTCATTAAATGGGTCAACAGATGATAATCCTGTTTTCAACTGCAAGCTCATTTATCTGCATAGTTGAGCAGAAACCCTTAACAAAGTAGAAAAATAAACATAAGAGGTTTCTTCATAGTGTGATTATACATAAAGGCTATTAATGACAATCATCAAAGTTGTCAAAAGAGGTGAAATATGCTTAATTAGAATTGTGATCATGATCATTGCTTCTCTGTGTATATTGCTGCTGTGTCAGGTATGAGTTGGTAGCTGGTTTAAGCTCCATTAGCTTTACTCTCTCTGCTTTTTGACAAAATCCTGAAACTACTGAAATCCCTGCCAGCCTCAGCTTGTTTACACACCAAACTAAATCCTGAGCATGTTCAGTAGTTTGTACAAGCTTCAGCATGTTAGCAATGATTGTGAGCAAATTAGCATGCTAAGAAAAGCGGAATACAGTAATAATTAGCTCTGGTTTGATAAAACCTTAACTATCCATGCCATTGATTTGTGAAGTCAATAAACATAGTGCTGTTCCAGACTGCTGATGTGCTCCCCAAGCCCTTAATTGTTAAAGTAGCAATCTTTTGTCAATAAGTGTTTAGGGTACAGTGTCACAGACATAGATCTATGCCACGATAATGAGACACAATTGATTAGCTTTGCTTCTCAAATGAGGCCCCTCACAAGGAAATTGAAATAAGACACAGTCAAACCATACAGACATGATTAATGGTTTTTTAGAGATTGGATCTCGTGGTATTTACATAATCAGCGAGTGAGAATTAGCTACTTCCATCGTTGTGTTGCCTGTGCTGTGGCTCTCCTCTTACGTCAACCTGTCACGTTGATTGTGTTGCATTGTCTTCATCTCTTGATTTTTCAAAGGTTTTAATGAAGTGATTGGACAGATAATGAAGAGTTTGGAATGTGTGTTAGTATAAAAATGACTTGTGAGGTAGGGAAGGATTTTATGATTAACTAGGACTGACGTGTTTTCATGAAATTTTGACTATACGTGGTGTTTCAGTAGAAACGGGGGACGTTTGTGTGGGTGCAATTATGCGCTCTAAAACTTAAAAAAATAGACTGTTTAAATTAAGTTGTCATTATAAAACAGAATTAATAAAATTGCAATATCAATGCAATATATCCAGGACTAAAAGTAACATGTGAAAAACATGGAAAATATTACCTAATGTATGTTTGTATTAATTAGATTTAACAATCAGAACGACTAATGCTCCTATTTTTGGAATCTGGTGGACTTTTGCTGAAGCCTTGGAGGTTAAACAGCATTTTAAAAAGATACTTTAGCCTAAAACAATCCCATATTTTATCCATGCCTTTTTGTTATCTTGTTTCCATTAAACTTAATGCAAAAACTTTAAAATGCATTCTGTGGTCTGGTCAGCAATACAGGGACCCTGCATGGGCACATTGCAGAGTAGCACCCTGGGACAACTAAAGCTACTGCATGTCCTCCACTTGGTCCAAAACAAAAAGGTCACAGCATGATTTATGCACCTGTTTTGCGAGTGAGATTGGAACTGTTTGCGCTTTGGGGCATCTGACCGATCGAAACAAGAAATATGAAAATGAAATTCTGTTCATGAATTGATTTACAAGGTCGAGTAAACTGCACAACTGAGACTAGATGGATAAGTAGCCTGTTTGTGTTCATTTATGCTTTTATGGACTCTTTAAATCTGTGTCCTGGCTGCCTGTAACATTTCTACCCATGCATTTACAGCAGCTTAGTGTAGCATGTTAAAGTTATATTAATAAAATGCACACTGCAACCAGTATGCATACAAATTTATGCTCATGAATAGAAACAGTCCTCAGATAAAACACTCTCACTTTTCTCCTTTTTTCCTTCTCTGATGCCAACATCTGTGTTGACACAACTGCACTCTGTGTTGAAGTCATGCATTCTTTATCATGGCATCTCACGGGGGAAAGACACAAATGGGTTTTGACTTTCTAATGGTTCTGGATGACCAAAGATGATGTAATTCTGGTTGACAAGCGGCTCTATATCTGCAGTCATCATAATCCTCCTGTGTGCTTGTTTTTGAAAAAAATTCATAAACCTGAAATTTTCTTGTCAATGATTAAACAGTTAATCTAGAAAAGGGAGTTGTTGGTGGAATTTCCTAAATGAATTGGGCCTTATTTACCAAGCTTCCTAAAGACTTTAACAAAACAGTAAGTACATTTTGAAAACTTATAAATAAAATATGAGAAGTGTTTTATTTACTCTATCCTCTCTAGTGATCTGTGTGGTATTCAGACTCTTTTAGTGTAGTTAGACACTCCTCACTTCATCTTATCCTTGGGGAAGTTCACTTTTATGTAAGTTTGTGTTAATGTACATTAAATAACTTCTCATCCCACAAGCTGAAAATACATATATGAATACAATGAAGGTTAATTATTTAGAATTAAAGATAACAAACAAGTCCAGCACTTCGGAGCACATTGAATAAAGAAGTTAATTTTAGATTCACACATTCTTGCCAGAGGTAAATAGATGGCACTTGTATGCACAAGCTTGTTTAACACGACAGCTGTGTTGGATACATTACTACATTAAATCAAACCCAATTACTACTCGCTCACTGCACCCGTACCCCGCGAGGTATTTGATGCAAAAGCTGAAGTCTGCTTTTCCTCAGTCATACTGTGTTGGGGAAAGATTCTTACAATATGCATTGTAAAAAAATTCAGTGAACAGATGTTGATTTTGAACTGAATATTCAGTGTTGCTTGCATGTTCTAAAAAATGTATGTATAAATCCTGAAAGATTAAAGTTATCAACAGCTTCTCTGTTTTTCCACTCTTGTTTTTCTTGTGCTGTGCTTCAGAATAACTCCAGTGTGGCCCAGAGTTCTGATGTTGTGTGTGATGCTGCTGCTTATGTGCTTTTTGTCACTTTAGAGGGTCAACTGAAATACTGACATCCACTCTGGCACACACATCCTCTGTTACACTGATGGAGGAGGCTTTTTTTGGGGACAGTGCTACTGGGATTGAGACTGAATGGTACAGTATCTTCTGAAATGGAACAATGCACAAGCACAGGAATGTGTGTGCATAGCAGAGACTATGTTTAAAAAAGAAAGTGGGGCCGGGCTGAATGACAGATGAATGGAGGAGTAAAGGACACAGAGGGAGAAGCAATATTTGGAGAATGTGAGTGCATGTGACAGAGGGAGGGAATGAAGAGAGAGATGTGTGGGAACTTTAGCAAAATGAGAAAGAGGAGTGCCACACACCTCAGGAGATTGGAGGTGCCCAGCCCCCAGTGTTCTCTAGTATCACACACTGGAGGTCTGTCAGGTCAATTAACACTTCTGTGCTCACATTTTCCCCCTGACTTTCTTTATTAGCGCTTTTGTCTGCAGGTTTGAGGCCACTCAGCATGTTTTTATGCAAAGCCACATTTTTTTTTCCACACACCTAAAGCAGGTCACAACAAGTTTCTGTAGCCACACTTGTTAGGTTTGTGATCCACACAAAATGCGTCTGACATATTGAAGGATGTATCTTTATTGCACCCTGTTGCTCTGTTGAAGATGTGCAGTGGAGAAAGCCACAATATCATGTTTACAGTGTGCTTGTTGGTAAGGTGGAGCTAGCATGTTGGTGAGCATTGCATCAAACGTAAACGCGGTTTTCATTCAGAAGATTCCCCAAAGCTGACATTCTGTCTGGAAGCACACACTTACACGGCACTAAGTTTCTTTAATCAGCGTGAACAAGAAGTGAATTCATAATGAGGGCATCTGACATATGACACAACCTACATGTGAAAAGTTGCACTGAAGTAGACAGTTTTTTATTTCTAGTTATTAATGCCCCAGGTGGTGTCTGATAAACTCACTGATTCACCAAGAAGGAAGTGCATGCAGAATCAGACAGAACAGTTGTATCAGACTTACAATCTCTGTTTAGTCCATTGGTACCAGACTACTATTACTATTCCAGGCTACAATCATAACTGTAGATTCAATAAATGCTTATTTCAAACCAGTCATAAATGCAGTTTATCTTGGAAACCATACTGTACTCCAGCAGCACATAATACTGCAACAAAAAGTTCCTGTTAAATCACTAAGGGTCCAGTAAAAGTAGTTCAATAAAATAACTAGTTCACAAAAAGTCCTTTATCCATTAAAAAAAACTGTTTTAGGCAAAAATTGCAGGATTTTAAGTGGTCAAAAGCAGTATATTGGAAAAGTAGTATATTAATGAAGATTAAGCTCTATATGCAGATATCTTTAAAAGAAATAGCAGACTCTTTTTGCATGTATATATATCAGCTAAAATTTCTTTCTGTGTAAGTTGGTGAATAATCTTGGTAGTTATTTCCCCCCAATGGTCTGCTTATTAATGACTTAATATCTGCCAGCAAAGACCTAACCTGTCATTTGTGATGAAAAAGACGTCCATATGGATTAAAATTTGTGCAAATTGAACTACTGATACCAGTCAATAATTTATGGACTCAGTATAAAATATTACACAGTGGGCATAAACTATGTACCCCCCCCCCCCCCCCAAAAAAAAAAAACAAAAAAAAAAAAAAAACAAATGAATGCACTCAGGTGTTGTCAAGCCTCAATAATAAATGTGTTGACATTCACCATTATTATCCCCAACCTTCAGCTTCTCAGTGTGTACTGACTCAGAAATCTGTGAAAAGCACATTCGCAGCTTGAACTGCTTAGTCATTTGAGTTTTTTTTTTTTTTAAAGACTCCTGTGAGTAACAGTGTTAAGGTCTGCCTTTAAAACACGTGTTTTGATGTTTTGCACTTTGAGCACATGCAGAGCAGCTGTTTTGTGGGGGCCAGGAGATAAAAGACGGAGAGGTTTGAAGGTGTGATGTGGAGGTAGAGCAACGACTCCCTTTTGGGTTTGCTGTGGACCACCTGCTGGCTGCTACAAACAAAGCCCCACACAGCACATCAAAGCACATCACAAAATGCTTGTTTCATTGAGGTGCACGCAATTTGCAATTTGTTCATGCATTAGGAATCCATCTGACAATATTAGCCGTTAACTGATTTAAGCCAGTGTCAGAAGTTAATAGCTTTGCATTCATTTAGCATTCACTTTCACTAAGCAGGTAAAGAAAAATCACACCTACAGACTTGTTTCATTCTTAAAAATGGACATAAATCCTGACTTGTTCAAAATATGGGACTGTCTCTAGAACAACTATTTAAATCAACAACAAATAACTATTACCTCTAATACAATGCTTTACAAAGATCTATCTCCATTTATCTTCAGCTTTCAATGGTCTGCTAAGGCCTTACCAACCTTAACTGAGCGAGTAAATCGCCTTCACACACCTCAAATAGTGTGATCGCTTGTCACACCCTTTCACATCAGTTTGCTTTATTGGATGTGGCTCACGCCTCCAGATATTTATATCTTTTTACAGCCATATACTGTAGTGGCTAACAAAACAAAAGTGGGAGGAAATCAGTGAGGGAGAAAGAGGAGGCAGGCCGGCTAGGCAGGCAGCTTGGCAAGTAATGGTGTGGAATACAGAGGAGGAACGTACGGGGCTTTGGCTTGGGACCGGCTCCAGATCCATCTTTCCCTGCTTAAAACCCTAGCGCCTTGGTAATGGCCACGCGGCAGGTGCATTCAGAGGTTACAGCACAGGAGATGAGGGATCTAGGAGTAGAGAGGGCAAACCGAGAGGTGATTTCCCCCAGCAGAGGCCTCTTCATTTTGGGGGTTAGAGGAGGTGTCGGCAGTGCCACTGCTGGTGGAGCTTGGAGGAAAACAAGCAAATTGCTCCCCACAGGAACAGAACACTGACGGCAAACTGAATCCGACATGATATAGAGTGTTATCTGCTGTGCTTCCCTTCTATTCTTTTCCTTCTATTCTGTACACAGGGTGCAGATTTTTTTCTATTGATTTGTTTATTGCTTTCTTTCCTGACTTGTCTGTGCATCCACCCATGTACAAGTCTATGCATGTATGCATACACTTCTGAGGTAAAAAAAAAAAAAAAAAAAAAATAGAAAACCAACATAAACAAAGCTATACTGTCACCTCAAAAATCTACTGCAGCTCTTAGGGCTCACTCATTTTAATGAGGTCACTGGAATGAATAGTGTCTCAGGCACATGCTAAATGATGCAGATGATCTAAAGTGTGTGTGTGTGTTTGGGGAGGTTAGACTTGGGGAGATTAAGAATTCACTGGCTCTTTTGTTTTGATTTTAGAGGCAACAGCTTTGAGTATGAAAGTCAGCCTATGAAATGTTGGTGATTCACCGTGACAAAGGTATTGGTTCCCCATTTGTGTGAGGCGTGGTGTACTAGAAGAAGACAAGGTCCACAACATTAAAGCTGTCATCTTGCATTGTGAGCAAAGCAGGTAAACCCTTGTGAGTGGAACAAAATGGAATGCAGGATTCACACCCGCTTCCCTGAGAGGACTATTGTTTCCTATCAAAGACTGTTCTTTTCAATGGTTAAATCATATCTTCAGCTATTCACCATGACGACAGGGTCTATTTGTACCCTCTAGATGCTCACATGAAATACAGTCCATCTACCTGAATCAAGTCTGGCCATCTTCATTTTGTTAAAAGCTCTTTGGCACCCTTGAGTATGGTGGAAGATAATTGAATTAAGCTAATTTTTGTGCAGATTTCTCATGTTACCCAAAAGGATTTTGGGAAGAAAGGCGTTCTCGAAAGAAATCTTTCATTTTTATTGCTAAAGCTACCCATGGAAGGGATATTAAAGTTGTATACAAAGCTAGAAGAATGGAGTGTGGCATGTGGAATGTCATGTTTCTAAGACATATAAATACTGAGATTGTCTATAAAATTAATGAAAATTATTACCTGTGCATTTGAGCCCTTCTTGGAGATTAGACCAGCTCAAACAATGTGACTTTAAACATTGCCTAAATACAAGGCAGCACACACTAAACTTTCAGCCATCTTAAATTGATGTCAGCATACCAATGGACCATTTTAGATTTAAATTAGTCCTCCAAAAAAATGAGAATTAAAAGTCTAAACTGTGAAACCCACTCTGCAAATCAGTGAAACAGCTCTGAGCCTTGGGCCTCTCTTAAATGTGTGAAATGAATATTATATAAAGGCTTAAATTTCCTTATTAGAGCAATATGAAATTAAATTACTGATAGAAACAGTAATGATTTGAAGAGACACCAGAGAGATCCATGTTTTCCATGACATTTGTGGAATGCACCAAGGCACAAAGGAGAAATCGTAAAAAGTGACAGCTTCTATATTACAGAAGCAAAATAAGCTTTCCGAAAGAGGCCAGCTCGCTATTAATTTCTAAACTGCCGCAGCGTTTTGACATGCTTTTCAAAAACTGTTGACACATTCAAAATTAAAATATTTTTTTCTTTTTTCTTTTATGTGAAGTAATACTTCATTAGTTAGGACTGTTCATCCATGCCATGAATACAAAGGATTATTTCCTGTAGAAAACAGAGGGCCTCTTTTGCTTCATAACCAAGGAAGATAAAAGAGTAAAACCTTTGACGAGTTAATGAATTGCTTTGGATAAAATCAACAGCGGATGTCAACGTGCACAGTGAGTAAAATTAAATTTTGAGAGAAAAAAATAACTCGAATGGAAAGGGTTAGCTTCAGTATCCTGGAGATTTTTTAGAAAATTGGGATGTTTCATCACTTTAGGTCTCAGGACAACTGATAGCTTTGATATTTCACTCTAGAAAGAGAAAACAACCTTTATGCTTCATTCAGGAATATGAAACTATGTTGTATGTTTGTGCAGATTAATATTTATGAATTATTGCAGCAGAGACAGAGTTGAGACTGTAATGTTTGCCTCTAATAGCCATGGCTCATGTTGGTATGAACGGAGCTGACATCTCTCTGAAAGGTTCACGGCTGTGTTGTTGTATGTCTTCTGCCATTGAAATGGTAAAAAGCACACACACACACAGTTCAGCTGGTGACCCTAGTGCACAGTGATTGCCAGTATTTCACCTGACTGGAACATTACAGTTTATGTCTAGTGGAGGTGGCTGCAGTTGCATAGCTTTGACAGTTTTGAATGACATTTGCAATGTAGACACCTGGACACACACTGACAGAAGGTGAAGGCAAAGGAAGCAGCCAGGGGTAAATTCAGCACCATGGACAGCTACCATCAGACATTTCTCCAGGTGGCATTCGTTTGCGCTCATCCTCAGGAGACGAATCACTTATAGTAATGCAGGGTAAGCACTATGATTTGAAATGCCACAAGAACCCCAAATGTTTCATATATATATATATAATATACTGTTTTTCATTTAATGAGGCTCAGCACTGTACATGTATAAAACTGATAGAATTACTCATGTATTCATGTTTGAGTTCTGCATGCACCTTCCTAGATCTGCAGTGGAATTGCTCTTGTTAAATGTAGCCTCCTATACTCAGTGTGACAACAATTTTCTCCTACTTAGAGCTTCAAAGCATCCTACATGCTTCCTGCCATTCCAAGTGAAGCTCTGCAGTCTTGATTATGTGTCAACAGGACGGTGATGCCTGTTTGCTCACGCAGTTTTCTGTGACCTAAAAAGCTCACTTTGTTCTGTGATTTTTCAACTATATTGACAAAAAAATCCAGAGGTTGGTGAGATGAGACACACTGCATTGCACTGCTTTCATTGCAGTAGTGACCTTATGTGTTTAGTTGAACTGCCTGACAGCATCTCAGTATTACTGCAGGTTATTAGCAAACAGTTTATTTTCTTACATCCAAGATCTGCACGTCACCTAATTGGGGACAAACTTGAAATGGTAAAACCATGACTCACTATGCACTGATTAAGTAAATTACCAAAGCTTGTCATTACTGCATGGGTTAGTATTCCCTCACAATCATAGTGAATCACTGACCTTTTTAGCTGAAGGGATATGTGTACCCCAAATCAGTAAATGTAGGATGCTGTGTTTATAATAATATCACTTCAATAAGGCCATCTAAAAAAGGCTCAGTCAACAGCTATAATTTACTTAATACTACTGGCTTAGAATGCATCTGGCAGCATTTTACTGCTATTTTGCAGAAATACTTATCTTTTACTTTACATTAGATAGACTGTAAATGTAATTTATTTTAATATATTACACTTTGTTTAATTCCAGTATGCAGCAGATTGTCTGTATTTCACTTTATAATATAAATATGTTAATTTATCACTAATTTGCAATAATGCGGCTGGACAGCTTAGTTGTTAGAGAATCCGTCTCCCATGTGCTCGCTTCTCCCTTGGGACGAATATTAACACCTTCCAGTTGGGTTCTTAGGCAAGACCCTTAACGCTACTGCCTAACCACTGTAAGTCGCTTTGGATAACTTTGTTGGCTAAATGACTGTAATAATAATAATAATAATAATGGAATATCAGCTGTCTTTGATTACTGACACTACTGTTCTACCTTATCACACAAACTACTTTTTGAAAGTAAATTAGTTAGCAGTGAAGCTCATGGATGCCAATACCTGAGTGTATTTATATCAGATTAATATGGTGGGTGTTTTTTATTGTATTAAAGCTTCTGTAATGTAGTACTGTGTTGCTAGCTTGATATTTCCTATGCTCATGCTTGATCAGCTTCAAGTGAATTCTGTTCATGTCCTTTACCAACATGATCCTAAATCTCATGTAAGACATCATTTCCTGCTCAATAAAACCATGCACAGTGTTCAGCTGCTGCAGCATTGGCATACAAGCAGCATTGTGCTCCCCACTGCTGCACCCTCTGTTTTGCTTCTGCTCCCCCAACATTTGATCCATAACACCTCTCAGCTTTTAATCAGAGCTTTCAAATTTGACCTTGACTTAAATCCATCAAGCTGACATTTCTAGTGAATAGAGGGGATGACAGCAGCCTCTAAAATCAAATGATCAGCTCTCCCATGTGCTCACAGAAGGGTATGATTCTCTGCACTTGGAGCATTATAATCAAAAGGCAGTTCCATTTTCACCCTCCCAGCACCTATAAAAGATGGTATGGAGCCAGTGAATACTAGCAAGAGGTAATTATCATAAGAGTGCATGGAACAGCACTGCATGCACAAGAGATTATAGTTCTCTCCATCCGTTTCTACTTCCTTCATCCTCTCTCATTCTCTTTCTCTCCCTGTTTGTGAATCACTTTTAACCTACAATCCAAACAGCTTTGACAGGGATTATGGAGTTTTGATGAGAGACAGAGAGAGGCTGGAAGAGAGTGAGTTTGGGGTAATGAAGCAGCAATGTCAAGGAATGATTTATGAGGGCTTCTCTTCCTTTCACTCTCCCTTCAAAAAGATGTAGTCAGTTCAAATATCGCATTACAGAAAAATTCAATTCTGACCACGCACAAAGTGATCACTGTGCCATTTCCAGAAATCGAATAGCATTGTTTGTTTAATATGGTATTCCAGGCCATCCGGTGATATGTCAGCAATATTTCCACATAACAGCAAAACAATGAGCATTCAGGGCAATATTGGAAAGAGCCTACAAAGCTTGAAAATTAAGCATTTATTAAACTTTCTCACGTTTTTAGTTTTCCCACGCTGTACTTCCTGTTGTGTAGTTCTGTTTTGATTTGAGACAAGTGCTACAAAGACACAATATCCTGGGTTTAATGAACTATTTACAACTAACATCATCTACCAAAGGAAAGACCACACCTCAGTGTTTAAAACAAATCAGCATGTGACAGCATTGTTAACTCAAAAATAAAAATAAAAAAAAAAATAAAATTGGTTCTTATTATGCTGGTGTTTTGACATTAACATTGAAATGAGCATGTAGGTTGGCATGGCAACAATTATTCCCCTTTATATGAGATTATTGCAGCATTTTTCATCCACCACATATTTACATTTTAGACATTAATATGACATTTTTATCCTTTTCTGCTTATGAGCCAGCAAGTAGGAGTTACGGGACAAGCGAGAAAAACAAGAATAAAAATTTCCACACATACACATACACATGTGTGGAAATTGTTGTGTAATTTTTCTAGTTGATGGACAAGTGAATGAGGATGAACTGCAGGGTTCGAAAGCAATTAGCCAAAATGCACATATTATGTTATCACACACTCGTTCATGAACGATGGCCACCTAACCAGCTCAGAATAATAGATAACAGTTGAAAACAGGTAGTTTGGACACAAAGGGAAAACACAACGGGAACAATTTTTTTATTTTTTCAATGTTTTCAAGTCTCTCGTTGGTAAAATAATTCAGCTAATCTTTTTGTGTATGCAGAGATGGAGCTGGGAGGTGATTAGCTTAGCTTAGCCTGTTTATACTCCACAAATACACCTTCCAGCAATTCTAAATCTCTGCATTAAACACTGCCATATTGTTGGTTTAATATTATACTTGAGCAGTGTAAAAGCAAAAACTTGATTATTAAAGGTCTTCATGTGCATGAGCTATTTGTACACTGTTTAGCATAATAACATAAATAGCTTAGTTATTCAGGTTGTGGTAGACAAATTCTTTTAGAAGCAGACCAAAAAACTGTAATAGCAGCAAAACACAGATGCTTTATTATCATTAGATATTTTTATGATGCACCTTTTGTATTTCACTTGTATGCTAGATACATTTTCAGTCTAAGAATTGTGTACTTGTATAATGAGTTTATAATTTCCTGCCAAGTGTAGAACAAAATAAATCCACCAGTCTGTCCTCATGCTTATTTGCTGCTTGTCTCCTGAAGGGCAAGGTCATACATATTCTTCAACATACATATCTATTTATAGATCTGAAGCCAAAAATTAACTAATTTCAAGTGAATACATACACACAAGAAGGATTTTTTTGCATGTGAACAGGAACATAAATTGCTTCATAACTGTAGCTAAATGCAAGTATGTTTACCAAGCATCATGTTTATGAGAACATTCCCACAGATTTATGTAACTAGGCAAATTACCGTGTGGTTGCAAATTAGAAACAGCACTAATGGGAGTGTCCAGCTCTGTGCATGAGGTTCTGAAAATGTTTTGATTTAAAAACACAGGCTTGGCCGGCTTATTTCAATAATGACCAAAGGAAATTAGCGTAAAACAAACTGATGTGATCCAACCTAAGGCATAACTGTAAATTGATACTATTATAGGAAATGAGGACATGTAAATATAAACCTGTAATGTGTCAAACTCTATATTTGGTAACTTTGCATTCCTCTTCATTTTGGGCCTTCAAGTGGAAATTTTAAT
Source organism: Melanotaenia boesemani (assembly GCF_017639745.1). NCBI lineage: Eukaryota > Metazoa > Chordata > Actinopteri > Atheriniformes > Melanotaeniidae > Melanotaenia > Melanotaenia boesemani. The sequence continues at coordinate 17,726,591 of NC_055704.1, read as the reverse complement.
GATCAAATTTTGGCTACACAACTTATGGTGCACTGATTAAAAAGTTTTGAGGCAGGTGGTGATGTGTCACTTTTTTCTAGTTAGATTCCAAGTCTTAGATTTTCTTCCAGTCAATCAAAAATATTTCTGCTTCAGTCAATTTGTTTTGATAAACATCTGACATTCCCAATAAATTTATATATATAAAAAAAATCCTTCAGAAATTCTCTTCTACCATATAACAGCAACCTCTATTCATGCCAAGTACAAAATTTGGGGCATGCTTTTTTTCTTGTGAGGTGAGTAATGGCATAATAAGCAATAAACCGTGCCACATAAAGCTGAGTAAATGAATATGCATTATAATAATATTAACATAATAATGACCCAAATTTTTCAGTTTGGAGGGGAAACTCATAATACATAAAGTATGCAATAGAGATACATGCAGGATGGATGGATGGGTGAATGAAGAAACAATGTGGTGCATGCTCTTAGCATCTCATTTAAATGTTCACTTTCATAAGCTCAAACAAATCTCAACTTCTCCATATTATGTATAGTTTACATTCACCAGACAACAGTGGCTGTAGGAAAATATCTTGTCCAGAAAACCTATGTCTCATTCATACTGTTGCTCATGTGATTTTTTCCATTTGTCTTCATCACCACCATCTTGCAAGACTATCACACTGCCACATCTCGCCCAGAACAATGAAGGATAGCTGTGACTACTGAAAAGCCCACAGATGATGTGTTAGCATCTCCAGCAGGCCTTTGATTTTCCTCACATCTACCAATCAAAATGTATCACCTCATTTGACTATGTATTGTTATGACTGAGCAACAGACAGCTAAAATCACACAGCTCTTTGAGACTGACGCTTATTATCATTTGTCTTTGTAAAGTGACTGGCCTTATTCATAAAGGCCTTGAATGAGAATGTATTGTGTGGTGGGAGGGACACAGCCAGCTTTTGAATGAGGCCTTGATCATCATGAATGCACATCAACAGACATTTGTTGTGGAGGCGCTGCTTTGTATGCAGGATACGACTTCAGTGGTAATCAGGAAGAACAAACTTAACCAAGCTTTTAATTGTTGTTTGTGTAACTGTCTGATCCCATTTAAATCACACTGCGGGATTTGCACCTCATAAAGGAGTAGAAGTGGCATAATAAGGGATATTACAGTACATCCAGTCCAAATAGATTTGTTTTTCAAGAATAGAATTAAAGTAATTAAAACTTAATCGTTCCAAACTTTGAAAATGTGGGGTTTTCAGCATGCAAAAAGTTAAATAGAGCAAACACACGTAAATCTGCCCAACAATCCCTATAGATTATAACACACTCGCACTACTCCCATAACCTGCCCCAGCTGCTTGAGACTGTAGCAGTTAATAAAATAGGTTTTTGGTTAATGTAATGGGAGTAATGATGGCAGTCAGTGGAACTGAGATGAGCTGGTTACCCTTGTCAAGGTTTAATAGGTTATCAATTTTTTTCACTGTGCTCTATTATCAATTCAAAACTAAGGTAATGTGGAAATATATGTTCCTGAAATGTGGACTCTAACCAATCACTGGAAAAAAAAAAAAAAAAAAAAAAAAAATGGTCACCATATCTACCTTCACTCTTTCTGCAATCGATTTTTGTCTTGATAAATTATATATATATATATATATATATATATATATATATATATATATATATATATATATATCTTTGCTGTGGCCATGTTGATAAATATCATAAAATGACTCCAATTGCAAACATACAATATTATTGATTAAATTAAAAATTTCTCCATGCAAACTTGACATTTATATTAGATTTAATAAAGGAAAAACTCCATCAGTAAAGCTTATGCAAAGCACTTTGTTACTATTAAAGTAGCCAAATTGCTAGCTGTAGCTGCAGAGGTACAAAGCATCATCAAGAGGTCATCAAGAGTTTTTAGTCTTTTCGTGTCCTCAGTAGTCACTGTGAATCAACTAAAGACATTCCGGCTCAAATAATGCATCTTTCAGTTATTATTAAGCCTTGTGCTTGAATCCATCATTGAAATGGTCCCTAACATGTTTGCATCAAAGACATAAGATTAATTAATTGCCTAAATGTGTTGAATTGTCCAAGAAAGAAATAATTAACATTGTGACAATTACTATGTTCATGTTTTGAATCACATACAGAATAACATTGTGTGAGTAATGTTTCGATCCCCTGCGTTCATGTTGGATCTTTCCCATAATGCCACAGGCCATACTCTTGAAAAAAAGTGGGTCCTTACAATTTATATTCTATTTCACGGTTTTATTAAACATGTTATTTATTATGGTTTTAACTCTTTAATTTGAGCAAATTTTCTAGTGAGTATAATTAATTTTATGAACAGTTTATGGAAATAAACCTGCCTGGGCCTATCTTTGTCACTTAGTTTGGGTATATAATGCCAAAAGTAAATGTCTGTTTTCCTGTTTATGTTTCAAGTTTTTAATATTTCACTATTATTACTATATCATTATTATTGCAACTATTTGTCAAAATACATTGAGTCTTATTATTGTCCAAAAGAAAAGGAAAATGCAAAGAAACATTTTTGTCTTGCTTTTTTTTTCTTTTATTACTATCTTTTAAGGGCTAATATCTGTGTAGACTGGAATACTAATAACTTTCAGACAAAAATAAGATGGAAAAAAATCTTAACCTGCCTTCTAGACAGTTACACCAATTTTACATGAGTGATTTATTAATAGTCAGTATTCTTAAAGTAAAATCCATTTTAAAAACGTTTTGCAATACAAGTTGCTGCTTAAAAGCTAATTAAGGCAAACAAAATAAATAAATAAATAAAATTCTCTTTCATTCAGAAAAGTTTTAAAGAATGATTGTCATTGTACTCGCATTCATTTTTATATCATTCAGTGTCTTATTTCATTTTCATGCTCTGTTCCCTTTAAAATCCTATTGTTGTGTTCCTCTGACACACAAATGAAAAATACAATTTCTGAATTCTGTCTGCTGCAAAGCCAGACTTTAACTTTAAAAATCTGCTGGTGCTCATGTTGGAAGCTCAATGTGAGCTGTACGCTGAATGAATTACAGTCTAAGTTGAAACAATTATGGTGCAGAACTCCTTCTAGGCATCTGAGTGACAGATCAGCAGCACCCTTTATTTCTGTTAAATGAGACATTGCCCATTATGTAGATTAAAATGGGATCTGTACTTTTTTCCCTCAAGTGGTACAGTTGAGGTTTAAACAGAATGTCCTATTATTCAAACATGAAGAGGGTTTTTGTCTCACTTATTTCAAGTTTTACTTTAAAACATTTCACAACAGATTTTTCTTTGCCTTAAAGAACAAGGAATTCATTAAAATGTCATCAAATGCAGATGAAAATCTGGGTTTGGATGGCCTCACACATATTACCTCATCTCTATGGAATAATCCTTTGTTTGACTTTATGTTCCTTTTTTCAGTTCCTCTGTGATGGAACGAAAAATGCATTTAAGAATTGAATAATAAAAAAGTGGGTCTTTATTTCCTGGCAAATTCAAGTTCAGGCTTTACAAATTACTGTGTCAAAAAAAAACAAACAAAAAAAAAACCATCTTGACCATCATGAAATTATGAGCTGATACAAAGCTGTATTTTACATACACATACCGAACATGTACATATCCCCACTGGGACAGAAAGCCGACAAAAGCCAGAGGCCTCCCCGCCCAGAAGACTCCAAACCCACTCTCCCGCTTCTGTACATGAAATATGGAACCAGGATGAATTATACACACCTGTTCATTTGACATGCCAAATATACACACCTCATGCAACAGTGCAGGAGCTGGTGTGGCAGCACACCTGTTCCCAAATGTGACATGACCGTGACGCCTCATTTCAGTGTCCTGCACTGAATCATTCTGCCCAAATGCATAATTGATATGTTTAATCTTTCATTTCTCTCAGCATTTGACTGCTCACTGAAGACTTTACAGGCGCGGTGAATCATAGAATGTGCCCTTTGATTTGTTAGTGCTTTATTTTATTTATTTATTTATTTACAAAGATAAATGCAATTTAAAGGGGAAGGGCAAGTGAGGCAGTAATTCTGTGTTATACTTTGACGAGTGTCAGTCGTGAGCGTGAAGGCTGATCTAAAAGTAACAAATCGATTCAGCCTTCTCGAGAGAGCATAGACAGCTCACACTAAAGTCTTTTTGAAAGGAGATTGTTTTAGTATGAGTCTCACTTATAGTTTTGTTCAGACATCATCACATATGTTGATGTTTCTAATAACTTTTCTTTTTTGGATTTCACTTCAATGTTAGTAATTTGCTGTAGTTGTGAACAAAACCCTTGCCACACAGAAGACTGTTCCATTAAATTCTGCTTATGTGGTGAAAACCTTTGCTGTCACACACTGCTAGCCATTATATGAGGAAACCTGTGCGCACTAGAGCTGTAATGATTAGTCAGCGTTGTCCACAATAGTCAACAATGAAAATAGTCAACAACAAATTTAACCGTTGACTATTGTCGGCAAAAAAAAATAAAACTACAGAGTAAGACATTGTCTTCTTCTTCCTTATCTCTGCTGAGAGTTACACATTTGCAATAAAGTCTGCCAGGGGAAAAATATGGCGGCCAACCAGGGAACAAAATGGCAACAGAAGTCTGTTACCACTTCACATTAAACTTACAAAATAAATTAAATACATGTGAGATTTGTAAAGCAGACCTTGCGTACCGTGGAAGTACATCTGCAATGCTTGAACATTTAAAGAAGAGGCATGTCAGACTTACATAACAACCTCATGCAAGATTTAAACGCTGGAAGTGAAATATGAGCCATTTAATAATTATGAGATACATAATCCGATTAGTCGATTAGTCGTTTTAATAGTCGATGACTAATCGACTATCAGAATAGTCATTAGTTGCAGCCTTAGTGTGTACATGTGTCTGTGTTTGTGTGTGTGTGTGTGCCGTGGACACAGAGAGCAGGTGAAGCTATGACATGCCGTCATGTAAATCAGATTGTTGACATATGTCATGATTTGTTCTCAATTGTATATATTGTATCATTGTAGACTTTTATTTTGAAATGTATTCGGAATGTTGCTGGAAGTGCTTGTTACTCTTCCCAGGTGAAGTGACTATAAAATGGGAATTTCCAATAAACTCAAGTGGGAGTGTGTTTGATCCATTTAAAAATGTGTCTGGATGTCTTCTTATTTCTCTGTCAGTATTTTATATAAAAGCGGCCTTGGTACACATGCGGAGCGCTGAGCAGAGTTCTGCCGATAAATAGCATCAGACTGCTTACTTTTTGATAAAAGGGTGAAATGTAAACCTATTACAGAGGAAATGTGACTTTGTATGACCATGTCGGATTTATGTCAAAGTACATGTGCATGGTGACATCACTTCCTGTTGCTGCAAAAGACTTTATAGGTGAATGTAATCCACACTGGCGAATGAAAACGTCTGAATTTGACATTATCTCGGCAAGAGAAGCTGATTTTGGATGAAGGCAACACAGGAAACCAGCACGGGTATATATATGCCAAGATCTCCGTAAGTCACACGAGAGTAGGGTCACCTTTACTGGAAATAAGGACAAAAAATGAATCTCCAAGTTTTATGAATAGATATTGGATTTGTTTCATTTGAATCGATTTGAAATGATAAATTTATTTTTAAAACACAGCCCTAATTTTTTTTTTTTAAAAAAAGATGCTGGATGAGTGCAGGATGATTTGAAGATATTAAGTTTATTGCTACATGAATTGAAAGACCTCACAAGGCAAGTCTTTTTTTTTTCTTATGTCAGGAGATATTTAAATATTATCTCAGCAAGAGAAGCTAATTTTTATGGAGGCAATACAGGAAACCAGCTGTGTGTATATATGCTAAGAGCTTGCCAAGCCTTGGTAAGTCACGTGAGAGTAGAGTCACCTTACCGGAAATGAGAACATATAAAAAAAAAAAAAATCAGTCTCCAAGTTTTATGAATCCATATTGGATTTATTTAAATTGAATCGATTCAAATCAATAAATATATATTTTTTTAACCCCAGCCCTAATTAATACCATCATTGTACTTTCCTACTCATATTTCTCTTTTATATAAATAACCTATAATACTTACCTACTGCCTGCCTCTGCATAGCAGACCATGAAGGAGACTGTCAAGGAACATTTTTGATGGGTCACACAGGAGGAGCAAATGATGGAGTGGAACCCTAAATCACTGAACTGGGACCCATAAGCAGATTTGGAAGGGGAAAAAGTCTTCACAGGTCAAAATGCATGATTGCATTCACAAATAATGAAATTGCTAGAGAAGGAAATGAATCCATGAGGCTTTGGGAGGCAGATGTTCATTAAAACATCTGTCCTCTGTTCCTACAGAAGGTAATGACAGAAGCAGTTGTAGTGACAGGTGATGAGGTCAGCCAGGAAGCTCAGTGGTGACAGCTGTTGGACAGGTGTGGAACAGTGAAAGAGAGAAGAGCGCACCTTATTTCTGAGCAGTTGTGCGAAAGATCCATCCTAAAAAATGAAAATGCACAAGTAAAGCAGTTATAATTTCAATATAATAGGTCAGGATTTATTTTCCTGTAATATTTCTCCAGTCTTCTTCAGATTGTCATGCAAAAGCAGTCCAGCTCTGTTCTGCTTTGCATAACAACATGAAGATTTTAAAAATCATTTAATATTTAAGCAGGCTATTTAGTAGAACTGAAACTCTGAAACATTAAGGGTACATGGAATAAAGTCATGTAAGTTTTTTAGGTTTGGAAACATCTCCACGTGCAGAAGCAGTGGCTCTTGTCTTTTTAATCTTATTCATAATTTCTGATGAGTATTTCATCTTATTTTTACCGAGTTGTGTACTCGGCTGCAGCAGCAGCTTCATAATCAGCAGTTAACCAGCAGATTTTCATCCTCTGGTTCGGTCTTGGTGCAGTGTGGTGGCAAACTAATCGCACAGAACAGTGGACTTCTGGTGACATGCCGTGGTTTGGTTTGCACTTTATGTGTGCAGAAGTAAAGATGGCAGCATTTACAACGTGTCAGCTGTGAATGGGATGATGACAGCGAGTGAGGTGGTACACCTGAGAATTCTTGTAGAAATGGTTACTGGCTGCAGATGCAAAAGGGTAAATGATTTTAATTGCAGTGGTTCAGACCTGGGTGATGTACAAATGGGAACATCACTTTCCTCCAGTAGTTTGTTGTTCGTTTGTGAGTAACACAAGTCCCAGCGTTGTTAACACTGATATAGCTTCAGCTTAGAAGGAAGAAACTAGCGGTTCATGGTTCACATATTTATCCAAACGTACTATTCTTGGATGCACTAGCAATAGTAAGCAACATTTATCAGTCTCATGTCAATCAGATGCATTTTACTGTCAAGGAAACAAGGTTATGTCTTCTCTAAATCATTGATTTTGTGCAGATGTTGGAGAGACAGGTCTGATCATTTAGGAGCCATTAATGTAGTGTGAGAAATTATAAACAGGTTCTGAGATACAAATCAGGGGAGCTCTCCCCACTAATAAAGTAGTTGTCAGGTGGTAGAAAGGATTTATACTTTAGCTATGCAGGGGCGGGTCTAGAAAAGCTTAGATGGGAGCCAGTTAGGGGCACTGACCATGAAAAGGTTGGCACAAATGAGATATGCTTTTTTAAGGTCTTGATTGTACGTAATTTTTAACTGAATATTACAACTAAAGTGATCCTCTAATGTAAAAAACACACAAAAAACAACATAAAACAAAACAAAACATGCAAGCTTTGGTTTGCTCTTTCTGCTGATACAATACAGTAGAATCTGGGAATATTTAAGGAGTAATCATAAATGGTGATTAATCAAGATAACTTTCTTATTTTTACTGCTCATTTTAATTAAAGATGTATCAAATTGGGTAATCAATATTCAGACGTGTCTTTTCCTTTTAGAAGTCCCAAAATATTTTTGTCAGAAATAAATCCACACAGCCGACCAGATCATTTATTTCATTTCAGAATCAAAATATTAGAACAATAAATACATAATTAAAATTCTAGTATGATGGCAGTTGCAGCTGACAGTTTGTAGACTAGCAGGTTTTAATCCATGTGGTTGTAAAATGGCTGTATGAGCATTTTAATGATTGTTTTTAAATTCATGACATGTGTAGGAACGTCCACCAAACACCAGGTAAACACCGATGTCTGAGACTGAAACAGGTGGAAGTGCATCTAAACCAGAACTTCATTCATTGTTTATCAGATTGTAATGATCTAGCTTATTAATAATTAATGTTTCTGCATCATAACGTCTCTTCACTTCTCTTGTGAGTTTATCACGGTGAGGATGTTGCTTTTAAGCATTTTTTAGACACGTTTAACAAAATTTACTAGTGACAAACCTGAAAATATAGACGTAAACAGTAGCCCGGTGCCCCCAAAATGGCAGACATTGCCGCAGTGATATCACACATGGTTTCTGAAAATTTAAATATTAAAATATATATACAGTCACATTTGAATTAAAACTAATCTGCAGTTCTGACTCCCAAAAACTCCCCAAAAAAACTATTTTCTTGTATTGATTTAAATCGTATCCAGTATCATGACCATTTTTTCCCATTAGCATTTTGACTCGTACAGTTCCTCTCTAATTTGATACCTCATTCAATGCTGGTATAAATTAAAAAATATTAACATAAAAAAAAGACTAATTCTACATTTGTATGTCACACAGTTATAATTTAAAAATTACTCTCCTCAGCCAGACTCAGCAGACAGAGGAGAAAACCACTAGCATGTTGGGAAAAGTGTGGAAGGGACATGCAAAGATGTTTGACCAAATTTTCACAATTGTAAATAGCTAATAGATAAACTAAGACACCTAGGGCCACTCCCACAAGCCATCAATTTTATAGGAACCAACTAAAACAAAGTGCTACTGTTGAGATTTGAAAATCTATTGGGATAAAATTATACTCATTGAATACAGTTAATAACCATCAAGCTCATCAATTTCCAATTTATGAAAAGCACAAAAGAGTCCCCTCTTTCTCTGCTTACAAGCAAACTCTGCAATGACAAGGTAATGATGTCAGTGTAACGATTTTTACTCGTGTGACAAATGAAGGGCTAACTCGTTAAAAGAGAAAATGTCCAGATGCTGTTGTGAACTAAACATAAATCACTGGCTTTGAGACTTTGAAACAATGTTCTTTAAATGGCCCCCAAAGATTGTTTAAGTGTCAGCTATAGCTAAAGTCAATATGAAACATGTTAAACTAGTCTAAAAGGAGAAAATGTTGAAAGCACATAGAGTGACACGGTTTTACAAAATGACAGAGAGGCATTATGGGAAATGATTGAATAATGTGAGAAGAAAGAATTCAATCCATTTACGCTTGTGCAGATCTGCTTCCACTTTGTTAAATGCGATTAGGCCCATCCACTCTGTCCAAGTGACACTCAGAAAGCCTTTTAAGAAGTCAGCACAAATAGATCCCTGGGCTAAAAGATGAGAGAAGGGAGGGTGAGATGCAGACGAATGAGGGCTCTCTTCTCCTGCTGTGTTTTTGCGCATGAGATAGGCAGAAAGAGAACTACAGAAGCATTCCTTCAGAAGAGTCAGCGTTGTTTACCCCCCAACAGGGATGCAGGTAAGGATGAAAACGGGAGCAAAAGAAGTGTTCATAAATCATACTTTGCTGTTTGTTCACCCCCTCCTCCCTTGTTTGTAGCAGCCTTTCTCATTCTCAGCTGAAAGGAGCGAAGGATGCATGGAGGTTGTAGAGGAGTGAAGAGCCTACTGAGCTGAGTTGTGCAGTTATCTTTCCCATGTGATCTTTCTCATGAGATCAAACACAACGGGTGTCCCTCGGAGCAGTGAGCAGGCGGCGTAAACCAGCCAAGCCTTTCTTATTTTACACACCTCCTGTTACTCCGTTTCTTTCTGCTTGTCTTGCCATATTTTTTTTTGTGGATGGTGCACCCAGATCCCTTCACCCCACCCATCCCAAAGTGTGTTCTGACCCTGTCACATAAGCCTTCAGTTCTTCAGTGCAGTGACTTCGATGACCAGACCATAGCAAGCTCTCTTTCCCTTGATGTCTGAGGCTTCATGGCTCTGCTGTTTGCTCTCTCCATACACATCAAACCATTAAGGGTGTGAGTTTGTGTGTGCCTGCGAATCAGTGGGTGGTTGGAGAACTCCTGTGTGGAACTAGTTTAAAAAATGTTGCACTCACTCTTGCAGAAGTACAGCCCTTGATCCATGTCAACAGCTTCGATTTGATTCTGTCTACAGCACAGCTGTCTGTCATGGCAGTGAGCACAGGACTGTGGGATGGTAAAAACTGGGTCCCCTGAGAGGATCTTACTCACCAGTATCCTGGTTGCATGACGACTGTCGTCGTGATCCTGTGATCCAGATCACAAGGTGGATCCAGCTCCAGCTGGACTCATTGGGGCATTTTCTTTTTAGTTAGGTGAAGTTTCAAATAATATCCATCTATCGGTATCCCATGGCTATGATCAGACATGTTTTATGATTAAACTAGATTTTTTTTTTCTGTGTCAGAACCTGTTTAAAAAATATAATAAATAAAAAAGCCTGCACCTAAAATTTTCTAAACATATTGAGGTTATATATTTTAATCCACTTAACCTGAACATAGATAAATATGGCTGCATTGATTTAATGTAAAGGAGGATTGCAAGAAGATTTTTGCATTAAACTGTTTGTCAGTGTAGAATTTATGGTAAGAAACCTGCACTGCTAGTTTGAATTCATTTGCTCACCTACTGAAGAGACTGCAGCTGTGTAGAATTAAATTCAGACACTTGTTGACATGAGCTTAGCCTTTAAGGTAGCACCTCTTAATATAACCTCCTGATGACCCTAAACTCTTGACAATCACCATAATCCTAACCTGTGAGTAAGCACTTCTTAAGAAGCTCAACTCCCTCTCAGAGACCTCAGCTAGTCCCTGAACTGAGCTCTGTTCCTGCTCAGATTTTAATGCCAAAATGGGGCATTATGGGGGCGGCATGGCTCAGTGGGTAGAGTGGTCATCCTGCAGCCCAAGGGGTCACTGGTTTGATCCCGGCCCGGAGGGCTCATGTCGAGGTGTCCCTGAGCAAGACACCAAACCCCTAATAGCTCCTGATGGGTCGTGGTTGAGCGCGATGCATGGTAGCTTCCGCCTATGGGTGAATGTGACGTACATGTAAAGCACTTTGGATAAAAGTGCTATATAAGTACAGGCCATTTACCAAAACCCCCTTTTGGGGTGTCGTCTGACCCATTGACACCTCTGCTTATAGAAACAATAGCAACAGAGGTGTGTATATTTAAAAGAAACAGAAGTGCATGAGGCAAAAAAGAAAAAAAAAGACCAAGGATGCAGCTTACTACATTGCTCTGTCATAGGATTTCTCATTCTCTTTGTCATCTTAAAAACAATTCTCTTCAAATGACACATTTATGAGCTAATCAAATAAGTTAAGCAGTTTAACGAGGCTCATATGGATCAGGAGCTTCACATAATTGTTTCCATTTTCAGGCATGTGCCATATTCTCAGGTAAACACATTTGTTAGCCGTGATCATCTGTTAATACTCAAGTAAACCATTTTGCCAGATGTGCTAATAATTTTTTAATCCAATTTTGTTATTCATTCATTTACTAATCTGATAAAGTCATTTGTGGTTAGATTAGCACATGCATAAGCAGTACTATTCGTGTTGCAAACAAGCTTAATACATTTCAGTTCAAATCTCTGTTAGCAAACATTTCCAAGTATCTACATGAATTGTATATGATCTGCCAGATGTTGCTTGTCTCACATAAACAACCTCAAGTGGTGGCCTGCACTCACTGCCAGGCTAATAAACTTAATGGACTCATCGCTGACCTGAGATCATTTCCTTAGGTGGCTTCATTTTATACTGGCATTTTAAAATCTTCATATTTATGCAAATTAGCAGAACAGGCAGAGGCCATGGCCAAGTAGACCCAGAGAGGTGTCACTAAACAAAATGACTGATTCTTATTGCATATATTATCTTACTTTATGTAGCTATTAAAACTAAAATGTGTAGCAGGGTGTAAGTATGATTTTGTGTTATTCTGCTTTTCATTTATATGAATGCATGTCATTGAATTAAAACACCAAACTTTTGTCAAGGTTATTGCTTTCATGTTTTCCTCATTTGAAGTAAATTAAAATAGTAAAGTCAACTATAAATCAAAGGATGTTATCATTTAAACGAGACTGCAGAATTAGGCAATTACACATTGTTTTAATTTAAGTCATAGTTCAGATTTGAGCTCATCAGAAAGACACTTATTATGGAAGATTTGCACATCTTCAGCCCATTTAAAGGCCACAGCAGCAGAGCCAGATGCTGCTGCTTCTACTTCTACACACAGATGCTACAGCTGTTGAGGCTGCATCGCCAAAATTATCATTAGGTCTTTTATACTGTTTCCACGGTTACTTCGGTCGCCCACAACACATCCTTTTAGCTATTTAGCATATTTCAGTCTGAATTATAATTAACTTTCTTGTTTGTGGAAAGTTAAAATAATAAAATTCGGAGGAAACAAAATGGTTCACCTACTCTGTATCTGTCTCTTTTCTGTCACTTCTCAACCGTTCTCTTTACTTTTCTTCATCCAGTGAATAAATCTCTGCACAGGATGGAAACTTTCTGCCGGCTGATGTCTGGAAAATAAATTGCTCCACAAAGCCCAAGCAGCTCCTGAATAACCCACCTCTGCCCAGCTTAATCAATAGCAAAGCCTCTAATTAATCGCTCCTTCAGTTTCATATGCTCATATGCTTCAACCTGTAATTTTCTGTACATTTTACAAGCTTGAGCTAATCTTTGCCCGCTTTAGCTGCAGGTCAGAATTAGATTTTTTTAAATCTCTTATCCACAGGAGGTGAACCTGCACAAATGTCAAGCACCACTCTGGGTTTTGCACTTGCATGAGTGGATCAAAGATTTAAAGCTTTCAGTTGTGTCAAAGTGGCTAGAAATATTAAAAATATTAATGATAAAATGCCACTACTCCAGGGACATCAAGTCATACCTTCACCCATCATTTACATGTTTACTGTGTGTGTTTATATATATGCACAATATATGATGGACCGATCCAGACTGGCTCACTCAAATTTCAAGGTCCTGTCACACAAGACTGAAGCCCTTGTAAACCACCAACGATGTTTATTCCCACATCAGATTTTCATGACTTTTCCAGTGACATCACTGCAAAGTGTAAAGTGTGCACGAGCCACTTGCTGTATTAGTCAATCAGCACTCTGCTAAAGTGGCCTTGTTGTTGTAAATCTCCTGACTGTATTTTATTGGCTGTGTACACACCAGAGAGGTAATTTGCAGCTTTTGTACACCTTCACAAGGAATTGGTGGAAAAATAAAAATAATGGGACGAATATCAGAAAGGTCAACATGCGAAGTGGCTTTCAAACTGACAGCTTCCCCAGGTACAGTGACAGAAGAAACGGTTACCATAAGATAACACGCAGGGTGTCATGATAAATCGTGTTACTGAATCGTTTGGCATTTCTATAATCAGGACTTTGAGGTGACAGCTGTGAGGCAGGACAGCCTAGGGATGATGGAGTAGTACATGATGATGGCAGAACATCTGAAATGTCAGCCCAGAAAATCTCCTACGGTTGACACATCTGATGTGTTTGTGTTCCCACGGATAAAATATTTTATTTTATTTATTTATTTTTTGGGGGGTGGAATTAAAGATCACTGACCTGATCATGTTCACTTTCCATGTTATAGTGATTTCTAAGATTATAGCTTTTATTTGTCTACCTGCAAGTGTTTGCAGTTGCATGTTTGTAGCCTTTGCAGAACAGATTAAACCTGATTAATGGTGGAATGACAACTTTGGCCTCAGCTGAGTAATAACTGTTTAATCAGGGTTTAGTCGTTAACAGCTGTGGACATCCAGCGCCTCATTTGTTAGGCAGAGACATGTCACACTTTCTCCACACACTTCTTGTCTTTTTAATGGGTCCTTTCTTTGTTGATCTTTTTCCCATTAATGATCTCCATTTTGCAGTTTACCCAGTTGACATTTTATCTTATCTCATAAGCTTTTTATCATGTTGGAAAATTATCTGAAGTATGACATATCTTGCTGTGATACATATTTGCTACCTTCATTGGTGACTGATTGATGCCACTGTCATGTTTCTGGTGGAAATTTGAATCTAGAGCTATAGCCTAATCAAGTTTAAACACTAGATAGAGCCACAGTATCTGTTTTCTTTTTCATTGTAAAGTAAAAAACACAAACAAATGACAAAAAGAAACATCTTTGAACTACCACCACAGTTACAGGGTTTTCAAGCTTTTATTTATATTGGATAAATCCATCATCTGAGAAGATACTGGCACACTTTGTTGATGTAGAATTTCAGTCATCCAGGTCATGGTACCCTAGGAGCTTAAATAAAGGCAACTTTTTCTCCAAATGTGACTGTTCCTTTAACAATTCATGAGCTGAAATTCTCTAGTGACTAGTTAGACCTTTAAAAAAAACTGGAGAGGTAAAATGTCTTTAAGAACCAAGATAATAAGACAGGTTGCATTTTTTTCTTTCTTTTTTTGTGAAGAATAGCTCAACTACAACTAAATGTCCTAAAGCTACGTTTTGCAGCGAAACAAAGTAAAAACAACTCACTTGTAGACATATTAGTGAACGTATCAACTTCGGAGATGAGTCAATTGTGTTTTCATGCTGAGCTAAATGCCTTCTGGTTTTCACCTTACCAAATCCATAGATATAAGTGCGATCAGTCTTCAGCAAACAGATCACAGGCAATTATTTATGTATTTATTTATTTAAACTTGAATCAAGTTAAAGAGTTTGAATAATTAAACACATTAAAGATGCATTACTTAACTTTTGCCATTTTCTCAGTGATGCGCCACCTATCGGCTAATTTGGCTAATCTATCTCCAGTCTTATGATGACTCATGTCTTATCTCCTGCTCTGTCTTTATTTCTCCCTCCGATAATGTCTTCTAGCATTTTTCTGCTGAATCAGCCACGGCTGGTTTGTTTACATCTACTTGCTAGTGTGTGACGTGTGTGCAAAGCGAAAACTCAGCTGCAACGTCACGCAGCGTCCTGGATCAAAAAGCAGCATAGTGAGGTTTCTTAGCCGCGGGACGATGCTAAGCAGCGACGGCTTCAGAAATGCACATAATAGATGTCACTGTCCAATGTACCATGAAACGTGTCCAGAAGGTAGAGTTTTAAGGTCAAAGTTATAGAAGGGGTCTTCAGATCCATTTGTAAAGGTGAGCATATTTTTAAAAACCAAGTACATTCTATACAAGCATAACCAATGCACTTAAAAAGTCAAATACTTTAATTTCTTCAACAATTTATTAATCTAAATTAGCTAAACCTAGATTCTTACATCTTAAAATAACATGTCTGTTATGCAAAATATATAACAGTCATATAGTAGTTTGGACACATGCTACCTGTACACTTTTGATTCATGCTCTTGGACATGTCTTCCTCGTTTTTCATACTCAGACACAGAATTACCAAATAGCAGGACTGTCTCACAGTATTTTATGAAATGAGTGGTTACCAGTTTTAAAAGTTAATATTTAAAGGAGTCATCACCTGGAAATTGCACTTTTTTTAGTTAAAACATGTGTATTGGTCTTCGACCGAAGTCTTAACTTCCCTGAAAGCCTTTCTTTTGAAGACGGTTGAGTTTTTCTGTCTCGGCCCTTTGTTCACAGCGGAGCCGCCAACAAGGGTAAACTCACAAAAGCGTAATTTTAATTTGCTCCTGGGACTTTGTCATCACAGAAGGCTATTTGAATAAGCCCTGACATAATGATATAATGATATAAAGTCATGCTTTACTGCTTATGCAGCTAATGCTAATGCTAAGGGACGAGCCTAAAAGTTTAACCCCCATGCAATGTACAATGTGCAATGTTGTAAACATGCTTCTTCCACCATCTCGGTATCTGGTTCAAACATAAATGGCTGAATTCCGTAAGCTGCTGCTCGGTCAGGTTCGCTAGCTATCACTAAGCTGTTTATGTTTTGGAGTCAGACGCACTGTGCATGCACTGGGCAAACACCGCTTCCCACTCTGGCCTCCCTGCAGCCAATCAGTGTGCACCTCATTAACATTAGTCAAAAGCTTGCATGAACTCTCACAAGACAACGTTGTGTTATGAGCAAAGGGTCGGAACAAGCTCTACGTTTGATTTGTTTTGTTTAATAAGTTTTCAAAAAAATATTCAAAGACACTTAGAGGACAGTGGATACATGAAAAGACCAGGTGAAGACACCTTTAAAGGGTGGAGATTGAGGTAATGAGGAGGGACATGTGAATATCAGTACTCAGACCAACACTTCTAAACCTTTGAGGGCCGGTTTAAGAGACTGGCTTAACCCCAATTTACAACGTGTTACGGCTGTGCTGCAGCCTCCGCAGCTATTCATGGCCGTTTTCTGTGCGTCAGAAGCGTCTCAGAAGTGCCTTGTTAGGGCTCTCCACTACATATACACTCTGAGTCTATTTTTGATGTAACATACGTCCAGAATGTGTCAAACTCAGCAGTTCAGAAAGGGCCAGACAGGAAATCAGACACGGGGACAATGTAAAAGCTTCTGATAATTTTCAAAATAAACGCCCCCATGCAGACTTATGCGTGCTGAACCATGTAAACGTTACATCATTACTGGTGACAAAAGTCACTCAGTCAGGGGTCTCAAGAGTTTTTCTACATCATGGACGACGAGATGTGTATCATGAAAGTGGAGAATCAGAAGAATTTATATGAAATTACAGATCCTTTTTACAAGGACAACAGCAGAAAGGAGAAAGCACGGACTGAGATTACAGCAGTTTTGGGAGTGAATGGTGAGTTTAACATACTTTTTAACACTATAAATGCATTTATTTATCTGACATGCTCCTGGTGTGAACTGACACACCTTGGAAGTCGGAGCGAAACTGCAGTGCAGCACATGGCGCGGAATGCAACGCGCCAACACCTGGTGTAAATTTGGGGTTAGAGTAAACCAGGATTAATCTGTACTAGTTAAACTGGCACATTTAAGTCACTTTCCTAATCTGTTTTATTGTTGCTTTTGTTAGTCTAACACTACAGAGTCCCGGACTTAGCAAAGTTCAAGTTTAAGAATCTTTATTATCCCCTGGGAGTCAATTACTTTTACAGCCAGTAGAACAACATGTATAATAAAATCAACAATCACAACACATCACATCACAACAAGTCATTCCAAAAGCTAATTGCTGCAGGAATTTATTAATCTTTTAGTCTTTTAAAGTAAACCTGGTGATAACAAAAACCTCGAATGGTATCAAAAAGATCATGTAACATTGTAAATATGAATTCATCTATTTTTATGTTGAGATAATGAGCAGATTATTTTGCCTTTAGAATAAAATAAAAATTTTTTAATCTCAAATTCTGCCTTTTGCCTTCCTGAGACAAGATATATTGGCCCAATTTTCTGAGAAATTGCTCTATGTTCTATGTCAAGAAAGAACTATGGGGGATACAAAAATTAAACTAGTTCACTTGATCACACCTTAAATGGACACTCATTTTGCTGTCATGATCCAAAATCAAATATCAAGTCAAGGCATAAATGCATAAACACTTTGCTGTAGCTAAAACACTAAAGCAGATACTGTAAGACAGGCAGCTTGGTAAATGCTGACCAACTTCTACTTTTCTACTTCAGCCATCTGCTGCTCAAATAAAATCTAATGGAGAATGTAAGCAGTAGTATGCTGGTCTGTGAAGAGGTGGGTGTACTTATCCCCTATCTTTTTTTTTTTTTTTTTAGAGTTCTGTCCATCAAAAGATAAATATGAATATGAATGGTGACATTCAAGCCTCTTGCACAGTGTTTATACCCAAAAAATGGATGAGTAGTATTGGCCATATTTGTCATGTTGTCCCAAATCGTCCATTGCTTGAAATTAGAGAGTAAGCATAAGTATGAAGTTTACTAACCCATTAAAAGCAGCTACTAACTGAGATGGGCAGTTCATGACTTTGCCTTCTTGTGTCAGAGGGGATTTACAAGTGGGTATATTTTATGATGACTGAAAAATAAGCCATTATACTCCCTCAACTACACCACTATAAGTAAGTGCTGAAAAGACTGATAGGTTTTCCAGTTTGCCATCAGACATTTTTAGCTTAATCTAGTTCCAACATGTCATCCATCCTTTTGCTGGCACTCCTGACATCTGCTAACCATAGGATTAGAAATATTGTGTTACCATAATGAAAAGAGAACAGTTCTTTATAAATTGAATATGAAATCATATACACATAAGAAAAAAATCTATGTTTTTGTAAATACTTCATGATATTGAATCTACGGTCTTGAGAGCATGGCATTAAAATGTATGGCTTGTCTACAAATACACTCTCTCACAACATCAATTACTTGTTAAAGTAAACTTCCATTTTCATTCCAGCTGATTCTTCCATCACCATCTGAAATTAACATGTGTGCAGAAAAACTGTATGTTGAATTAACTCTGGGAGAGAAATTAACATTGAAAATATTTTTATACGTGTCCTAGTATAACAGTGTAATGCAGGACAGTGTGGTGTTAGCAGGAATGAAAAACACCAACTGAAGTACATTATTTTTTAAAAATCTTGTTGATGTTATGAATAAAAAAAAAAGCACAATTCCCATCCATTTTCAAGATTGACTATGAGACCAGGGTGAAATATGATAAACATCTTTCTTTAATAAAGTTGAAGTGATAATGGAGGGAAAATTCCTCATTTTAGCTTCTTAAATTTTCAAGAACTCTGCTTGCAAATGATTATCTTCTGTTTTGTGGTCCCTTAAATATCCCCATCTCTTACTGTGATTAATTTGTTTCACAAACAGAATAACCACCTTCTTGTTTATGAATATTAATTTGGTTTGGCATACCTTGCTAGCTTTACCCCAGTGGCTCATGTGTATGTTTTTAGAGTTTGCATTTGCAGGTGTGCACTGAGCAAGCATTACTGTAGTGGGTATTTCTTTGCTTGCTAACAATGTCCTTAGAGTATATACGAGTCAGATGACACTGAAAACTCCAAGTTTGTTAATCCATTCTAACACAAAGTTCTTCTACAATCCAACTATATTAAAGGGGTCACAAGTAAACAACTATCATCAGCCTTTCAGCGAAATCATTTGTCTCATCCTGTTTGATCAATCATACCGTCTGCAACAACAGCAGTGAAGTTGCTCTTGGCATTTTCTGTCCTCATAGCATAAAAATATTTAAACAGGATGTGTTACTTGATTGTAAATGCCTTACATTTGTTCATTCAATATTTTTCCAGTTGTTTGAACCTAAGTCAGGAAGTCTGGTCCGGATCAAGTCCCTATAGTTGGTGCTGTTTTTCTTTCCTTTTTTTTCCTTTGGCAATCTGTGCTCTACAGGGACATGGAGAAAGCAAGCTCTGAAAGGTTTTGCCCGAAGATAAATTGGGTAACCTTCTTCTGTCATTAGTAATACCTTTTCCAAGACAAAGCAGAGCAGAGGGATGATGGAGGAAAGGCAGAGCAGGAGGGACGTGGGGGAGGGGGATCAGAGCCAAGAGTCAGCGGTAATTAGGCATGAAACAAAAGCCCACTCGGCTCCGTTATGGCTTGAGTTTCACACCTTGAGCCATCTCTCTGTGTCTCCATGGCTGAGAGCTCAGCAAGGGCTGCAACTGCTGCGACGTGTCCAGCTGAAACGAAGAGCAGACCCGCAGCCCTGTCCTGGCTTCGTCTTCAATCCATCACGCCGCCTACACACTTCTGCCTCAGCCTGGCTGGCTGGCAGGGAGGTTCGTTGTCTGGCTCACTTGTCATGTCTGTCTGGGGCACATTATTATGGATCCCACTAGAGTCGTGGGTAGAAGCAAGTTCACAGGTGTGAGAGCAACATAAATGTGATTTCAACATGCACCAGCCTATGATTCTTTTGTTTGACAGACAAAGAGCTAAAACTTTTTTTGTTTTTCTCCTTTTTTTTTACCCCCTCAGCAGGAGCAACAACTAGTTTAATGTTGTTTGCAGTCATTGCTACTGACCAATGGTCTCTTTGCTGTAACCTAATTTTTTATGTATTACAAGTAGTTTGGCTCTTCTTCTCTAACAGCTCTAAGCTGTGATGATGGCACTGTGACAAATGATGGCATCTTTTGATGGCTGGTGGCCATCTCAGTGTAGAATCATTATTTGTAAATGCACTTTATTGTTTTTAGTTTATTCTTACAGCTAAAGTTCCATGTGTTTGCACTTTTAGGTCAGGTTTAAGTACTATAATGACTTGCCAGGTTTATGAGAGGATTTGCTTAAGATGGCCTCACCAGAAAATCAAAGTTGTGGCCAAACATTTTCACAAAAGCTGTAGTGAGGTTATTTATTGTGATTGCTTTCAATGGCTGTGACAATTTCTTTTCTTAATTTCCCCAAATGTAAAAGTTTTAAATGGTATTGTGTGACCAAAATCATGCCTTTTCCACTAATCAGGGTTTTTGCTGGTGCTATTAAATTAAATTATACCATACAGTACAACTGTGGCTGGAATTAGCTGTTTCTCAATGCAGTATATGTGAAATTGCAGCAGCATACACAAGACACAACCTTGCTGTGTATTTTTATTACACTACACTGATTCTGTACAAACATTTATCCAAAGTGACTTAGGAGTGAGGCGTAAAGAAGAGAACAGTGCTTAATGCATGGGATGAGTTTGAGACTGGCTTTTACTTCATTTAGTTCTGCTGGTGATCATGACACTAAGCACTACAGATCTCAGCTCTGTCAGTGAAAGAAAAAAAACCAGTCTGTAAATCCATATGCACAGTCAAGAACATGCTTATTATTCTTAGGACAGAGTAGACTCTGCTTCTTAAGGGAGATTTGATCATTTCATTTCTACACCAAGATCTTCTATATCTTTTATAAGTCTGTTGTGGAAGAGCGATCAGCTGTGCAGCCATCTGCTAAGGCAGCAGCGTCAGAGCCAGAGACTTAAAGAGACTGAACAAACTGATCAAGAAGGCGGGTTCTGTGCTGGGGAAAACTCTGGAGCTGATTTTCCAGATAAGAATGCAGCACAAGCTGCTGAAAATAGTGGAAGATTCATCACATCCTCTACACAACACAGTGAAGAAACAAAGCTTGTTCGGTGAGAGACTTCTTCAACTCCAACACAAGATAGAATTGTACCAGAAATCATTCCTGCCAGCAGTCATCACCCTACAGAACAAGTCATTTTATTCTTCTTCTTCTAATTATTTATTTTAACTCTTTTTGTTAAAAAGAAAAAAAGAAAAAATACAATAACATTGAATTTTCCTCTAGGATAAATAAAGTATTTTTCATTTTCATTTTATGTTTTTGTGTCAAAGTGTGCGATGAGCTATGGAGAATGTTTATAATGTTTATGTGCATAGATAATACCTCTCTGACCAGTCAACAATGCAGTGTTTCAAAGTCATTGTATGGTATCGGCTCGGCAACCACGGTTGAGGTAGTACCAACAAGATTATAAGATGGTAATGGCTCCAGACAAGATCTTTTGTGTGTTCTATTTTGAAAGCAAGGAATAAATTTCAGTCCTCTTAAAAGCCTTGTTATGGCTAATTAATGCACACTTTATGTACATAAATAGGTATGCCTATACCAAGCTTTGCCAAATGTCACTACCCACATACTCTCATGCGTGCATTATATGGCAAACTTGTCAAAGTCAAACCTTTATTGTCAATTTTGCAGCATGAACAGGACAAACAGAATTGAAATTATGGTTCTTGCGAACATTAGTGTGATGAAATACAAAATATAAGCCAAGAAACAAAACAAATAAAACAAGTATTGTCACTAAGTAAATAAAAGATGATAATAAATAGACAAGGCAGGACATGCAATACATGTTTATGGTTATAGTGCAAAATAAGAAGATTAAGTTAGCGTATGGCCTCTATGACAACTTGAAGACAGGTAGATGTGACAAAGCTGTACAAAAACACTGCGACTCACATGACGAAAAACACTGTCTCGTTCGGAGAGAAGCTACAGCGTGTGCACGCGCCGCTATAATGTACCACTAATTGGAAGGATTAGAACTAGAAGGCTATACAGAGTTCAGAGCTTACTGCAGAGTTCTGACCTTAGTTTCAGATAATAGTAAATATTGCAGTGGTAATGCAGTAATGCAAATTCTCAGAATAAGACACAGAAAGAGTCAGGGCAGTAGACGACTATGGTCTACAAATTCTTCATCTTTTTTCCATTTACTGGTCACCTGTGAGCTACATTGCACATCAGTGCCCCTGTGTTTTTCAGTGGTACTGCTTCATTTGCTTCATTGGGTACACAACTGCAAGCTAAAATAAAACATTCTCTGCATGTAAATAAATGCAAAGGAGAGACATAATGCTCTATTCATTTCCATATGTAGCATGAATCATAAATGAACTCTTAAAAAGCTGGCAATTTTGAGATTACCCTGAATTGTGGGATTACCTTAGTACAATATCTCTGATTGGTTGGGTACTTCCAGTTTTTTTACCTCTGACTTTCTTTTTTAGTCATTTGAGGTTTAATATCCTAGTAGTTCATAAAATCTATCAGTTTGAAGTTCCGACCACAGAAATAGTTGTAACTGTTTGCAAACACAACATTCATGCAGGTTTTTATTATCTTTGGAGACAGAGCACATTGCTAGGTGCAGTGGTTGAGTGAGCTCCAGAATAAATGAGAAAAGATAGCTCTGATTGTGACAAGAAAGCAGTAAAATCTGAGCAATAAAGTTTTAATTGTTCCCTGTTTCGTTTGTGGCAACCCAGAAGTTCTGGCTCATCTAGAGTTTGTGACAACTCCACCCTAGGAATTTCACCCAGGGAAATATTTGTTCAACAGAAGGCACTCAAATCCATTAACTGAGTACAGGAGACTTGTTCCATCAAAATAAATATTTTGTTTTACAAATATAAAAATACAATTTAATAAAAAGAATAAAATGTAGCAGAAGGGAAACACAAGATAAAAACTGCAGTCAAGGCTGAACAGTAGGGAGGGCAGGTTAGGACAAGGGAGGCATCTAAAAAAAAGATAAAAAAAAAAAAAAGAGAGATAAAATCTAAAAAGATAAAATCACCACTCATCACAGGTGCAGCTCACTATGTTCGCACACAGATATGCAGTGCCACCCCAACCACCAGGTGCTAGACAGCACACGACACACAAAAAGGGAGATGCCGCCATCTGAAGGACCCAACCATCACCATTGTCAGCTCTTGTCTGCATCTCGTCTAAAAGAAACGAAAAATTAAAAGTCAATAAGATAAAAGCTCCATCTAGATGTGAACCACAGCTATTATTTAAAAAGCCTCCTTCAGCAGTGAACTAAAAAGAAATTATAAACAAGTTTTAAAAGAGTCTAATTAAAGTATGAGCAAAACAAGATAATAAAAACAGGTTAGCTTCCATTAAAACATTGGCAATGCAGGTGATCGCCATCAAAATCGTCCTTCCAACTGGACAAGAGGCTTGCTAGCAATACACCGGTAAAATACTTTTCCCAAGCAGGAGGCACGCCTGCAGAACCCTCTTTCCAAAAAGACAAGTAAGGAAAAGGAGCAGCAGTGTTCCAATTGCCCACACTTAGACCAGCCGCAGCACAGTTAGCAGTTTGGCAAGCTATGATCAGCAAGCATCCAGAACTTCAGTCCCTGTGATGGAGCAGTACGTCAACAACACAAGTTGATTACATAATTAAATGAGCAAATGACAATCTAGCTTTCACCTACTGATCAGAAAAGTCCCAGTCACCCATGCCAACAAGGAAGCTTGATGCTTTTCTGACAGTGACGTTTAACCTACTGACACATCCACTTAATATCACTTTCACATGATCTTGTGATTTTTATAAAGATTTTAAATATAAGTTTCTGAAGTAGGCTGAAAAATCTGGGTCCCAAAGTGTTTTTTTTTTTCTTCAACAGCCACCACTGATCTCCTCACACAAGAGAAACAGTAAAGCAGATAAGGGAAAAAAAAGGACATTACCTTAACATATTAACATATCTTGCAACACATTAGTGCATTTGCTTATGCATCAGTTGCTACATGTGCATACTTGATTTCCTGCTGGTTCTGGCTTCACTATCTTTCCACATTTTTGGTCATGACAAGCTGCTTTTTACTATAAGTGGCCAAATGATTTCCAGGTGTCCCTGGTAAAAACCAGAAACCCATGTGAATGCCAACTATGTGCTTTTCCATTCGCTTAACAACACATTATTTGTACTGACTATTCTATAATATCTGGTTCTTATCATGAAATAACAGAAAGCAAAGAAACAATGAATTAGCAGAGAACCAAAAGTTTTCATCAAGCACAGCTTTCTTTCAAGTACACAAAAAACACCCTAAACCCCAGAAAAAATGTGTAACGTGAACTAGGTGGACAGTTTCAGCCATTTCCTGTGTTGGTAATGCATGTAATTTGGTCCATTTTCATGTAGCTTAGCTATCCATCACTTGGTTCATTACCACCGCCAACCAGTGTCTGAAACGGATGTCGGATTGCGGGAGTGATGGGGAGTGCTCAGGAGAAGGAGCAGTTGTATGCCAACCTGAACGTCAGTGGTTCGATTCCAGGCTTCCTCTGACTCCAAGTCGAAGTGTCCTTGGCCAAGACACTGAACCCCATGTTATCTCCGGATGTGTATTGGGTGTGTGAATGGGTAAATGTGCCTGGTAAATGTGTGTAAACATGCAGTGTAAGACACAACAGTTAGCTACATAAGTACAAAGTCCATTTACCATACCACTGCCCACTAATGGAGGAACTGACTTAACACCCATGTAAACATAAGAGATGCATGGAAGTATGAAGATGGCGACATATGACAGTGTTTGAAACAGAAGTCCCAATTTACATACACAACTTACCACCACGCAATAATGCTTAGTTGGACAGCTGTCACAGACTGTTAATAATTTGTCAAAAAATATTCTCTACCCTCCCTCTATGATTATTAATCAAATGCTGTAGCATAACCAGCAAATCTGCTGCACCCCCTACCAGCATATTATTAGAGTTTCTATTTCTATGTGTGCACTAAGCGAGCATTGGCACAATGCAGGTGCTGAAATTGCAGTTGAACTATTTTTGCTTCCTCTTCCAGCTAAGATCCAAGTGGGGGGGCTCAGCAAAAGCACCCCCCACCCCAACCTCTCCAACTGCAGTGTTTTCAGGAAAGGCCTGTGTTGACAGGCCCTTCATTAGAGTCTTTGTCCTGGAAGAGCTTAGTACATAATTAATGTCTCCATGATGGATTACACGGGTGGGTTACAAAATGCGAAGAGGTCGGCAGAAAACAGGAGAATTGATGCAGGGCTATTTTCCCTATTGAACATGCCTACTGTGTGCCCCCTCTTTACTGGCACCAAAATGCTGATGAGAAAGTCAAAATATTTACACAAAATTTGTCGCTGGTGCCTTTGATACAGGTGCGAGTAAAATTAACCTCCTGTGCCGTTGCTTTCCTGTTTTTTTTCCTTGCAGTGTATTTGGGCGACTCAAAGGCGACTGCAGCCCGACAAGTGATCATCTTTATTGCGATTCTCACAGGTGGAACTTTGGGAGGATGTAAGCCATTAATCAAAGCCACTGTTAATGATGCAGAAAGCACTGTGGAAATTAAACCCCTTCTGTTCCTGCTTCCATAATATTAAGGTGGTCTATGTTTGGAATGGTACGACTGCCGAGAGTAAGATATCTTGTATCAGCTCTATTGTTTACTCATCAGGGAGAAAATTGGCACAATTATCTTAATTTTGTAGAAAGTAAAAACATATTAATCACCATTAATTATATAAAACATTAAGAAGATATTTTTCAAAATGCCACATTGCAACTCAACATCAGTGTGCTAAATTACTTCACAGCCTTAAGGCTGTGTTTTAATAAACAAAATAAACATATAACATATCGCAACACATGGTCTTTAACATGAGAGATCAAATGGCATCAAAAAGGGATTTTTGATCTCTGTATTTTGGTTTAATATATTCCCTAGGGAGTGAAGTTTTTTTTTTTTTGTTTGTTTTTTTGTTTTTCCTCTTACATTTCCATTTTTTTTAGAGAAGGGGTTCATTTTAACATGATGGCAAATGAAGCAGCATTCCTGCAAAACCAGGCTTTTCTAAAGGTTGTGAGCATCCTGCTTCCTAAGACTTATTGATGGATAGCAGTCGGCTCTCAGACGGTGGTGAAGATTTCAGTCAAAAGAAATTTGTCTGTGTCTTGACGCTGTACAGCACCCAGTCTGCTGCACCAGTGGATGAAATGAGTTGCTCAATTATACATTTACTTAGACAAGTAATAAAGTGCTGTCACTTCCTGCCAAAGCTGTGGCTGATTATACCGGCTGTACAAGCTGTTTTCCCAGCCTCCTGTTCCTCCCTTTTCACTGATCAAGACATTCATTCCAAAGAGATGCATACTTATTGGAGCGAATGCAACTCCTACACTGTCAAAAGCCCCTCCTCACTGCTCATGTTTTTTTTTCTACTAATAAAGAAGTGCAGTTTTTTTTTTTTTTTTCTTTCATAATCTGTCCTTGCATAAGCTTTTTATCTTTAGGTGCACCGCAGTATGTTAGCTCAGTTTTCCTACATCCTCTTGTGGCATTATCAGCCCAACCTTTAAGCATTCATCTTGTCTACAGAGCTGATAATATTTATCGGGACTATATGCTTTTATTTTACACTCACCAGTCCAAAGGTTGTGGGGCAAAGATATACACAGTTCTCTGTCATCACCATCAAAAAAAAAAGAAAAAAAATCTTCAAAAGAAATGATGCAATCACATTTTCATGGAGATATTTTTTTTCTGTTTTCCATGTCTATCCTTCATGTAAAACTGGCATGAAGTCAGTGTTTGAAGCTGTGAACACTGCTGTTTATTGAATTATATGCAGTCCCTCTTTCTTCTTCTTTTAAAGGTATAATGGTTAGCTAAAGCTTTGAGTAGTAGTACAAAGGTACAAAGAAAATCCTGAAAGAAGTCTAATAAATATAAAAATAAATATTTAATTAGATCATGATTACATCTACAATATTTTAATATTTTAATCCATATCCTGTGGATCAAATATCTTCTCTTTTTTTAAACAAAATAAAAACCTCTAGGCACAGCTGACTTTTAAAAGTTCCCACTGAATGGATACTTACAGCTTATGTCTCCATTCTTGCTTCACTAAAGCCTTCATCTTTTCCAAGCTCCTTTCCAACCACCATAAGGTGTAAGATCCCCAGGGAGGCTACTACTTTCATACGACACAGGTAAGATTGACAGTTTAGGATTTGATGGCTCATGACTTCTCATCACTGCTACATTTAGAAACTGGAGACAGGAAGATTCTATCCCAAAGTTAACACTGCACTAATTGGACATGCACGCATCAGAGGGATGGCTTCATTTAAAACCAATTAGCCAACTTGATCATCCTAAATTAGCCAGAGCTAGATCCAAGCTATGTTTTTTTTTCTTCTCCAAACCCATTCTCACACACAACCACACACTCTCTATCTCACTCTGACACATGCTCTGCCTCTTAGCCAATCATCTAGCAACTATCACATGGTTACAGATCCTGAAAGGTAATAGAATTGCCACATTTTTTTTTCTTCCCCTTATTGCATTATGACTGGAAGATAACAGAGGCTCTGCCAATTAACACTGCAGTGCTTCTGGGTGCAAATTATTCTTCATCACTTCACCATAATGTGTCTTAATGAAAATGGATATCTCAAAACTTTGCACACAGTGAAAGTCATCTGCTTAGCCGTGCAACATCAGTGGAAGCATCTCCATCATAGCCTAAGTAATAAAAGAAATCACTCAAGCTGTTAGCAATGAACTGGGCTGAGAGTTGTGTACATATTTTTGGAACTGCCTACTGTTATCTTTTCAGTATTTGGAGATATATGTGTAAATATGCAGCTGAATAATGATACATTGCCTGCACAAATATCAGGCGAGCTGCACTCCTTAGGATTTTATTTCATTACTGAATAAAGTTGTTAGGAAATGTAAGGGTTCATTAGAGGTGTATCATCTTCAGTCACTGTAAATTTAGGTTTTAAGAAGCCATGAATGAAATGAAATGTATATAAAAAAAAGGATTTTCACACTCATTTGGAGGCTGTGTTGTTCAAGGGGTTTCTCCCCATACATTTTACTATTTCAAGATCTGTTGTGAGTATCCATGGCAACGGAAAAGAAGTTTAGTGGATTTAAGTAATTAAGCCTTCCAAAACTAAAATAAGAGGAAAATAAGACACCAAATCCAACAAAGGGGATGCTGGGCAGGACCAAGGCAGAGAGAAAAGTGTAATTAAAAAAAATTTCCAACGGTTCTTGTGGGAAATGTTAGGTCACCGGTCAGAAATGGACAAGCTCGAAGCACTAACATGGACACAAAAGGAATAGAGACAATGCAGTATTATGTTTAATATCAAGACAATGCTGCAGGAACACATCCAAAACTCTATTGTTTCTATATGCTGCTTTTCAGACTGCACAAGCAGACTGATACAATACAATAAAGTATGCAGTGCTTTTCAAGTTAGACACAAAGGAAAAGATCTGTAAACGAGACATCAAACTGATAGCAGTGAAATTTCGTACAAATTATCATTCAAGAATTAAGATCAAAATGGCTTGCTCTGAGCTGGGGACCGATCTGGAGCTCATGGAGCTAAGTGTCTTGAAGAAAGCTTCACAAGCTGTTAAACATAATGGCCAATTCTTTGCACCATCTATACAACACAGAGAGGAAACGTCTGAGTGTGTTCAGTCAGAGGCTTCTCCAATAACTCCAAGACAGAAAGATGATAGGCAACACCCTCTGGAATATAATTCATTATTACTTAAACAAACTTACCACAAGTTTAGAATTTTCTCTCTGGTGATTAATAAATTATTTGTCTGTTTTTTTTCTTTTCATTTTAAAACACAAAAAGTAAGCCAGTGCCAGCCCCTATGGCCTTCTTCCTGTATACCTGCTTGAGTTAAGTTTCTCTCACAAACTTCTCTCTTTGTCTGCCAAAAAGAAGTCGAATTCTGCCATCCTTTGTATCAGCAGTCCCTACCTATACATCTCCTCCAGTAATCAGGTGCCTGGCTAACAGCGCTGCCTTATCTTCATAAGTAATTCAGCCATGAGTCCCTCCGTCTGCTCCATCAAGAGTCTCTCTTATTTTATGTCCATAAAACCTTCAAGAAATCTACCAGCAGGTGTTTCTGGGTCCAGTCGGGATGCTTTAACTTGTAAATTTCAGATCTTGTCTGTCTAACCACAAATGGCAACAAGCTAAGTGCTTTATATAAACTAATTTATATATCTATCTATATCTATATATATATATATATAAGAGCACAAGATTGGAAATCAAAGAGCTGCTCCTCCCCTTCCTCTGCAAGGAAGATAAAAATTTCCTTGAAGTACAGATAATATTTCTCGCATGTTTTCTTCCCTTTTACTCCAGTGCTGTTTTATTTAAGCAGAAAACTTGTATTATTGAGAAACATGTTCTTTAAAATTTGGTCCTTATTGTGTTCACGCTTCTTTGTTGTTATCAGAAAGTTTATTCGCTGCACATCTTGTTTCTCCACAGCTAACTTTCAATTAATTCATTTTGTTTAACATTTGACAAAGTAAAAGAATAGTTCCACTGGAATGTGGTTGTGAGGATAAAACAAATACAAGTGTCAATATTCCCTAATATATAGTTTGTCTGTTTTCAAAGGACTGGTCTAGGTGCTAAATTTGAGACTAGGAGAGAATAAGAGGCCTCTTTCATTCTAGATTTCAATCAGCCTCAACCGTTGTTTTGTGTGTGATTCTATCATGAGTAATAAAAGATGATCACCCCTATGTTTTTATTTTGTTTTTGTTTTTTTAAGTGTTTAGAAATTCAGAAATTTCCTTCATAGGGTTTTGTACCCAGTCACATGTTTTCCACAGGTAAATCCTCACCATGCATTTCGCAGTTGTAATGGTTTGGTAAATCAGAAACAACTACAAGGACAAGACAAACAAGGCTGACAGCGAGGAAAGATTAGGAGGTGAAACAATAAGTTGATACCTGGAGGGAATATGCCTTACATCATCGGTGTGAGTGAAGCTGCAACACTTGGCCAGACATCAAACAGTAAACCTTCTTTCTTTATCTCCTCTGTTCATACGAGGTGATGTTGATGTGCATGCCCAATCGGATCAAGAGAATGCACTGATTTTGACTTGAGGGAAGAGCTAGAGTAACTCATGCGGATGGACTGATGCCATACTGTGGGAACTGACTGGTGGAGGAAGGATGAGAGTCTCTGTCTGTGGCAGAGGACCAAGGCTGTCAGGTCTAATGAGGAGAGACGTTTCTGCTTTACCCTCTCCTCCCCTCAGTCACATATCAAACGACTGAAAGCCATGATGAATCCACACCTTACATACTTCCAAAACACTAGCTCCATCGTGTGCTCCTCACACTCATCCTCAGTATGTGAGGAAATCCTCAGTATTCTGATTTAGCTTTACAAAATTCATTCAGTATGTAAGGTGGTTATGTAAATAGATGAAAGTAATGTCACTTAGGTTAGAGTTACAATCCTTAACATTTCAGTCCTTGGTGAATTGCAGAAACTCCTTGTTACCATGGTAACAGCAAATGTGGTTATTACAAGACGGCATATAGTCCTTGACCACCTGCACCATTTAAAGCTCATCTGCTGACTGCCGTATGCAGTACTTTACAGTTGTCTATCTTTGATTTGACTTAGCTTAGCCATCCTGTGTTTTGCTGGTTAACTGCTCGTAATTTTTAGGTTTACCATTAGCAACAGGTTATACAAACCCACACATTATGGTATGGCCAATTTAAAATCACCTATTGGTGTGCCTTCTCCAAACATAACGTAACCAGCGGTCTCATGTAGAACCCATCAAGCACAAGAGGAACATGCAAACTTCACACAACTACAAAAACATTCTGATCTTATCCTGATTAAGTCCTTACTCTGATTAAGACACTGCTATATGAATACTTTTTTCTTAACCTAAACTAGGTCACATTCAGAGTATGCATTAACAAATAAAGCCATGTGGAGTACTTGGATCTTGGTCCCATTATCTAGATATGTATGCACCTTAATCACAGCATTAAATGCATTTTGTGACACACACTGCTGCTTTACAACGAAAACTCTGAGTTCTAAAAGAGTCCGTGCAGTAACAGAATGGTTGTGGGGGAGAAAATGTGAAAGCCAAGTAATGCTCATACATTAAAAAATGTGGACGTGATGAAGACCATCATTTTTGTCCAGGCCTGTTTCATGAGTTTAATTTTTTAAATAATTCTGTTGAAGCATGGTTAAAAAACAATGTCTGACTTTCATTGGTTAAATTTAATTGAATTTTTATTTATTATTACTTTTGTCAGATTCATGTTATTTCTATGAAAATTGTGAGTTTTTTTTTTTTTTATTAATGGAAGGGTACCAACAATTTTGTCCACGTCTGTACATTGCCATGGTCGTTAAGTCAGTTTCTCCACTAGTGGGCAGTGCTTAGTTCAGAGTTCACCCCCACGATCCACCGTCAGTTTTAGACTCCGGTTGACAGCGGTAATGCATCGCTAAAAGTTGTTTTCCAACACACCATAAACACTCACAGAACCTTTATTCAAAAGCTCCTGCAATTTTTACAGTTGCTATCATTTGTTCTTCTTCTGCTTTTTTTTCTTCCTGTTCGTCTTCTTTTCTGGTTTGTTTCTTGGTTGCATGCCAGCTATTCTGCTCAGCACTGCCCTCACAATTTTAGGTGGTCCATTTTCTGCATCAAAGCATTTTCTGGTTAAGCTTTGTGAAAACATATCAAATTACATGCGTAACCGCTGAAGGACACGGACAAAACTGTCCGTCTGTCTGCATATCCACCTTGTGCGTCGAGTATAAATGGGCCATAAGAGCTCCGTTGCATTCCAGATTTAGCCAATGCTAATTTGGCCAAATAAATGCTAAGGGTGACTTACCCATAGCAGTGAGTGGTAGAATGAACAAGGGGAACAAAAGCCAGCAAGGAGATGAACACAAGTAGTTCAGTCAGTAACATAAACTGTTATGCAAAAAAAGTACAAAAAGCAGAGTAAAAAGAACCAATATAACCTCCCTCACACTCCACCTTGACGACCAGATTGCCCCAAGTATGTGATTATTTGGGAACGTTGAATCCAGAGGTTTTCTGACAGTAGCACTGCAGAGACAAAAGGATGACACAACTTAGGATTTTGAAAAGTATCCTGAAAAGAAATCTGAGTATTGTAATGCAAAAATAAAAGTACTTGAGCTAGCTGTGTGTTGAAACAGAATAGGCCGAGTTGATTGTGTTGTTAAACTGACACAGAAGTGTAGCTGTGGTTCATAGCATTTTGAACTCTGTGGTGACAGATATTGGATTAACTTTCATATTTTTGCTTAAAATAAGCATGGGGATATGATGTGTTCATACAAAATAAGATCTTACAGTTATTCAGTTCTTTATAGCTACAGTTCTTTTAAATTTTGAATCGAGTAATTATGTAATGTAATTATGTAATTATTACTTCAGTAGGTGTGTAAAATCGCTTTTCAGTTAAACTAAACTAATCTATTAAAGAAGCATTCCAGCCTACCACAATTTTTTTATTATGATATAAAAAGTTAGTAGAAAGAGATTTTTCCTTTTTTATGCTTTTTGAGCACCTGGACCTTGATGAAAATCCTAGGCGCAATCAATTATCCCAAGTTTGGCATTTCATTCTCTCAAAACCAATAAATTCTTAGGGCATTTCGATACAACCATCTCTATAAAATGACACAGGGGGAGACTATGATGAATGGATGGATGAAGGAGGAAAAGTAAATGCATATTCCTGTGTGTGTGTGTTTGTCTGAGACCTCCTTAGTGCTTTAAGGTTGTTGTTTTGTCAGATTCCCTCCCCTCTCCTTCTTTCCCTGTGTGGTGTTTTGTCAGAGGCAGCTGAACTCTAAGACCTTTTAGTGTCACCCTCTGTTGTCATTTCTGACTGCTACAGCCCAGACAATGATGC
Source organism: Melanotaenia boesemani (assembly GCF_017639745.1). Lineage (NCBI taxonomy): Eukaryota > Metazoa > Chordata > Actinopteri > Atheriniformes > Melanotaeniidae > Melanotaenia > Melanotaenia boesemani. The sequence goes on along the minus strand of NC_055704.1, from coordinate 17,693,350 downwards.
ACTCGCACTGTGGGGGGAAAATGATGTACAGCCAACCTCAAGGTCTTTCTGACTCAAAGTTATCTTTTTTTTTCACTGCTCCATCAAGCTGTGTTTTTCTGGCACACTGAGAGCTTTGATGAGGGGGAAAAAAAGGGGAAAGAATTTGGAGATGCAATATGTACTCAAGAACTGACAAGACAGACAAGAGTTTTGCATTAGATATTTGCTACAAAGCTGATGCAAATATGTGGAATATGTGCAATACTTGGATTTCAAACAGGAAGTAAATCCCAGTTGGTTCTTTTAAAAGAGTCACTAAACAAAGTAAAACTCATCATGATCATAGTTCATCATATTTCAGTTTGTATGGCCAATCATGGCTGTTTAATTGCCCCTGAAAAAATCAAATAGGTTTGGTCCCTGAGGGAGTGTGTAGCGGCACACATCCATAAATCAGGTAGGGCTGATTCAAGGTGGCAATAGCAGTTATATAGGGGCCTTGGCTGCATCCCATGCCTACAGCAAGGAAATGGATCTGTCTGCGGAGTTGTGAAATAGTGCCACTCACAGCCTTGTTCCTTTATATCATTATCATACCAGAACAAAACTTAAGTGTACAAGTGTCTGTGTGTAACGCACCATGCTGGCAACAGGTGCAGCTTAAACAATTTCCAGTTTATCTTTTAGAAGTTGAAACACTCAAAGTGCACATCCCCACCAAGCCATTGTCTTTTTTTTTTTTTTTTTTTTTTTTTGATAATGATTGTGGGAATTATGGGCCAGTAAAAAAAATCATTGAAAAAATTTCTGGGTCCACGTGATGATCCGAATCACCCCTAAGTCTGATCACTTGTTCCTTATTCCATTTCTGAGATTTACTGAAAATTTAATCAAGATCCATCCAAATTTTAGGACCTCTATAGGCCAAGTCATACTAAATTGATGCCATTTGAAGAACTAGTGAATACATATACCACATAATTTCTTTTTATTTTTACAAATTCGAAACCTCATTGGAACAAACCAAAAACATTCACTAGATATTCCTCCCTACTCCTTGTTGGAGTTTTTTTTGTAAAAGATAGGTACAGGTACAGGGACAGGTTCAGTTTAAAGTATGCATGTGCTACCAACAGAACACTCTCTGTTGCCCTTACCCTATCTTCTGCCACATATTTCTGTGTTCTCATGTAGTTCTTTAAACACTGGGTGAAGCAATGCTGCTTTTAACCATGTTCCCCTTATTAATTTCAGTTTAGCTGTAACCCCTTATATCAGGGCTTTGCAAAGTTCTCTGCTGCATTAAGTCTTGGTCCTAATTTAAGCCTCCCAGAGGCTAACTGGCTTGATTGCTCCGCCATGTCAAAAAGCATCAGTCAGTTAAATGGGGCTGGGAGATGGAGGGTCGTTATTGCTACTGCTGCTTGCAGGCGGTGACCTTGCGGTGAGACCCAGCTTGGAATGTCTCCTCTAAACACACAGTTTCTCTGGAACATCCAGGTTCTATTTCTGACTGGATATCCACCAATGAGGGTGTGTAAGTGTGTATTTGTGTGTGTTGTAGGTTCAGCGAAATGATGTAGGCGTATGCTTGAGCTTGTACACAGATTTCTTAGGCCCAAGGCTATAGAGTAAGATGAATGACAGTTGTTCGCAGTGGCTGGTGATCCTGCAGCAAATCCTCCAAGATTGACCCTGGGCTGCTGGGAAAGCACAATTACAGAGAGAAAAGTACAAAAAAATACAGGACTGTATGTAAGAGAGGCCTATAGGGTGTTACCATAGTAACACAGAGGCAATGACAAGTTGAAATAAAATGTATTCTGTGTTCCTTGTTTAACTATAAAGTAACTTGATCTTACAGTTGATGCACTCAAGAGATGCATACATGGAACTGTAATGTACTTTTGAATGCAGAAGTTACACAATGTTTAATGTTTAACTTCATTAAAGAGAAAACCAGTGAAACATTTCAGTATGATGTGGAATTTGCACCTTAATACACTTTTGATGCTGCTGTCTGCAGTCTGTGTCTGCAACTTGAAAGAATCTGTGGGTGAATCACAAAGAAAGAAAAGAAAAGAAAGGCAGGGAGGCAAAGTGGATAGATACATAGACATATACACATGAACTATCCAGATTGCTGTACAAGCTGATACCTCACTAATACATTAGCATTAGCTGGTGACTGTTCTTCATTGCTGTGTGCAGAACTGTGAGATGGGATGGGGGAAGCAGAACAAAGTGATGTTAAAAAAAAGTGTCTGGTTGTTACAGCCTGAGGGCAATACCAGGACAGAAGGCTCAAACTGACCTGAAATTTGTCCTACAGAAAACCACTCACCCCTCTTGGTGAACTTGTGTTGTTGACAGAGCATCTCCAGCCTCTGGCTTCAACCTCCAAGGTACAACATGATGTGCTTTAGGGATTCTGTTGTGCCAACAAAGATTGTATTTTACAGTACCTGACATGTGAGTTCACAGCCACTATAGGCGGTGCTAAAGCAGGGCACCTGTACATCTTTTCAAATACCCCCTCTGAATTTATTTAATTTTGGATGCTGTTCATAACTGCATATAGAAGAATAACTTCACACATTCTATAGATATGGTGAGGTGTGGAAGGTAGGCTGCAGCTGTTACAGGTTGGATCTAATAAGTTGAGCTTCTTTACAGTTTATTGTTGCTCCTCCATAGTTTTAAAATCTGTCTCTTGGTGGCAAATTTCAGCAGCATCCCCTTTATAAATGATTCATTCCCAACCTTGACACCAACACTGCTATTCTATACTTCTAGAAACTAAATATATGACTAAAGGAGATTAATTCCCATCAAGTCAGTTTAACATTGCATACCAAACAACAAATATTTAAACAAATACTACAGTTTGAAATTGGTACTAAAACAAGGCATTAACTCATTCAACCATGATATTGTGCTTTCATTTTAACTGTTCTGTGAAACACACATAAATATTTCCATGACAAATTAACATACTGATGAATAAAAGGGCTGTTGTGTTTAGTTTTTATATCTTTAGTGATATCTAGCACACATTTAAGTTTTCTAGAAAACACAGACTATAGAAGACTTTTTTAAAATAGGAAAAACAGATTAGTTTCTACACAAAACTGTGTAATTTTCAAGGTGGAAGAGACCATGATACTTTCTTTAGGGGTTATGTTAGTTTTAAAGCTTAATAGCAGAAGGGATTAAATTGGTCCTGTCTTCTTTGTGCTGAAAAAAGGGACAATAATTTTCCCTCCAGAGGACAGCATCTAGAATCAAGTGGTGAGGATATAATTCAGTATCTCAGGTAACCATGGGAATACAGAATACATGCAATAAAAAGAATAGCTTATGTAAAAACTCGTAGAAAAAATGGACATCTGATGCTGAAGAAATTTACAAAAAATAGAAAAATAAATTGACAGATGTTCTCAAAAACTGTAAAAGAGATTATTAGAGTAAACTACTAGAGGTTAATAAAAACCACAAAAAATACATAGAAAGTATTAACAGAAATTCTTAGGAAAAGACCTAAAAATCTAGAATATCATAGTATTTTTCAGATACAAAGCAGATTTACAACTTACATTTGTATGTAAAATTGCAAATGGCCTCAATATCTTTTTTGTTAATGTTGGTTCTGGTCTGGCCAAACAAATCTGAAGAAATGAGTGAGTTCTATGTTCTTATGTCACAGAAAGGAAATACTAACAGTGTCCTTGCTAACTACTGTATTTCAAGAAAAAATGAAAACCACAAAGATTATCCCCTTCTACAAGACTGGGAAAGCACAACTACTTACAAACTATAGATTTATATAATTACTCTCACAATTCTATAAAGTCCTAGAAAGATTATTCCATTATGAATTTATCAAAAAAAATTGTATGTTACACAAACAACAATATGTTTTTAGACCATAAAGAACCACCTTACATGCACTGATTTACTTTGTTGACAAGGAGTATTTCTGGAACAAAAAAGGGGCTTTTGATCCTGTTGTACACAGACAATTGTTTAAAAAACGGGACACATATGGGGTTTTCATTGTTGTGGTTCTAAAGTTATCTTAGTTATCGCAAATTCCTGTCCAAATTCATGATGTCAATTCACAAAATCAGACTATAACAAGTTGGGTTCCACAGGGATCCATGCTTGGACCTTTATTTATTCATTTTCTGTACCGCCTTATCCGATTAATGGTTGTGGGGAAGCTGGAGCCTATCCCAGCAATTAGCAGGCGAGAGGCAGGTACACCCTGGACAGGTTGCCAGTCCATTGCAGCATGCTCGAAGCTTTTGCTGTTTATCCTCTAAATCAATGATATCTCAAAAAAAAAAAATTGCAGAACTTTGCAAACTATATTATTTGCTGATGACACTAACCTCTTTTGTAGTTAATTTGGAACAGCTTCTAAGTAGGCTGGAAAATGGTCTTCTTAAATTAAAGAGCTGGTTGGACTTAATTAAATTAACACTAAATCAAAGTAAAACTGAATGCATCATTTTTGGAAATCGTTCAAATGAATCCAAAAGAAAAATTCTATTTGGAAAGAATGTTGGCAAAAGTTACAGAATACAAACTAAGCTGTAAGCTATATATATATACACTACTATATACACTATATACACTACTATTCGAAAGTTTGGGGTCACTTTGCCATGGGATTCAATAGGGAAGTGACCCCAAACTTTTGAACGGTAGTGTATATGTATATCAGTTACAAAGTTAATGTTAAATCCCTGTATACATTATCATTTCTTTATACTCCCATACTTGATGTATTGTGTGGTAGTATGGGGAAATCCTTAACCGCTTAATATTTAACCTTTATATTACAGAAACAAGCATTAAAAATCACATGCAACACAGCACAATATCAACCCTGTAATTTACTAGTTCTCAAACTGACGATTTTAAAGTTTTGTGATTTAGTCAAACTAAAAATGAAAGTTTGAAAAAAAAATTGACTGTAATTAATGAAGATCAGCCTTTTGCCATTTATTGTGAGATTTACTTCTGCATTCGGCTAACATGCCCACATTCCTCAAAAACCCAAACCCACAGTTTTGCAACACAGGCATCTTCTTCCTTTTTTTTCTCCTAATACTTGCAGCAATGTGCCCGTGTGTTATTACGCTACGGTCTAAGTGCTCAGTTGAAGGTGTAAAGTCTTTTCCACATGAATAAATAGATGCTGACTTTTAAAAGTCTAGTCCCTGCCACCAGAGTGCTGTGGTAGCACAGTTAATGTCACTCATTAAAATATATAATTTATGCACACACATACACACAGTTGATGCTGAAAAGCCAGCCACATCCTATAATGTGGATGACCAATCCCAAGGTTTGACCTTTGCAAACAAAAGCAGAACAGTTTTCTGTAATCCAAAAAAAAAAAAAGATAATTGGTATGTTAATTTTACCTATGAACCATATTACACACCCAGATTACAGTCCTAATTCTTCAATACAAATGCAGCAATACAAGAGGTTTCATTGTTTATTTAAACAATATAATTATTGATTTGGTTGCTGCTATTTTACATCCTCTTCAACAAAATAATCTTCACAAACCATCCCCTCCATGAATGAAACATCTACCACTTGAAACATAATCCTCTTGTCATTTGTCTTTCATCAGTGAAGCAAGTGCTGCAGTTAAACTAATTAAAGTGAGAAGAAAAAGGTTAAACATGTAATGAAAAGCCTGCTAAACACTTTGTCTGACATTATTTTTCTTAGTTGAAATACTTGCTGGCAAACTTAACCATAAATAGTATGAAATGCAATGTTGTTTTAGAATTTAGTGAAAGCAGACACATCAGCCATAGCAACAGCAAACATTTTTTTTTTAACTCATTTGAATTTTCCTAAGATTTTTCTTCTAGTCTGGGGTTAGGATACTGGCAGGACTACCTTTGGGACCAAGTTTGCTGAAGCACCCTTGCAGGTATATTTTCTTTTTGATTGATGCTAAAAGATTATGGCTTGATTCTATTTTCCTGTCACCCATTGTACCAGAATGGTCGATATAGATGCCAGAAGGGCCTTTGCTTACACAGCGCTGTTTGCCTGGAACTGGCTATCGACATGGGCTATAAATCACTCTCTAATATTTTTATGCATCCCGTCTATCCAACTGCTGCTAATGTTTCCTCTCCCTGCTTTCTTTGTAACCCATTTGAGCTGAGCGGCGACGCATGACGGTGTGTGCGTAGTGGGATCGCTAGAATGAACTTGGCAGAAATACAAGCTATGTTTAGATTGACTTCAGGGTTTAACTCCCTCGACTTTACAGATATGTATGACATTATGATTCTGTGAAAGAAGACATGTCAAATACAGCTGTGAATTAACATGAAGCCTGATTTTTATTAAAATGGTTTTCTAGAATCCTCAAATGTCAACATGTTTCACTGGACAATGACTTTTCCATTCCCTCCATTTTTGTTTCCTCAGACACAAGTAATTTGCTCCAATAGCTCCAAACCTCCTCTGGTTGTTACATTTTCTGCTTTGATTTGATTGCTTAATCTTTGGCTCTATAGTGAACTATCTCCCTTGCCAGCACAGTGGCTGTTGCCTTCACTGCCACTATGTCCCGACCTTTGCTATTGGTTTCACTTTAATCAAATGCTGCAGGAACTGTTGGGCCCCCAGGTCAACAAGCAAATAATTTGAGGTATCTGTTTGTTAAGCAAGATATACCCAAATCCCACCCAGGTTGGAGCTACTGCTTAACTTAATAGATATGTTAGTTCAGAACATAGACTCCACATGTACATGTACTTTACGCTTTTTGACAATAAGGTTCTTCACAAATACAGACGCCATCTACAGGAAAGTTCAGAGCTGTCTCTATTTTCTAAAAAGGTTCTTCAGCTTTGCTGACAATGATTCAGGTATTTCACCAGTCTGTGGCTCCCAGTGCCATTCTTTATGCTGTTGCATACTGGGGCAGTGGACTGAAGGTGGCTGATTCCAACCGAGTTAACTTATCCTTAATACCAGTTATGTTGTGGGTGTGAAGCTGGATTCTCTGATGGTGATGTCAGAGAAGGGTTTGCTGTTAAGGACTATATTGGACAGCTCTTCACATCCTCTTCACAATGTGCTGGACAAACTCATGAGTATGTTCAGCAACAGACTAATTCTGCCATAATGTAGGATAGAACACCACAGAATATTATTCTCTCCTGTGGCAAATGAAATTCCATAACTTGACACTTAGATTGGGTCTTTATTATAATCACTTTGTAAATATTGTATGTAATATAATCATTAATGTTTTTATTGTTTTATGTAAATTTTTATTTAATTCAGAATCTTATTCTCACTCTTACTTTCACTCATATTTTTCTATTTTGTATTCATTTCTCACTGCGTCTTACTTTATTTAACTGTTTTAAGGATCACTGTAATGCAGCAATTTCCCTCAGGGATTAATAAAGTTATTCTGATTCTAGCCAACTGGGTCACATCATTAGAAAAATGATTAAATTTAAGATGAAATTAGTGCCTTTTTCTTCTCAGTTCTTCATATCTTCTTATCCAAGATGACTTGAATAATATAAAAAATATTTGGCTAAAAAGTCTTTCTTAAATGCCCACAAATGTACTCATTAGAGCTAATTTCAGCAATTAAAATAAAGGTCTAAAATATAACAATCTGCTAATTCTCCCATGAAACATTAAAAGTGTTAATATTAATCTTTCCCAATGCTCTTTAAGTTTAAACTGTATGAAGTTTACAGTGATATATAGTGTCAATATGTTGAATTATTATGGTGTTCATGTTTCTCAAGCTGCATTATTATGGTGAACATAATATTAAGCATGCATTTAACAAAGAAGTCACTGGTTTTTTTCATTTTTTCCATGAAGTTTAATTAAAAAATATCAAAGATTAATTTTCATTCAGTAGGTGATGAAATTAATGTAATAAATAAATAAAATGATTCACAACTCTATTTGCCCCTACTTCAGTGCAATAGCAATACAGTTTGTAGTGGTCATCTGGAAGTGAGCCACTTATAAAAGGTGATGGTCATAGAAACACTTATTTTAATAGCAGACTGTGAGAGCAGCATGAAGAGGCAAACTAAAGAGATTTGTTTTGCAGGGTTTTGATTTTCTCCATCTCAGGTGTTGAGCTTCTCAGCAGTAATTTGAACCTCTCTTTCTCTCTCAAAACATCTACCCTTTATTTTCTCTGCAAATATCATCCCTTTTTTTCTTTATTGATTGTGGTAAATTGCAGTTCCCATTTTGCTTTGCAAACAAGCAAACAGACCCAGAAGCACTTAATTGATTGTTATGGCCCACTTGGCCAGGTTTCAGCCACGACTTGCTTTTTAATACACAAAGTCGGGTGATCCCATGTGACAAGACAGTTCAATAAGATTCTGCTTTGTTTTGATTTGCGAGATGGCCACCGATGCCACAGCCTGAAAATTGTTCTGTTTTTTTTTTTTTTCTGTACAGTGAGCTCATTTGACAGCAGCAGACAAATAACAGGCTGTGAAAGTCCACAATGTTCATCCTTATTCATACACACACACAAACACACACATACGCACACACTCTTTTGGTTTCCCACAACCCCCCGAACACCTGTGTTCACTTACACACACACAAACTCACCCACACACGTGTTGTAAATATTCTCTACCGCCACATTTTGGCAGGTGGCACACTGGCGGGCTCCATTAGAGGAAAAAAAAAAAGGAGGAGGGAGAAAGAAAAATCTATAAAGGCAAATAAACAAGAGTGGGAGCTGCTGCCAGCTTGCTTGCATTTTCCACCAGATAATAGAAATGGAAGTGTGATAAGGTCCTCGTGTAACCTCCCACGTAGAGGTGTAACGAAGTTCTCTTTGCCTTTGCTGTCATTAGATCCTGGCTTTGGTACTCGTAAATCCTTTTTGATTTGATCTAAATAAATCAAACACATGTATGCAGTTACGAAGGGACATGCTGTACATGTACAGGTTGATACATGCAAATTTTTGTCCATAACTCAAAAAGTTGTGGACAAATTTTGATAAAATTCAGCAAATCTCAGAAAAAAAAAATAAGGAACAAGTGATTAAATTTTGGGGGTCATCCAGATCCCTGCCTGGATCCAAGGATTCTTCACTGTGGGGAGATTTGGATAATTTTTCCATTAGAGCTTCTAACTCAAAAATAATGCCCACAATCACTGGCAAAAATAAATAAATAAATTACAATGACTTGGTGGATGTCTGCTTTCTCTGAGTATTTATAGTGTAACATTTTTTACCTACACATGTAAAATCAGCTGGCATGGTCTGGAAAAGAAGCAGATGCAGGTGCAGCCATGCAGGTGTATCAGCCTAATTTGATCACTGAAGCAGGACTTGTCTTGAGATAATTACACATGCCAAAAAACTGACTTTGTGATGCATGCATCTGACTAAACTTAACTCAATATCATTTCATCATCTGTAATGTGCACTGGCAGGTTGCAAGTCAAGACACATAAATTATGATACGCCTCAATATTTTAGTGAAGGATCTTTGTTCCAGAATCCTTTTTTAACCAAAACTGAGTCATTTATGGAACCTTTTGTTGCATTTTGAGCTCATATTTTTCAAGGCCCTGAAATGTAAGTACGTAAGAAGAATAAGGGCCGAATGGGATGCAATAATTTATGTCTGCACTTGCTGGGATGAAGTCAAATGTATAAGCAAATGTGAAAATGTCAGAAATCTGGATTTTTTTTTTTTTTTTTTTGTCAAACCCTTAATTTAGATTGCTTTGGACTGGGCGCCTCTTATCACCAGGCCAACAATGTTCCATCAGTAACACTGGGGGTGTTGATAATTGTCTGTCTCTCATGTTTTTTTGTAGTTTAAAGGGATATTGTATAAACATTTTCTGTTGTTTACTGGCCAAAATTGATGCCTACATGTATGTGTTATCATTTATGTATTGTGACCTCCTCTAATGATCTGACACTTGTAAGCAAAGAATTTTAGATATGTTCATTCATATGATGGGTGAGCCGGTAGGGCAGCACCATGACGGTCTGCCATCTTGAGACTACATCCACCGGCAAGGGACAAATAGCACCAACTATGTGTTTTTCCAGCAAGCAGGCACAGAGTGATTACATGCAGGAGGAGACGATAAACAAGAGCGGCTTACTACCCCGTTATTCACAAAAATGCAGGACCATATGCATATGCAGCGGCAGCACAAGAGCCCTTTTCACCTTCGGCAAGAAAGCAAGAAGAGACACTTCTCTTATAAATCTCTCACAAAAAAGCAGCGTGAACAGATGATGCAAAAAGGAGGATCAGCAGCTAGCTTTACCCAGGTGGAAGGAATTCAAGAAGGAGAAAGATTTTAAAAGGAATGCTCAAGTTGCCAGCTTTTTGGAAGTTGCCAGTACTGCCTGAATGAGCCTAAAGCTAACTGTTTTCATTCGTTTTTTTTAAGAGTGTTGCTCATTACCATGGGCAGCATAACTGTAGTTTATGCTAAAATACACAAGCCTTGTTGGTACAGAAGTGTATGTTTATGTGGTTTAATTGTGGTTTGTATAGTGCCTCTTCTATTTTTTTTTAGTTATACATGCTCATACAGCACATATTTCTATACAGTGTTTGAGGTTACACAGTGCTTTTTCTCTATCAGACACATTCACACACTGATGGATACATCAGAGTCAAATTAGGGTTTAGTGTCTCCTCTGATGACACTTAAAAATGTGATCTGGATCATATTCAAACCACTTACCCATAACTTGCAAATGACCACTCTAGCTGGCAGTTGTGCTGTGTTTAAGTGTTACTTTTCCCCAAGACGACCCAGCAGGGTACCCTTTTGCTGTAGCTAGTTCTTCAAATCAATTCAAATTTTATTTTAAAAGCCCTTTTAATGCCAAAAAGAACCATAAAGTGCCTTATATAATAAAAACTTTATGCATAATAAAATAAAACTAGCCTTTACACAACAAAGGATAACAGAGCAATTTCTAAACATTCTAGTTTCTCTTTCACAGTCACACATCTGTACACACACACACACACACACACAAGAAAGCAAGTACCTTTCCAATTTCCCCCATTTCTCCCATCCCTCCCTATCCTACCCAAACAAGAACTCTAACCCCCATTTTCAGTCTCATTAACCAAATGCAGGTATAAAAATTGTAATAAAAATCTGGCCTGACACTGCTGTGTGTTTGGCATCCTTCCACCAGCTATACTTGCATATCAAAATTTTAAGAATTGCCTCAAAAACGTGTCAACATGGTTTAGTTGTTCCGTTTTCAGATGTCTTCCAAGATGCCTCTCCAGATTCAGTCCACTGGATCTGGCAGGATCCTCCAGAGCAAGGATAATCAGCCAAGTGCCCTCCGTGAAACCCACAAGATCAAGAAGAGCTTCTGTCAACCGCTAAATGCCAAGTAGAGGACAATCCCAGTGGTCCTCTTACCATGCCATTTTGGTGGCTTAAGAAAGACCAACACAGAATTAGGCCAGCAGTTTTTATCTTTTGGCCGAGTAGTTTATGTTAAAAAAAACATGGTTACTTATCTCCAATCTGAATTATGTAAGTTATGTGAGCTGCACGTTCTTGGTCACACGTTACAAAGAAAGGACTGGTATTGGACAGGTCTCTTTGGATAATATTCAGCATTACAGGAGGATGGACTTTAAAGCTCTGAATATGATGAACAAACTACAGTTTTTTTTAGCCACTCACAGTAGAGATAAGGCATGGGCCATCCAAATCACTATGGACAAGTGCTAAAAAATTATCCTTCTTTTGGAAAAGAGCTCTGGGGTAAAATGTCTGTGACATTCAACTAACTTATAAAGCATCATAATGGACAGTGGACTCAAAAGCATCCCCTTTGTTCTCTTCCAGTGTTCTGTTTAGCTTAATTGGGACCACTGAGGTCTGTGAATGTTTGTGCCATTGTGGGTTCACAGAGGCCTGCAGGTGAGGATGGAGATGAAAGGCTTCAGACAAAAGTAAAAGAAAGACAGGCTACTCCAGTGGTGCATCCATTTTACAGCAAAAAGTTGATGTATCAAGACAGGATGGTGAAGGAAGTGTGATGAGGCGGAAAGACAGACAAAGGCGAAGGAGGCAGATGTGGACAAGAAAAAGAAGGCTGTGTAGGAAAGTGGACTAAGCTTTAAAGGCTCTGAGAGAGAAAAGATGAAGGCAAGTAGATGAAGGGCGAGAGGAAGGGACTTCCTTTCAGCCTCAGTTTATTTGTCCTGTGGCAGCACAACCTGAGGAAAGAGATGCTTTAATGAACAAGAACACTTCCTTATTATCATGGTTGCGTGTGTGCATACGAGTGTGAGTATGTCTTGAGAAAGCTCAGACTGCAAGCAGTGGGGATTTCAAGTTGTTTCATTAATCTTACAGGATGTCATATGAGCCACATGTATGCACAGCAGCACTGCTGTGATGCAGTTTTGCATCAATAAAAGCACACTTTTATCAAGCAATACTTGTGTTTTTTAGGCCTTACATTCATCTACATATTAACTGTACACTGCTGTGCACAGATGGGAAGCCATTTCAAGTTGTAGCATAATGATGTAAAACCTAGTGAGAGATTTCCCAACAGTGAGAGAAACGCAAGGAAGAATGACGAAGTTCCTAAGAGCTGAAATTGAGCTAAAAATGATGCAAACGGAGTCGTACAGCCGAGCTCCATGAGCATCTTTGTGTTGTTGTTTTCCTGTGTATTACTGTGAGCGTAGAGAAATTTTGTATTTAGAGGAAGTTGCAAATAAATCCCTCAATATCCCAGTTCTTTGAGGTGAGGTGTGTACATGGATGATATTTGGAAGTGCAAGCAGTTAAGATGTGTGTGTATGTGTGTGTGAAAGCTAGAATGTGTGTTTATGTTTCTTGTTTTTCTACCATCTACCATATTCTCCCAGTCAGTGGGCTGATGAGCACTGATTGGCTGAATCAAACTATCAGATCCTGCTGAAGGCCACCCAGCGATCTGAGTGCATGTGTGTATGTGTGTGTATGGGTGTAGTTGTCTGTTTGCTTGTATTTGAGGAGGAATGCATTTGTCTGCATTGATTTTTTTGGTTTTTGTCTATTATACACAAAAACCATCAATATGTTTTTTATTAATTAAATAATTAATTGATTTTTTAGATGAAAACAAAGTCATTTTAATGTTATCAGATCCCTCAAAGGAAGCCACCAAATGCTCGTGTTTGTGTGCATGGCATCTCAGTGCATTTGTGTGTATGCTGGCGATGATGCCCTTGTAGATTGCATGCAGAGAGCAATCTGCGTCGAGCAGACTTGCCCTTCGAGAGCGGATTATGGGATAAACAGAGTGGCAGGCTCCTGTCACCATAAATGCATACATGCACACACTCTGTAGGTACTTCTGCCGGCTACTATAGGACAGTTACAAGGTGGTGATCTGCTAAGAATGAGAACACTCGTTCTCATTTATCTGCAGCTGCACATGTGCTGACTGGCTGATTAGTTGTTTAATGTATTTACAGCCTGCAGCCTTGTTGTGATGGAGTAGGTAAATATACAAGGTAAATATTCTAATAATTAGGCCATTCATGTGGATATAATCCTTTAATTTATGATAAAACTGCCACAACAGGCATGTTCACCCCCACCACCATTCACACAGCCATCCTCAGATAAAGTCAAAGCCATACAGTATGTTGTCTTATATATGTCTACTGACATGAGCTCACACAGTTTGCTATGAACACACAGAGGCGTTCTCCTCTCTCATCCACTGTTGATCTCAAGGACACTCAGTCAACATTTACTAGAGCTTTGATGGCTTTACAGCCAACGTTATTACCGCCTGCCTTCCTCCTCCTCCTCCAACCTTTTCCCTCTCCACCTCTCCTCTCGTCATCAGCAGGTCTTAGTCTTTTGTATTATTGTGTAATTAACCACACAACAGGGAGTGGCCCAGCATCCAACTTTCAGCTCTGATTAGAAAGAGCAGGTCTCCAGCTCCAAGCCCAAACCATCTGCTCCTTGTTTTTAATTTAGGAAAGACTATTTAGAGGTTAAAGAAGGAAAAAAATATATATCTCATCCTCATTTTAGATGTTACAGCTCCAAATAGCTTAGACTCACACTTTCAAAACAACAGATGAACACTGCAGTTTTAATTAGTTTTGTGTAATTTATTTGATTGGGGGAAAACTACGGGAACTGCATAGTCTTTTTAATTTAACTTTTATCTGACTAGGAAAAAATGTTTTTGAAAGGAATAATCAATTTTGAGGGAGCGCTCTGTCATAAACAGCAGCACAACTAAAACGATGGAAAAACAAAAGCTCTATATAAGAAAGTGTTTAATACAAAAAATACAATCTCACACAATTAATCATTAATAAAAATGATCATGTTGTGGCGACTGAAACATGGAAACATGTACATCCACATTTGTCCAGTAAGTCACATGAAATTGCCATTAAAGTAAATATAAATTGTGACACACTTTAAACTATTTAACTGTTTACCACTGCAAAGTATAAGCAGGATTACTCACTAATGCCGAATTCCTTTTCCTTTTTTTTCCTGTCATGCATTTTCTGAAGCCACTGAGGCAGTGAGCCCTCCGCAGGCTGAGGTTTACTGCAGTAGCTGCCGGGACTCGCTGCTGCCTTACATATCAGAAGCAAAGCAGCAAGTTGCGTGCAAGCACGTCCATCAACCGTTAAATTTATTTTTTAATGTGTTTTTTCCTCATCCCTTTGTCCTGCTCTCATTTGCATTTGCTGTACTCAGGCTATGAATTTCTGAGTTGCTGTTTGTGGCTGTGTACCACTGAACCATGTGAGAGCAGTCCAACAAAATCCACTGTTATGCAAATAGTAATAACATAATGACCTAAGTCTAACTTGCAGCAAGTATAATGGGGCTTTCACATAATCGACATCACCCCTCTTGGACTCAGTTTTTGTTCGAGAAATGTCAACAGACACTTTTGGATATGACTGCTTGCAGCAAAGTGAGGCCGGGGTCTTCCTGTGGGAATGATGGTCTCGACTGCAGGTAAGAAACTTGGCAAAAACCATGCTTTTACTGATTCACTGACTCTTTTGCTAGATGTCAAATTTGACACAAAACACGGTTGTTATTCTTTTGCCACCAAGCTAATTATGAAGAATCACTCATTATCACATACCCATATGTGTATGGGTATGTGAAATACCCATACACATTTATTTTTAAGTTATATATGTTTTCTCTCGGTCCCATCATTAATGGAAAGAGCTGCCAGGGATGTGGGTACCACAAAATAAACCATGAACAACCATGACTGCTAGCCTGGCTGTGTTTCCCAGCTGTGAGCACCATTTCCCCAGGAAAACGAACACAGCGTCTGTTGCTCACACAGCCTCCAGGAAAGCACAGCAGGTATATCTGTCCACCACTTCACAAACACAGGCTGAGTTCCGACAGCTAACACATCCATCGAGCCCTGGGCAGAGCCATTGGACCAGGACAGCTCTATGAGCACAGAGTTCTGCAGAGACAGAGACTTGGAGGTAGCAAAGAGCAAGTTAGATGTGGGTGGAGAAAGTAGCACATCCGTAGGTGCCCATTTTTTGAATGAGGAAGTAGTTAGATAATTATGCACCATGCAATATTAAAGCCATGAGAGGGTTTTTTTTTATGACAAAAACTTAAAAATACACAATATTCTGCAGAATTTTTGAGTTTTACAGGGTTTCTTAGATGTGGACCTGAGAAGCCAGGAAGCATCAACCTTCCAACAACATCAGCTGATGTTATTATTTACATTGTTAGAAAGTCTGATTAGTCATCTTAATCAGCTTTCATGCAACGAGCAACACATAAACTAGTGGTCCAGAAGTTTCAGCATCCATTTAATGTAATTACTATTTCTGAAACCTTAATTACAATTAAAATGGAACGAATTTTGAAATGGAAGAATGAATTTATATAGAACAGGCAGGACAAAGGTGGGGGTGGTGTTGCAAAATATGTTGATCTGAATTCTAAATTTAAGGTGGTAGGTACTATGACGGAAGTGGTGGACAGCCTTCTTGAATGTCTCACAACACAGATCAGTATGGATAAGAAAAAAGAGATCATTATTACTTGTATATATAGCGCTTCAGATTCTATAAGTTCAGGAAATGGACGGAAAAAATGTTAAAAAAACTGGGTTACAATTTGGATATAATATTGGCATACTTAATCCTAAAGATATTGAAGATTTTTTTTAATACAATTCATAATTTGAGTCCCTTGCCTATAGTCACTAGACCCAGTAGAATAACGTCTCATGGTGCCACCCTGATAGATAATATGTTTACCAGTGTAACAGAACACAAGACAATAAACAGGCTGTTAATCAGTGATTTTACTGACCATTTTCCAGTATTCACAGTATATGACAATAATGGTAGAATTGAAATAAGGGAACATAAACAACATAGGAGAATTAGCACAGAGGAGGTAATAGCTACTCTGAAAGATTAGTTATTTGCACAGGACTGGGATGCAAAATATAAGGAAGCAGATGTTAATAATGCATACAATAAATTGACTACATTTACTTCATTACATGATAAGCACTGTCCCATTAAGAAATATAATAAAAAAACATAGTACATAAGAACAGTCCATAGTTGACTAATGGTTTAAGAAATGCCTATAAAAAGAAATAAAATGATCTACAGGATCTTCATAAAGCAGAAAACAGTAGATGCAAAGATAAATATAAAAAAAATAAGAATAAGTTAACTAATATTAAAAGATTTAGTAAAAAGGAATGTTAGGAGAAGAAATTGGAGGACATTAAAAATAATATTTTAGGGATATGGAAAATACCAAACAATATTATTAGAGATGGTGCTGGACAAAACAATCTACCTAAATACTGTATTTTGTAATAAATGATATTGAGAGTTACAATATGGACGAGATTGTAAGCAGTTTTAATCAGTTCTTTGTAAATGTCAGCCCTGAACTTGCAAAAAAGTATCCTGAATTCAGGACCTGGTGGTGACTATGGATAAACTAATAGAAAGTAGCTCCCTCTCAATGTTTTTAAAAGCAGTTAAGAAAAACAAAGTAAAAAAAGTGTAAAAGTAAAACGTCTATAGACTACAAAAGCATTAATATTGCAGTAGCTAAGCAGGTCATTGAGGGGATATCGAAGCCAAAAACTCATATTTGCAATTTGTCTTTTTAAACCAACATATTTCTAAACCAGATGAAAACTGCTAAGGTCATTCCACTATATTAAACTGAGAACAAAAATTCAATTTTACTGCAACTCTCAAAAATATTGAAAAAGCTTTTCAACAACAGACTGGATGTAATTTCTTTTGTAAAAACAAACAATTTTCTGAGAATCTGTATGGGTTTAAGACAAACAGATCAACAATGAAATAAATGTAAGTAATCACAGATGCAATAGGAGTGTTCATTTATCTCAAAAAAGCATTTGACACAATCAACCAGAACATATTGTTTTAAAAAAAACTGTGATATAAGGGGGACTGGTATTGGACTGGATATATCTGAAAGAACGACAACAGTTTGTAAAGCTGGGTAATCGTTGCTCTAGAAGTTTGGACATTAGTTGCGGTGTTCCCCAGGGGTCCCTATGCAGCTCCAAATTGTTTATCCTTTATACCAATGATATGTGTAAATTGTCTGAGTGGTCAAAATTTTACGGATAAAACAAATATTTTTGGTTCAAGTGAAAGTATTGATTAAGTGGAAACAGATATAAACAAAGAAATGAAAAAAAATGAAAATGTGGTTTGACTGGAACAAATTATCATTAAATGTAAGTAATACTAAATTTTTGTTATTTTACAAAAGCACAGTGAACACAAAGGTGTGAAAAGACTTAGATGGAGTTGAAATTGAAAAGGTTTCGGAAGCATATTTCTTGGAGTTACAATAGATGACAAGCTGAGTTGGAAACCGCACATCAAACATGTACAGTGCAAAGTTTTAAGAAGCATTTCAGTCATACACACATCAAAAAAATAAGTGAAACACACTTCACTTCGAAAACTTTAGTGTTCGCTGGTTTTGCCTTATTTACATAACTATAAAACTTTATTCAAGTTACTTAATATCCTGCAGAAAAGAACAATAAGAGCTATTCACAAGATCAGCTACTTGAAACACACAGATCCACTTTTTATAGTCAAAATGACTGAAATTTGTATCTTACAAACAACAATCATCATGTATAAGGCAAAAAACAGACAATTACCACAAAGTCTGAATGGAGGTTAACTATTAAGAAGGGAACATAAATTCAAAATCCTAAACATACGAACAACTTTGAAAAGTTTCTGTATTTCTGTAACTGGTGTCAAGCTATGAAATAACCCAATATCAACCAGTTCAAGAAAATGTACACAAACATGCTGTTTCTTGGGTATAATGGCAATGATCATGAATGATTCTTGGTGATTATTTAACATTATTATTTCCATTACTCCTTAATTGTTATGACATGAAACTGAGAGATGGAGAAGTCTATGTGTATGTATGCATATGTATATATGTTAGTTTTTATTTTTACAAAAGGGTGGGAGCCAATAAGCTATGCATCTTCTCACTCCTTTTTGAATATGTTATGTTTTTTGTGTTTTTATTTTGCTTCTAAAAATTTATTGTGTATTATGCTGTGCAAAGAACTTGTTTAGTAGTAATTGGGAAGCCCAGTATTATCTGCATAGTTGGAATAAACAATACAACCAGTGTGATTGTGTCGGTCACTCTAACATGTACAGCACAGCACATGGAGTTAGGTCTCAGATTCTGGATATATAGGATGGCCAGTGGCTCAAGAATGTCATTCTCATATGTCTGTCTATTATTTAGGTGTCAGTCAGGTCATACCTATATAACTGGTACACTCTTTATTCTTGCAGCACTTAAATTTTAAACAAGAGCGAACACCAGCAGGAGAATATTGCAGGGGATTTTGGTACATTTCTTAGGGGTACTAACCACAAGTTCAGTAGTGTTGCCCATTCTACAGGATAGGCCTGACAAAATTAGTCAGACTTTCCAATGATGTATAATACAAGACCAACTGGTATCATCAACCACTCACAAGTTCTCTTACTTGTGCAAAGTTTATAAAATATTGCATAAATTCTTATCAATATACCAAAAAAGATTACTGCGTTCTTTAAAGGTATTTTCTTTGATTACTTGAAAAAATACTTGTTCCTTTAGAAGGTAGTTTTAACTTAGTATAAAAGGTATGTAACTCCCCCCTCTTTTTAATTTTTTGTTCTTTATTTTGATTTTTTACATTATTGTGTCACCTACGTTGACCATTCTTATTAAATGAAAATGAATAATTGAATGAATGAATGAATGAATGAATGAATGAATGAATGAAAATGAAAATTACTTTTTTTAACCTAGAAGGAAATTGCAAAACTGAAAATAATAACAAATAATTATAATAAAAATAATAATAAATTATAACTAAAATAAACATGTCTGCTGAGAAAAATTATTTGAAGCATTGATCATACTGTTTCTTTTTTATATATTTTTGTACACAAAAGTTTACATGAGAAAAAACATGACTGTAATCTCAATTTCAAGACTGAGGTGGTTGTTTATATTGTATAATTTCTCTTTGGTTTGTTGAAAACTTGCCTGCTGGCTAGAATACAGATTTATCTACCCCAGCATTTACTGCTCTGAGACATGCACATCTGGCCATATGAACCCATCCAAAACCTCGACCTAGCCTCTACACCACATCGCACTCAGTGGACCCAATGTGATCACCTTCTTATTGGTGACAAAGACAGAGAAGAAGAGGGGTGACAATTCGTTTAATCCCATCATGAATGCTCTTTTTCTCTCTCAGGGTGATATTGAAAAGATGCTCCAGGCTTTTCCCGAAGCAAAGCACCAAGCGGATAGGCCCCTGGGAAATATTTTATTCAGTCAACGCCAAATTTTGTAGTCTGCTCACACACACATACAAACTGCATTTCTCTCCTATATTTCAGCTGGAGCATGAATTTTCATATCCAGTATAGAATGGTGTTATTCTAGAAAGCAGTAACTTTGAAAATGAAAGCTGAAGGTTAGCTCAACCACTTGAGCCCTTAATGTTCCCATTGTTCCCCTTAAATTTCATTTCAAGGGGCTTTGAAGATAGATAAAACACTTGACAAAATCATTCATACATGCCCTATCTTCCCATTCAAGCGATTTTGTGAAGCTACACCCATTATCTGGGGAAAGAGGACGTGTACGACTTTGAACGCACATTCAAAAACCAACCTCACACATGCAAAGCTGCTCTCTTAGCATTACTCTTGCTCTCTGTCTCTCATATGCAGGGATCAAGAATAACATTGCAAATAAACAAAGAACTCACACTTGATATGTCTTGCCATCTTACCTCATTAACTGCACATGTATTTTGATGCACCTCGTCTTATTACAGCCAGAGTTTCTCTCTAAGGTTAATGAAGTGGAAGTCCCCTGATAATATGTGGCCCTTGAACATGTTTTTTCAGATATTTGTGCTGTGTTTTGCATTGTTTGCTCTCCTTCTAGTACTTCAAGTAATAGATGCCATATTCCATGGAGCAATATTTACTTTTCCTTAACCACAGTGGAGCTTGAGAACAATATAATCTTCTAATTTTATAGGTAATCTGTGAAGAAATGTCTCCTTTATAAGCTGCCTGTCATCACTGCAGCTACAACCCTGGGTGTTGCATTCCTCCATGGACTGTTTTCCCACTTCTGTTTTGCATGTGCTGCATAAGTTACTGGCAACGATTACGAAAAAAAAAAAAAATCCTTTAACATTGTTTTTTATTAATCTGGTGCCATGTTATGAAATAAAACTATGAAATACCAAATATTGGAAATTTTCCGGCTATCTTTGACTCTTCTAAGTAGCCATCATTGGCTTCAATGACAGTTTTGTTTAATTTTGGGAAATCTTAAGCAGTGTCACAAACTGATAATCTGGTAGGTTTTTGAGTGATCTGGTCAGAGTTTATTGGTAGAATTAACTTAATTAGAATTAACTGTTACCCAGTCATGAATCTTAAGAAAGTTTGGAGAACACATCAAAGACTGTAGTGATAAATAAGGACCAACCCAGTTAGGGAAGAGAAGGTGCCTGGTGAGAGTTACCAGTCAAATTAAAAATCTATGTAAATAAAATTCAGCAGCAGCAATTGTTTTACAAAGGTCACTTTATTTGTCCCCCTTGGGAGAAATTTTGCTTAGACAAAAACAGCACACTTGGATGAGAATTTGTATTTCTATAAAATATGTTTGATCAAGAATGAGAGTGGTGCATTGCGGCATCACGTGATCTGGCCTACACCATACTTGATTGGTTTCAGATGAGACCTGCAATTAAAAATCTTATCATTTCAGTACCAGGTGATGGCACAATGAAGGATGAAATTGGTTTAGTGTGGACAGCAGTCAAGTCAATTTAGCATTATTTTTGTCATGCCAATTCATGAGTCATCTCAAGGTACCTTTAAAGCTGCAAATACCTTGAGGTATTTTACTGCATGCAGTTCAATCCAGTGCACTTTAATCAAATCACAATTGAAATAAAATTATTATATAATCTAAAGTAGTTTTATGTCTGATAACATGATTTAAATAAACTCCCATTATTTCAACAGCATAACTAGTATGAATCTGTGAAAGGCTTGCTGTGTGTGTTATTCATCCTTTTGTTTTTCTTCTGCATGTAAACCTACAGTTAGACTTTAAACAGAAAGGATTACTGTCTAAATCAAGCTTATGTTTACACACATCAATGAGCATTGAGGAAAAATGGAGACGGGTTCTCTAAATCCTGACATATCCTCTTTAAATGTTGTTGTTTTTCAGAGATTCCAAGCAATCTGACCTGTTGATTGGTGAGAAAGCAGAGTGAACCAATTTCCTGGAAGGATGAACTGTATCTTCTCATAATTGTAAAAAAAATCACACTGCAATCAGAGCGAAAGCTGCTCCACAAAAAAAAATGGGAGCCAGAACTCATTGCTTTTTGGTGCAAGCGATGAGGGATAGAAGAGGCGAAGAACAAAGGCGTAACAACCAGACAGAAAGAAAAACAAGGGCTGAGTGTGGATTGGCATGAAAGCTGTTTTCGTTTTTGTCCAGACATTTTTACTCCAAAACACCCCTCAGGTGCTTATTATGAAGCACAGAATTACCTAATGTGCTCATTTCTGTTGTTAATGCAGCAGACATAGAGGAAGACAAGCTATAGTTCTCCAAGGGAAAGTGTACACCACAATAAGACCTGTAAGCACAATTTAAGTAATTAGATGGTGAGGCAGCAATTAAGGCCCCTCATGTGGACACCAGCCAGCATGCAAATACACACTCCAACTGGACAGAAATGAAGAAAACATGGAATTTGTGGTCCATTTTTCTAAAATGGTTCTAGAGGATTATGGAAATGGCAATCAAAAGTCCATTTTAATTACTAATTTCCTTACTGCTCGTCTCCCTCCACCCTGCCATGCCCTTTGAACTTGTTCCCTCAAAGTCTAACTAACAGTGAATGATAACTTGAGTACAATTTTAACACCCATGCTGTTCTCAGCAGGTGGCTACTCATCCGCTCAGTTTGAGACGAAAGATGGCGTGATGGAAATTTGTAACAGGATGTAGGATAGTGAAGAGGGGAGGAGCGATGAGAAAAAAAAAGATAAAAAATAGAGAAGCACAATGACAAATAACGATGGGGGGGTTGTGGCTGCATGATTTAAAACAGGAACAGAGAAGCAAAGCCAGAGGTGCAAACGAGAAAAAAAAAAAAAAAGGAAAAGAGGGAGAATGTGTGGGGGGGTAAAGAAAGGAGGAGACAGGATGGAAGTTTCTGTGGGTGTGTGATTTATACCTGGGGAGCTTTGTGTCTCCCTATGAGGCTGCTTGCTGAGTTCTTAACCTGAGAGGCGGAAGACAGGGAGGATTATAATCACCCTGCTATGGTACCTATGTGGAGCTTACAGATGAAGGGTGGAATAAAACCAGATTAAAACAATGGAAAATATCTTGAAAGAGTGAAACTTTTTCCTGTTGTGTTTAAAAACTGCTTGTTGTTATCTTACTTTTAAATGTTGCAATCAATGTGAAAAACACTGAGAAATGATTTTCTGCCATTCGGTCTATTTTCAGACTTCAGATGGATTTGCAACTCGTCAGAGGAAAAAAGTGAAGGATTAAAACAAAAGACGTTTTTGCAGCGAGGGACTCGGCTCATCCCCTCTGCTGATATATTATTAATACAGATAGATCAAACACAACTTTGTGTTAGATGTGCTGATTTGTTTCTAGGAAGTCTAAGTGATGTATATGCAGGAAAAACATGATGTCCTTTTAATTTTCTTCCATTTTTCCCCTGTAAAATTACTCCCATTTACTCATCATTACCTCATGTAATTTATGGCTTTTGAGTCACTGACTGTATCATCAGATTTCTCATTTTATGTAATATTCCAAAATGACTTCTTCAAGCAGTAATTTAACATTTTAAGTAGTATGTTACTGGCTTAGAGATCGGTTCATTCTCTTATGGCAGTTTTCTGTATGTGCAACCACATCAAGCAGGCTCCAGACTCCACTTAGCATAAATACTGGAAATAGGAGCAGCTACACTGTTAAAATACTATAACCAATTTAAAGCTCACTCATGTGCTGAGTCTATATACTGTATATTTGTATTTTATTTTATTTTGCTTTTTTATTTTTATCCCAGGGGTACCTGGGAGTAAAAATAGTCGTTTTTATCCAAACAACTCACGAAAAAGGGTCTTGACTACAAATCTTACAACAAGCTTGCATTATGTAGAGAGATGATACCACACATTGATTGTCCAGCTCATCTCTCTCCACAGTGGGGACTTTTTTTCTTTTTGGTCTTTGCATTAATAAATATTTGAAAAAAATATTTCAAAAACTATCCAGAAGTTCTTAACAACTATAATGATACTTTCTACCTGTATATGGCGAAGAGGAGTGGAGAGGTTGTTTTTTTGGGAAGTAATGGGATTATACAGAGCAACAACACTACAGCTAGGCTAAATCAGCATCTGCCGTGCATCCTGTCTCTTCTCTGAGTTCTGTCCAGTCAGTAAGAGTCATTCCAACATTTACTCTTGATCTGTCACTTCCTCCAATAATGTCCTCTTGTGTTTCCTTGCTGAATCAGTCATGGTGCATGCTCTAAACAGCCATCGTGTTGATATCCAGTTGCTGGCATGTGATGCAGTGTCATAAACACAGCTGTCACGCAATACCTCGGGCTGGAAGAAAAGTCGCAAAGTGCAGTTTTTCAGCCTAAGAACTCTGACAGCAATGACAGTTCTAGGATTTTGCATAGTGAATGTCAGTCTGCCATGAAAATTAGATGGTTGGGTTGTCTGTTTCAGCTCTGTGAAACTGTCATGAACCTTGATTTGTCAAGTTTCTCTTTTGTTGTAGGGCACAAATGTAAATGCATATCACACAGGATATCATGATGAGGGATTATCAGCTGCCTATTTATGCTCCCTTTATGTACATAAAAAGGTATGTTTCTTTCAAACATCACTATACCCTCATACTTTCATGCATCCCTTGCATTGGTGTGGTTGTTGGGCATTGCATCCACCAGAGTGCAGGGCAGAATGTCAGCTATACTGCTCATCACTCAGCAGGAATACGGGGACATTTAGAGCACATTTTGTTGTGGCGAAAAAAAGTTATTGGCTAAAATACATCAGTTATTTTGTGCCTACAGTATATGTAGTGTTGTTGGCTATGGACCAGAGAAGGATAGTTTTTCTAGAAATTAGCATTATTATATCTGTGATGCAGTGAATCCCTGTTTTAATTCTTACTTAAATTGCAGCAGAATAATACTAAAACAGTTTGGCTGGTGTGGGTAGGCGCTTAAACCTTCTCAGATGATCAGATTCATTCTTTGTAGCTTGAAGGGCTAAGTTAATGATCTTGCACTGTGGCTGTTATGGGGCTGCAACCAGAGAAATGTGCTGTAGAAGATTCAAAGCTGTACTGTACAGGTTGGGCAGCTGATTAGACACAAAGGCAGTGACTGGGGGATACTCAGTGTATTGATTTTGTGCAGGATCAACACCCACACATGGCTTATTTTAAATCTGGTATTTAGTCCAGCTAAACCTTGTACTCTCTACTTATTTAAAATTAAATGAAAATTAAATTAAATGAAAAGTACTTTATCAGTTACAGAGTGTTGTAGCATCTGGCTCAGATATATGAGGTTCATCCTCTGCAGGACATATCCATCATAAAACACCATGTTTTTATATTCTTTTGATTTTGAAGCTTTTTATTTACTTGGTTATTCTAATTGTGTGTTTGACTGATTGGTCAATAACAGTGTGTGTGTATTGTTTTATTATTATTATTATTATTATTATTTTTATTATTAGTTTGTTTTTTGTTATCTGTGTGTGACATCAATAGAAACTGTCAACTGTATGTTGGCTTCACCGCAGTTGTCCAAAGCTAGGTACATAGGTACTATACAGCTCCCAGTATGCATGCTGTTGGAGGGACTGTGTAGCTGTCCAAACTAACTTCCTTATTATGAATAAATTGAAAACAAAAATTCAATTTTTTTACTTAGACCATAGCTAACCTGCCGCTGGCTGTAGCCTCATAAACTGACAGACATGGTTTCAATTGTCTCATTTAAGAAGCATGTTATCTATGACAGGAAATATTGGTCAGAGAAGATATCAATTGTTTGATTCAGCCAAGAAAATCACTGTTGAATTGTATGCTTTATGTCACACAAGAGACACACACAGCAGCAAACTCAGTTACGTTATGCTGGCAAATATCCAAGATTATTTTTGTTGCGGTAATATCTCCTGTCACGGATGGATAGTGGTCTGTTTACCTTGTTAAAATAAAAAATAGCCCTTGTGTTTCATTTACAGCAGAGTAAAGAAGCCATCCACTGTTGTTCCATAACTGTGTTTGCTGTGAATTTGCTTTTGCGAAACTGCAATGCATCAAGCTAAATTGCCTTGCATTGCTGGATAGAAAGAAATGCTCGCAGTGAGATAGCACTGACTTTCCAAGCAGAAAGGCAAAGCACATGCACATGCCAATATAGTTTGCGTGCATTTCTCACACACAAATGGACAAGAGTAAACATACATGCTGTGCAGTATCCAATTTCACACACTGATAATTCCTCTACACTAATACAACTTAATGGTCTCACACTGATTATTACTGATGAGATTTTATGCTATAGAATATGCTTGATGGGCAGAATGTGTTCATTGAGGGGCCACATTAAGCTGCTGTTATACACAATTCTGAGTTTTTACATTAAAATGTCTCCATATCCATGCACGTGTAGCCTTTTCTTTATGACTTACATTTCAAGATGCTGTAAGTCAGTATAAGTAGCCCCTTTGCTGTTAATATGTCAGTGCTCCTCTGTCATCCTACATTACCCATAATTACCCACATGAAAGAGACAGTTCACATCCCTGGGGACAGATGCACACATCATAGAGACAAAATAGAGTCTATGAACATGCAAACAGTGTATCCTCTTAATTACAATCTCCTTTAACTGCATCATATGCACTACAAGAAAATACAAATTAATATAGCTGGCGGCCATCTCATGCAGACATTGCCACTTCAGGCACTGTAGCTTACTGATTGGTTTTCTCATCTCAAATTTTTAAACAAAATGATAGATGATAAAGCGTGTTGGTGTTTAAGTGTGTTAGCATGCTCAGATGACACTGTATGGGGCAAAATATTAGATCAGTTTGCATAAATTTAGACCCAAACTGCTTTACAGGCTGTCTTCAGAGTAATGCATGCAATTAATGAGCTATGGTTTAAAGAGAGAAAAGCAAAAGAGCCAAAAAGAAAGTTCACTCTAGCAACATACGAAAGAATAAGGCTGCGAATCCTGATACTTGGCATGTAAGGTAGAAAACATGATTATCAATATTAAATACCATATTAGTATGAATGTAAAACTACTAAGAAAGCATTAAAGCTCACATCTACTGCTGCATATTTATCAGGGATATTTATCTTCTTCATATTTAAAGCCTATTCTTCTATACAGTAAAAAAAAATAATTAATTCTCCCATTAAAGCAGCCCACGTTTCTGTAGCTTGTCGCTCACTCACATATTTAAATATACTCTTCTGTCTCATTCTTGGAAGCAGATGGAATACTTTTTTCTGGCTGTTGGCATTTTTTACTTTCCTTTAGAGCTCATATTTCCACCAGCAGTTTAATTCAGTCAGCAGCCAACTTTTGCAGTTATAATGTCAGGATATTCTTTAAAGTATTTTTTTTTTTTTTTTTAATGACTTTTTTAAACAGAAACCAGTATGGTCCTTACCATAAGTTATTAGAGGTGCTCTATAGCCTTGTTTCCACCAATGGGTGCAGATCGGACTACATTTTTTTGCATTTTCACACACAAGAACTGGGAGTGGTACCCTAATATCCAACCCGACTCGTCCTACTTTTATGGTACCCTTCCGTTGGGGTACCAATCTAACCGATACGACCTAAAAAGGTAGAGCTTGACACACTACAATCCGTTGATTGGGTGAAAAAAAAAAGTCACTTCCTGTGCAATCTGGCATAAAAAAAGCAGGAATGGCTCTTTGTTTAGAGCAACAGATTTCCTTTTTGTTGACTGAATCTCAGTTTAACTCATTCCTACATGTATAGGCTCAACAAGACTCAAATGGGTCTATAGGAACTCTGCAGCATCAACTGATGAAACCGATGTTAAAGTAACTCAAAGACGTTTGAGCAGTTAATTCAGTTAAACTTAGAGTATACAATGATTCACACAGAGAAAATTAGAAGCAGCTAATTTTTAAAAAATAGTTTCACATATTTCAGAGTCATAGTGTTAGATACACTGTGTCAATAAATTGATTCCTCTCCCGTGGATGTGTACAGCGATAAGGACTGTGGTCTCACCATGAGGTCAGGTTGAACTCTAGCTGTAGCTTGATTCAGCTGTGTATGGAACTGTTATATGTTAACCAAAGCAACTTAGTTAATGTTTAGATTAGAAACAAATGCTTGGGTTTTAACATCAGCCCAGTTATCATGACATGTAGATGCCTACCTTTACAAAATAAATAAATAAACATAATTGCAAATATATTTGTTTTCCAGAAATGTGAACTGGGTAGAGAAATTGTCTCAAATTACAAATATAAACAATTAGTGAGACCTGTCAGAGTTTTCTCTTAGGCAAAAAATTCTAACTTGATGGTGACAACATGATGTCATGAATAGAAAATGTCTTGAACAGAGCTGGTTATTTTAAAGATTTTTGACAGATGACCTTCAGTAAACTTTAATAAATCAATTCAACACGTAAGTAAGTAAGGCAAGTCCTAAGGAGTCAGCTCAATGGCAAAAACAAGGTCCGGGCAATTAACAGCTATGCCCTGCCGGTCATCAGATACCCTGCGGGAATAATAAGCTGGCCAAAGGAAGAGATTCAGACCACAGATGTGAAAACACGAAAGCTCCTGACCATGCATGGAGGGTTCCACCCCAAATCCAGCACCCTGAGACTGTACACTAAGCGCAAGGAAGGAGGCAGAGAACTAGTGAGTGTCAGAACCACTATCCAGGATGAAACATCCAACATCCTTGAATACATCAGGAAGATGGCCTCAACGGACGAAGTGCTCGTTGAATGTCTCAGGCAGTGGAAAACAGATCATGTGGTGATGAAGGAACCGTCATGGGAGGAAAAGCCCCTCCATGGGATGTACCACCGACAGATAACTGAAGTGGCTGATATAGAGAAATCCTACCAATGGCTAGAAAGGGCTGGACTGAAAGACAGCACAGAGGCACTGATCATAGCTGCACAGAAACAGGCCTTCAGCACCAGAGCAATAGAGGCCCAGATCTACCATACAAGACAAGACCCCAGGTGCAGACTGTGCAAAGAGGCCCCTGAGACAATCCAGCACATAACTGCAGGGTGTAAGATGCTGGCAGGGAAAGCCTACAAGGAGAGTCATAACCAAGTGGCTGGTATAGTGTACAGGAACATCTGTGTGGAGTACAGACTGGAAGCCCCAAGGTCAAGGTGGGAAACACCTCTGAAGGTGGTAGAGAATAACTGAGCAAAGATCCTGTAGGACTTCCAGATCCAGACCGACAAAATGGTAATCGCAAACCAGCTGGACATTGTGGTGATGGACAAACAGCAGAGGAAAGTTGTTGTGGGGAATAAATTGAATGATTCTCCCTAAGGTTTAGTCTGATATTTTAACGCTGGCTGGTAAGGAGCTTTGGGGTCTTTTGAGCCACGCTTTGTCTGTTCCCTCCCCTAGAGACCTGTTTGCCATGGGTGACCCTACCAGGGGCATAATCGTCAGGACGCACAAGCTCCTCCATCGCGGTAAGGTGGCTGCTCAGGGAGAAGCCACATCGCCCATCGCTACTACGGTTTGGATGGTTTAGTGAGGACATCGGCCCACCAGGGTCAAGGTTTTCATAGGTGAATCTTATCATTAACGGTCGAGCCCCCGCAGAGCCAACCGCTCAGGGCTGGTCATCTGAATGGTACAACCCTGGACTCACAAAGGGGCGATCTGGGCGTCCCAGGCATCCTTTCCCTGTTTTCCCCCCTTTGTCCCGAACAAACTCTGTACAACTCTTAGCGGTGGATCACTCGGCTCGTGCGTTGATGAAGAAGGCAGCTAGCTGCGAGAACTATTGTGATTTGTATTGCTTTTAACTTATGTAATATTTATGAAATCAAGTCTTTTTCCACAAGCTCATGTAGTTACAGTAAAATTAAATTGATCAAGTTCATAAAGGTTCGACAAACTAAAACCATTTTAGTTTATTGTACTCTATTGTTCAAATGAATAAAATTTTTATTTTTGCATCAATTATTTACATAGAGCAAAATAGTTAGATTTTACAGTACAGCTGTTTGACGAGGTCAGAAATAAAACTTGATTTCTGTATCACAGCTACACATTTTAAACATTTATTAACTTGCAGATAATTTGCATAATACACTGATATAACAGTAAGAGCATTTTATATTTGCCTTACTCCTTTTTTCTTTTTGTCATTGTTAAGCTTGCCATTATATTACATATGGTATTTTATTTTCCTCCCTGGCATGATTCTTTTATGAAAAAAGATGTCAGACATGACACTTCCAATGTTTATTTAAAACTGGCTGCGTATTTCCCAGCTGTTACCCATATTCAAGCGAGCTATGACTTGATTCGTTGCAGTGTGGTGACTTGCTAATGTTGTTTTTATCTAAATCACTTTTTCCACACTGAATGTGGTGAAAAAAATAATTGCTTAGCTGAACCTCGAAGCCACCTCTGCTATACTTCGTAAATGTTTTAAAAAGATTGCAGTTTATATAGAAAAAAAAAAAAAGTTAATATCCAGGAGTTCAGACAGCAGCTGATACATGGGACAGCTCTGCTTCTTACTAATTTTGTGTGGGGTTTAGAACCAGTTAAAAAAGTGTCCACTCAAAATCAGGACAGGTCTCTGGCTGTTTCTTCTAAAAAAAATTTAATGTTCAATAGTAAGTGAGTAAGCGTGCTTTCTTTAAACTGCTGAATTTAAAATAAATGATAGTTCACAACTGATGACAGCAGCTCAATTTAACTGATATAATTTCCAACTTATGCAGTTCCAACTGTTTTGTCATCCTTTGATGTGAAGTTCAAAGGGTTGCAAAGCTGTCAATGAATGTCCTCAGACACATCAACCCCAATAAACTATGAGCTGAAAGCGAGGCAGACAAGATGTTCTGTTTCTCAACTACACAAGACCAAATAGACATTTTAGAGCAAGAGATGTTAGGCAGCGCAGCCTTGGAGCAATGTGTTTTAGGGCCAGTTGGAGGAAAAACATGGATGGTTACAGGCTGGAAATAAAACACGGTCAGACAGCTCAAGGTCCAACACACATGCTGACAAACAAACTCACACACAATGACAGAGGGAAAAGGCAGAAGATGGATGGTCAGGTCAGAGTGATATGACTGCAGAGTGGTGAGGGAAGATAAGCAAGAGACAGATGGGCTTCCCCTCTACTAGCCGATTGATGAGTAGGGGTCTTGGGAAGGGGAGAGGGTAAAATGAGGGTAGCAATAGAAAAAAAAAAATGAAGGCTATGGTGAAAAATCACTTATTAAAGGCTACCTGGGATGCCGGGAGGTTGAAAAAAATCTCTTATAAAAACAAAGGCTGTGTCATAAATGAACAGCTACTGTAATTTGTTTGTTAGCTTGAGTGTAGTGTTTTCAGATGCAACAAATTACAACTTGCAGAAATATTTGCGATGCTAATTACACTTCCTCAGCTTGTAATTCTATCACTGAAACAGCTGTAATCATTCAAATAGCTTGCGGTGTTCTGCACTGTTTGTTATCATATCTCATTCACTCACAGCAACAAAACCTGTGCTACTGGTGCTGTGACCTGCTGATCTGTGAAACATCTGCTATGACTGCTGCATGTCAACAACAAGCCCAACTCACAAAAACAGAAAAGACATGAAATTTTTTATTCTATTGTTTTGCATATAATCACACAAACAATTTGCTTTGAGGTGATGGGTTAAATTATAAGCTTTGGATTATTGTGCTAGCTCTATGACCTATGGCACATCTGTTTCCCACTCCTGCAGAACACTGAAAAACATATGCAGAGGCAGCTGCTCTGTTCTGAATATATGGCTTAATCTCACTACATCACCTGCAAGGTTCTGTACTTTATATATTTTGCAGCAACTCATCATTGCTGGAGACGTGCAGAGCATGTTTTTTATCGGATTGTCAAATCATCAGAATTCCATTTTGTAATGGTTTCTTGCTGGTAGAAATGGGCTTGGATGTAAAAGCAGTGCTACTGTTACTGAGGGTTTTGTCACTGTGCTGGGAAGCTAACCCAGCATTTTTATTTCTCTCTCTCTCTTTCTGCAAGTGAGTCTCTACAAAACATGAAATTTCAAAGTCAGCAGAAGAGTAAAAACGTATGAAAAAGTTGTCTGACTTACAGTTTTAACACCCAGCACATTTTATAACTGTAAAAAGTGAAAAGTAGTTGAATAAAGAAAAGTAAACCCTAATAAAAGGTATCGTACAGTTGATGCCACTACTTAAATATCCCTAAAGGTCGTCTATGCTCCACTACAGTATTCCAGTTGTTGTTTTTTGCTGATATTGTGTATTATATGAGTGTTTCACTCAGTGATTAACATACACTGAATGCCGCATTTCTTTCAGTTTTTCCCAAACTGTACAAAGTCCTTACCATCTGTAAGCTGTCCATTTTAGCTCAAGCTGAAAACAAAACAGCAGATCACCAACACCTCATACCAACTGTCAAGCACAGTGGTAACTGAGAGGTTTTTGTATTTTTTGTAGCCACAGGACCTGAACACCGTGCAATCATTGAGTTGGCTGCAAACTCCTCCGAAGTATTCTAGAGTTGAATGTGAGGCCATCCGTTCAGGAGCTAAAGGTTGGCTCACATTAGGTCACGCTCTAGAATGATCTGGAAAATGTAAATCTACATTAGAATGGCTTTAAAAAAATCAAGGTGATACAGTCAAAATTCCAGACTTCAACCTGGTTGACATGCTGAAGCAGGACCCAAGAGAACTGTGCACAGACCTGCCTGCAAATCTCAATGAACTGGCAAAATGTAATTTTTGTTAGATAATGTATATTGTTGAGTGTTGTTCATCTGAAGTTGTATTAACCTCAGTCTAAGACCTGGTAAGAACCAGATTATTTTTCTATTATTACTTGATATGTGGCACCCTAGCAATGAGCGAGTGTGTTTGTTTTTCAGACAAGTGCATGTGGCAGTGCAATAAGCCAGCCAGTGATGGTTTGTGTGGATTAAATGGTAGGTGCATTTCGCCTGTGTGGCCCTCAGTTGTTTACTGGCTTCCTAAATTAGGTTAAAGAAAAACTCCCTTAAGATAACCCAGAAAAATGGTCCAACAGGCTCAGTTTTGTGTTTGGGTAGATAAACTAAATAGATTAAAATGTGCTCTGTTGGATGTGGAAATAGGCTCAATAGTTTAACGCATTTCAACAATACCTAAACATAGCAATATGAAAATATGTTAATGTATGCTTTATGAAACACTTTTTGAAATAAACGCAATTTTGATTTCTTCTCAAATTGATTTTTCAAAGGTATGTATATATAAATCGTTGGCCAGTCTCATTAATAATGTAGAAATCTTTGTACAATGTTTAAATGTTAATATCCAAAGTAAACCCAGGACCTGAGTTATTACAGAGTGTGGCATCTATTTTCTGTCACCTGAATGCACCAGATGCGTTGTGGTTATTTACTCCTGTGAAGATTATTACATTATTGACTGCCAGTGGGGAGTACTTAACCACTGCACCCTTCCAACAGAGTGCAAATAAGATTGTCTTTTTCCAGATTAAGCATACGAATTACATTGAAGCTTGAATTTCTGTCTTCTAAACTGAATTATTCTTTTAATATTTTATTTCTTTGTCTCCATTCTCTTTAACTTTTTTGTCTCTGTTCTTTTTAAAATGATTACTCTTTTCTGACCATTTCTGTCTTACTCTGCCTTGAGGACAATATGTCCCTGGATGGGAAGTACCTTCTATGATGAGGCCAGATTGCAACATCCTGCTTCTCAAAGGACTCCGCTGGCGAATCCTGTACTGTATTTATTCCTTTTATGTGAGTTAACTTTCTCTTCTGTGTTACAGTAAAGTTAATTTCAAGCTGTTCTGATTTCTAAAAGCCTTCTGCACCACGAAGGAATGAAAACAACAATGTTTTCTTGAGTCTGGAGGGTGAGCCTCTCCCTGGCTTTTCTCTCCTCAGATGACACACTAATCAGAGCCTCAAAAAGTGGACGCCAGTACAAGATAGGAAATAATAACAAAATGCTTAAAGCATGGCTGGTGAATCAAACTAATTAGCAGCCAAACGCCTGGGATCTTCAGTTAGTCATCTGAAAAGCCCATTAAAGACTTTCCTCTCCTTCTCTTCCTTTATTCTCGTGTTTTCTTGCTCATACATTAAATCTATTTCAGAAGACCCCACTAAGAGTAGTATACTCTTAAATCTTTTCAAATTTTATTTGATTTGCAGCTCCCTTGTTTTTACCAACCCTCTGCTGGGGTCACTGGGCTGTTGATCTAAAGTTGTACAGTTTGTCTTGGATATTAAAGTGTTAGGACCTTGGCTGATGGGGATCACTATAGCAGCAAAAGTCACAGAGCAGTAATGGCTTTTATTGACTACTGAATTTAGCTTCTTTGTGTTGTTTGTTTTCTTCCTTAAATTGTCATTATGGCCTTTGCTTTTCTGCAGATTGTGTGTTAGATGAATGAAAAGACAGATGTGTGGGTAGGACAATGTGCTGATAGGTAGATGGATGGATACTTAATAAGATGGATGATGGACAAAGAGACAGATGCACAGATAAATGGTTGGTTAGATAGGTGGATTCTTGAATGGATAGATGGATGGCTGGACAGTAGATGGATGGATGTTTGGATAGATGGATATTTGAATAGATGAAGGCTAAAGAAAGAAATTGAACATATAGTGTGACATAGGAAGAAACGGTGTAATTTATTTGCAGCACAAAACAATGGCGTTGACAAGAGGATTAAAAAGAGTGTTGTATTCATAATGCACAATATATGCTTAAACAAAATAGAATAAGTACACTGACTTCCTTTTTTTTGATATCTTTAGTCAGAACATTAGCAGAAGCTCCCCTAGAAACAGCTCTTGTGTATCAGTGATCACCCTAACTGGGTCATAATGGCTATTTCTGTTGAAGGAATGTTTGTATTCTATGAAAAGGCCAAGCTACAAGTTTCACCACAACATGGAGACACATACAAAGCCTGTGCCTGTCGTGGAGCAACCCTATCCAGAATCAATACAACAAAGGTCATTGCTATTCCAATCATAGCCAAGCCGAGTCCCTCTTTTTTTTTTTTTTACTGTACGTGCTGTGTCTGCACAAAGTACCCACACTAAACACTCCTTCAGTGGCATATCATATCAGTGAAAAAAAAGGGCACAGTTGTGAAACTAATGTCATGCACATGTTTACTGATCTTATTTTGATCCATTAAAAGATACAGTGAGAGTGAGTACAATATAATAGTTTGGTGTTTATTAGGTGGTTGTCTGTCTGCATGAAAGATTCCTGCTGAGACTGAGCTCTGCTAAATTTAGTCCCAGAATTCAAAGGAGCTTTCTAAAGATAACAACTGTCTGATTCACACAGACTAGCTGTAGTCATTGTGCTCCCGTCAGTCAAGTCCAAACTTAAACCAACTTTCCTCTGCAGTCTGCTTCGGTCGTCATGGCAGTGATGGAGGAGGTGAGAACATCTGTTCTGTTAATCTGTGGGGCCAGAGTTTATTTTTCTTCCTCTCTCTCTCTCTCTCTCTCTCTCTTTCTCTTTCTCTCTTTCCCTCTGAACTTGTGATTTCTGAGGACGCAGCACGAATGTCAGGCTTCAGATCCAAATCTAACGCTGCAGCGAGCCAGTGAATCGCTAGGTGTCCACCATCTGTGTGTGTGACCTGCCAAGTGCCATGTCATCACCGTCACCATCAGTCAACCCTCGCATCAGCCTCTGTGTGAATCTGTTTGTGTGTGACTGATAACATGGGCAATATTCCTGTGCGTAGATGGCAGTTAAGGTCTTCTTGCATATTTACTTATTAATAAAACCAGTGAAGAAGTTTGTCCTCTTGTATTTGAGTCAGAGTTTGGGGGCCAACATCAGTGCCTCGATCAAGGGCAGGGGTAGGATAAAGATGGTTCCCTTGTCCCTGATGTTGCTTGCTATTGTTTGCCAGTTGAAACAGGTAAACCATTTATAAGTTGCATACATTTTTTTAAATGATGCCGTAAATCCAATCCACAGAACCGTTATTAGGTTTCACTGTGAGCTCCAAGTAGCCTAATCTCTCAAACAAAACATGTATTACTTTGTATTGGGTACTGTTTCCAGAGTTGATTAAATCAGATCAGATTTTTTTATGTATCTAGTATTTAAGTTCAAAGACTTAATTCATGGTGGAGAAAGCTAGAGATACAAACATTTTGATGAACAAACAAGTTTATGAGGTTTAGTTATAACTTCCTTTTGAACTTTTATTGGTTAATCCTCAATGCGTGATTAGGATTTTTAATAAACATATGTGTTAAATTAGCTGAAGTCTGCTTATCAGCAGCCTGCCAAAGCAAATTGCACAAATGTTGTTAAATATATTTTGGGTAGCTTTTGAAGATGATTCGTGTTTTGTACTTGTGAGTAGTCAGTGTCTTATGCAGCTGCAGCAAACAGCCATTAGAGCACTCTCAGTTTGGAAAATAAAGCACTCCTGACAGACAAGCCACACTTAAAGCTAGTCAGAAGAGGGCCGTGAATAGAAAGAATTTTTCCATCTAAAAGAACTTATAGAAATTCACAGCGAATTACACGAGAGCTAAATTTTCGATTTTTACACTGCATCATTTCTGCATGAACTTGTTTACTTCATCGCTACACTTTTTCATTCATAAAGCATCAGCATAGTGACATGATTATGCATTTGTCACAGAACGGTGCATCTTGCAGCGCATGTAACACAAACCCAGTCCATATAACTATCTCACACAATGTCATGCCATGTTAACACTGCTATCCACTGCAGGTAAGAAACTGACTGCTCATAAGTTTTTCACACAAGCCTATCTAAAAATTAAAAATGTGGAAAGTTTAGAAGAGAAAAATGGTATGACAGTGACATAAATGACATATCTATATATAGGTTGATTAAGCCATTCAAAAAGGGGGAAATAAACCAAATGCTCAAACCAAATGCTCAAATTATTAATTAGTAGTAGTAACCCTGGAGAAGGAAAGAATTAAAAAGAATTAATCACAACGCTCCCAATCAAAGGGTAAAAAATGAAACAATATTCAAAAATACAAGAGAAACTTAAACCTTTCTGTATCTGGAGAACTTGGTACAATCCAATTAGGTATGTTCCAATTTAAACTGATCTAAGGCAGCTGGAGCTCCTTTCAGCTCCAACAGCCATCTCCTAGGAACAGTATAACCTTGGTTTAGAGTGTGGCTGCTTATGCTGCCATCACATCCAAAACCATGTCTGCTTTATTTGCATGTGTTGTAACTGTTTGTAGCACAGTTCTCCATTTGCTTGTGTTGTACATATTTTCAGCACAGGTGTTCTTTAATTGATGTTTTCTTAATTCCCTCATGTTGTAATTTCCTTCCTACACAGGTACTATATAAGGAATCAAATGTTTGTAGAAGCCTTCGTAAATAACCGGATGGCCATATTCTGTACGACGTACATATGACTTAATTCATGCATTAACAATACATGCGCTCTATATGAGAAGGCATGTTGCCGCGTCTGTCTCTGTGAGGAGGTTTGTGCTTGTGTGTGCTGACTCCTGACCACCACTCATCAGTCCATCTGTTGTGGAGGCTTTCACAGGCTCAGGCTGCTTCTTCTGTCAGATGGCGGATCTGATGCAGAGCTCATATCCTGCAGCCTTACAGCTCCAGCATTCTCATGAGCGAAATTCAGTGTGAGAAATACTAGAAACTTCTCTTCTTTAGTTACTGCTTTTTGGAAGCACAACTGTGCTGCATGCAGTAGGAATCAAATTGTGCACAGTACTGAAGGGCATAGCTGCTCTACAATTAATTTTTTATGCTTAGAATGCAATGTATTATTATTTCTAAGACATGTTTTGACTTCCACACGTACTGTATATGATAAGTCACATAAAATTTTGTTTATGGCTAGCCACAGGCATACACACCTGACTTGCCTGTTTAAGAGTTTAAGCAAATGTCAAAGCTTTAATGAACTGCTTGTATACTAAATCAATATTGTGTTATTTAAATAGGCAATTAGTGCTGCAACCATTTCTTCCCTTAAAATGAAAATTTTACTGACATGAAGCTATTAAATCAGCTATTCCAGTTTTAAAATGCATTACAGAGTGAAATATTAAAGTATTAGCATTCCAAAGTTTGGGCACCCTTGGAAAATGTAGTTAGTAGGGAAAACTAAGCAATGCAAAGTAAAACAATACTCATTTGTTTAATATTTTAAATCTGATCATTTCATATACATATTTTAGTCAAATAAAACTGCATTAACGCGGGATAAAGTAATTTTTTATCATTAATAAATTAATGCTTTAACACATTATTACTGAATTATTCATGTGCCCAGGTGGGTGTGTAAATATATTTGTTTGGAATAATGCAATAAAAAAAAGAAATAGTGTTAGTTGTGACTGACGTCCCCTTTGGTTACTGTCACAGCTTGTAAACACTGTCAGGGTGACACTTTAAGATGATGTTTGGGGATCTTTCTATGTTGTTCGTCCTTACTAGAAAGGACTCTTGGGTCTACTTGCATGCGCTGCTCTTTTAAGGTATTTCCAAAGATTTTCCTTTATGTATCAGTTGAGGGACTGTGAGAATCTTTGTGGCAAAATCTTCAGTGTACACCTACTGAATTATTCATTGTAGACTCTGTATGTGTTTAGGATCTTTGGCCTGTTGTCAAAGCTAGCTTCTGATTAATTTCAGTTTTGATTCCATAATTGGCTAATAATATAATATAATGTAATCAATTCCTCCCTCTATCAGAGCAGTGTTCACTATGCTGGTTGCTTATAGCAGAATCAATCCACCCCCATGCTGGTGAGGTGTACTTTAAATTAAATTCAGCATAAAACTGTATGACACAATCATCTAGCCATGTATCCTTTAGAAAAGTGATTTTAGTAAAATTTTAACCTGTTTGGATGAACCCATTGAGAGTTTGAAACAAAAAAAGACATTACCTATGTTTATGGCTGTTTATTATTTTTACCACGCATGCAAAAAAAAAAAAAAGAGCAAGATTTAATGGTGTTTGACCTTTTATTTGTGCTATTTTGCATTATCATTTGACATTTTATGTTTTTACTGAAGTTCAAGTGAGTTGCAGTTGAGCACAGCTTGCCAGACAGCGTAGGCAGTATTCAAAATTCATCTTGAAGCAACTCGATCACCTCAATCTATGGAGTCCCCTGTGATGAGGGACCTGGCCTTCTGGCTGTGTTATTTTATTATAGAGCAGCTCATGAAAAAACAACTTCCTCTCTGCTCATCCCCAAAATAAGATTTCAATTGATTAAATGCCACTGTTGGAAGGAAACATCATCAGATTTGACCAAAGTCTCTCAGCATGTTGCCGACGCTCCAAATAGTTGGAGTTCTGAAGGAAGTCGGTGAGCAAAAAGATGAATGGTGGAATAGAGAAGGGAGGAGGAATAGGAGAGCAGAGTGGAATGAGAGAAGCAGCAGGGAGATGGATTGTGGGATGGATGATGCAGAAATGCAGGGGTGTTGATAGGAAAAGCGAGAGTGAGAGATACCTCACCGTTCTGCAGTATAATCATCCAGTGTGTTTCTGTCTGGCTTGGAAAAGACATCATTAAGGAGACCCGAGGTCGTCTGGGTTCATAGAGCAGCTGAGGCTCAGCCGCACTCCCTTCCCTCCTGCCACTCAATTTGTATAATTTACCTGCGTTCTGAGTCTCTTTTGAAAAGAGCCAGTTTGACCCCTCATGTGGAGGAGTCAAAAAGTTGTGTCTAAATGAAATGGATGGCTGAGAGACTCCCTGTGAGTGTGCAGCAAGCCAATAGCCTTCTGGCGGTGATTCTAGGAGATGGCAGCACTTGTTTTGGTATGCAGAAGGAGCCAAAGGGGGTGGGGTGGGGGGTGGAGATGGAGACACAACCAAGACAGGTGGTGATGGGGAGAAAATGAAAAGCTGAAGGGTGTCCTGCTCTGAGGTGATTTGTACAAATGACCTCTGATAGGAGGGATGCTCAGTGGTGTGCTTGCACCTCTGCAAAAAGGCATGTGTTTGTTTTATACACCGTCATGATGAGAACTCACTGAAGGGATGGAGGTGGAGGAATGGTGCAGTCGAGGAGTGATTACCCGCTGTGGAGCTGAGGGATGAGAGCTGAACAGGTATTTTATTTTGTCAATTGGAGTGTGCAAATGGAAATGTCAGAGCAACCAGGAAACTAATGAATCTGATAGCAGAGATGCCACCTCTCTCACCAAATGTCTGATCAATTGCCATTGTCTTTTCTGAGCGCTGATGTTTTTCGTTGTTATTTTTTGATTGTTTACTCCGCCTGGCCTGCCTGTTTGCGGTTAAGAGTTTGATGGTGAACTTTAAGTGGAGGAAATAAAGGAATCGATCTAAGACTGGAATCAATGGTTTCATCTGTTACTTACAAGTCGAGAGTTTGTGAAAAACGAGTCTGGATTAGTTTTCTATTTCGGGTAGCAAACATAAACAAAAGAAGGGCGTTGCCCCCCCTTTGGATAGTTCCCCCTGGAACACAGTTAAAAATGTCAACTGAGTAATGCTTATTTCCACATTTGTATCTAGTGACAGACAGACGCTGATGTTGAAATTCCCTAATGGCAATAACAGAGAACAACTTGTCTTACTTCAATTAAGCAAGTAACTTCCATAACCTTGGAGCATTTTACAGCATCAATAAGACAAAGTGACAGTTGCGCTTCATTTAAATTTAGACCGATAATGATCCATTGTGTCAGGGATTTGTGCTCGTTCAGTCAAAATTTCTGGTTACATGATGAGAGGCTGCGAGCACTGCATTGGATAAAAAGAAAACCCTGCATTTTGCACTATTCCATTTTGACAAGCAGGCTAATTTCTGCCCAGGGTCATCAATATTTCTAACACTTCAGTGGCAGCATAAATATAGAATGAATGTTCCTTTGTTGTGTTACAGAAAGTCACATGTCTCCGAGCATCAACAAAAATGACTTGGATCTGTTTGTTTGCTCGTTCAGTCAGTTGACGAGACTGTCGCCAGTCCCTCGGAGTCTGCCTGTTTTCAATATCATGCATCATAAACAATATCCAATTTGAACAAGTGAACTATGAAAATGCATAGCATGAGGGGGAGGGAGATGAATGGAAATCAACTAGATGTATGAGTGATAAGTACAAGCGCTGGTTTGAGGTGAAATGTTTCAAGTTTGTGTTGGAGTGTGTTTTGTTTTTTACTTCTTAAAGAAAAAGGATGATTACATTTAAAGAAAATCAAGGCCTTTTAGAATTATCATGCTGTGATGTCTCTGAATAATAAAAAAAAAAAAGTCATTTGGCTGCTTATCTGAATCCCACAATGATTTGGTTTTTCCTTTGTTACATCATAGTATCTGTATCTTCACTGCTGTGGGCTTGAGGCATCTTTGTTCTATGAGTAGCCCCTCTCCTTTGATAAAATCCCCCTCATTACCTTTCCTCCCTTTTGATTTTGATCTGGCTCAACATCCCGTCTCACGTTTTCTCACCTTGCTAAGCCTTCACCAGAGTTGCAAACGATGGCACTTGCTCAATCTTTAAACCCTTCTTTTGAAGCCATTGGGGTGAACTCAGCAACCGGCGCCTCCTGGCTCCAAAGGAAAGCCGATAAAGACAGAAATAGCCATTTCTTAGCATGGAGATCCAGAGCAGAGGCTTTCCCGCTAATGGCCTGCAGGACTAAGACAGAGAAGCCAGGCCCTCGTTATCACCCATGTTCTTTTGGAAGCACTTCAGAGGCCTGTGAAAAGCGTTCTCTTATGACAGAATTGAAATGGGGCTTAACAAATGGTGCAATTCTCCACAGCTAGCCACAAAGAGAGTACATAAACAGTGTGCTTTTAGTCATGTTCGTTTATTTTTCAGACTTTTTCTCGACACGTTTTTCCTCACTGATCTGTATAAGTGTAGCAGTGAGTCCTCACATAACCATGTGAGAGCTTTTCATTCCCCAATGAGAGACAAATGTTGTAACATGGCCCACAGAGAGAGAATCGTTTGTTATTAGAAAAATAATTAATGTGATAGAAATCCACAGCATGATGCAAGTTTCACAATTAACACAATACAATTCGATAAGTCATGCAGTTTCTTTTATTTCATACATGAACAGCTTTTAGATGGTGAAAACATAATTCTGGATGCATACAATGTAGCGAAAAACAGACTCCTTACAGTTCAGACTCAAATAATCTAGACAGTCCATATATGTAAGGCACAACTGTCATCAATATGAAATGCCAATTCATCTTAGCTACGAACTACATCTAAACTGAGATGAGAGCAACCATGCTGGATAGAAGAGGAAAAACACAAGTATTAGCAGCAAGAAAGGAGATAAAAAGTAAAGGAAATTTTTCAAAAAGATAATGAAGATCAAGCACACAGGCTTGGTTATTGTTATTCTAGTTTCCAGGGAAGCGTGTAATGAACTGAAGGAATGCAGTTGTTTTGTATAACCCTACTATGAGGCGCATGCAGCTTCACAGTGTATGGAATCACACAGAGCTGCCATCCACACATACTGGGGGGTTGGGAGGATGATTGATGGTAGACTGCAGCCATTTGTGTGTTCATTTTGGAAGCAAGTTTAAAACACTGGTGTAAACAACCCTGAGAAGCAGCAGGAAGACATGCCATCTTTTCCTTCCTCTTGCTTCATCAGCATTAAAACCCAAGCATGGCACAAAACTGATGGGTATCATGTGTATAAATCTGCTTGCCATGCAATCAACTTGCACAGGTATGAGTAATAAATTAAAGCATGCATGGTTTAAATACTGCAGACTTAAGCTGTGCTGAATGACACTGCAGATGCTTCAGTGTTTCATTGGTTGAATGGTCCCCGCGAACCTTTAAACTTACCTGATAAAATCCACACTTTTCTCTACCAAACGCTGTCATCAGTGCATGAAAGACTTGAATTGACATATGAATGATGGATTTACTACATAAAAAGAAAGAAATTGGTCAGGATGTTCTCTGTGGAGGTGTTTCAGTCATGATAAAGAGACTTCAGGGCAGGACCCAGGATTCAGTAGAGAGATGATACTGTTCGTATGGCTTGGGAATGCCTTGGTATTACCTGGACGAACTGAAGTTTACTGGGGAAGGGAGGTTAAAGAGAATCTCTGCTCAGACGTTTGCCTCCTGTGAGAAATTAAATTAATAGATGCAAAAGAAGATAGTTTCAGTTTCATTTAAATGATGGCAAACATAACAGAACTATCTGCAGGAACCAGAAATGCTGTTATAAAAAACATTCCTTTAACGGCTACAGAGCAAGAATCTTAAAATTCCTGTTTTGAAAATTTTTGTTGTCAAATCCTAAGTCATAAAATTGGTAAGTTGCTTTTTTGGATGATTTGTGCTGATTTTTGCCTTAGGAGTGTAAGTTTAGTTCATATTAACTTTGCTGTATGCTCTGTGTGTTTCATTTGAGCTGATCTAAACTTTTTCAACTATGGTGTTGTGCAAACAGGCCTTCAGTGTCTCACCACAGAGACCATTTTACATTTTGAGTATTTTGAGATCTATTTAGGATTAATTTACTGAACTTATTTTTCTTATTTTTATTTTTTTTTGACTAAGAGCTTAATAGCACATATGTCTTGAGGCTGGTACACACATAAGGATTTTCTAAATCTGTTAGAGACCCCACATATGAAGATAAAAAAATCAGGCATTTAACAGTTTTGATCATACTGTGTGTGGTGTGCTCCAATAATCTCAGCACAGAACAACATACCCATAACAATTCTGTCCCACAACCCATCTAGAATCTTATCCTCTGATCCAGAAATCTTCCACAATCGAACATGATCTAACAAAATTGAAAAAAAAAAAAGAAACTTAGCAACAGCCAGAAAAACGAAGAACAACCATGGCAACAACCAGAAAACACAACACCCAGCATAACAGAGGACGTACATAAAGAAGTAATGACGGTGGTTGCCTGCCCTTTTTGCCTAATGACTCTCCTATTTTGTATGCAAATCCCTGTGTGCCATCACTCCTCGGGGTTGGCTCTGCTCACCACACCCTTGCTTCCTGCCTGCTGAGGATTGGCTCCATTCACCACAC
Organism: Melanotaenia boesemani; assembly: GCF_017639745.1. Lineage (NCBI taxonomy): Eukaryota > Metazoa > Chordata > Actinopteri > Atheriniformes > Melanotaeniidae > Melanotaenia > Melanotaenia boesemani. The sequence goes on along the minus strand of NC_055704.1, from coordinate 17,649,225 downwards.
TTTCTTCTCCTGTCAGCTGATTGGATAATTGCCTGGCCTATTGTTGATGCTGCAGCTACACTCTGGGAAATATAAACCAGCTGCAGCTGTGGAGATGACAACTTTTTGCACAGACAGTCTGCCCTTGGCTTGCTGAACTTTGGTAGTTGTAGCCATGTGCTTTGATTGGTGGTATTTGTTTAGTGAGAATAGTTTTTTTCCAACAATGCTGAAACTGTTTGTGTTCTGATTGATAGTCTTGTTTTTCTTTCTCTTTGTTTGGCTTCTCTTTCTGTTATATTTAGTATAGTTAAAAGTAGAATGTGTTGGGCTAGATAATTTTAGGTCTGTAATTGTATATAATATTTTGGGTTATATAAGCATAGCTATTGGCGCTGCATTACTTTCTGTTTGTGGCATAGATTAGTAGGTCAGTCTTTACTTCACTCGTTTACTTATTCTTAGTTTTCCTTTTTTTACTGGCTGGATTTGAGTTACAATATAGCTGTTGTATTGTTTTCTTTGCTTTAAGCAGCTATGCTAATGCCAACACTTATACCCTACCACCATTTGTTTTCTCCTTATGGCTGCTTGAAACAATAAATTGTAATAGCTTCCATTTTAACACCTGTCCACAGTTTTTGTTACACCTCACGTTCCCAGAGTCGTGTTGTAACACTATTGTTAACAGAAAAATCAAGAACTGAAAAAATAACAGACTGGAGGCAGCGTGAACACAGACTTTATATTCTTTCTTGTTCCCCAGTCAGCTCGCTGTCTGATTGGGTCCATTCTGTTCCACATCACAATCCATACAGTCACAACTCAGTAGTCGTCGGCTTTCCACACACACATGAAGACATTTGGCCGTAAATATTGAACATGTTCAATATTTATGATTGTCGGCCATGACCCGTTTCAGAGCAGATTGTTGGGACGAATTCGCTCTTAACACACCTCAGACCAAGTGATAATTTTATAGGATAATCTTATAAGACTTTGACATTTGCCATCCTTGATTGGGAAGGGGTAAAATTGGGACAAAAAACATCTCGATAATCTTTTGTGTGTTCCCAGCTTTAGTTGGAGTTTTCTAACAGCTAACATTAAAAACTTTTGCTCATATAGCCAATATTTCACTCATGCATGTTTTTGCAACTGCAGTTACCAATGTTGTAGTGATGGTGCATTTGGTGAGAAATGAAAAATTGTTTTGTTTTTTTTTTTCCTCTTTTTTAACTTTCAATGGGTAAAATAATTAAAGAACATTAATTAGAAAACCAAATCCCCTTGTTGAATATGAAGAAATAAACAAAATAGTGGTAAAGTATTATTTATTTCTTGAATTAACTGTGTAACTAATGTTCTCTTGGTGTTAATGGAAAAGCAAAAAGCATGATTAAAAAGGTTTCAAATTCCACTTCATCACATCATCTGAAGTTTAAGTTGGGTGAAGATGATGAGGGTGTGAGGGTGAATGTGAGGTTTTTCTTTGAGTGTTTGATTTGGCAGGGGACTTTACATACCCAAATATTTGCTTCTTAAACAGAAAGACTGAATTCTGTCTCACCGTAAAGGCCCATTTATGCTCCCATACATCAGTGCAGATTTCAACTCATTTCTGTGAGGTACAGAGTCAAAAGCATGTGTTGGGTACTGTCTGCTGTTTGGGTACAAAAACCTACCTGAGTACCTGATTTGGTCAATAAATGAGGTGATTAAATGTGGTAGAGGGAGGTTGGACTGCAGGAGAAACTGAAACTCCTGGTTATTCTAGTGTTAATTGGACCAAAATAAAACCAATATGATGGATCAGATTTAATCAACAAATTTCCGAAGCTAGTCTAAAAGGCAGATTAGATAAACGTTATGCTAGAAATAAACCTACAGCAGATTTAATGTGCTATTTACTTTAACAGAGTTTAGATTTTCTTATCAATTCCAGCTCGCATTAATGCTTCATTTATCATTCAAACGGGGTCACAAAAACCACAAAACGAGCAATCGAGGAGGCAAAGTTGTGCTTTTGTGTTTCGTTTTCTGTATCTCAGCATCATTGACATTTGCTTTTTTACTGCCATGCCTGTTATCAGTGTAGTAATCAAAATGTTTAATTGTGTTGTTTTGCTGTCTGAAAACCTGCAATTTTGAGGCTTTGTGATTGTTGAAAAACATAATTTTTTAAAGGTGCAAAGTGGGTTTGAATGTTGGGGACAACAGACTTTGTGTATGACATCTATTTAATACTTTCATCTGTTAATTGAACAATCTTGATAGATTACAATCACTGGATAGAAGTTCATTTATAATTGCACGGAAAGCACTCAGAAGTTACAAAAGTCATTATTTCTACCTCTTCTTTTTAAAGACTACTCTGCTTAAATGAAGAACTGTGACATTTGTGTAGTAATTCTGTCAAATTGGCCACTGCATAAATTACCGGGGGGTAAACTGGCTTTTATACTTGCTTTTAAAATGATAATTCTGTAGTCATTCATTACCTAAATGACAAATTCAGGTGACACAGGTCTGTTTCCCACAGCATGAAAACTACAAATTAAACTTCTCTTTGAACCTTCTATCACCTTAAATAGGAGCAAAACCTGCAGGAGGTCTTTGTACGGATGGGCCTGAGAGAAGCATTACATATACTTATATACTAAGGTATACTTACACAAGGGCTATAATTGTAGGTGGCTCTTCCACCATTTCGCAACAAGGCTTTAATGTTTAGTGATGATTGATGAGGACTACTGTGAATATCGATGGCCTCTGTTGTGCTAATGAATTTAATGGGAGTGACAGTGCATCTGTGCTATGGGGCATTTAATGCTTTATAAACCCCACCTAAAGAAAAAGGATGTTGCTCCATGTTCTAACATGTTGGCTTGTTATGAATGTGCTTCCTCTTTTTTTCCCTCTTCCATCCAAACCCAATCCATCAGTAATGCAAGCACATGCATGCGAGTAACTCATTAGTTGTTGCATCGATCCAACTCAGGCACAGACGGCATGCCCACTTCATACAGGAAACAGCAGTGAGACAGAGGGAGGCAGTAATCAATCATCAGCCCAGGAAACCAATCATCTGGTTGAGAAAGAGTCTTCCAATTAGTGAAAAAGCTCTCTGTGGAGTCATATCATTCCAACGTTCAATCCAGGTTGATGTTTTTTACCACAGCCTCTGCAAAACCTGTGATTCTGTATTTATCAATATGATGGATAACTTGCATTGGAAAAACTCTAATTTCCCCTTCCTTCTAAATCAATGTGAAACACACAATCTGAGGGATGGTAAATGTAAACCATTCATTTAATTAATTCATATATATATATATATATATATATATATATATATATATATATATATATATAGACATAGGATTTGAGCCATTTCCCTGATCTCTGTTAAAGATGGCTCCATAGTCACCTTAAGGTGTTTTTAAAATTTGTTTTAGATGTTAACTGAAAGCATTTTTAGGCATTTTGGCAAAAAATTACTTGAAATTTGCTTAAAATATTGAGCCTGTTCATATGACTATAAAAATCCGATAATGGGGAGGAATCAGACAGTTTTGATAATCAGATTATACATTTTTTCATCCACTGCAGAAATAAAATAATAAAGAACTCCTGGTTTACATTTTTCAGTCACTTATCAGAGTACATACATACATAGACTCAAAATTCCTGTTATTTTCAAAACATCCAGTGTTGATTTTTGGACATGGTGATCTTAGTGTTGGCTGTCCTAATGTGGGAGCAAAAAGGAAACAGCTGCCTTTTGTTCATGAGGAGAAAGTGACTGTTGGTTTTCATGCAGCAAGCATCTGTCCTTGGTTTTGGTGTAAAAGGTTTTCTGCCAGTCCTTCCTAAAAACTGTGCATGCTGGACACACATGTGGAGTAAGGACTGGTGGGAGACTGGTGCTTTCACAAAATTCATAGACATACAATGGAGAAATAAGAGAAAGAGCATTCATGAAACTTTGACAATTTATTGTACCTCTGGAAGTGTGATTGGCAAGTGCTTTGTAGAAGCGGATTAACTGTGGAGAGTGCAGGCTGATCATAAATCAGTTCGGTTTGCGCAAATCTCCAGTAATGACACTTGTATACACGCTTTGCAAATACGTGGTAACAGACCTGTTATCTCACTTTATAAAGTCCAGTCCAAGTTCAAACTAACAAAATTTTGTCTTATATATTGTTATTTGCATGACAACCCAATTAATGTGATAACTCAGATAATGATCAGATTTTATTGTCTTAAAATATGAATAGATTGCTTGAGTTCAGTTTGTTGCTTGAGTTCTTTTTTTTCCCAGTTAGATTCTGTAGGTTTGTTTTAAATTTTTACATTGTGGCTTCCTCTTTATTTGGGAAATAGCAATGATCTTGTGAACTGTATTCTGTCAAAATAAAAAATCTTTATCAGCAGTTAAATTCTAACTGGTCTGTCAGTTAATTAAATTTGTTGCTGTTGTGCATAAATCTCTTTTCTCTTTCATTTTGTTGTTGTTCAGTGTTGTTTGCCATCTTGTACCTTTGTGAAACGATGTCACAAACAATTAACCAGTGGAAATTATCAGCAGTAGTTTGGAACTGAATGAATCAAATGCCAGTAAAATCTCTGATCTCTTATGTTCACACACAGCAAAGCTAAACATTAGATGTCATCTGGTGTCATGAACTTGTTGTTGCTTTTGCAATTTTTGTTTCCTTTGCCACATTTCCAAAAAAATGTATATATTTATATACATACATATTTTTTCGGCCAAACAAGTTTCCACCAAACAGCAACAGTTTGCATGTTTGTAGAAATGTTTGCATGTAGATATGGTTTAAAAGTAACTGCAATTCTGCGACTGGAAATAAAAGCAGATCATTTTCAGTAGGGACATACTGGCAGTGATGGTTATGGAAATGTAGACAGGAAGAGGTCTGACAGAATAGAAATAAACACACACACACACACACACACACACAGAGAAATTGCTTTTGACTTGCTGTTTGAGTTGAACCAAATCTGCCTCAACATCCTATCTCCACATTTTATAAGAAACAAACAAACAAAAAAAAACAATCTAAGTTGAGAACTACATTTGCTGCCACTGGCCATCATCTTCAGTGTAAACACATCAAAAACACCATGAGACATAAAACAATTTGCACCGCTACAGAAATACTGTAGCTTTATTTAATAAAAGGTCACTATGATAACAAAGAAATGCTTCACATGACTTCAAAGTCAAGCTCATTTTTATTCTGTCATGAAAGCAATCAGTGCTTTGTTATTGCTCTCCATAGGTCATCTGCTTGTTTTCTCCAGTAGCTGCCTATAAAAGCAAGATTTGCCATTAAATATAGAGTTAGCGGCAGCATTGTAAATGTACGCTGACATTTTCACTTCTCAGTGGGATGTGGGTGCCTGTAGGTACACCGGCTGGCCTACATGGAAGTTTGTAACTTTAATAACCTGATAATTCAAACATATAAAAGTGCCTGTAGCAAATGGAACGCTGCTTTCTGCAGCCTGCAAAGAGCTAGGGGTTTTATTTTATCTCACATGGAAGGGGAATTTATTATTTGCCTTGCAGCTTTTAGAAAGGAAGAAAAGAAAACAATTATTCAGGCGGGTATATAAATAAAACTAGAATAAATATGAGCTTTTTTAAGATCTATTAAATTGAAAGTCTTTAAGTAGTACCTTCTTACACAACAAACCTTTCCTTCAGAAATTAGTCCCTGTAGCAGAGTGTCCCTGTACGCATATTATTTTAAGAGCAGATCAAAATATTGCAAATTGATTATCTTGTGTTGAGAATTAAACAAATAAATGCTGGACCTGCTCCTCCCACCAGAGGACATTCACTATGAAATCACCGGCTGCCTGACAATGATCCTCACTAAATTAAAATTAATATACCAGCAGGAACACTCATCTATAAGCCTTCACAGAGAATGCCTTAATATCTGCTTCAGTACAGATGGCTTTTTTTTTTAACAGAACAAGGTGGTTTTAATATTTGAAATATTTGAAGATTCAGCAAGAAACATAATTTCTCCATCCTTACTGCGGATTAAATGGTGACAGCTCACTGGCTCTTTTCATGTGGGATTTAAGTTAAATCCGGAGTGTGTCCTTTTTTGTGTGTGCGTAAAATGTAGGTGCTTTGAATGTACAAATTCAGACAAAAGAAACCTATCTATTTCCCATACTCAAATGTCTGTCAGAGTTGGAGGGGTGTTAACAGCGACAGGTACAGACAGAGTAAGAGAAAACAAAGAGATCATGGAAATGAGTAAGATTAACACAGACGGCAGGAGAGATGAGAACCGAGGATAACATTCAGCTTATTCAGTCATGTATGTAATCAGATCACGGATTGTGTCCAAAAAAAAAAAAAGGATAAAAAGGAAATAAGAACAATATGGCTTCAATCTACGAGTTGCTTTTATCTCAAAGAACATGTTGGCCGGTGACCTAATTTAGTGAATGTTCTGGCTGTCATGTTTTGTTATTGTAAACATACAATGAAAAAAAAAAAAAAAAAGAACACTGACACTGCAACACCTCTGAGTATAAAAGGTGTAATTTATGTTTGTGTTTGGTTTTTGTTTTCTTTGAGTCCTCTGTGTAATGTGTAATACACATTTTGCTATAAAAATGGAGATTTTTAGCTCCCTTAGATTTGTTTTTGCATTGGTATTTGTTTGTTTTTGCAAAAGAAACACCCTCACCCTGACCTGAGTGTTACCCAAAGAACATGGCGTGTCATATTTTAACTTCCTTTGTTTTTGACAAATGGTTCAGCTCTAAAAGCCTCTGTCCATGGTGCTGAAGGTTGGGCCTGATGTATGAGTGTTGGGCCCATGTTTGATAAATCCACCGTGTCACTCTGCTTCTGACAGTCATTCATCATGCTTGGCTTTCTCATGTGAAATGTTCGGTGTGCTGGATAATTCAGTAAGACAAATAAAATGCAAGTCCTGAAGCTCAGACTCGGCTCTATCCCGCTCCTCATGACTTTTCTGTACTGTACTTTATCTCTGTGTCAAAGGGACGCTGTGTCCCTGTCTAAGCATGAGCAGTAGCAGCTGTAGCTGTAACACAGTGTCTATATTCAGACCAGCTGAAGGACAAACATGTTCTTAATGAGGCGACTAATGGGTTCTCCTCTGTTGTTGCCATTTTTCCTCTTTGTTCTTTTTTTTTTTCGAAGGTCAGGATGACCGCTCACCCTGATGTCTAAGTCAGAAGAGCTTTCTGTGCTGTACTACTTGGTCATTAATAATATTTTGTGTATTTACCTTAGTTAAAATGTCATACAGAAGTCCTGACACAGTTTATACTCCCCACTAACTACTGTAGATGACAACAAAATAATTTGTCTTAACATTTAAAACCTCTGGACTGATAAGCTAACAGCACTCATTTTGTTACATTGCAGTGTCCTGAGGTATTTGGTGGCATCAGAAGGACCTTCCCAGTTTTAGGTCATTGGCTGTAATGTTATGTGTTATAAGTGTAAAAGAAAAAAACAAAAGAAAGTACACATTTTTGTAAAAGAAACAATGACATTTATTTTTTTATTTTTTATTTTTTTTTATATTAGCGCTTTTCTTAATTAGTCTGTTGTGCCCACTGATCACATATAATACAGTTAATATAAAAATGGCTTTTTAACTTTACACCCAAAGCAATAACAAAATGTTTTCTTAAAATATGTATGCTAAAAATACTGAGAAATTATTTTCACTTAACATATTGGAGTATAGCTTGTGTATCTGCAGTGATATGACCATGTTTTACTGTGGCTTTACCAATTTCTTCCTTCCCTTTTCTGCTTACTTCATGTAGTTCTTGTTGTAGGCACTTACCAGGGTATAACACACCACTTCTTAAAGAGATAACGCATCACTCACCTCAGTTTTAATCAACTTTTTATATTAGTTTGAGTCAAATGTATCTGCATTTTTTTTTCACCATCAGTCACCGTTGCAATTAGAACTACAAAGCATAAACAGCCATTTGGCAAATCTCCTCTCTAGATACCCATTTTGTAGCTGAATTTCATTAAGCTTAATGTGATGCTGTAATCAAAAGTAGTCCGCTCCTTGCTGTAATTTAAAACCCATTTAAACTCTTCACATACAGAGGATTTGTCATTACATCAACATAATAGAATATATAACAATATTTCCAAGTAAAATCAAGAATCCATTTTTAAATAGAAAAAAGGGGGTATAGTTCATCAAAAGGCTTACACCATAGTCACTGTAATTTGTCTACTCTACTAAATCTCCTTTCCCATAATAGACAGGTGTTATAACTGTTTCTCTAACTCGTCTATGGATGTTTGACAAAGCACAGACGGTATTGCTTGGGACCACACAGACAGTTCCACAACTCTGAACACATTTCACAGTCAATAACAAGAGAGTTGACCACCATCATCTTCTTCTTCACCTTCTTTCCTCTGCCTGCATTTCCAGATGAATGGTATAGAAGTATATCTTTTTGCAGTAAATTCCCCTTCCTGTTGATGTTTGCTTAGTTTGATGTAACGTTTACAAAGCCACCTCTTCAACTGGGATGGCAAGTAATCTTGTTCAACGCATTCCATCCCAGTCCAATCATAGACTTGCTAGTTTATCTGTGCTGGGGATCAGCAATGGGTATGCCTTTGAAAACAGTACAACATCGTTCACCCCGGCTCATGGCCTTGTCCATTCACGGTAGTGGTATGAGGTGCTCCTCACAGCTGGGCTCCTTAAAAGGCATTGTCAGATACATTTATGACTGTGGCTTTAACTTCCACTCCACTTGGCAGTCCTTTCCCTGAAACCCAGAGCTTTGTAAAGAAAGTAGAGTGCGTACCAGTAGCCTCCACTGGTGTCAGCAAAGCTTTGGAATCGCATTTCCTTATATCCCCATAAATGTGGTGGTTCCTCAGAGACACATAAACAAAGAGGCAGGCCACTGAAATCACAGCCAAGAGCACTCCAAAGACAGTGATTACTGCTGCATCCCATTTTTCTGTGTCCTTGGCTGCCAGCTCCAATCCCTTAGTGATGACACTGATGCATTTGGTGTCATGGTTGTAGGGGATGCTGCGAATATCCACACATACTGTGTACCGAGTGGCAGGGCTGAGATGAGTGAGGTTGTAGACATTGACATCTGAAGGAACCCTGGTTGTGAACGCAGTGGTGGGGTGGTTAGCATTCGATACAGTGTACCATTTAATGTTTGGGGCCAATGTGCCAGGCCCAGTCTTCCAGGAAACAAGAATGGAGTTTGTCCCCACTGATTTGACTGCAAGATTCAGAGACCCATTTGTGGTTTGGGGAAAATATCCATTCACCTCTACTGAAACAGATTTAAGATCAGCTCCAACCAGATTATGGGCAACACAGGTGTAAACACCAGCTTCACTTTCTGTTATGTCATAGATGTCAAATGTTCCTTCAGGGTGCATGTAGAACTTGTCAGACACGGTGTTTGGCAAGACTCTGGTACCAGATGGGGTGATCCAGTAGATGTCAGGCTCTGGTTCAGCAAAAGCCCGGCAATGTAGTGAAACAGAGCTTCCATTCTGTGTTTTGATGTGTCCTGGCATGCTTTCTGGTGATATCAGTGGCAGACAAATCTCCATCATTTCCCTGAAGTGCACCTGCCGAACGTGTTGACCCTCATACTCCGGAGGTTCTACACAGTACAGTGAATCTGGCTCCATGAAGCGAATGTTGGTTTTGTTCATGTTCATCCAGCGGACTACACAGTCACAGCGAATGGGGTTGCTATGCATGCTGACCTCTCTGAGATTTGGGAGCGATTCAACAGTAATCCTGTGGAGGGCACTTAGGGCATTGCCATTTAGCATAAGGGTTTCCAGCCGTGGTAGTTTGTAAAAAGCATTGGGATGGATATAGGAGAGTTTAGGATTGTTAGTAGCTTCTATTTTAGTTAGCTCAGGGAGGTTATTAAGAGCGAAGCTATCAATGGAAACTAGTTCTGGCATGCTATTAATTCCCAGTTCTTTCAGGTGAAGCATATCCACAAAGTCCCCTCTCTGTATCCTGGAAATTGGGTTCTTATTTAGATCCAAAAATTTAAGACTTTTTACATTTCTCAGAGCAGAATGTGGCACTTCAGAGAAGATATTATCATAGAAAGAGATGCTCTCTAAGTTGTCGAGACCAGCCAGTGCATCGTCGGGTAGATGAGACAAGTTCATTCTGGTAAGAACAAGACTGCGGAGATTACTGAGAGGTTTGAAATTTTTTTCATCAATAGAAAGAATGGGATTTTCACCAATCATTAGGATCTCCAGATTGGGCATGGGTTCAAACCACTCTCTTTTAATAACCTTCAGCTTGTTAGAATTCAGATGAAGTCGCACAAGGTTGCTGAGGCCTTGGAATGCCATTGGAGAAATGTAGGAGATGAGGTTGTGATTCATGTAGAGCTCTTGAAGATTAGCTATATTTGACAGACATTGCTCAGGTAGTTGACATAATCTATTCTCCTCCATATGAAGGGATACAAGCTGAGAAAGATTGCCCAGATGGATGTCATTGATAGAGGACAAGTTGTTTTGGGATATATCTATCTCAGTAATATTAGCCAGGTAATCCAGTGGTTTGTCAATCTTGGCAACGTTATTTGTTTGCAGTAATAGTACTTGTGTGCCCAATGGTAATCTTTCTGGTAGGCTGAACAATCCCAAGTCATTACAGTCAACTGTTTGGACTTCCATGTAGACTGAACTTGGAGAAAACCAAGGTCTGATTTCACATACACAGAGCTTTGGACAATCAGACCTCACCTCAGTGGCCACAACAAAAGAGGCCATGGCCAAGCCCACAAAGAGACAATCCGCAAATGACACGTCCTTCATATTGGACTGATTCCTTCCAATAGGAACTTGCTCTTTGTTAAAAGTCTTTACAAATGATGGATCATTTGCTGCAGATGCAAAGGCGACTGACTCACCGCCTCTTCCACCACCACCACATCCGCCACCACCGTTGCTGGGCTCCCTAGGGTTTTTTGACTTGCTGTGTGGATGTCCTTGACTGTAATGACCAATCACTCAATGCTGACTCCCGATTTGAAGCTTTGAGGCCAAGGTCGCTGTTAAACAAATCAAAAAAATATTTTCGTAGGGAAAATATTATACCTCTAAGCACTTTTTTTAATATCCATGAATTTTTTTTTCTTTTTCCTTATAGGCGAACGTCCTGACTGATTGTCTTCATTAACTTCCAGAGTCCACAGCCCAGTCCATTTCTATCTGTGTAAGACAAAAGAGATAAAGATAAGCGCTGTTAGAATTACACAACAAAAGATGTGTTCAAGGAATTTCATGACAGGAGAATTTGGGCATACTGACATTTGTTATAGGCATACTGCTGCATGTTGACATTTATACATGCTCCGTTCAAGGCATAGAGCAATCTGCTTGACCTTCTAGACTTCATTTTGGGGCTGTACCACATGTGCCCTGACAATATGGCATTCATCTGATGTTGGCAGTGTGAGTCTATTATTGGTTAAAGAAAAAGCTTTATTAAGATTTGTAAATGGCAGACATCCTAAGGCTTAAGCACTAGCCTTAAGGGGAAGCTGCTTAAGGACATTGGAATATGTCAGTCACTATAGCAACAAGTAAACAAGCAGTCAGTCAAATCCAACCTGATGAGATGTTTGGGCTGTATATACAAAATTAAACATCTGACCTAAATACAGTTTGGACCTGTTTCTTACAGACAGCCATTAGAGACTTATTTGCATTCTTTGCATTCATCAGATCTGTTCTCTGAATCTGTTAGTGGTCACACATTACTAACTATAAAACATACCCTCAGTGGATTTCTCTAGCCTATTATAAGAGATATTTACATATAGCTGTTAAATCTGTAAGTGTCTTACTGTTTAACATGTTATTGGTACAATTAGTTTGTGTTTAATTATTTACCTATTTACTACTGCAAACTAGTTACTTTTTAAATCATCACTTTAAATAGTCACAGGAATGTAAATAAATTTACAAAAAATAGGTTTTTAAAAACGGTGGATTATATTTCTTGTCTTAGGATTTTCTTTTTTGAAAAGGCTAACTTGCATTTTCAGACAGCCTTCCTAACATGGCAACTAGCTGAATTACTATGCACAACATGGTATATAGGTAGCGATTTCACACATAATTTAAATAATTTAGCACATTAATTTTGATATTCAGCTTAGGGGGCTGATCTTCGGTATATACCAAGCAGAAAACCCCATGGGTGAAAAATCAGACTGGTGCTAAAGAGCCAATAACTGCACTTCGCCAAAAGACCCCTCATAGCATATTTTGACCAAGTGATCTCAATAACTAATACGTAGGGTCTTTTTCATGAGGGAGCTAAGATGTTCCTTCAGCTTTGGGTGTTTTGCATTCCCACTGACATCTACAGTATAGTGTAGATTATGCATATTTAGTCTGTTTAAGTGTGAAAAACGTCTTTACTTACTTCTGTGTCAAGATGTAATAAGGCCACAAAACAGATTAAAAAAGTAGAAATCATGCTTTTTGATCTAATTTACCCAAGTGCATGTGAGTATGAACTCTTTTGTGTATATTTTTATACAATGTTGTTTTATTTGTTATTAATATTTTAAAGCTGATTTATTTATTTATTCGCTTTATTATTATTAGTTCTTTTTTTTCTGTCCAGTGTTTGCCTCATGGGGGACCTTGGGAGCCAAGCCTGCTCTGTCTATGTGTGCTTACTGTGTGCTTAGTGTGTGTGTGTGTGTGCAAAGGCTTGTGTTTTTAACTTTCATAAATAGTTTTTGTCGTGGAAAGCACTTTGTGATGCTCTGTGAAAAATGTTCTATAAATCAAATCTGTTTTGATTCAGCTGCATTGCCTCAGTATGAATGTTGATGTTCATTCATTTTACACAGGTTTGCTATGATTAACCTCTTTCTTGTCTCAACTACTGCTCCTTCTCTTCATTCACTCTTAAGCTTACTGAAACCATGCTGTGTTTACAAATAATAACTATTACTGTAGTAAAACCTGAAGTTAACAGATTTTACAAAGACTGGTGGAGGTTAGAATTATACAGAAAAAAGGAAGAAGAGACTTGGACCTGCCAGAAAAGGTCACCTCAAAAATACCAGATAACATCAAAAGCTATATTTTCCCCATCAGGGACATTTTAGAGGCGATCTATTGGTAGAAATTTTGAGGATTAAAATAAAAGACCTCCAACCTACCCAATTCCCAAAAATAGCTTTAAAACATTATTATAATTGACAAGAGATGTCTATAACAATAATTATTATACAAAAAAAATTATTATAATAAAAAAACAAAACTAACTGGAGAGCTGAATCAGTGCATTCATCTTGTACATAAAGCAGCAAAGACATGTACAAGAATACTTTTCTATTTTTTATTTATGCAGAAGCACACCAACAAAATTACCTCCAATTATTTCTAATTTAGTTTCTTCCTGATAGCACGTTTCAGATCATCTGGTGAAAATTTTTTTCTCCATCTCAAAGTCCAAACAAAGATAATTTTCTTCTGTATAGGAGCCAAAAGTTGGTTCCTACATAAAAAAGTATATAAAGAAATCCAGCTACCCTAGATTATGATCAAACCTTAATAGTATGATACTGCTTTAAATGTCTATGATTATAGATTGTGCATTATAAATATAACTATGGTGTATCCTCATCCTTATGAGTCATACATCTTTTTTTTTTAATGCTATATCTAGTCTTCCTCAGTTGAAGTGCACCATGTAATTTGTTGTATGTGGCTGCCTCTTAGTGAACAGATGGGTTTGATGGTGCTTATGATATTTTGGGCCTGAAAGATCAGGCGCCACATCATGAGGAACAGTCAAAAGAGACGGGATAAAATGGAAAGAATCGAGGGAAGAAGTGTGACGGCGGCTGTGAGAAGTGAGAACAAGAAAAGAGAGAAATGATTTCATTTCATCACCCGTGCTGTTTCCACCTCAGTGGCCACAGGGGAGGTGTGGAGAAATATAAATAAATAAATGCACGAGGACTTGCGAAAGCTGCAGAAACGCTGCACTTTGCTCCGCCAGCCAAGCCGAGGCTTCATTCCTCAAGCCCTGCTCCAGCTTTGGCTCAAATCTGGTTTGCATGAGGGAGGCATACATGGAGCCAGAGAAAGCACAGAGAGAGAGAGAGAGAGAGAGAGAGAGAGAGAGAGAGAGAGAGGTGGGTGGGGGGTATTATTTTTCAAAAGCACCTGGCACTTTAATAAGCTGCTACACCCAGAGCATTCTGATAAACAGGGTTTAGCCTTTCTCCCTCAGCAACAGCTCCTCAGTGTGCGTTATGCAGTTGATCCGTACCCTGGAAGCACAGCACAGACTCTGTAATTCAGTCTACAGCGTTCAGGTCTCACCTGTGATCGTTTTGGCTTTCCTTTTTAGTAATCACAATTACCAGCAGTGTAATGTGGTCAGGTTAATTGTTATGGCTCGGCTGCACTGTGTATTCAGTGCAGGTAGCTCTAACAGGGTGTGCTGTTGTTTGTTTAAACAAATGATGTCAATTGGGTCAATGGGGACATTTTTGGACTGATTTATTTTGTAATCCTTAATTTCCGTAACAGCCTTAAAAGCGTTGCAAGAATCACTATTTCTGAATGGGAAACTTTAATGTGGGCTAATAAACAGTGCTGATCTGTTTCTGCAACACGTAAACATTAAGAATTAAATCATCACATTTTGGCAAGGTTTTAGGATGGATGTGAGGATGGACATTTGCTTTAGCGAATGTTCATGCTAGCTTGTCCACACAGGTGTAAATCAAGAATGGGATTAGAAAAGCATTGCATGACGACATGCCATCTAAGGCAACAAACATATTTAATGTGTAACAATGATGATTCAATGAAACAATGAAATTTCATGAATTATAATCCAGCATGTAGTTCATAGAAATGCTGTAATCAATCATGATTCATTTTTATTGCCACATTATTTGGTTCATAATTAATCACACAATGAAATAAATGGACCAATGTTATAGTTTGGAATTACAGGCAAAAACCTTTGCTTTTCAAATTTGTCCATTTTTCTTCTGAAATTAAATTTTATTTCCAGCACTTTGTCGATAAAACATTCCAATAGCATATCTTTTGATTTCAATAACATAGATAAAATAAATAAATAAGCAAATCTGTATCACAAATTTAAATGTAAGCAGTTAAGGACTCAAAACATAAAATTTTCATTGTTAAATTTAATCATATTTAAATCATAGCCAGATTTATACAAGATTTTCTGTCTAAAAAGAAAAAAACAGCTTTTCTTTCTATAGTATTATCTTATTGATGCTGATATCTAAACTCGAATGTATAACAACTAACACTAATTTATAACCGTTATTTGCCAGGAATTTTGAATTATTTATTCTAAGAGATACCTCATTTGCATATTTTAACATTCATCTTATGAATCATGTTACAAGAGAAAACGACTGCCTTACAGAGTGACCAACTTTTTTCCTTTTTATCTGATATTGCTTCAACTTTTTCATTTAATTTCCAGCTTCCTGGATGTCAGCTGCAGTCATAGTGAGGGGCTGTTGAAGAAGGAAGCTCATTCGATCATAAATGGCATCTTGAGTGGTAATGTGGTCACTGCACTGAGACTTCAGGTATGTTTCCCATCTAACCACAACAGTGTTGTGTTCACTGACTCCTTTAGATAACAAAAAATGGAATGACGATAACAGAGGTGGCTATTTAGTTACATAATTTTAATACATATTTAGTTACATAATTTTAATACATTTTAGGTTAATAAACTCTAGTACACTTTCATCAGTTCAAGTGAACGATCCAAATCAAATGCAGGGCATTTGAACACATAAACTGGTATCGTACTACTTTCATTCTGCAGAGCCCGGGGAGGAGGCAGTCGATATTGTAGAGGCCCTGCACCGTGACTGCTGTGCCTATGGACTCCACACACCACTTGTACAAACCTATTAGTAAAGGTCCAGTCAAGTTACCCATCTGCAGCCCACTGCCCCACACACATCCACTGCTGTTATACAGAGCTAATTCCCACAATCCACTGCTCAGTTGCTGGTAATTGAGGCAGAGCAAGAGGAGAGGGAGATCTGGAGGAGAAAATAACTGACAGGGGAGAAACCTGTCTTAGTGTCAGTAGTGGTATATTAACCTTCAGTGGTATTTTGATTGCTGTCACCAGGAAATTTTCATTTTATGTCAATCAAGCAAAGGAATTAAATCCAGTCAAAAATTGGAATAAAACAAGGATTTTTGTTTTTTTTTTTTTTGTTTTTTTTTTGCAAAGAAAAGAGAAAAAATGTTGTGTATTTCAAATTACTTGGTAACTGCTGGACAAGGAGAAATGTGGGCAATAAGGCTAGGGCAAATTGAATCCAAAGATGGATGCTTAGTATCTGCACGTAGGAAAGCTTTAGATAATCTTGAGTTCAGAGATGCATAATCAGCACCTGGAAATATAACTGAAAGAGCTTGAGATGGGATCTAATCTTCACCTGCACTAACACATTAAGCCTAAGCAGTGACATTTGTTGTGGAAAGGCTTTTACAGGTCAGGGCTAGGGTGTTCACTCATGGAGCTAAAGCAAGTTCCCAGGTGTCAGAGGAAAGGAGGGGGAAGCAATCATTCAAGCCATGAACTCCAAAGCAGCTCCATTACAGTAGGATGCTGACAGTCTACCCCACGGGCTTTTTACTTTGGCCAGCGCTAATCCTTCCTGTGAGCATTACAGCAAACAAGCTTCTTGTATCTCGCTTGTTACAAGGCAACCTTAACTGTTTGAAATACAGCTAGCTTTGCTTACCACTGCCAGATTCGATTACCACCAGACACTCCCTCCTAACCCCTTCAACTACCCAGTGAAGCAGATGACAGATTACAGTTGCCTAATAACACTTAAAGCTTATATAGTACATTGAAACATCATCGTTCAGTAGCTGACATTCTGCAAATGATCGATCAATTTGATCAGGGAAGTTTTTGGGATGGGTCATTGCAATGGGCTTTTTCTCCTATCTGTGATTAGTTTTAGTGAATGCTGTTGGTGGTATTATTATATATATTAGTATAGTATTCTTCTCCAGAAAACTACTGCTATCATGGGATGCCACTGCCTCATGGGAAGGATGATATGGAAGTTGTTCTCTACAGCAAGACACTAGATTTCCCACCACAACAAGATGATATTCACTTTACCTGTCAGTGGTTTTAACGCTTTGGCCGGTGTATCCATACAGTCGCTGCAGACTGCATCCATCTGATGTTTGAAGATGGACAGTGTGCCCTTTCTTTTTTTTTTTTTTTAAGTATTTTTTGAATGAAAACAGCTGCCTGCAGCAGCCAAAAGTCATGCTATGAACTGAAAAAAAGGAGCTGAGGACAGCTGCTGAGTCAGGTGTGTATTATTTGTAGGTTTGACACAGTCAAGAAAAAGAAGTGACTGAAAGATGGTTTTTGCCTCTCACATATTTGTTTGTCACTATCGTTAGTTTCATATCAGTATCTTCATATACACGATTTCTTTATGAGTAAACAGTACCAATAGAGGTAATTTGGTAGATTTGATTGTATAGTTTGTATACAAGCAGATTTTGTTTTTCTGTTCTTTTATTTATTATAATGACATTGCCATCACGTCATCATTAAAAGCTGGAAGCTAATATATTTACTGACAAAATCAGAATCCCTTTCATTGCCTCACCAGTATTACCTGATGTGCCTTTACTTGTCGTGAGTCACAGGTTTAACTCTTAATTAAAAGCTAATTTGACATGGCTGAAAACATTGGAATGTGTCCTCATTAAAATGCTGCACATTAAGGTCAACATGTTGTTGCTCAGTGCTTATTTTATTTCTTTTTATTTTAAAGTATGTATTTGGTTCTGTAATGACCCTTAAAATAAACATTTCACACTGCTCGGAGACCATTTGCTCCCATCTGGAAATCCATCAGTCTTATTGGGCTGAGGTTTAAGAGGTTTGCACACTGTCAAGGTGAAAAGCTTTTCCATTCACATCTTGGCAACACCTCGCTTGCTTTCCCCACCAGACCACCTCCATTACACCAAAGCTGGGGCTGTTGCGGACAGTAATGGCACAAATATAGTTTGATTAGAGAGCAGTGAGATATGACCACTTTAAATTAATGAGCGTGCACGGTAGAAGCTGAAAGAGTTGTTCCTAGTGACTCGGCACTGTTAATTCAGGAAAAGCCTGACTCAAGTTGTCTGGGCAGCCAAACAGCTGGGCTGAACTGTTTGTTTTGTGCTGTTTACTGAAATGCATTATAAATCCTCTCCCTCGCTTCACAGGGCTTGGATGGCGATTAGTGAAGCGGCGACATAGAGGTGATTGCTTTGCTGCAGGTTGGGTACTCATCAATGCCCCGCGTGTAGACGGGCTGACCCTACCGCTCATGTGAAAATAAAATCATTTATTATAAACGACGTAAGATCTAAGGGAAATAATGGGTGTAGATGAAAAAAAATTTGTGAGATGTACGTTTTTGTGGAAAGCAAACTGGCCCTTGGGGAGCTGATTATGAGGCCTGCACAGTTTAAGTGGTAACAAGGCAGTATTGCATCTGCTGAGACATTACAATCACTGTGGTAAAACTGGGTGGAAGACATAAAGGTCACACACAAGTGGAAAGTAGGGCACAGCCGAATTGCCTCCTCTTTCAAGAGAATAGCCTGTGTATTGTAGAGATGGCTCACTGGGAATTTTGATCCATTGGTAATAAGCCTTGCAAGGCTTTCTTCGACCCCCCCCCCCCCTTTTTTTTTCTCTCTCTCTCTCAGGCTCCTTCCTCTTTCTGCTTTTTCTCCTCTCTTGTTCACCATTTCTCATGATAATGAAACCTCCTCATTGCTTTTTAGAAGCCTGTTCTTTTGCAACCTGCTTTCTCACATTTGTCTCTGCTGTTCAAACCCTGATGGCGAACATTTCTCCTTATGTTCATGATTACCATCATGACCTGCACAGGCAGTGGATAATAGAGAATGTAGGCATTTCATTTTGTGGCCATACATATTCAGGTTCCTGTCTTGCTTTCTGGGACTGTCCTTTTATATATTTGCTTTCTGTCTAATTGTCTTCCCATTGCTTACCATCCCTGCTGTGTAGTGCCTATCTGCAGGTCTGACTTACTGGATTGTATTTCTACCAATCGCAATGCTATTTTTAGTGTCCCATGCAGCACAGTGATTAGTAATCCTGGATGCCTGTTTTATGCTATGTGCCACGGTGCCTTTCATAGTAGTATTATTCAAATGTTTTCACTTTTAATGAACACAAAGTTGTTATTGTCACTTTTCAAACTGAAATATAATAGCTAGATGTTTTGCAGTGCTATGCAAGATTAACTTATTTGAATTTTACACAACACTCTTAGCACAGTAAACATTGCTAATAATGTAACACACACAGTGAACATACAGTGCAGCTGTGACACAACCAAGCAGGGTTTCATAAACTGACCTGTTCTCATTCTCAGAGTCATATAAAGTCATTTTGGTAAAGCATCTCTGTGACAGAGGTGTCCTTTGACACAACAACCCCAACAAAGTTTGACAGTGACCCTCTGACTGAGCAAACAAATCTAGTGCTAAAAAGTAACTGGAAGACTTCTGTTCCTGGAGGTCTGGATGAAAACAGATGTCTGCAGCCTCCAAAAGTCATGCTATGAACTGAAGAAAGAGCTGAGGACAGCTGCAGAGTCAGGTGTGTATTATTTGTAGGTTTGCCATAGTCAAGAAGGACAAGCAATGACTGAAAGATGGTTTTTGCCTCACACATATTTGTTTGTCACTATCTTTAGTTTCATAAATGCAATGGAGTCACACTCTTTACATACATGATTTCTATAGAGGCAAAAACTCTTGTATATGAGCAGATATAAAAATAAAAAATAAAAACTTCTATTTATTTTAATGGCATTGCCATCACATCATTAAAAGCTGGGAGCTAATATACTGACAAAATTATAATCCCTTTCATTGGTTCACCAGTATTACCTGATATGCATTTAGTTGACATGAATCACAGGTTTAACTCTTAATAAAAAGCTAATTCAACATGGCTGAAAACATTGGAATGTGTCCTCATTAAAATGCTGCACATTAAGGTTGACATGTTGTTGCTTAGTGGTTATTATTATTTGCTTAAAGACCATTTGCTCGCATCTGGAAATCCACCAGTCTTAATGGGCTGAGGTGTAAAAGGTTTGAGACAGAGGTATCCCCTGACACAACAACCCCAACAATTTTTGCCACTACCCATCTGACTGAGCAAACAAAAAGTGCTGAAAATAAACTGCAAGACTTCTGTTCCTGGAGATCTAGGTTTGACTCCTGCTGTGAGACCTATTGTTTTTTCTTTTATCAGATTTTTGTGTTTTCAGTTGGAAAAAGATTACAACTGTAGTTAAACTTAACTATCAAGGACCACAAGGAAGAAATTCACTGTGGCATCGAGCACCGGCCTTTCAGTAGTTAAAAACCGAGTGGAAATTGGTTTTGGTACTTTTAATATAGATGGTATCAGTTTTCTTCCAAGTAGTGCAGCATGTTGCAGCTTCATGTTGCTACATTAGTCCAGAATGGACAAACCATACACTGGCTCTAAACAAGCCTTGTGTGCATTTAGTGGCCACCGTAGTTTTTGCTACACATTAAATTCTGGCTTCTATTCAGTTGCTTGTTATCGGTACTTCAAAGCTATGATATTGAGAAAAAGATGCCAGCGGGTGTACCAAAGTCTGGCGCCTAGAATTCCTGGTAAAGGACTGATTTGTGATGAGTTAAGAGTGAGATCAGGTTCAATATACATTCTGGGTGAGCCTCATATTAGTAGGAGACCTCTGGAAGGCTCTACTGTCCCTCCCTCTGCCCTTCACCTCATTGATTTGCTATTATACTTTCTCCAAGGTAAGGGAGAGTCCATTAAAGGGAATCTTCAATGTGTGTATGCATAATGAAGCTTGCTCTATGTATGTGTGTCTGAGGCTGTGTGTATCCATGTGGGAACTGATGGAAACCTTACATCTGCACTTGTATGGCCATGAATCAGTGGCACGTCGGCCGTTAATGTAAAATCAATGTTCCAAATTAACCACAGGAACCCGTCTCTGGTTTTTCAGCTCTTTTCTGGACAAGACATGCCCTTGGGCCGAGTGAGGGAGAACACACACGCTACACAATCAAACACTAAAGCACATTCTTGTTGTATGCACACATACACGCACACAACATATACCAATACATGCAAATGCAAGAAAAGATCCATGCATCTGCAGATATGAGTGCGCTCGCGTAATTTAGCCTGCAGTCTCCTCACAGAGAATGCAAAAACAACAAATGCGCACCCGCTCATTCGCATAATGCATGCTTAACACACCACGCAGTGAAAGAGCACAGCATAGGTCCCCTTGTCTAATTCGCAAAGCACTGCATCTATTAAAATTAAGCCAAGGTATCCAGCTTGAGGCTGCCGCTGATAAGGTCAAAGGCGTAGCGAACATTCCAACACTCATTTCTCCCCCAACATAATCGCACTCACTCTTGACAAAAATCTGCATAATGTTTCATGTATAGCTGCTAGCTAGAATAAAAGAGGGAGGTGTCAGGAGAAGAGGACAGGCAGGGGGAATGGAGTCAGTGGCATATCCCTCAAAGTCAGAGCCAAATTGAATCTGCAGGTGCAAATGTGGCATGTGTGCTGCCTCTAAGATGCACAGCTATCTATATTTATGTGAATAAAATATGGCTGGTCAAGGGGGCCACAGGCCTGCAGGGAATAAGTTCCTACGGCAGACAGAATCAATCATTATATGCCACTGAAATGCATTTATCGCAGGCTTGGACCTCTTTATTATGATTTCATGGGGTTTGATAGGAGCTTTCTCTTTCTGTTTTCGGTCTCTGCTACTCTTCTTCTGTTAAAACGGACGAAAGATGCTTCCAAACAGTACGACTGAGTTACTGTTCAGAAGCTCAACAGCACACTGACCAGTTAACGTGGAAGCAGTTTTTATTCAGTCTATGTCTTTCTATTTGCAAACTATATGTCTGCAAGTTTGGAAGCACACATGCATCAATCCATCTGGATGTTGCCGTATCTATATGCATCACTGCAGCTTCATCAATACCTGACAAGTGATACAGCATCAACAACCTTTTCATTAGTACTCAGATAGCCTGTATATACATCAGCATGAATGCAGAACAGATGGACTGCACAGCAGTGGCCCTTTAGATGTACTCCTCCTCCTCTGCTCATGTTTTAAACTGCAATATGGGCATATGTCTCCATCATGTCCAGCTCTGATATGAATCTGCAGAACAGCAGACTAATTAAAAGATAATAGCTTTGATTTTACTGTAAGAATAAGTCTCTATGATTTTGTTTTCCAAATATCTGACATTTAGGTTATACATTTAAGCTGTTTTAGTATGTTTTTAGTTTAATCACTGCTTCACAGTATGCATGCAAAAAAACAACACACCCACTCACTCTACATATGCGTGCAAAATAAATACCTTAAATCCCAATGAAAAACTAAATGTCACTGGATACAAAGGAAACATCCCATCCCATTCTGACCTTTGATATGGACTGAAAACACCAAAATGTCATGGGTGTTTCCATCACAGAACACTTTGATCCTCCGATTGTTGGTTTCTATCTTTTATTCTCTCTCTTTTTCCATGATTTGGGACTAACAGTGTCAATTTACTAGATCCAAAACAAACATGCAACTTGTCCTCTACTTCTCATTCTATTAGTCGTCTGAATCTGCTCATTCCATTTTAATGGGTTCCTGTGTTTGGAAACAGGATGCTATCACAGAGCCTTTGCTTGGATGAACACGCTGATCCCCTGCAGCCTTCTTGTGGATATGTTTACATGCATTTTACTCAAGAGCCCTGTTCGATCCTTTAGCATCTCGTTACCAACTTTACAATGAAAAAAAAAAGATCTTTATTTATTTATTTGATTTCGATGGCACTACAGAAGGTTACAGTGCAGACTTCCTGAACACCACTTTCAGCCAATAGTGGCATTGAGCACCCACACATCCTCTCACCCCACAGGAACCTGCTGCCCTCTGCCTATAGAGAAATTAATATGAAACACCTACACTGTGCTGCCTGTCATGCTCTCAAAGCCCCCACAAAGCCACTGCAGGCACAATACCTTTCCACCGCAACACTGTTTCTTTCAAACGCAGATCAATAGGCAATTCGCAAAGCCACTCACTTAAAGCATATGACTTGTAGTGAACATGTAATATTGATTTGGTTTGAACAAATATGGCTAAATTAATGAACTAACCCATTACTGCTTTGCTTAACTGTTTTTGTCATCATTGGGAGGTGGAAATGCAATGTTGCATATGAGCGTATGGTGTTTGGTCCTTTATGTATGGCATGACATCAAGTATATAGAAGCTGGTTTTGTCCGTTGCTCACCTCAAGATTTCTTTCTTTATTTGTGGATAACTGATGTTTGAATATGATGATAGGAGCTACAATGACGGACTGACCGGCGGGTAGTGAAATGAAGTGACTGCAATACATAGCTTAGTGTGTGGGCTGAGGTTTCCTCAGCATGGCATGGAGTCTGATGTGAGGGCAGGATGGCTCTCATGTGGCATTTTGACAGTGGGTTTCATATAGAAGCAGCTGCTTTGGGTGAGTCATTCGCACTGTGGAGGCCAAAATCTATTCCATCCACCACTGGGAACAAGCAAGCGGAAAAACGCTCACTCACACACACACACACACAGACACACTCTACACAACACGACTGTGTTGAAGATTATACAGCAATCAGATTGTATAGCCCCTTCAGCCATTATCTGTTTATTTGTGTTTGAAATATTCACGAGAAATACATCTGCCGTATGACACGCAGTTTGGACAGAGGGGAAAGGATGTGAGGGGTAAAAATCAGAGCAGGAATGAGAGGTGCCGGATGCAGTTAAAGGATTAGTCAATGCCATCCCTCTCTCTCTGATTCTCCAGCTGGATCCCTGGATGTGTGGGTGTACGGGCACAAAGCAGGTGAAGTGATGATGGTGAATGCTTCTCAGCAGCTGCATTAATTACGTAAAAGCGCCGGATGCCAGTGCCGAAATGGCAGAGGAGGCAATCTATTCTGGAAGGGGGGGATGACGGTGCGGTGTAGTAAATGTGAAATTTACTTTTAGTGACATGTGGGGGTAGCAACTTCTCTGTTTGCAACAGAAAATTTTAAGAGGAGATAGGGAGGAGGAGGAGAGGGGTGATGGTGGCGATGAGCAGGAGAAGGGGGAGAGGGGGGGGTGGCCACCATTCAATAGATTTCTTCCAGACGTGTCTGGTGCGCGCTCACTAAGCAGCACCCAAGGACATGAAACTGCCAGTCCCGTCATTTGAGACGCACACTCGCGTCCTTGTTACGCATAATCAGTTAATTTGACTAGTTTGTCTAAACGCAGTCCGAATCTGGTCTGGTTGAGGCGCATTCTGCATAGTTGCGCAAAAGCGCATCTCCACGTCTAGCGAGGGTTCGAGGCCAGTCATCAGCCTAATTGTTCTGCAATATATGCCCTCTGATTTCAATCAACGTGCATGACGGATTATTATTTAGAAAACAACCTCTCACGTACGCAATTTCAATAAGAAGAACAAGCTACACGTACGGTAACGCATCCCCAGAATTAAGACGTTATTAGCTTTTATTCATTCATATATTTATTATATTATTTCTTATTATTATTTTTTAAACGAACTTAGAAAAATCAACCCGAATTATGTGATATAGACGAAATGACTAAATGATTTTAGGAGTGAGCAGATTAAACTTACCTGATTCAATCATCATAATAGGAGAAGCAGTGTTTTTGTCTGTATTCCCATCAAGTGCGCCGCTCTGGTGACGAGAAAGAGCCCCAGCGCGCAACATAAAGCCAGTCAACAATGTGTGGTCGTTTCACGCAGTTGATGAGAAATCAGTTCTCGGCTCTCCTCCGCGGGAAAACACACGGACTTCTGCATGTGGGAGGAAAGCAAAAAAGTCCAAAAGCAGGTTGGCGAGGATATGAAGACAGCTGCATGTGTTCCCCGTGCCCTTCTCTTCCCTTCTTTCCAACGGCTGTTACGGGCGCATCTCGTTCCTTCGATCAAGTGTCAGGCGGACCTCATAGATGCGTCGCCGTCTCCTCAGCAGTCATTAATATTTGCACAAACCCCGACTCTCCAGAGAACAGCCAATGGCGTCTGAGAAGCAGGCGAGGTGCTTCCAGCATCCTTGCTCTGGTTGGCTGATAGAAGTTGTCAGTCATATCCCAGAAGCCTGTTCCCATCTATGTCTTCTTCTGTTGGAGGTGAAGCGCGCTGCAAAAAATATCCACGTTATCAAGTCACTTGGCCAGTGAAGAGTTATAAAATGGTGTTTACAGTAACAAACAGGCTCAAATAGTTGATCATAAGCAATAATAAAATGTTTTAGAAATAAAGGCAGGATAATAACACGTTAATCCTCAGAGTGAAGATCACATTCTTAAATCATGTTCTTACAGTCTGTTAACTTTTCGTTGTTTAACTTTAACATTCATGGCAAAATAAACATTATTGATTTAGTGTGTGAGAGCTAAACTGGTGTAAACCAACTTTTCATGACTAAAAGGTAGTTACTAATACTATTCCTCTTAATGGAAAGCTATTTCTGCCATCATGTTCCCTTTAGTCCTTGCAATGTTAAAATCTATAAACATGACATTAATTTCAAATATGTGTCCAAAAGCTGAATTTTAGCTGCTTTTTCAGTCTCTGTCCAAAAAAATACAAGCATTTTATTATAGAGTAAAAAAATCTACTGTTGCTTTCACATGTAATTAACTCAAAGTCTGTGTTTGGAGGTCTGCGGGAGGATGGAAGGTCCAGCTACCAGGATTTAGTTTCTTCCTCGACCCCTTGGGTTTTAAAGTAACCTTACATTAAACTGTCCCATTTTTTCCCTGTTGTTTACTACTTGGTTAAAGTGGGGTAATAAAAAAAATGAGGTGTTGTTAAACATCATAGCTTCCATTAAAAAAGGCATTTTAATAAGATTGTTGTTATTATAAGAAAAAATAGGACCAATATATCCACATCAGATACTACAACAAAAGGAAAATGTCTCTAAAATGCAGTACATTTATTTTCTGTCATCCTATGAGCTTAGTACAGCATTTGAACTTCTACATATGAGCCAACGGAGTGTTATATTTTGATTTGCCACCACCACATTTTAGCATCTTTGTCTTCGTTGCTGCAGTGGTAAGCGTAGAAGCCCTCCCCGGCACCTTTTCTGTGTGCAGATCCATTTGAGTTGGACATTTTTTGCAGTGCAGTGGAATGAGGAAGAAAGTGCAGGCAGGGAAGAAAATGGATATCTGTACCTATTAGCTCCCGAACTCCTGTTTCAGATCCCAAGAGGATCTCTAACACAATGTTCTACAAAATGATGATCCTGGAGGTCAGGCAGGGCTATCTGTAGCGTCACAGAAGGAGACATCAAATGTCAGCTGGAAGGGTTCTGATTCAAAGACTGTTAGATCAAAGGCTGTTTTATCAACATCTCTGTCTGATTTCATTGGGCCTACTTGATAATATATATAAAAGTTGTAATCTTACATTATAGTGTTTATGTGTCCATGGTGTGGTCACTTATATGTCTAGGAAGCCTCAGGGAGTTTTGAAAGTTTTTCTGGGTCAATAGTTCCCCCTGTTCCCTCTGAATCTCCTCTATGAATTATTTAGATTTCATGTAAATTGCACAAAATTATTTATTTGGAAAGTTTGCTCATAAATGGACGACCTTTATGAATAAATATGCCATGACACTTTCTTAGACAGTTCTGTTTAACTAATGCAGATGAATCTGACATGTCCCAGGTGTTGCTCATTCATACTAAGGGAATTATGCAATCTTTCAAATATTATCCATATTTTTTTCTCCTTGTATTGCTTATTCTGCATTTTTTCATGATGTTATTTAAATTTGCATTGTCTGTGCATGTGCTAGCTACACTCTACCTGTGATGATGCCCCTTTCAACAGACCTCAGTTTGTTTAAACAAAGTCAGGAAGTCTTTATTGAAAATTAGACCAGTCACACTGAAAAATTAAATACACTTTTACATTCTCTTATATGTTTATTAGAAAAGTACAGCTGATTTAAGAATGTAAAGAATATTTATTGGAACTGCAAGAATTGGATCTAATGTATGTCACCCAAATAAAAAGAAAAAAAAGGGACCTTATCACAATATAACGTGATAAATTTTATTCTAATAACATGAATCAAAGTAGCTTATTGTGATGTAGCCTGTAGATGTTGCAACCTAGAAATATTGGAGCAAAATACATTTTATAGAAAATATTCTCAGCAAGCACAAACATTTCATTTTTTTTTTTTTTTTTTTGTCAGTGATTAATTGTTCTACTTTGGTTTATTGTTGTACACACAGAAATGTGGGACATTTATGATCAACACTATACATCGCCTGCATGCAGTGAGACGGTGTGTGCGTGTGTCTGAGCTGCCATAAAGTGTGTGTGCTGCTTTTAGTTAATAAAATGTTCTAGTGATTACGTCTATGGTTAGTGTCCTCCAAGCTTCACCAAATCTCTCCAATGAAGTACAGCTTAATCCCATTTGGTAAATTAGACATTTCTCTGACCTTTCTTTTCTCTTTCTCTTAGCTCCATGCTTCTCTAAATCCATTCAAATATTGAGTTTTTTTTTAAATTCAATTGTAAAACTTTTAAAATTCACATTTTTTTGTACTCATCTCATGCAATTATTTCAATCCCTTAAAAAATATTAAGATTTTTCTGATGCACTAGTTTAGGGATCACCAACTGCGGACCTCTTGAGTTTACCTGCAGCAGTACATCTGAATGAAATTATTAATGTCATTAAGAGACTTGTGCAGAACTTGACAACAAGCTGTCATTTGGATCAGGTGTGCTGCAGCTTGGAAATACCTAAAACCTACAGGACAGGTGGTGATCCTGCTCTAAAGTGCAGTATGATGGCAAGCGTTGTAAAGTGTCTTATTCTCAGCATTTCATAATTACAATTGTTTAAAATGACATAGATTAGGATTATATGTGGTTGCAGCTCTAAGCAGACTGTAATTCGCTAAGAGTAGTGAATTTTAGACTTCATGTATAGACAGGCTGATGTAAGGCACATGGGTTTTACCAAATAAGGTTCTCAGTGTCTTAGGTGCCTTAAGGACTCCACCACCCCAACCTCTTATATGTTAACATAGGTTTCCACAGGATTGGTCAGTTTAGCACAAAGTAATGTCTTTGTTTGAAAGGTATAAAAGGATGCCACACACATGTAGTTTTCGGTTTCATATTGGCCAGAGACCTCACAGATTATTTCTGCAGAAATCTGTTTAAGATGTCACTATTTGTAATTAACCATAATTTTTTATTATAAATCAAGCTGATGTCCAGAGCTCTTCTTTTACTTTAAAGTATTTTGACACGACACTAGCTTAACGTTATTCACTACAAAATAGCATGATTCAGAGGAGAAGATCTTCATATGATGAAGTCATCATATCACAAAAACAACAAGGACACCAAAGAAGAAATGACAGTACGGCACTGAGAAGAGATGAGAAGCTGTCGTCCATATGATGGCTTTACAAAACTAAAGAATATTATCAAGGACAATAAACTACAGAATGCCGTCACAAACTATTTTTCCACATCACCTGCTTCCACACAATAAACAACGGTTGCATTATAGATTACGCATTACAACCAAAAGTGACTTGAGACTTGATTTGGACTTGCAAAAAGGACTTGTGAACACCTTAGTTTGTTTGTAACAAATTATTTGAGTTACCATTGTCTTTCTATCGTCTCCAACCAGTCTGCATATTCTGCTCTAAACTCTGACACCAACAATGCATTTTTATGCAGACAACTGCTGCTACTGAGTATTTTCTGGTTTTTGGACCATTCTCTGTAAACCTTATAGTTGATTGTGCATGAAAATCCCAGTAGAGCAATTTCTAAAAAACTCAAGTCTGTCTGACACCAACAATCATGCCATGCGTCATTCTGATGCTTAGTTTGATTTCCAGCAAGTTGTCTTGACCATGTCTACATGACTAAATTGATTGAGCTGCTGCCATGGTTAGCTATTTGTGTTAACAAGAAATGTGAACATGCAGACCTGGTAAAGTGGGCAGTGATTGTACATCTACTTAGTAAGACAATGCAATTAGTTGCATAGGATGCGATATGTTACAGGCATATTGAAATTCTTTCAATAAAATAATGCTGTTAAAAATCATTTGATTAGATGCAGTCCAAATAAAATTAACATCCATTTATCCATTTTCCATTTCAAATGAAAGCAAGTCATTTCCAGATATGTGTTTTAATTTCAAAAGATGTATTCTGACCAGATAATTAAAAAAGTATTTTTGGTACTTTATAGTTCAGAAAAGAGAAATGATAATTATTCTCATTTAAATTAGTTCTTTACTTTATTATGAAAGTCATTTGTTGGTGATGGTGTCCGTCTTTTATCACAGTTTATCATGTCACCAAAGCTAATTTGTTAACAAAATTACGTTTGACCTCTTTGAGTTTTGGCTAATTTGTTGTTGGAAAAAGTCTTCAGTATCCACATGTCTATCTTGTGTGATGCTGTCTAGCTTGGACTAGCTTTGTTAGCATCCAGAGATTTAACCTCCTATTCACATATGTTCTGCTACAGCTGTACTTTATTGAGGTGTCCAATTATTCCTCCTTTTTAAAAAAGAAATCCAAATGATTTCAGGTCATTCCACTTCATGTTGCATTGTAAACTGCAACAGAGTTTGTTGTTAGACACATTTTTTTTTATTTTATCTCACAAGCAAAAAAGAAAGAGGTGCATATACTGTGTGTTCCTTTAATTGCTGAATCTGAGTGTGGTATCCAGTGGTCAGGCTGGCTAAAAGGCTGTTTAGATGGCGCTGAAAGAGTGAGAAAAATCAACCCACCTGGGGTGGAATTTTCTTCTGATGGGACCAACCGGCTCTTTCATTTTTTTTTTTTTTTTATTTAAGCAGAAATGTCACATTACCTGAGAATGTGTTGCAAAACCTTAGTCAACCAACTTCTGAATGTAATAAAGAAGCAGCCAGTTTATTGTAAATTTTGTTTAAATCAGGGGTCACACTCTGATGTTATTACATTTTTAACTTTAAGATGAGGCTGTGATCTATATTTGTTTAACTTGGCATCCCTACTATCTAAATGTGTGGACTCATTATGTCAAGATCTAAAAAGGCCCCTGAGACCTTGTAAAAGAGGCTGTTGGCATGTCTAAGTCTGGCAAGAAATTCTAATAGATCTCAAAAAGATTTTTATTAGGTCAAATCACTATAATGAAAATGGTCTTCTTGTGGTATACAGTACATGTCAAATCATTCTCCAGAACTGATAGCCACAGCAAATATAGTCCAACAACATCTGCAATCAACACAAATTTAAACTATGTCAGAAATGTGCTAAGAAAAGTCTTTCCTGTACAAAAATAACATTGTTTGATGTTATTCTTGCTCTCCAAAGACCAAGCCATATGTGTGCATGTTTGCTGCAGACCAAGGCCAGATTGTCCTGGGAGGAATGGATGGCATGGAGGTGGAAGTAGGTGCTAGGTTATATATTATCTCAAGCTTGAAATACAGTATAATGCATATTTAGCCATCAACATCTTTTTTGAAATTAAGGTATTTTCCATGGAAATACTAGCAAGGTGGTGGCACATTACTCAAGGAAAACATTTTTCATTTTATTTAAAAAAAAGACAGCAGTCCATGCAAAAACCGTTTCAGTTTGTTTCAGTTGACAGGGAAAGGAAGCAAAATGCCACTGTTGACTTGCTGACGATCCGACCCAGGTCATCTATACTTTGCAAATCCAACAACCAACATAAATGGCTAAATGAGTGAGGCAAACATTACGACTTTATACTGCTCATAAGCTGTACAACACAAAATGAAACAAAATGAATAAATACACATATACACATGTCTATTTATTATGACATTTATGTTTTGCATCAACATTAGTGCATTTGCAAAAGGTACACTTGACTCAGATCTGAGATAGAGTTGTAATTGATGTTGAAATATTTCAGGATCAAGAGTCAAGTGGTGGCTATGAGAAGAAGCTAAAATAAAATAAATTAATACGAGAGGTGAATCAAAGGTACCTTGTTATCAAAAGTTTGGTCCACTGGGGGAAAAATATAAATTTGCAACATCCACAAATCCTCATTTCTTTTATGGATAAAGAACTTTTTATATATGTACAATGAGGTAAACTTTCCAAGTTGTAAACCCATATGTTTTCTTGTTGTTCATGACAAAAGGCCTTTATGACCAGGACCTCACACAAGAAGTGCACGATACAAAGTCCAGGTATGCTTTACAAGCAGAAAGGTCGGGTGGCAGGTTTATAAAAAACATCCAAATGGAAACCAACAGTGCTAGAAGAAAGCTCTGTGGAATGATGAGACAAAGATCAACAAGCAACGGAAAAAGGAAAGTCTGGAAATGGAAGAAGTGAACTGCTTATGACGCAAAGCTCCAACTCATCTGCCAACCAGGGTTGTGCTTTTGTCCTGGTTTGGGTAAGGCTGCCAGTGAATGTGACACACTGACTTTTATTGGTGATTTCACTGCTGACAGAAACAAGAGCATGAGGTGGTTCGGTCAAAGCAAAGTTAAACATCCTCAAACGTGAAAATCACAATGATCAAACAGATGATTTATAGTTTTGATCTCATGTTAAATTTTTGCTGTTAATCTCAATGTGCGTGTATCATGCAGATCATAATTGTTCCTACTGTTTCAGCTTTACTTTACAAGCATTTTGCAGCTTTTATGTTCTTTACTGTCATGGAAGATAGATATGTCTGTAACATAGAATTATGCATTTAGCAGTGAAGATATAGTTCATGACAGAGACATGGAAAACCTCTTACACCTTCACTTACACCACAGTGCATCATCTTTTACAGATGATTTTTTAATGCTTGACAAGAGGGCTTTGAATATTTGACACATCTGAAACCTTTAGTCTTTAGATTTTGATGTTCATTGTTTAAAATGTTCAACATTTGGGCAGTGAAAGTGCTGTTTCGGGATTTTTTTCAAATGTATTTATTGTATTGTATTCTTATTTCCTCAAATACATTGGTGCTAGCTGTTGCTGGGCTGGCATTGTGGGGTAAAAACAAAAGTCCATGATCAAAAAGTGTGGAGCACTTTCTTTTTCTTCCAGATATGCATGATGATTGGCAAAAAGCACTGAGGTTAAATTTTCATTGTCAGCTGACGTCGAATGGGTATCATAAAATTTATCATAGTATTGCTAACAAAAGGGGCTGAAGACAGTCTTCTGGTCAGACCACTAATATTTCTGTTCTGTTCATTACTTTAGCAGTGTTCTGACATGTAAGATAGCTGCTTTGTTTTCACAATTTGTTATGGTGCTTTCAGTGTTAACTCTGTGAAGGACAGTGTCAGGCGAATCCAGAGAGAAGCTGGACACAGGCGCAGGTAAGAATAAAGAATATTTAATAAAGCTTCTTGGTACAATAATGACTGGTGAGAGTCAGGGGCAGGATAGAGAATAAATCACAATGCAGCAGTCTGTGCAGGGAGATTATAAAGGCAGGTGACCAGATGCAAACTGATGATGACTATGATAGGAGGCAGGTGTATCCAAGATGTCTGAAGCAGAGGGTTTCTGGGTATTGTAGTGTTGTAATCGGTGATCAGTACTCGGGGAATGCGGAGCGCACCAGAGAGGAGCGAGAAGGCATGACAGACAGTGTTTTCATTTGACTAAATCTTTACTACCTTGAGTAAAGGTCCTGCCATTATTAGTGACCTTTGTCAGTTGTCAAAATATAATCATTGATTGGATTTAACAGTAAAACTAGTTTACTGTCATAGCAGATTATAGCATGGAGGAGGAACTAATGTAAAAGTGTTTATTTTGTTAGATATTGTCTATTACATTGCTATAATGAAAAGCACATGTTATCTGTGATATTTTTTTAAATGGTGATGAAAGACGAGTGTCCAGCTAATGTTCATGTACATTGTTTTTAGTGTTAACAAGATGGCTCTAATCATTTTCCAGGTTATATTTGAGGGGAAAAAAAATGACAAAGTTTTGTTCCTGTGCAAATGCTCATGGAACTAACAGTGGCTGCTGCTTTAATAAACCTATATTCATCACTGTGTTTTGAACTTTTCAGCAGAGACAGGAACTATAAATATTAAAACTGTATTTCTGGTCCTAGGAGAAAACCCTCAAAATCAGCCTGTATTGTACTCACTTGGACATTCAGGATGAATATAGCTCTGATGGTTACTATACCTTGAGCTGATTCGGCATTTCTGCCTTCCATTACCTCTAAATGCTGGACCTTTCCTGTTTAAGTTGAGTGTGGTGACTTCACACCTCATGAAGCCACTCAAGGGTGCACTCAGCACATCATAAACCCCTTCCACAAGTGCTTGGCAGAGTCAAGGAGGAGCCAGGGATTTTAATAGACAAGAAATAGGATATCATAGCCTCTGCGAAAAACATACATTAAATTTAATTCGAGGAAACCTTATTTTGAGGAGGAGACCTTCCTGGAAAAAAAAGGCCTGAGGTGTTTACAGTGTGAGTAATGCTCTTACTCATTCTTGTTTATTGTAGAGTTTAAGAGAACATTACAAAGGCGTCTCTTGGTGACATTTTGTGATGTTTTCAGCAGAGAGAAAAGGCAGAAGAGGGCAGTGGAATTTATTGACTGAATTTCCCAGTAATAAATGGGTCTTTTACAAGCGACATAAAGAAAATGATCTGTTCTCTGCTGAGGTGGTGGAGATCTGTAAACTTGTTGTATGTTCTGCCAGCGAGCACAGCGAGCACAGTCCATCACAACTTCTTTTGAGTAAACTTTAACTTTGCTTTGGATAAATATTGTGATTAAATTAAAGAAAATGATGACATCTTTAAAGGTGCTTAAACAGCTTCTTCTGCAAATAAATAAATAAAATTTAAAAAGTCCTAGCTGTTACTCTAAGCTCTAAGTTCAATCTCCTAAGGCCATACATGAACAGCCTATATTTGCATTTGAGTGTTCAGCACTATATTCACAACTGCTGATTTATAGGTTTTGTAAAAATTTTACTTTCCATTGAGAACTCTAGACAGTCTCTGAGGAAATCCCCAGAAGAATTATCTTTAAAAAATTGAAAAGAAAAGTGGCTTGCATAAAAACCACTGTATGCAGAACAGCGTTACTTTAAAAAATCCACATCTCTCAACAAACTCTGCCTGGTTCTGTTGGACTGGGTGCAAGAGAACAACACAGGGAAAGTCCTTAGGAAATGCATTTTTGAAATGTTATTTCTACATATATACATTTTTCTTGGGTACATTTTAGCTTTTTTAAAATCAAAAATTTCAAAAACTCAAATTTTTGGGTTCTTTATGTTGTTGAGTCCAGACCTGACTAACTGAGCAACCTCAGGTCATAGTGCTGTCTGCACATGCTTCTACTGTCGGCGTTAGCCATAAGGGCAGTGTTTCATCTTTTTTTTAACCTTAATGCATCCGTCACATTGAAGCTAAATCTGGAGTCATCAAACCACATGACCTTCCTCCATGACTGCAAGTCTAATCTTTATTCTCCCTCACAATCCGATAGTCCTTTTCTTTTTGATCAGCTTCACTGAGAAGTTGTTTCCTGCAAGCTTGAGGCACCTTGAGGCAGTTTTGTGCATGTGGAAATCCTCATACTCTCACTAAAACATCACCATGGCTACACGCTAACTGTCTTCCATTGGTTTTTACTAATCATCAAACTGATCTTTGATGATTCCCAAATATATTTCTTTCTCTATTTTCCCGTACATTCGACAGTTTTTAATTAATTAATTAATTAATTTGGTGCTGGTACATATACTGACAGTATTGGGTTAAGAAACCTGATCATATTTTCAGGACTTGCCTATACCAAAAGAAAAATGAAGTTAAATTAAATTAAATTCTGGTTTAACTGGTGTTGCTGATCTCCAGATAATCAACCCATACTACACCCCTCTGAGGATTAATGGGATTCTGGTGGAGAGGGTGTGCAGTTTCAAGTACTAAGGCATGCACATCACTGAGGATTTATCTTGGACTCTGCACACAGACAGTCAGGTGAAGAAGGCGAGGCAACACCTTTTTGGGAACATCACCCAGTGGTACAAGAAAAGAACAGGTCGTGACTAGAGGGCCCTGCATAGGGTGCTGAGGTCAGCAGTGTACACATAGGTACAATACTCCCCACCCACCAGGACATCCTCACGAAGAGGACAACAGCCAGAGAGAACAGGATCATGAGAGACCCTCATCATCCTAACAACGGCCTGTCCGAGTGGCTGCACTCTGGCCAGCGCTTAAGGCTCATTAAGGAGAATACAGAGAGACTCAGGAAGAGCTTCTTCCCTCAGACTGCTTGAACTGTGAGGCTTCTGATCTGTAGTGATCCTACCTTCTGCTGAAAAACATGTACTCATGTCACTTTAACAAGGTTTATATTTTGCACTACCATTTACATTGTAAATATTATACATATATACATACATACATACATACACACACACACACACACACACACACACACACACACACACACACATATATATATATATATATATATATATATACATAAATATACATATTGTTGGTCTGTATAGCATGCACATTCATTGCACTGTGGCTTATCATAGTTACATTTATCATCTTTTTAGTTTATTACCATGTTGTTTTTCTTTTTTTTTACTGATGGTAAATTGCTGTGCACAGCCTCGGTTACATGTTCGACTGCATTTCACTGCCATCTTGCACGTGACAAATAAACAACCTGAACTTAAAACTACACACACACACACACACACACACACACATATATATATATCTATATATCTATATATCTATACATAACTTGTTATTTCAGTGATCAGTATAAAACTAGTAAAATGCAAATCTAATCTAATTGCAACAGGCAATTGTCATTTATCAATATTCTCCAATTACTGAGGCAAGTCGGGGACACAACAGCCATTTTCCCCTGATTCCACCTTCAGCTCACATTTTGCATCAATGCTTAGCTAATCACACCCACTGCAGCTTCAGTGATGTCAAATTTAAGACCTCGTGGGTGTTTCTTTCAATAATAGTGTAGATTAAACAGGCAGGTTTAGGCTCACTGTGTACAGCTGTCAATGACAGAAAAAAAAGACAAACTGTCCCTTGAAGCTCCAGTTTAACCCTCTGATGCATGAATTATTAAAAAACATTTTTTTTATTTACAATATTTAAATTCTGCAGACATATACAGTGATGCTTTATTTGTAATCTTATTAGTTTTTTTTGTATATTTTTAGCTATTCAATGGGAATATTTATGAAATCATATTCTGTCATAATCATATAAAATATCTATTCTATTAAAACACGGCTGTATTATTGTCTTTTTAGGTTTACAACAGAGGCAGACTTGTTAATTACAATGTTTCTTTATATATGAAATTTTATGATGCGTTTATTTATTCTGCAGTTAGTGGCAGTGTATCGAATGACTCATGAATGTCCACTGAAGTGACTTATTTGCAAATATGCCATCCTCACCCATGCATATACTAAAAAAAAAACAGCCTTTAAATAGGTGTCATTGTGGATACTATGCATGAAAGGGTTAAGGATAAACCTGGATATTCTAAACGCCATGCCTCAGATTTATCTTTGTGGTCTTTATCTCGTATTCTATGCATTATTTTAGAATAAGAAAAGAGATACACCTCATGTCTGTTTTGTCATGTTGCATGTATTTTTTCTCTGTCTGTATCATGATATGGAGCTGTGTATTATTCCAGACAGTGCTGGGAACAAGTTCCTTTCAGCACGGCCCCCACAGTTAGCACACTCTATATCCCAAGTCGCATTTATGTGACCTGCACCGTCTGCTTTCCACAGCATTAGCCAGTTGTTTTCGTTGTGTGTTTCTGTAAATATAATTTGTGATGTTACATGTTTCATGCTTGTGTAGAATGTTTAGCACCGCCCGCTGACTGTGTGGAGAAAGCAGACAGCTCAGTTTTCAGTCACTCAGTTTCTTTATTACTGGGTCTTAGACGAGACCTGCCGTTTTGAACCAATGTCTGGCATAGCTAGAGGCTTCAGTTGGGCCTCTGTTGAATACTTGTCATACATCTGTGTTGAGCCTTGAAGAAGCTTTGTTTGTAAGTCAGTCTGCCATGTTTTAAGTTCACGATTGGATATTAATGCATATTTTGTCTGTATTTGGAATGTCCTAAGATTGATAGTGAGATTATTTTCGCATACATTATCTATAAGTAAGCAAGTGAGCAAGTGTTTGTGATCAATATAACTGTACATTGAAAGAATATTTCCTTGTGTTTGCTTTTAGTTCACAAAAAAGTGTAAAGAAAAACACTGTAAAGAAAGACAACTGAAGACAAACAAGTTAAACCTTTGAACTTTACTTCCACATCTTAGTCATCATTTGATCCTTGAGTGCACAATACACCTTGTTTAGCTGCCACTTCGTGGAGAGTTACACACACAAGCACAAGTTATTTGTTTGATTATATTCAAATATGGTGCTTTATCAGTTAATTTCCAAGTTTTTATCTTACAATATAATCCTGGACAAATAAAAACCTTAGGCTTTGCTGGAGGGATTGTGATAAGGGACAGTTTGCATCAAGCTTGTTCAGATTGTTCCACAACATCACTCAAAGAGAGTCACCATTATGCGTCAGAGTAAATTTGATGCAGTAAATTTGATGCAGTGTCCTGACTGAAGTGTCATTACAGTAGATTAAGCCTAGTGCCCTTTAAAGATGTCTGAGAGGAAACTCAAGCTTAATTATATTCAAGTGATAGATGACAATACGAATCTTCTCAAATGATGACTTTGAATGAGTTCCAAAGCATCATGCTGTAATATGCAAATCCCTTTTTATAATTTTAGAAATAATTGAAAATGATTTTTCTTCCATTGTAAATTGATAGAACAATATGAGGTATGTTAGTGTATCAGCACTCCTTTATCTGAAGTCTTGGTGGGGTACAACAAAATGTAAGTTTTGAAATGTGTTTATGCATCAAAATAACCCCCAAAATCCTCCGTTTAGAATACATAAAGCAAACCTGTGTAATCAACTGAGACAATTAAAACATTTTATTTAGTCAATAATTTACTGATAAAAATGGCCCAATATTAAATATGCGAGAAGGAAAAGTTTTAATATCTTTTTTTAATCAATGTGACAGAATTCTTTTCTATTTTTGCAATATTCGTATCACTACATAGCACAAATTACCTCAGGTTATGCAGCCCAAATAACTTATCTGACTCTTAAAAGTAAACACAATTAAAATGTTTGACAGATGGATGCAGCATGTTAAAAATAGTTTACAATCAAGTGCTGTTTGGCACAAAACGAAGCACAGAGTAGATGGGAAAACTTGGAGGAGTCAAATCAACTAACTTCAATGGCAACCATGGTTTTAGACTTGCAGCCTCTATTACGTGACTTAAATCCAGTTTAGGACATGAGGGCCCTTCAGAAAAGGGAGCTTTATCCATCCATCCATCCATTTTCTGCCGCTTATCCGGAGTCGGGTCGCGGGGGCAGCTGCCTAAGCAGGGAAACCCAGACTTCCCTCTCCCCGGCCACATTCACCAGCTCATCCGGAGGGATCCCGAGGCGTTCCCAGGCCAGACAAGAGATGTAGTCTGTCCAGCATGTCCTAGGTCTTCCCCGGGGCCTCTTTCCAGTGGGATGTGCCCGGAACACCTCACCAGGGAGGCGTCCAGGAGGCATCCTAACCAGATGCCCGAGCCATCTCATCTGGCTCCTCTCGATGTGGAGGAGCAGCGGCTCTACTCTGAGCCCCTCCCAGATCACCGAGCTTCTCACCCTATCTCTAAGGGAGAACCCGGCCACCCTGCGGAGAAAATTAATTTCAGCCGCTTGTATTTGCGATCTTGTTCTTTCGGTCACTACCCACAGCTCATGACCATACGTGAGGGTAGGAACGTAGATCGACCGGTAAATCGAGAGCTTTGCCTTTTGGCTCAGCTCCCTCTTCACCATGACAAACCAATGCAGAGTCCGTATCACTGCAGACGCCGCCCCACTTCATCCTTCCCTCACTCATGAACAAGACCCCGAGATACGTGAACTCCTCCACTTGAGGCAGGACCCTATTGCAGACCCGGAGAGAGCACTCCACCCTTTACCGGCTGAGGACCATGGTCTCGGACTTGGAGGTGCTGATCCTCATCCCAGCCGCTTCACACTCGGCTGCAAATCGCTCCAGCGAGAGCTGAAGATCACGGCCCGATGAAGCCAACAGAACCACATCATCCGCAAAGAGCAAAGACCCAATCGTGAGGCCACCGAACCGGATCCCCTCAACACCTCGGCTGCAAGGTCAGCAGCCCCCCATCCCCACTGTACACAGTGTTGACGGAGCACCGCTTTCCCCTCCTGAGCCGCCGGATGGGGGACCAGAATCTCCCCCCGAAGCCGTCCGGAAGTCATTCTCCATGGCCTGTCCAAACTCCTCCCATACCCGAGCCTCCCTTTGATTAGATTGTGTGCAAGGTTGTGCTTTTTGAGTTGAATTGAGAAGAGACGCTCTCATCTTTTTTGAGTAGCCATTTGAGTTTGAATTTGTATAGAATTTTGTATAGAGTTGTAAAAAGTTTTGGTTAATATCATTAGGAGACATTTTGGTTTGCTTGAATGAGAGACATTTGGTTTATAAAGTTATTGATAATTATCTTAGTTTGTATTTGGAAAAAGTTAAAGGAAATGTTTTGGTTAATTGTTAATTGTTAACCCTAAATATAGGACACCTTATTGTTAAATTGTTTTCTTTTACTTTTACCGGACAGATATAACCATACATAAGACACTTAGTCTATATCTTTTGTTTGAACCTGAGGATTTTAAATAAATTATTGTTATATCTTTAAGTTTGATCTGGCTTGTTTTTGTTATCGACCCTGTTTCCCCTAGTTTTAAAGAGGGGCCATAACACTGCAGGTCAGTGTTGAGGACCTACACTCCGCCACTTAAACAAACTGTGGCCTATTGGTCAAATAGTCTGAAATCCAGCACACAAGGTGGGGGTCCACAGCCATGATGTTGAGTGTCTCCTAGAGAAGACTGGGTTGGATTATATTAAAAGCACTGGAGAAGTCGAAGAATAACCTTCTCACAATGCACCCCACCAACATCCAGGTATGTGTGACCACTGTGTAGAAGGTAGAGGATGGCATCCACAACACCCACCTTCACCCAGTAGGCAAATTGGGGTCCCTCACTGCGTACAGTTGAGGTCGCACGCGCTGCAGGACAAGTCACTTTAGTGTTTTAATCATGTGCAATGTGAGTGTGACTGGCCTGTAGTCATTCAGCTCCTGAGGGCGACCCTTCTTTGGAACTGGAACGATGCAGGACGTTTTCCATTATAAAAGAATCCTCCACAGCTGCAGACTCAGGTTGCAGACTTGCTATAGAGGGCCTCCTAGTTCAACGGCATATGCCTCCTAACCTAACTTGCCTAGTTGTTGCAGTTTGCTTCTTCACAAGAGGAGTGTATTTGAAGTACAGGTGGACAAGTTTATGATCTGATTTGCCAAGAGGACGGAGGGCAGAGACTGAGTATGCATTGTTAATATTTGCATACAACACGTCTATTGTTCTACTTTTCCTGGTGGGACAGCTGACATATTAGTGGAAAGAAGCAAGAAAAGTGTCCTATGTTATGTGGTTAAAATCACTAGAAATACGAAAAAATCCATCTGAATGCTGGGACTGAAGCACTGTAGTGATGTTATAGATGGACTCACGCACCATCTCTGCATCCGCTCTCAGAGAAATGTAAACTCAGAGCGTGTGAGAACTCACGTAGTATGTAGTACAGTCTACTTTCCTAGAGCTAGCTTCTGCAGCCTAGTATCACACCGCCAGTATCCCCGCCTTCAGTCACCGTCCAGCTCACACTGTGCCCGACCCCTACAGCCTCCCCTGCAGCTGATGAGGCCCCAGGATGGGGGGGGCATGTCACCCTTTTGGGCTGAGCCCAACCTGGCCCCATGGGCAAAGGTCCGGCCACCAGGCGCTCACCTCTGTGCCCCACCACCAGGCCTGGCTCCAGAGGGGGCCCTGGTGACCCACGTCCAGGTAAGGGAAACCTGGATCAATTGTTTTTAGTCATCGTGGTCTGTTCAGCCATGCTTTTTCTGGTCCCTCCATCTAGAGACCTGTTTGTAATGAGTGACTCTACCAGAGGCATAAAGCACCTGACAACATCGCTCCCTGGATCTTTGAGACACAAACTTCTCCAACGCAGTGAGGTAGTGGCTCAGGGTGTCATGTAATTCCAGAAAAACGTCTGGGATATCAATCTGTCCACTTAGGAAGTAACACTGTGAATAAATTACTCTTTTTTTTACTAACTTTCACAGATCATTTCCCTGTCTTCATCTTTCTGGCTTTTATATAAACAATTATAAATATCTATAAGATCAAGTTCAGATGATGTTTCACTTTTAGAAGATAGACATGCATGACATGACGTAGTGAGCAGACAAGGGAACATAAAAGTCAACTTCGATCAAAAACAATGGTGAAAACAAATCAAGTTGAAGCACAAAATGTGAGAGGGCAGCTGGAGTGTCCAAAAAGATGCTGGAAAAACAAGAGTAACAAACTCTATGACAAGAAAAACTGTGAGAGAAATGAAATACACAGTGGGCTCATTAGAAAACAAAATAGTGGTGAAGGAACGAAGGTGCTCAGAGAGGGATGGACAAACCACAAAAAAGTGAAGCAAAAAAAGACAAGAAATACAGCAAAAGAAAAATTCAAAATAAATGAGCAAAATGGAGGACAGATTTTGTAAACCCTAATGAAAAGGACAAAAACTGAGACATGACGTACTTATGATTTGTTTCACATTCAAGTTGGATTTAACGTATCCATTGCAACAATTAATTTAATCCTGCAGAAAATAACTTAAAGATGGGAAATAAATTGAATGATTCTTTCAAAGGTTTAGTCTGTATTTGATATTTTAACGATGGCTGGTAAGGAGCTTTGTCTGACAAATTTGTCAGAAATTCATATGACTTCATCATATGAAGATCTTCTTCTCTGGATCATGTTATTTTGTAGCAAATTACTTTAGGCTTATGATGTGACAAAAATACTTTCAGGTAAAAGAAGAGCTCCGGACATCAGCTTTATGTAAAAATGATGGTTTATTACAAAATATCTTAAACAGATATGCATCTCTGTGAGGTCTCTGAAGCCAATCGTGGAAAAAACCCCCCAGACCAGATGTGGGCTGTGGTCTTATATACGCTTTAGACAAAGACATTCCTGAGTCATGAATAGGATGTTCGTGTGTGAGTCCAGTCTCTAGGACAGAGAAATGTATATGGTAAGAACCTGAGTGTGTCTTATGGGATGTGTGCTTTTCCGAATTTTGTGGTAACATCCTGTGCTGAGAACCTCTCTAAGTTGCAGAGTACAGTCCTTTAAAACAGACCCTTATAAGAAAAAAATCTACTGTAAGCGTGTCTTACACAATACTATGCCTAGATACCGCTAGAAGCTTATTAGCCTGTCCATGCATGGATTCTAAAGCAAAAGCAGTCTGCTTACAGTTGCTATGAAATATAGTCCTAATCTATGTAATTTTATGAAATGTTGAGAATAAGATACTTCAGTGTTAAACTGGGTTGACTGTAAGACCATAACATATGATCCACATCATTTTCAGGTTTGTAAAATTATTAATTTACCCTTTGTCCTATTAAAAGAGAACACCACCATCAAGATAGAAATGTTTTATCATATGATAGAAGATCATTCCTAGCAAAAAACTTAGTATTAATTGATGACCTCCCTGAAAAAAATAGACACAAACCATACCAGCTAGATGCCTCCCTACCTTTTATCCCGGAAACTGACAAAGGATGAGACTGGGCTAATTTCTGTAAATTTTAAATAAAAGGTGCAAGAATATCTAAGAACAGAGTTTCAGCAGAAACTGGGTCATCTATTAAGACACCAGCTCAAACCAAACATGTTTATATACCAAACAAGTTAAAAAAAATCAACTTTATGTCATGGAATGCTAAAACTCCTCATTTTAATACGTTTAATACTGATAAGCATGTGGTAGGAACAAAGACAATTTATAAGTAGAAACTTACTAATATTTCAATTAACGCCATTAAGATCTGTTAATGAGTACTGATTTTCCACTAGTCAAGTTCATTAACACTTCAGCCTTGTGTCATAAAAAGGTCTAGTTTTTGGATGGCAAGTCAGTTTTCATGTTATTAGTGTGTATTTTTGTAGCTTTGCATTTAATTTTTAAACTGTCCTATGAAAGAATGACTCCCTGCCCTGTGCTTTTTACACTAACCCTACACGTTTTGTGTCTTATTTAAATAGACTAAAATGACATACCGAAAGCCTTAAATGTGCAGAAACAAGACAATAAAAGTAAATGTAGTGACATGATGTTTATATACATTGCCGTGACAGGATTGGTTTTGAATGGAAAGTAGCCCCAGGAGCAGATATTAAAAAATGAATTGCTCAAAAATTTTACTTACTAACAGTAAATCACAGATGCATTCACAAATAATACTACAACTGTTTCAAGTCATTAAGTCAATTGAAAAATGGAGTAAATAAATTAAATCAAACTTATTTATATATGGACTCAACAGCTTTTGCATAATTTTTTTTTTAAAAAAAGCTCAAATTCCCCTCA
Source organism: Melanotaenia boesemani (assembly GCF_017639745.1). Classification (NCBI taxonomy): domain Eukaryota; kingdom Metazoa; phylum Chordata; class Actinopteri; order Atheriniformes; family Melanotaeniidae; genus Melanotaenia; species Melanotaenia boesemani. The sequence continues at coordinate 17,605,224 of NC_055704.1, read as the reverse complement.
ATATTAGATGCATATGTGCCCATTATTCAAATTACTTGGTCAGCAGGTTGACCAAGTAATTGGGCTAAATTCCCAGAGTTCTCCTGTGAATCTGAGCTGTTTTACTTGTTTCGATCTCTTCATTTATTCTCCGGCTCCCTTGATAAAATAGAACTGGGCTCTGTGGAAAATCTTGCATCTGTTACAATATTTTTTAATTTCTTGCTTCTTAAGACAATTCTTCACGTTTGGGGTCATTCACATGCTGCAGAATCAATCTAACTAATCATTTACTTTATTTTGTGTAGGAGAAAATGAGAGCCTCCATTTGTTCTTCAGTTGTATTTGTGTCTAATAAAGGAATGCTGACAATAAAGAAATGCATAATTTTAAGGCTAATAATTAAGAACTGTTTATACAAACAACATATTGAGGTTTGCTTATGTAATTTTTTTTTTTTTTTTTTTAACATTGCATCCAATGTTCAGTTAGTCACTATACCCTTGGGTACTCTAGATCAGCCACAATACATTTAGGTCACAGATGGTTCTCCTTGTGTTAAGAACCTTAATGCTGTGATGTAGGAGCAAAGAAGACTGTATAAAAAGTGTTCTGTTGGTTACAATCAGCCACAGTTATAGTGGTGGGGGACACAAATAAGAGGGGCCACTTCCACCAATAGCTGTGGGTACTATGAAAAGGTTCCAGCAGTCAGAAACTACTTCATAATGTACCCTGATGATCCATATGCTTTTAAAAAATTTATTGCCTGTGGAGCAGTGTGAAGAACAAGCATGATTGAGATTCCTGTCGGACATTTAGCTGAAGTAAAGTCTGGAAGGTGAAGATAGGCCCACATAAACTAGCAGCTAAACCAAGAGCTATGTTTTAGTTTCTGCAAACTAGGTGTAAATGACTGGAAAGCTTTCTTGATAAGCTCTTATTTCACTACAGCAGCTCATTATAAGACCTGCGTCGCTGCTTAGGCCACAGCAGTCCAGGTCAAGCTTCATTACTTCTGTACTAGATATATTCAAATTATGAGAACCGTGGCCTCACACCAATAAACAGTCATTCATCACTGGTTTGTTCTTAAGAAAATATGTGAAAGACAAAATTAGGGAGCTGGATTATCAAGGGGGACCATTCTTTAATGAATGATTGTATGGTGTCAGCAGGTCAACTTGACTTCAAGTTTATTTCGTTTAACCTTCCCTGAACCTCCTTAGTGGCTGCTGAGAAGCCTGTGTCAAAAAGATCACACCCCATAAGTAACAGCTTAATGCCCTGGCATAATCTCCATGTTTTGCAGTCAAAGGACAGTTAAGATTTGTATTCATCGTCATCCTTATCGTGCTGCTCTCACTGCTAAGCCCTGTCTACAGCAAAGCAGCAAAGTTTACCGCATAAAAGCTAAGTTTCATTCTTTTCACCGTGAGACAGCAGAGGAATATTGCCTGAGGATGTTTCATCTCCCCACAGCCCTTACTGCACGCTCTCACCGCTCTTCTTCATCTCGTTTTCTTAATCAGTCATCTTTTCACCCTGTCTTACCATATTTCTCCCCTTTTCTCCCACATCATCTCTCAGTCTTAGTCTTTTTCCCACTGATTTTTTCTTTTTATCTATACCTCCAAATCTTTAACTTCAGCCTTTCCCACTTGCTGTCTCCAAGCATGTCATTCCCTCTTATTCACTTCCTCTTCCCACCTTCCTACCTCTTTCTCCTTTTTTTTTTCTTTTACTTTTTCCCCATCTCCATCTATCTTTGCTAGTGCGTAAGCAGGTCTTTCTGTGCTTTCTTGAGCGTCCACTCTCCCTGTCAGGCCCAGCAGCATCCAGAGAAAGAGGCAGTGCTGTCACAATGGACAGGCTCTGGGGAAGATGAGGCAAAGCAAGTGAAAGTTACAGAGAGAAGAAGTAGTGAGGAGGAGGAGAGGGAGGGAAAACATGACACAAAGGAGGTGTACAGATGACAAGTCCCTTCATTTGGGAGTTTTGTGAAATGAGGGAGATGCAGCCAGGGAGAAGGAAATAGATGGTAAAGGGGTAGAAGGAGATACCAATGGGTATGCAGGATGCTTTTTGAGGAGAAACAACTCAGAGATGGAGCTCTGTGAGGTTCTCCTCAAAGGTGGACCATTCAGTAAGCATCCCTTAGATAAGACAGCTAACTGCAGGACACAGCAGGCAGATGTTGCTCACATCCAGTTTGATGGTTGAATGCATAATTTGCTTGTTGTTTACATAAACAAACTTGCATCCGTCAGTGGAAAGGTATACAGCGTCATGCTATGTGAATTCATCAAGCCAAAGGGAGACGTGAACGTTCGCTTATAGTTTGTTCATGAGCAGGTTTCTGTTTGTTAGACCTGTAAGGCTTCTGTTTGGATACATCAAACCCAGCATGGACACTCCATCTCTTGAATTTACCTGAATTATTTATTCATAGTGCTTAGTTGTTAGTTGAACATCAATGTTTAAATCAGCACAGCATGTGTCCTTAAGTCAGGGCTGGAGAGGGACTGTTTTTCAGGGGCGTTATGACCAAGCCTGTCTGATCTCTTTTCAAAATTAAGTAAACTGATTAATTAAAACAGCTTTTTTTTTTTGTTGTTGGCTTTATTTATGTTTAGATAAGGCTTGCTGTTTCCCTTTGCGTTGTTCTGGTCTCGTTACTGGATTTCATTTTCTGTCAACATTGGCATCAAGCTCTCTGCAGTCAGTGAGCTGCTGATTAAACAGGTTTAATCAATAATTCAGCCATTAATTTTACAATAAAGATTTAATGAAGCAAGCTGAATTCATGAACGTGAACTGTACAGAAGTTTCCTTAAAAAAATATCCTCATGGGTCATGTGCTCACACTGGCAGAAATAAAATTGTGTAGAAAGGTTTTAGAAATAAAACCTGTGGAGGTCGTGAAGTAGCTGTATGTGGAGTTAAAGTTATGTTTGGTTATTAAAAGAATACAGTATAAGGTTAATTATGATTTTGGTTTAAGTAGTTTTGCTTTCTAACTTTATACAAATCGTGTTTAGCCCAACAAGAAAGTGACGGCTTCATTGAAGCATCTTGTGTAGACTTAAAAACAAAGAAAATAGTCACATGGCATCAAGTGGAATGACAGTTGTGTTGTGAAAAGAAAGTATTTGGCCTTACCTACTATAATTTTATAACCCAAAGTAATGCAATTCTTGGTTTTAAGTGCTTTATGTATAACCCCTCCACATGCACAGCCCATCCCTCTTTCTGCTTTATGGGGGCTTTGTGCATTGTATTCTTATCCTGCTACTTGGAGGAACAGAAGACACTTATTTGAGTCGTATTAAAGGGAATTAAAAAACAAATTTTAAGTCCATTTGGCCATTGGAAGAATTGTTAGAGATGTATAATTAAAACTAACTAGATTAGACTGTATAATTCTGATTGACATGATAGACTTCTGTTTTTAGTTTTTTCACACACACACACACACACACACATCCACACACAGTATATGCATACATCCACACACACAGAAATACAGCGTATACAGTGTTTTTTTTTTGTTTGTTTGTTTTTTTTTTACAGTGACAGGAGTGTGAAAGTTTTACTCCAAGGAAAGTATTTAAATCTTATAATTGGGGGCAGCTTGTTGTCATTTAAATCTGCAGTGTATATATTCTTGACCATTTCCTGTTGAAACAATTAGTAACGCAGCGTTCAAATTATGGGGGAGCTAAGGGGAGCTCGGCTCCCCTGAAAGGCAGAGGAGATGCCTAAAATAGTCCACTTTCAGGTTACATTTCATTTTTCAATAAGGTTTCTGATGTTTCTTGAAAAGAATAGCATTAATTTGTCAGCTTTGTGTGTTTATTAATTTATTTATTTAATGAAATCTTCCAAACAACGCAGGTGATTCGTTCAGTTTCCTTCAGCATCATGGACAGTAGCATTGTCTGTTTGTTGTGTGGTTGTTAAAAGAACCTTCATTTCCTGTTTCTGATTCAACAATCTGCATACAATAGTGGCAGAGGGATTTCTTGGTAGTAACCATATTTTTGGCCATGCTATGTGCACTAATACATATGCGTGCATGTGACATGTTAAGTCGGCGTGCAAATAAGACTCCCCCGAAAACCCCGGGGTAATTTGAGCCCTGTAGTAACGTATCTGTGTTTGATACCAGACTTGAATAATTCACGTGATATTCACATAAACTCATTCAAATTGAATCCTACCTGTCTTCTCAGCATCATTGGTTAATTGTTTTCAGCAGGGAACTGGGTTATTGGTTGCTCAAAGGCTTCACAAGTATTTGATTAAGAGGTCATTTCACTACACACACAGCACATGTTTTGAATTTTTCATAACTTGTCTAATTTTTCCTCTTCAAATGACATTTAAAGATCATTGTGTGACTGGTGATTTGACATTATTCTGGGAAATGGGCTGATAATATGACAGTCCATATTAATTGCATGACTCCTCATCTCTGTCTTTACAATGAGGGACCACTTCTGCACCCATTTGTTGTCTTTAAAAAAAATACCTGTCTCACACATTTTACTGCATCACCATTCAGCACCTGTCTTGTTTGACACCTGAAATTATTAGCCCCTGACAGCATGTTTGTGCTGTCCATTTTCTGCCTTTTAAAATGATTTAATTGCTATGTTATTATTTTATCATGAAAAAGAACTTGTGAAACTGGTGTGTGTCCACAGTGGCTATATCTTAAAGGATTGAAATATTTTGTCCTTATAAATTTAATATGTTTATCCGGATATTTTTAAAGACTGCATCCAGAAAGAGCAATTTTAGCATTAAATTTATGGACATGCATAAGAATCTTGATTAGACTATTGGCAGTGGTCACTCATTGCTCACATGCTGGGGTCAGTCTGCAACAGTCCAGCATTACACGCTTGCTGCAAATGCACCACTGTGGAATAATTGACATTCATTATCCTGTATGACTCCTCCAGTAGTTGACCTTTCATTAAAAGGCTGTATGAGATTCAGTATCCTCAAGAGAGCTTAAAAACACACCTGTGCCCTTGCACACAGCTGTTAGAGGAGGAAAAACATCTTTATAACAGTTTCTTTCCAGGATTTTGAAAAGCCAGCATCTGCTGATGGGTTGGTCGGGTCCACTGTGGAAATAATCATTTACTGAGTATTTTATGTATTCATTGTTTTTCTTTTTCTTTAATGGTCAAAGGACTTTGTCAGTTTACATGAGAGATAAAATTTGTGATTGTTTCTCTGATGCAAACTGTGAGGTAGAATGCTAAAGTGTGACCAATACAACCACACTGGTTGACCTTCTACAAACACCGGTTGAGGATTCGGATATCCCACTGCAAGATGCGACCGGGCTGGTGACCAGCACGAGGAGGAGGTACCAGGCCATTGAGCTCCTTAACAGTATAAAATAAATAAAGTGTAAAATGACCAATTGTTAGTTGTCCTTCTTAATGTGGCTAAATGTAGTCATTCAATCCACCAAAAACCTCAAAACATTAGTGAATCCCAAAATGAGAACATTGCAGATGAAGTTGGTATACATTTTTGGCGGCCACTGCCCACATGATCCTTACAAGTTATACCTCATTGTAAAAAGTGACTAATCAGGCTTTCCAATGATGTATAACACGAGTTGGTATAAATAAAGGGAAGCAATAGGCGAATCTTTGTTTACATCTTTTTGCGCATGCGCGTGTGGTTGGGTGGCAAGAAGACCTGTTGAGATGGCAGAACCTGCTAGCATAAACAAGAAAGTAAGCGGGCGAAATCCAAATTATATAAGTACGCTAAGCTCCGAAGACCAGGGGAGGTTTAGAGAGAAACTAAAAATTTGTGTTGCAGACAAAATCGAACAAATACAAAGCCCATATGAAGTCTGGGATGACGAAAAATACTGGTCTGACTCACCTGCATCTTGGCCACAGATGTGCTGGGGAGATATTTATTCTTATTTAGTTGAAAGCCCTGGACCCTTCACCCACGAGAAGTTAAAAGCTTTTAAAAGCCTCGAAGCTTATAACTATTTTGTTTCAAGAAAGGTTGGGCCAATCTTTTCGGTGAAACAAAAATCAGTGGTCGTGCTCAAAGCGGAGGTCAGACCCGGCCAAGCAGAGTCACGGCGTGATTCGCATCTTCCGTGGGTGATCGCCCAAGAAAACGGTGAAATAATCACATGTCACTGCGACTGCAAAGCCGGGTAAGGCTTTATTTATCAGTGCCTTTGAATTTTTCATTTTAAATCTAATGACTGTTTTTCAATTTTATTGGTCCTGTTAACTATAATTTAAATGGCGTTTGGTCTATCGTGAAAAACGATCATAACATCTTACAAAATTTTTCTTTCAAATCCAGTCTAGGAGAAACATGCAGTCATGTAGCAGCTTTAATGTTTAAAGTAGAAACAGCGGTCAGGATAGGACTTACAACAGCTGCGTGTACCAGTGAGACTTGCAGGTATGCAGCTTCTTGCCACCCAATACCGTGATGCAATGCGGCAAAAGGTAAACACTGACGTCACGAAAGATTCGCCTATAATCAACCAAAGTCAGACTTCCTGACTTTTTATTTGTTAAGTTAACCAGATGGACAACAATTTTAGTCAAGTGTCCATACGACAGGTTTAGAAAAACAAAACAAACCTAGATTGAGTTTGTTTAATCTAACATATAGTATGTCTCAAAGAATAAAACACTGTGTAGATTAATCCTAGATTATCAACCAAGCGAAGCAGAAAGCTGCCCCTACTCCCTCTGGGTCTGTATAATTTGATAAATTGCAAATTTATTAGTAGAATGTCAACAATGATGATTAGGCTACTAAATTACCTTTATTTCTTTCTGTCAGGTAATTCAAACAGAGAAACTCAAAACAAAAAACAAAAAATGTTTCTACCAGTTTGCTTGACAATTTATTTAATAATAAACCAATTGTTAGCTGTGTAAAAGGTCCATAAGAAAATACATAGGAGCTTCGCAATGTCTTTTTATCAACTTTCGAAAGGTCTCAAAAAAACGATATTGCTGCTATTTAATTTCTGTGTTGTTAAATCTGGTCCAGTACATGTGCAGGTTAGTCTCCAGTTGCCTTAAATAAAAAAAGGATAAAACTGGCATATATATATATATATATATATATATACTGTCAGGGTAAAAAGGGATCCAAATACACTTCCTTTTGCCCCTGGGCCCCCTCAGAGCTTAATCCAGCCACGACTGCACTAAAGAGCTGCTGTGTTGAACCTTTCATTAAAAGGCTATATAAGATCCAGAAGCCTCCGGAGAGATCAAAACACACCTGTGCCCCTGAACACAGCTGTTAGAGGAGGAAAAGCATCTTCTTTGTAGAAATGCTCCTGTCTTTTCATATGAATAGCTCATTGGCAGTGTTTTGTTTGCATTATGGTTCATTTCTGGAATTTCCTATGAGGTATCCTTCAGGGAAAAAAAAATCTGCTATTTAATTGCAACACTATATATTTCTTTAGGTCAAAATTTCATTGAGTCTGTGATAAGACGTGTGTGTTTAGGCATCATCCTATGCAGATTCTACTTTAATCGATATTTTTCAGAGAAACTAAGTTTGCCCCACATCTGTTTCTTTATCTCAGAACTCAAGTTGTAGCAAGTATAACAAAGAAATAAAGAAATGTGGATTTAAAGACGGGTACAGCTGACAGCTCCTGCTGTGTCTACCTTCTGTGAGTGTTGCAAAACCAAGTTTGTTAAGGAAAAGATTTTTTTTTTCATTTTTCTCTTTGCCTCAGCTCTTCATAAACTTCACAAATAGCCTCTCTGCAATCCCATTATAGCACATGAACACTTGAGGATGCATTGGTCAAAGTGTTTTTGTGATTTCCATCCCCCCTCATAGATGATCACATCTCTCCATTCCTGTTTTGTGGCGTTCTATGTTTGAAATCAGGCGACAATGACTTCCCTCTCACTGCGAGTCCTCAATGGCTCCCTGAAATGCTTCTTGTTTCTCTGTTGCCTCATTATAATCCTTTGTGTGTCCTCTGTGAATGGGTGATGATGATTATGCAAATGTGCCGTCGGAGAGCAGCATGGGTAATTATCACAGCAGAGAGTGAAGCTTTTTGAAATTCTCAAACTGCCGAAGAGAAAACGAAGGGTCCTGCTGGTATGTGTGAAACTGTAAACTAGTGGGTTGTGCAATTGTGGACATGGAGATGCTTACCAAACCTGTGGAGAGTTTTTGCATTCATTCAAATTGCTCCTTCTAAGAGAATTATCAATGAAAGCTTCTTATAGTGTGTTTGAGTAATTTATCTGGCAAGATCATTTTTATCCTGCTGTTGGGGGTCTTGAATATGTTAGAGCTTGCTGCAGGGTTTGCCGACTTCCTTGTTAACAGTTTTAGTCAGGTTTTTATTTCCTGTATGCAAATGTTAATTGACTCCTCCTGTGTTCCAGCTATGATCAACATGGAAACAGATTCATCCAGTGCATCAGTATTTACTCAGGCACTAATGAGGGCAGCTAGGAGGTGCATGAGCCCTTGGTGAACAGGTGGGAACTGGTCAGCAGACCTCTCTGAGGTGTGAAATGTGCAATGAGAGCCATAACACAAATAAACTGAGAGAAATACAGGGATGAGAGTGTGGTGAGACGGTGTGTAAGGGGGGAAACAGGGGAAAAAAAGGAAAGTTAAAAGCCTCTAGTTCAGTGGGGAATAAGAAAAGCACAGACTCATAGAGAAGCCAGCTTTGTCACTGAATGGCCCCCTGACATGGGTGAAGAGAGGTAGACTGCCTGGGGTCAATTAACCTCTGGAGCAGCCCGAGCTGGACTCTAAGGAACACTGGTTTTTATAGATACTGACTAGGCACAATTTGTCTCTTCAAACTGTAAGGGTCCTTGTATAAAACAGGTCATTGGGCAATGAAGCGAAGAAAGCATTCCAGCTAAAACCGTTACTCACTTTGGCCTGACATGTCCCCTCTCAACCCATTTTCCAGGGTAGAATACTGCCATGTTTATAAAAAAAAAGACTAAATTGGCTAAATGCTTGTTAGCAAATGTTTTGGGAGCACAAATGGTTGTGTGTCTTTCAAACCAGCTCACAACTTTTTTTTTTCATGTCCAATTTTTGTTACTGTGTCATAAGTTTAGGCAGAAATATGTCTTAGAAATGTTTAATAGCAATGCTGCATCAGTTTCCTCATTACACACCAGCAATTGGATAGCACCACACAAGTCATTTTACAAGCATACCATGGATGATTCAGCAAAAGAAACCCAAAAAGTCATTGTCAGAGTAAGTAAGGAAAAGAAAAAGAGGACGTGACAGAGCAAGAGATGAGACGAGATGAGATGAGCGTTCTAAGTAATTCCTGTTTGATGGAAGCTGGAAAGAACAAAATTCTACCATGGTGCAGATATTGTAAGAGGATCTATTTTAAGGCAGGGCATGATGTTCTTCTTAACTTTGCCAAGAAGTTTTTAATACTTAACTGTAACCATGTGGTTTAGGTGTTCAAACCGTAACCTAAAAGCTGCATATGACAGAAAGCAGCAAATAAAAACAACAAGGAAATGATGAAGTCAGACAGGACGAAACAAATTCCTGCCACATCATTGAACATCTAGTCTCCAAGTATGGACTTTTTTTTACCTTTTAAAACAAGTAATTACTCATTTTATGACAGTCTAATTAAATTTCATGACACTGCTGTTTTCCTATTTCCTATTGAACTGTATTTAAAATAGTTTTTTAATAAACTGCACATGATTTACAGAAAATTGTTAAATGTTGAGGTGAGAAAAACACCAGGATGTTTTGAATGACAGAAATTGTGCATGAATATAGTTAGATCCCTAAATGGCAGTGTATAACATTGGAGACTGAGTTGCACTTCTTGTCAAACTTTTCCTTTAAAGGGGTCACAGAACTCTGAGAAGAACTTCAACAGCAGCAAAAAAAAAGTTTGAGTTCACAGAAATTTAATTTTAAAATGATCTATTTTTCATTATTTTTCAGGGGACAGATGTGCCATTTTCAAAGTACTCCAAACAATAGGTTGAAACTAGAATCCAAGAGACTCCGGTGGTGTAGATCTCCACAGTCATTGAGGACAGAGAAACAACATAAATCATCACTTCACAGAAAATAAAAATCCATTTGTCAGTGAAGTCAGCAAACTTCCCACAGTTCCTCTAGGTCCCTGGCAGCCTGCCAAATAAACCAACTGAGCAGAAAAGCTGAGGCTATGATGTGTGTATCTGCAAGTATATGACACACTCTCTTCTCTTCTCTCGCATTGGTAATGTGATTAAACCACAGCAGTTAATGTAATAATCTTGCAACAATGCATAGTATAATGCTCCAATCAATGCCAATAAAACTGCAACGTTTCCTCCTATTGGCTCTGCCAAAAGCACATAAGTCATCAAGTCTGTGTTTGCTCCTCCTCGCCTCCTTCCATTTCATCTCAAAGCGTTCCACTGAAATACATAAACTGCAAAGACTCAACGAGAAAGGAAAGTGGCACCATGAATCACATGAAATATAGAACAAGAGCATTTCCTGATTGTCTCTGCTTCTGAGTTCCCTTCATGTAAAGACACCGTCTCATCTGTCTCCTCTTCCTCTCTTCCCATGGCTCTGCAGGAAGCTGTCAGAGAGGCAGGGAGAATGTGTCAGAAGGAAGTGGCAGCTGTGCATATAGAAGCCTCTATGGATGGATGCAGGTTTAAGGGCCATTAAACCGAATAATTATAGTTTTGTTTGCTGCAATTCTCCCACTCTTTGATGTTCATGTAGTCCTTCCAACCTGAGCTCATGGACAAGGATGTGAAAGAACAGTATTACTCTTTATTAAATTATTTCAGAGTATTTTGTATTCTTTAAATCAGTCATTTATTTACTATAAATTTGTTTTCTGTTTAAGTTTTCCTTCTCATTTCTGAACTGACATTTTAACTGACATCCCAAAATATACTTTATTACGATTCACTCCCACCTTATCATAGATTCTCAGGCAATAATAATTTAATTTTCTCATTAATTCTATTGAACAGATTTAGGAACAGATTTAAAATAAAAATATAATTGTGCCTTGTTTTTAAAACTGTATTAAAGATCTACAGTGTTACACTGGACAACTGCAGTTTTTTACAGTGTCATGTTTGACTGCTAAAGTTTAGAACCACCAGGAGGCCAAATGAAACTTAAATGGAAGCCATAATATATCATCTGCTCTTCTAGAGGATGAAGCCAAAGCTGCTGATCTGCCACCAGCATGTTCACCTGTACCCTTCTACCTCCAGTCTGAAGGGATGCTTTGCTGCCTTTTATTCCAGCAGACTTGCCCAAGATGGATGCAGAAAAATGAATACTTTTCATGGTTTTCATAGTAAAAAAAAACAAAACAGAATGAGAAATGGGGTATCTACTGTACTCTCTGGGACTCTTGAGATGGCATTTTTTTGTCATTTGTGGAAGATGTTACTGTTCAGTCAAAAGGGGCTCTTTTGGGAAGATCATTCACTGAAGTATGTTCCTTTTACTGCCCCACTGCAGGAATCGATGGAACACAGTACAGTTATTGAGGAGTAACTGGAAGTAATGGTTGTCTGCTTCAGTGAGCACACATGAAGGCCTGAGTGCAACATCCAATGTATGCTCATTTTGCTGCATTAAGCAGATAATATTATCAATTACCATCATTGTTCTTTCAATATATAACCAATTTATTTTCCATTACATGTTTTATATTCATATATTCATGTTAGTCTTTTTAAAGAGCAAAACTATAAAATCTGCATTTTTATAAAACCTAAGGAAAAACAAAAATGCATAAATACAAATGAAAATAGAAAGCTTGTCTTTCTAGTAAAACTTCATCAGTCCACATGGATTCTGTGCCAATTAATGGGGCCAAAACACTTTTTCATAACTTTTCTGCTCTTAAATAAGCTTTTATATTCCTCTAGTCAACAATAGCAAACAGGGAAATGGTGGCTCAAACAGTGACTGGCTAAATATGGCTCTTTCATCTGGCTTAACTCAACAAATGGACCTCATTGTCTTGAGGAATTCGATTTTCTGCCATTCTATGGGCACACTGTGCCCTCTCTCGGGCCCGACTGCAGCGAACGGGGCCCTTATCAACAGCACTCAGGGTGTGGAATTGAGGAATTGAGTTCTGCTTCAAATCAAACCATGAGAAGGAAGTAAAGAAGCGAGCGGAGTTGAGAAGAAGAAGGGACAGAAATGGAGAGGAAAAGGAGGGGGGGGGGTTGTTGGAATAATTCTCCAGATGCTTCCACCCTCCCACTTAGACACAAGCCACACACAAGCACTCATACGTCTGTGTGCACCTGTTCCAGAACACACAAGTGCAAACCGTATGCACTACATGGACACACACGAGTATGCGCGTGCACACAGTGTGTAAAATTTGCCAGGAAACCCACTGATGGCGCTCCCAGTGGAAAGCTTTTATACGCTCCAATTTCCAGTGTTATCTTCTGGTGCTCAGAGCCAATGGCCAAATAAAGCTGTCTCTATCTTCCAGATAAAGGCTGTGTTCTTTTGCATGAGTATAACAGTCTATTCCCTTCTGTCTTTGTATATCTGGGTGTGTAATGTAAGCCCACATTTACAGTACCTGCAGTGTGTTTGCGAAGTCCACAGTTACTGCTTAAGGAAAATATTACTTTTTTTAAAAAAAAATAATCCTAATTTAATGCTGATTAAGCCAAATATATACTGAAACGCAAGGTAAACCTAAAGTGTTCTGTGCCTTAGTGAGCATTCATGTGTAATGAGTTGCACTGATCTGCAGTTTAGACCCTCAAAGCCCGAGTCTGCAGTGTGTTTTTAATGGTGCCTCATCAGTTGTCACTGAAACTCAGAGTTACTGAGCACTTAGTTTCATTCTCCAACACCAGAGGGGAAATTATGCTAAGAGAAGAAGATGTGAACTGAGTCTTTATACAGAGCTTTAAGAATGAGAAAACAGCCGAGGGCTGACAACTGGTTATTTGGTTAGCATTGTTTGCAAATCAGTCTGTTAAATTTTACATTTGTGTTCTTACAGTGGTTTTGTATTTTAATTAAAAAACAGAGTGTACCTGTCAGTAAAATTTGGGTTTCATCTGAAGCTTGTTTTGCTTAACAACAGATGCCTATCTGTAAAATTTATACAGTATGAGGTACAAGTAGTTAAGTGCTCTGGAAGAACTTGTATTTTTAGATATTTTTTTCTCTAGGTTATCATTACAGAACACAGTCGATTTTCGGGTTGTTCCTGTCCATATTGATTCCATCACACAAATTGTCATTGTGAGGTGAAAGAAATCAACAAAAGCTAAGTGGAGTCAGGAGTTAGCAAACTTGGCAACTAATCAATAAGAAAAGTTTGAGGTGTGGATTGGATATATTTTTTTCTACTCATAAGAAGCACTACCTGGTATGAACTGTGTCTTGCAATAAGTTGATCTTGTAAACCTGGAATCAAGAATTGTTGATTGGCAAAAGCTAAGAAAGGTTTCAAACCTTAACATGCACTGTTTGCCTTTGTTCAGTCTGTAAAAAAATCTGGTTTATGTCTCAGATTAAATCTTTTTAACAGTGATGAAGTGATTCATTGCTTTTTCCCTGTATTTAATCCCACAAATGCTATTTGGGACTGGTGCAAAAGACATTAAGAAATCTGATTTGAGTCTGATTAGATTTCCATTTCAACCCAATTCCAAATGGCCTGGATCAGATTAGCAGAAGTCAGAATTTATATGGAGTCTTAATTGTTGTAATTGTCTGTCAAATGTGGTGTATGAATATAGCCTTAAGCAAATATAAATGGAGAGCATTATCTCTCTCTCTCTCTCTCTCTCTCTCTCTCTCTCTCTCTCTCTCTCTCTCTCTCTCTCTCTGTGGATGTGGCCAAACTCATTTTTGGAAACACTACTGTCATCTGAAATTTTCAACACAAAAACAATATTTTAAACTTAAGACACTGAGAGCAGATATGACTTTAGAGCCTTTCTGTGAATTCTGTGGCAGAAAATGACTTTTAAAATTAAATTATATGACCAGAGAAGACTCCAAGCTGTAGCTGAAGGATGGGCAGCAGATAGCAGAGCACAAGGAACTTATATTAAGTTTTTTTTTTTTTTTTTTGGATTTGCCCTTTTCTTCAGCATTTAGTGCAGGTTTTTGTTTTGTATGCATAAGAACCCCCCCACCCACTACCATAACACACACTTTTCTTCCCTGACCTGTTGATTTGATATTGTTATGAAGCTCATTAGCATAATGCTTACCTCATGGCTAGTTTGGCTTATCTCAAACAAAGCTTTTTTTTTTTTTTTTTTTTTTTTTTTTTTTTTGCAGACAAGCCATGAATTCAGGTCGTTGCTCTTAGTTTTTGTCACTGTTCTCCTTTTCAGCCTGATACCATGCATCCCATTAGCCAATTAAGCAGAACAAGCATGAAAAAGAATGTGTCGCATGTAAGGACAAGGGCAAACACAGTCTTACAGAAACAAAGTCACTGTAATCAATCTGATGTGAAGTAGTGCCTGAGTCACCTTGCTAGTGAGTGTCATTCATCAAGACACGATAACTAGGCCCACTGGTGTTCTTAAACCACCACAAGGCATCTAGCCAATGTGTGAGGTATTAAGGCTAAGTTACACATTAAGGTGTGACATTACCACCAGTTGTTGGGACAATAAAAGTCTGTCGGGTACTTTGCAGTAGCTCTTGCCCACCTAGCTCAGGTAATGTGAAATGTCTTTTCTGGACTGCTGATACTTAGTGGGGCTCACAGTGTGAAAGCTTCCCATCTCGTGCCACAGAAGCAAAAATATAATAAAAACCGGATCAGATAATCACAGTGTGAAGTAGTGTTTAGCAAGAGAGCCTCTTTAATCAAAATAATTTTTCACTGTACACACTTTTACTAACAACAAAAGTGTTTTACAACCACACAACACTTTCCTTCTTGTTGCAGGAGCTCGAAACAAACATGCATCCCTGTCCCTCCCACTGGGCGGTAACACACACATATAGACTCATAATGATTTTTAGCAATGGGGTGCCAGGCTTCACATGCACCACAGGAAGCTCTACCAGAACAAATGATGTTCCTCATTTAGTGAATGCGAAAAGCATCATAGTGATGCAGCGTATGCTTCAAAGAACTATAATGTAAAGGTGTGTGTGCTGTGTGATTGTTGTTTTGTTAGAAAAGTATGTATGATGTGATTTTGATCAAATTTTCTAGAGCAGCATAGCTTTGTGCGGGTGTGTCTGTGTGTGTGTTGGAAAAGTTTCCCAGTTGACCTTCACCAGGTTTTCACCTCTATTATTGCTGCTGCCTTTTATATATGTGAGCATGAATGAATACAGTAAGTAGTATTGTGTGACCCTGGGCAAGTGCAGTACATGTAAGATGGAGTAGCTGCTAGTGTAGCATAAAGATTTCTTCCCTTGGGCACAAACCACACAGACTGGCACTTTTACAGCCACAGTATGTTTATGTCCTGGTTTAATTTTAGCTGTTCAAGCAAATTTGTTACATGCACTGGTCTTGAGTAGTATAGCATAGTTCTGGGGGCATGTAAGAGGCAGAAATCCTGGCTTGTTGTCCCTGATATTTTCTGTAATTGTTGCATGTCCTTTCAAAATAGGACCCAGGCAAAGGACAAAATGGGCACCTTGCAAAGATAAAATGAGATTTGTACTGTCACAAATACAAAAATCATTTAAGGAGACAAAAGTACAGTGTTGTTTTTTAAAAATAAAAATGCATACAAAAACTACAAAACTAAACAAGACAACAAACCAGAAAAAGAAAGCACACAACAGGGTGGAAAGGAAAAAAGTTTAAGGCAGCTTTTTGCCTGGGAAAGTTCAAAATATGTAAAATGTTTTAGAAGTATTCAGGCAATACCCATTTTTAAAAGCTGGTCAAAATCTCTAAATACGCATTAGTGCTTCTGTTCTAACCCTCTCTTTCATAGGATGAACAAGATCATTTATAACTAGAAAGAGAATAATGCCATCTGACAATTTTTTGAAGCAGCAGTGTAAAATCATTTTATCATGTATTCAGGCTATCACATTTTTCTTGTAGTTGAGAGAGGCTTGGAACATCAATGACCCATCGGAATTCCAAAACTGCAGTCTATAAACTGTATAGATCAGGGATAAGCAATTTTGGTACTTCAGGGTCCACTAGCCTCAGGTTTTAGATGTTTCCTGCATCAACACTCCCGAATCAGATTAATGACTAATTAACATGCTTGTGCAATCTTTGACGACAAGTTTGTTAGAGATTAATTTGAATTAGGTGTGTTGGAGGGAAACATCTAAAAACCTGCAGGACAGCGGACCTTGAGGAGTGGATTTGCTTATCCCTGGGAGGTGAATAAATGAGACATTTAGGAGTAGTTTTGTCATCCAACAGGGGGCATCTGCTATGACCTTGACCTAAAGCAAACACTGATGTCATCTCAGTAAAATAAGCAAGTGATTTGTTCCATTGCTACATAAATGAAGGAAACTAGGCATCCAAAGAGGACATTATTAATACCAAATAAACCAAGAAATGGTATTAGGTATTTTCTTCAATTTTAAACCAAACAGGGTAAATTAACCAACAAAGATAAGACAGCTTGATACAAAGAAGCTGTCTTACTCAACACTAGCTGCGTTTACATGGAGCACTTTTGATCCAAACAATCATCCAATCAGAATAAAAATGCCACATATAAACATGTCAGCTGATCCAATCGGCCTCGATCGGAAAGAATTTTTAATCTGATCGAGGGGGAGTGAGGGGGTTTAAACCTTTTCACAATCGGAAAAGTTGGGAAAAATAACCTTGCATGCACTCATTCTGATTGTTTTTGTGGTGTATGTTGTTTCCACACATGCTTGAACCAAGCGGGGGTTATGTAACGTAATGAGTGTCAAGGAAGATTGAAACATGGCAGCATAACAAAACAGAACTGTTTCAGATACGTTGTTTGTTAGAAACTGAAAAAGTTAAGGATTATTGAGTGTTTTGATGGTCAAATGTTTTTTGTATATATATATATATATATATATATATATATATACATATATATATATATATATATATATTTAAAACAATTCTTCTTAACAGGTAGGCATTGTGCATGTCAAAAGCATTACGATCAAATCAAATCCCCATCATGACTGGATACTTTATCTAGCCTCCATGTAAACATGTCAGTTGGACTCTTTGATCAATTTGATTTCAATCGAATAAATGAAATATTTGTACATGTAAACGTAGCTAATGACTATTAATTTACCCCCAAAATGAGAGGCTGTAGAAGCACTACATAAAAATTAGCAAACATTACATGTTCAAGGTTGTCTCACTATTCAGTACAGTCAGCTACCACAGATTTACTTGCGAATGAAGTTTACATGTTTTGTGTCAGAAAAACGGTTTCAGGATCGTATGATGCAACTGGAGCCATGACAAAAATTCTAAGTAACACAAACAGCTGTGTGAAACCATGCAGGAAGAGATCACCTCATTTTTAACTCAAGAGACGTACGTTCAAATTTTTCAATATTTACTTTTAATTTCTTTGAACAAACTTTTTGGAGAAAGTGGCAGCCATATTTTACATTACCATATCATATCACACCATCTTTGTGGTTAAAGAGACACAAGCACAACTTTGAAAACAGGCATAACCAAATAAAAACAACTACAACCATCTTTTGCAAAGATGTAACATCATGTCTATGAATATTAGTCAACAGCAGGATGCCGGATAAACTTCTTGATGTGACAACCATTTTTCTGACCGGTAGCATTCAACCTACCCAGTTAAACAAATTGATTTAATCTTACAATGTCCTGAATTTAAGAGGCTATTAGAATTGACTCAGTGCCACAAAAATAATGCCTTTAACACACTGATTTAAATGTGGGTCTCTGTCTGTCAGGTCGTGATCCTTTGCTGCCCAAAGTGTGGCTAAATATGTCAGTTTTTAACCAAATACCAAACGCCCCAAACCTCACCATATCTGACAACCATTACTGGAACAGAGATGGCTCAAACAGTTTCACTTTTATAAAAATATATCTACAGTAACATCAATTGCAAAGCATGGAGAAAGTGCACTTGGACTCTTTAGATGTCTTTTATTTAATCCTTATGAGTTCTTCTTCACACCCACTACAAAGACAGGTCAGGCAGAGACAGTCAAGAAACATTAATTTCTTTTGTTCCTAATCATATCCTCGAAATGAATCATCAAAATATTCTCTCTGAAGCTTGAGAAAGATCTCTAAAGACCCGCAAACAGGACTGTGCAACTGTTTTCTCAGGGAGAATGTTTAATTCTGCTATTTAATGCACCATGAAGATGAAAGAGCCCACAGAGACTTAGAAGAAAAAAAAAAAAAATTGCTGCAGTGGTAAAGATTTGTTAGGACAGATCTTGCTGTAATGAAAAGGGGAAAACGTTTATACTTTAATATTTCCTAAGCTCCACAAATATGATCTGACACAAAAAGTTTATACTTTAAAAAGTGTTTTAGTGCTGTAATGAACAATAAAACTTATAAGTAAGTCAATTTAACTCACACCAACAAAGCCATCCTTTCCAGAAATCACCTTCTCTATGTTTTAAGCTATGTAATTGTACTCACTGTAACTGCTCATAAAGAAACCTTTGACTTTTTTTATTTTAAAAGAAAACACTGAAGTTTATGTGCAAGTCAACAGACCATAACTATCTTTTTGTTATCTTTCTCATCTGTTATCTATGTTGTTGCTCTTGCTTATACTATCCAGGGTGTGATGAGGAAACATAAAACAGCCAGATGGGACAGTTGAATTAATGTAACCCAGAAGCAATTTAATTCCCTTCAGTTTATTTTATTGCGCCAGTTCACCACAAATGTAATCTCAAGACAATTTAAAGATAATGTCCAGTTCAATCCAGGTTTAATCCTTTTAAGTACAATTCATTACAGTTCAGTTAAGTCCAATTCATTATCAGACGCTCTCTTTCTCTCTTGTGTCTGTTGTGATAATGCATGCTGGAAAAAGGAAGCCTTGATGCTCTTACAAATATTTAATCAGTAGTTAATCAAGAATCAATTTTGCTTTAATGTGCAGACCTTTTTCTGTTATATATATATATATATATATATATATATATATATATATATATATATATTTTTTTTTTTTTTTTTTTTTTTTTTTTACTAACACCATGTCATCTGACCCTGTATTCTTGTGGTTTTATTGGCTAGCTCAGTCAGGTCCCATGCAGACTGTTCCAGAATATTAAGCATAGATATTCAGTCAGAGTCTAGGGCATGTCTTTGAAACTTTACCACAAACTGCTTGATGAACACCAACTGAACTGCTCCCCAGATCTGGACTATTTATCTGCGAAATCCAATTTTTTCTTTTTGTGCAACAACAAAATCAGGTTTAAAATTTTGTTTGAATGTGACTTTAAAAACCAGCACCACTTGTGGTTAGCTATGTACTCCATCCAGAATATCAAATGCTGAACCTAAAGCTTTCAGAATGGCAGATGCACATCTTGAGGTACATCACAAATGTAAGTACAGACAGAGGGACGCACATTCAATATAAATAAGGTCCAACCAGATTTCACAGTTTTTTTTTTTTTTTTTTTTTTTTTTTTGTCATTTCGTCCACCACTAAAAAGCCAGAAAACAATCACTGTAACCCAGCCTCATTATGATTTCCATTCCCCTTGTCTTCTGGGGACGAGATGTAATAGCTCAAAAACATCTATTTCAGCAGATGGAAGGTGATTTATTAAAGGGGCGTATTTCATGAATATTACAGCATCTCATCAGTTGAAGCACTTATGCTTACTGACTTTAATAAGTTAGTGTCTTTGAAGAGTGAGAATGGCCTGCACCTGACCCAGACCTGTTGATTAACTAGAAAATTGGTTGTTGGAGGCACTCATTCCATCCACTGTTTGGGAATCTAAATTAAAACTGTTGGGTGGAGTTGCACACACAGTGTCACACCACAACACAGATTTTAGAGAACCATTGAGGATATGAACAAATTTCCCCTTTAATCAAAGCAGGCTTTATGTTCACTGTTTAAAATACTCATAGGAGGAAGATAGTGTATGTGCACAGTGCACCTCAGGGGCTTACGAATGAGTGCAGACCAGCCCTAAATGCTTTTTGATTTATTTGTGTGGGCGTGCAATATTTCCCTCTAGAATAAATGCTTGCTTGGAGGCTAACCTTTACTTCTAAATGGAAGCCCGGTTTGGTGGAAAGGGGACTTCTTTCAGGGTCAGAGTGTACATAAAAGCTTTGCTAATGCCCAGAATCATTGTTTACTGCAACAGGAAAAAACAGAAGCTGAATTTTCTTGAAGGTTTGAAGCGTTAGGGTCTTTCTGTATGAGACAGATAAAGTCAAAAGTCTGTAGACAACATGGTTTTTATAAAGTACATTGATTTCATGATGAACAAAACAATTTTCCTCTTTTGGAACTTTAAAAAATCGTGGTTTACTGGTAAAGCCTCCAACAAAATCCATTTGCTGCCTCCGCAGTCAATCACACAAGGTTCATTTCTTGATAGCGGAGATGTAATTCATTTGTCTTGTACAGGGCAACTCCTTGACCTTGTGGATGGAGATTAATGAAGAGCTTTAGTGGTGATGAAGGCTATCAGGCACCATGCTCCCTTCATTTAATAGAGCAAGAGTTTTACATAGCCAATTATGCCATTTGCATTCCGCTTGTAAGCACAGTTCTGTCAGGGGCAGCTCAGTGAGCTGTGGAGTATTTGCAGTATTAAAATATCAGTGTCATTTGAACAGGGAGTACAAGGGAGAATTATATTTCAGTGTTGTTCTTGTTTTTAGTTTAATTTCAAATTTATGCAACAGAGAAAGAAAATATTAATGAAGCCATTTTGTTAAAAATCAGATTGAAAGCTTTTGTGCACTGCAATATTCAAAGAGTGTGTGTTGAACTCTGCAGTTAAACTCTAATGGAAAAAAATGTCCACAGCATTTACAGCCTTTTTTGATCACAGGGTACAGAGTGTAAAAGTCCAATTCTGATCTATTATCATTCTTTACTGCAATTATTGTTAGCCTGGCTCTTTGGTTACTGCACTCTTCGCTGTTCTGTTTCACACAGAAAGTGTAATTTTTATTCACTTGACTGGAATTTTGTTCTGTGGGGCATTTTAGCCTCACTATTCTGTCATCTGAATCATGCTAAAGGAAGTGATGGGTGATGAGTTTAGAAGAGGTGTGAAGATGATAGAGAAATTTCTTATAATAAATAGATGTGTAATTGGAAGCTGTCAGTTAAATGTTTCAGAATCCCCATTGGTAACAGCGTCTCTGTTGTTTTCTGCACGAAATGAAGCAATTTGGTTCAGGCTTGTTTGATGTTTGGGAGCTCTTCTCTCTTTTTCCATTCAAAGGAAGCATCTTTGATAGCGCTCAGATGACAGCTCGCTGTTTGCTCCTCAGAAAACGTCAGGCTCACTTTTATCGACCTGAGATCTTTTCAAGTCCAGCATCCCAGGCAGCATGGAGAGGCAAAGACTGCTTGCAAATCAGGCTATTAAAAAAAGCCTTTTTTACTCGGTTTGACACCGTCCATCTACTTATTCTTGCATGTTTAATTTTGCCGGTTGGACCACTAAATGTTAGATCCTAGCGTCATATTCCTTGTATCCATCTGGTGTGTGCTTGGTGTCCTAAATGGATCCTTAAGTGTATGGGTTACACACTGAAGCGTCAAGAGAAAACTTGTATTTTAGCAGCAAAGACCCATAACCATTAAGCATTCTGTGGCATTTTGAATGTTGCTATTTTGCAATTAGGCTAATGGAAAATGTCCTCAGATTAGAAAAGCAGCAGGGACATGTTCCATTAAGCTCCCAGTCATGTATTTATATCAGCTGACTCTCACATCTTTAACTCTGTCCATGTTAATGGAATACCAGCTGCTCAACAGCTCAAATAGATGGGGGCTGCATTTAAGATGACATTGATATAGCCAGAAGTATTAGCAGTATGGACAAATAATATTACAACTGGAATTACTACAGTATGCCTCATTTTCACGATACAAAGAGAACTGAAAATCCTTTGACATAAGAAAATGGCTAAAAGGAAATATTCTTATTCTTTGGAAATATTACCGATTAGCTTTCTTGCTGAGGTTTATCTAAAAGGATCAATACCACTTTAATGTCTCTGTGTTAAGTATTATACTGACTGGATACAACCAGAAGATAATTACCATAAGCTGGCAGCAGGGGAAAATGGCTGGCTTGGCTATGCTCCAAGGTTAACAAAATAAATCCTGGAGTTTTTCAATCCTTGCAGCAGAACCATATCTAGATTTTGTGGTTTACGCATTTTTCATGAGGCATAAAATTGCAGTAAATCAAATGAAAATATGATTCAGTTCTTGTTCCAATATTCACTTAGAGCAATGACTTTTTGACTTCAGCACCATCTGCAACGTCAGTGTCTAATCAATACATCCTGTCAGTGTTTTTAAAATGTCTACTGTATCTTCTTATGCAGCTACAATAATAGAGCTTTGTAGTTGTATATATGTGGATTTATAAAAAGATGGTTGCAGGCTTTTTTCCCTGTTGTAAGTATCTATTATCTGTTACTGATCTAAACTATTCTGTAGTTGCATTTTGGCTCTTTCACAGTTAGTGGATACGTGTGAAAGTGAACTATTGGAACGAGGAGTAGGACAGCCCTTGGAATAAAGGTTCTCTGAGTCCTCTGAGTCCTGCATCTGGGGCAGTGCAGCCAATGACTTGAGGGAAGCCACTGGAAAGCAGGGAACAGTACATGGGTGGGTCCTGAAGTAACACGGTAGCTGCTCTCAGAGTCTGCTGCTCGCAGAAGGTGAGGAGGGCTCTAAGTGGTGAGCCAAAGATCTTGGAACACAGTTGGACTGTGTTCTTGGACTGTGTTCTGAAGGTGAGTCCAGTTCTGGAGGCTGATGGCGTGGAACCAGCAGGCGAAGGTTCCACTCTTGATGAAGGTCTGGTAAAAAGTCTGGAAGATGGTCTTGCTCACTCCAAATGAGTTGAGATTCCTCAGGATGGCTTAGGAAATGCCAGCCTCCCAAGGATCTCCACATGCTTGAGGAAAAGCTCAGCAACTGGTCAAAGATAGTGCCCAAGTATCTGTACTCCTCCACAATCTCCACAGGCCTCCCATGAGTGATGCTGGTAACTGATGCAGCTAGATCCCCCTGCTTGTTGGAGAATGTCACCACCATCTCTTTGGTCTTATCCACGATCAGCTGCAAACAGAAACTGTCACAGCAGTCCACAAAGTCCTACGGGGCTGAGCTGAGATGCTGTACTGGTCTCAAGAGTAGAGACGGGAGAACTGTGTCATCAACAAACTTCACCAAGTCGCAATTTGCCTGGGAGGCTGTGCAGTCAAATGTGTACAGGATGAAGAGCAGCGGTAAGGGGACATAGCTCTGTGGGGAGCCAGTTGAGGTGTGAAGAAGGCCAGAGAACGTGTTATTAACCAGGGCCTTCTGCAACCGGTTAGTGAGAAAACTGATTATCCACAGGATGAGCTGGTCATCCAAGTGGAAGTGGCTGGAGAGTTTCCGGGCCAGAATGTGGGGCTGCAGTGTGTTGAATGCTGATGAGAAGTCGGCAAACAGAATTCTGGCGGTGGTGCTGGGAGGTTCTGGGTGTTGATGGATGGTGTCTATGATAAATAACTTGGCGTCATCCCCCCACCCCCTGCCTGTGCAATATGCGAACTGCACGGGGTCCATCAGTGTGTCTGTCTTCTTGAAAATGTGTGATTTAATGACCCTCTCCATTGCCTTCGTTGCCAGGGAGGTGAAGGCCAAAGGGTGGAGGTCATTAAGGGCTTTGATGGTGCTAGCCTTCTTAAGGGTTGGGGATGATTGCAGATTGTTTCCACAGCTTAGGGACTGTGCTACAGGACAAAGAGCTCTGGAACAGGAGCTGGAACACACTCCCTAGCTTAGCACAGC
The DNA here is from genome assembly GCF_017639745.1 of Melanotaenia boesemani. Classification (NCBI taxonomy): domain Eukaryota; kingdom Metazoa; phylum Chordata; class Actinopteri; order Atheriniformes; family Melanotaeniidae; genus Melanotaenia; species Melanotaenia boesemani. The sequence continues at coordinate 17,581,183 of NC_055704.1, read as the reverse complement.
TACAGCTCACTTATGGGACAAAAAGTTGGATTAAGCTTGAAGTGTGAATGTAGCCTAATTGACAATGGTGCTGTTGCACCTCTGATTCAGCAACAGTTTTAAATAAAAAATATAGCAAAAGTCAAACCACAGTGGTCCCATATGAGACCTGAGCTGAAGAAATAGTCATGCAATTGAATTTTACTGCCACCAGCCTCTGCCCGAGGTGAACTGCAGAGCCTACAAAGTGGTGGAGAAGGGCACCTTCTAGCAATATTTATAACCATAATGACAGTGATAATGGTGTTTTGATGGGCAGACAATAGTGAAATCAGGAGGGCTTGTCACAAGGAGTAAGGATTGGCCCAAACACAGACATGAGCGGGACACTGACAGATTAATAACAGAGGACAAGTTTGGAAAAGTAAATGTGCTGCTGAACAGGGTATATATAAAGAATTACAAAATCAGAAATGGTGAAATAAACAAGCAGAGCAAAAGGACAATCAGGAGAATATAAATGGCACATTGTAGTATACAATATGTGAACTATTGCAAAATCTTCTGAAGACAAAAAGTATCCAGACGGTGTACTGATTTATATACATATACAGTCATGGACAAAATTGTTGGTACCCTTCGGTTAATGAAAGAAAATATCACAATGGTCACAGAAATAACTTGAATCTCACAAAAGTAATAATAAATAAAAATTCTATGAAATTTAACCAATGAAAATCAGGCATTGCTTTTCAACCATGTTTTAACAGAATTATTTAAAAAAATAAACTCATGAAACAGGCCTGGACAAAAATGATGGTACCCTTAACTTAATATTTTGTTGCACAACCTTTTGAGGCAATCACTGCAATCAAACAATTCCTGTAACTGTCAGTGAGACTTCTGCACCTCTCAGCAGGTATTTCGGTCCACTCCTCATAAGCAAACTGCTCCAGTTGTCTCAGGTTTGAAGGGTGCCTTTTCCAGACGGCATGTTTCAGCTCCTCCCAAAGATGCTCAATACGATTTAGGTCAGGGCTCATAGAAGGCCACTTTAGAATAGTCCAATGTTTCGTTCTTAGCCATTCTTGGGTGATTTTAGCTGTGTTTTGGGTCATTGTCCTGTTGCAAGACCCATAACCTGCGACTGAGACCAAGCTTTCTGACACTGGCCAGCACATTTCTCTCTAGAATCTCTTGATAGTCTTGAGATTTCATTGTACCGCCACAGATTCAAGACACCCTGTACCAGATGCAGCAAAGCAGCCCCAGAACATAACAGAGCCTCCTCCATGTTTCAAAGTAGGGACGGTGTTCTTTTCTTCATATGCTTCATTTTTCCATCTGTAAACATAGAGCTGATGAGCCTTGGCAAAAGGTTCCATTTTTGTCTCATGTGTCCATAGGACATTCTCCCAGAAGCTTTTTGGCTTGTCAACATGTAGTTTGGCTTTTTTATGATTTGTTTTCAACAATGGTGTCCTCCTTGGTCGTCTCCCATTAAGTCCACTTTGGCTCAAACGACGACGGATGGTGCGATCTGACACTGATGTTCCTTGAGCTTGAAGTTCACCTTTATTCTCTTTAAAAGTTTTTCTGGGCTCTTTTGTTACCGTTCGTATTATCCGTCTGTTTGATTTGTCATCAGTTTTCCTCCTGCGGCCACGTCCAGGGAGGTTGGCTACAGTCCCATGGATCTTAAATTTCTGAATAATATGTGCAACTGTAGTCACAGGAACATCAAACTGCTTGGAGATGGTCTTATAGCCTTTACCTTTAACATGCTTATCTATAATTTTCTTTCTAATCTCCTGAGACAACTCTTTCCTTTGCTTCCTCTGGTCCATATTGAGTGTGGTACACACCATGTCACCAAACAGCACAGTGACTACCTGTAGTCCTAAATATAGGCCCATTGACTGGTTACAAGATCGTAGACACCTGTAATGCTAATTAGTGGACACACCTTGGATTAACACGTCCCTTTGGTCACATTATTTTCAGTCTTTTGTAGGGGTACCATCATTTTTGTCCAGGCCTGTTTCATCAGTTTATTTTTTTAAATAATTCTGTTGAAACATGGTTGAAAAGCAATGCCTGACTTTCATTGGTTAAATTTCATAGAATTTTTATTTATTATTACTTTTGTGAGATTCAAGTTATTTCTGTGACCATTGTGATATTTTCTTTCATTAACCGAAGGGTACCAACAATTTTGTCCATGACTGTACATCTGATCATGCATATCATATCATATCCCATAATATAATGCACAGCTACGGTTTCAGAACTTTAAAATGTGTATCTATTTATTCATTTATATATTATCATTCTTATTAACCTTTTAAAACATGAGATCCCCCAAGTGGGGGCTATTGAGAGCAGATGGTGCTAAACTGTGCCAGACTGTGTCAAAATGGCCATTTTGGAGGTCTTTCCTGAGCTGTCTGTAATCAAACCTCTAATTTTTTCTGCTTTACTTCATTAGTGTTGACCTTTGCAGAAATCACATTTACATATTGTACTATGATTTAATAGAGGTTTATATTTACAGTTGCCTCATTCCAAAGAGATATTCATTTTCATCAGTGTTTTTAACATAAACATCTTGCTTTATTCTTCTCCAGTGACACATATACTGATATTTAATCCTAAATCTTATATGTTTCCTTTACTATAAAACTTGTGGTTTCAGAGATATTCATTTTGTTATGGGTATACAATTTTAAATCAAAGTTAAAAATGAGCACAGGGCTTATCATTGCTGTTGTATTAGACAACTTTGTCATAAATATGCACATTTTTAAAATTTTTCTGTAATAGAATTAAACAAACTACACACAGTTATGACACTGTTTACTCTAGCTTCTATTTTCTGAACCAGAAACTGGCTAAAATGCTGTAGCAGGCCACAAACCGATCAACTTAACAAATTGCATACAACATGCTAGCAATGAATGAATTATGCAGTATGTACTGTGCACTTTGTGGAAGGAGGTTTAGAAGAGGACTGATACAAAGAGCAGGATGAAGAACTAACAAAAGCGCTTAAAGACATTCTGGTTTTAAAACATCTTAAAGTACAAATTTCATAGAGGAAAAAAAACCCAAGACGAAAAATCTGAACCAGAACTATAGATAATGATAGTATTTTTGTCTGTGTGCACTCCCAATCCATCTTATCAGAAATTAGAACCCAGCTTGCAGGCTGTGCAGTAGCAGCATACTAAAACCCATCTTTCTTTAATCTTTAGCAGCGGTCCTCCTGTGGCCTTGCAAATGGCAGTCTGTGTCCTCCACTGTGTCAGGGAGCGGTGACAACTCATGCACAATTGATAGAGTGCATATGTACTCATAAATCATTGTTGACCATCCATTCACATAGTCAGAAGAGGTTGCATGTGGGTCGCTTCATGCAGATTGCTGCAGGAAATGTGTACTGTAAATGTTTTACATCCCAGAATGAGTGTTAAACCTCCCGATTTTTGGGGGTGACAGATGTCAGAGTGCATATCAGAAACCTGGTCATTTCCTCCCAGTTCAAGCCATACCCCAGCACCAGCTGCCTGTCTAAGTCCCGATGGACGGAGCAACACTCCACTGCAGGCTCTTAAGTGGGATCTGTGATGTTGCCATCAACCTCTCTGCACCGACAACACACTCCGTGGTTTTGAGGGCTGCGAGAACAGGCCCATCCCTGAGCATCTGTTCTGTCTCTCTCACTTACTGGATGATTTCTGCCTGTCAAACCAGATCTGTCTTCATGCAGCAGTGTTTGAGTCTTTGTACCTGTCTACATATGTAACTCTTCCTGTCTTTTGAGCTCCCTGTTGTATTTCTCACTCTCTTACTGTCTGTATCATTGAATCCCTCCCCTTCTCTCCACATCTGAGGATTCCTATGACATCAGTTTGTCTTCCCGTTTGTGGTCACTTGTTTGTTGTTTCTTTCTGCATGCTGCCATCCATTGTTTGTATATTCACCTTTAACAGCTGTTCTTTTATGCTTTCAATTTTCCCTGTATCATGCTCATCTCAAAATCCTTTACCTATTAGTGTGAAAGAGTCTGTTTTATTCCCAAGATTTCTAATTATTTCTTTTTGCTACAGTTACTCAGCATGTGAGTGTGCCAATGAGAACTAATAAAGGAGTCACTGAAGAAAAAAAACACAGTTTTCATTAATGAAAAAGAATCAGAGCTGTTTCAGAAAATCCCAGTGTGAAGTGGGGGGAGATTAATAATAAAAAAAAAAGTAATATGAAAATGTCACATTTATAGCATCTTCACAGGGGATAAAATGTGAAATCAGAACCATTTTTTCTGTCTCAAAGAGCATGTGTTTTACCCAAATTTACATTTCAGAAGTTCACAGACATACTTTTATGGCCCTTGAGAAGAAACTGTTCAGCACTTGCTGGAAAGCGGGCAGGGCAGAGTGGGGTAGTGGGACCAAACTATACAGCATTCAAATATAATGAGAAAAGAATGAATTCAGGTGGGATTTTTTATTCTGCCAGACTGTGATTAATCCCATCAATAAACAAAGCAGAGGTCATCGTGTTTTGGAGAACTCCAATTAGAGAGTAATCAGTGCTAATCAGACAAGCTGCTCACCGGCTTCTTGGTGATTTCGGCTGCAAAGGGCTCTCTGGTGAATATTCTGCCCTCCACAATGAGAAAGACCGACCCACACTCTGTGATCCTGTGTTAAGGGAGTGGGAGGCAGAAGAGAGAGAAAGGGGGCTAATTAGCAGTGCTATTCATTAGCGACTGCGTGTGATGTGTGCTTGGGTGGGCTGGTGAAATGTGAGTGTTTTTCCGATGTGGCGAGTGTGCTGCAAGTCACTGTGAACATGAAGTCACTTTATCTAAGAGCAGGTAATTTGTGCACAGCCTCTCGGTCGACTTGCTAAACTGTGAGTCAAAAAGGGGAGCGTCATTTGCCTGGAGATCACCAGAGGGCATGCTGCTACAGATGTAAATGAACAGTGACTCAGTGTTTTCTCCCAGTGACTCATAAAACTTGCCTTTGCGCTTGATGCCAGCTTTCAAGGCTAAAAGGCCCAACAAGATGAGACAGTTTGCCAACTAATGCGACACTTTGCATTTGAATCTACAGAAGGAGCAAGATTTTTTCTTGGCAGCGCAACCTTACAGTGACAACAAGATGCTAGGATGTCACTGGTCCCAGCCAAGAAAAAGTCCGGCGTCTAACACCCGTTAAACCATTAAGTGCTGCTATCTTATTAGATTAACACAATATGATGTACTAATTAGGGAGCTTTTGCTGAGCAGCTTGTCATAAACTGTTTTGCCTGTAGCAGAAGAGGAGTATGATTTTTCATAAAAATGTCAAATGACTCCTTTCAGCACCATAATAGATCAACTGCACAGTCTCCTTCTTTTCTTTCACCTTTCTCTTCCTCTCTGTAGCAGAATGAATGGTCTGCAGGGAGCCCTAATCAAATAACTCGCAGGCCATTGCAGCTGCCATTTCACTGGAACACACACAGATGCTAGGTGGGCTCCCTTTTGGCCTATCAGACCAAAAACGGTGATGTAAGGCTTTACTCATCACTATTTCCTGTCTCAGCTTTGGATACTTTTATAGGCTGAGGAGGAAACAGCAGTAATGAGTTTATGTTTATTGCTAACCTGGCAGATACTAAGTGATTTGCAAGTTTAATCCCTCCACCTGGCCCTCTGATGGCCTATTGTCTCCACCTACACCCCAGAACATATAAATGATGTTAATTACTTGTATGCTGGTAATGACTTATGTGGGTGGTGATTTGTTATGTCCATTCAAAATCATCCTGTATGTTAGTTTTGACTGTGACCAATAACAACTCAGGACAAATCAGCAAGTACTTTTACACTGTTTTCTTTAGAAAAAAAAGGATTTTTAAATTAAGCCTCATTTTACCATTGACCTATTTGGACTGTGTTTTTTTTTATTTTTTTTAATTTGATAATCATAATTTGTGCATTCTCCTATATGATATTATATAGGTATGCTTTGAACTTAAGCAGACCAAACCACCTGGACAACATCACACAGTTACAACAACTGCTCATTTGGGGTAGCACTGGCCTAAATGACCACAGACCAAGGGGGGAAAAAAAGCAGGTGGAAGAAGATAACCCACTTCCCCATGAACAAAACTGAAATCCTTCCCCATAGCCGACTTGTACACCACAAGTAAACAATGAAGCCACCCCAAATTTTAGGGTTTCTGTTTTTACTTTGGTGTTCAAAGCTAATAAACTTTTAATACAGTTTTCACAAGAGGCTGAATTTGCTCCTTCTTTGAGCCTCATAAGACCCCAGTTCGTTCTTTTTTTGGGCTGGATGGTCAGTCTTCTGCTCTTGGCAAAGTTGTGTGCCTTGATATTATGAACAGTTCAACAGGTAAAAGGTGAAGTTCACTCCCCAGTCATCTCCATTTAGGAACTTGGCACTGCCAAACAAATCAAAATAGGTATTGCTTTCTGCATCTGTTCTGCACACCTCTATGAAAATGTAACACAAACACCTTTTAAGTGCTGAGCCTCAAATAATCCTGCTCAGTTTTATTCTAAAGGCTGTATTTTAACATGCTGCAATTTTAAAATAGAGATATCTACTTTAAAGGTTTTTCTTTTTGTTTGTTTGTTTTCTTCTTTTTCTTTTTCTTCTTCTTTAGGAGTGACATATTTTAAAATATGAAATATTTCTGTGATTATGTTTTATCTATGTCTGAAAATATGTGGCTCATCCAATCATATTTGCAGGAGAAAAGTACACCATAACTTCCAGCTCAGAAAAATATACAGCTTCTTTAATTTTATTCCTTTCCACTTTAAAGTTCAAATCTATTCGCTCAAATTCAAAAACTGTCTTAAAAGCAGAAATAAGCTAATAATGTTTCTCCCAGTTAGTTTAATATTTTAAAACCAAACAAGAAAACTTAACTTCTAATTGGTTTGATGGTGTTCCATATTTTTATTTATGGAAATTTCATTAAGACGTCAAAAAAGGTCAGGAAAGGTGTTCACAAAAATGCAATGGTACAATTTTGGAACATTTTTTTTGTGATATCGTCTTGTGGAATGTGAGCTAAAAACAAAAAGATGCTGAAATGGATTGTTTAAGATAGCACAAGGGCTAAATGGGCTGCAGCAAAATATTTATTTCTGTTAAACATTTGAGCATGAAAGCCTCTGCTAATATGTCCTAAAATTGAAAATATGCACACATTTAAAACCAACTATATAAGCTCTCCAACTGCTTTTTATAATGAAGTAGTCTAAGGTGCCTTTGCATTCATACAGCACAGCAAAATTCATTTTCATAGTTATTTAAAAGAAGGTTCTGAGAAAAGAATGAAACGGCAGAGCCACAAACAATTTGCTGACACAATGCTCCATACCTTTGTTATTCTGTCAGGGTTGCAAAATCCCTTCCCTACAGAGGGATGTATTTTTGGGGCAGGTAACATTGCTCCCTTAAAAGAAAAGAGCTCTTTGCTTAAAAGACAGATTTTCATAAAAACGCAGCCTCCTCTTGGCAAGCACAGCCTCCCATTAGCATCCAGTTAAGCAATTTGGAGTAACGTTACTGTGGAATTTGAAGGCAGTCTTTTGGGGAAAGTCTTTCTCAACGAGGGAAGAAAGGAATCCTTATATCCTCCTTAATTAAAACATGATTTACACTTAGTCCTAGCTATGAAGTTGCCTTTGATGGTTCTCTTGTCAATTAAAAGTAAGTCCTACAGAAGATTACATAGCACTCATTCCAAGCAGGTTATTCTCAAGGACGTGCAAACTCAGACTTTCAAGTAAGGAGTTGCTAGGTGGGTTAGAGCAAGGACATCAAAAGGACAACTCAAAATGAATAAGATTTCATACTTGTGCATTATATAACGCTTCTATTGAGGACTGGTCTCTTAAGAGTCTCTCACACCTCCTCATTCTTCCTCTTCTTGTCCCTCTTTACCTCCCTCCCCCATCTTCCATGCGCTCCTCTACACAAACATAAGTAGATTTTACTCACCCCCGTGTTCTGCCTTCATGTAACGGACATGGCTGTTATCAGCTCAACACCTGCCAAAGAACACACACTCCATATAAACAACCCACCATCAAAACACCAATACGGCACTTATGCACTTAAAAAAAATTTTTGTTTTCCAGCTTGAAAGCGAAGACAGCATGAATATTTAATAAGAAAACTGTTTTTAGATACTTGCAGACAACAAAAAGGGGGCATAGCTGGTTAAAATGTCTTTAGCTGATAAGATCAAGACAGAGTAACGCATTCAGCTACGCTTCCATCCATCCCAGTGCTGTATTCAGGACATTCAGTGGCCCTAACGTTATAAATAGCGTGTCAGGGCATTGAGTGGAGCACTGAAGGTATTCATACCTGTTAAATTCAGCATAAGAATCTCATACAAATGGTGTTATGTCACCAGGTTTTCATCACATGTGAGAGAACTCTTTCTTGCAAAAAAATGTCCTACTTAACCCTGTAACATTCAATCCATCTCCAGTGAAGCAAAATGACACTTGTCATCCTATTCCTGGTGCTTAAAAGGTTAAACCATCTTTGCTTTTGTCTTTCCTGGCTCTTTTCTGGGTTGGCTTTAATTGCTTGTCCTAAGTGGCTAGTGGGTCAAACAAGAGATACTTCTTGAGTTCAATATAGAAATGTGGATTCAATATTGCTAATTCCCCTTTTGGCCCGGAGGAAACTGTGCGCCATGATTTAGTCTGACAGCTAAACAGCAGTGTATATATTTGACTGAGACAGTAAAATATGAGAACCCCTGTTTCCGATCAGTCACCTTGCACCCGTCCAATTTATAATAATACAGCTTAATTGCTTCCTGAGGTTTCCCAGTCACAACTGTCCCTCCCTGCCTCCATCTGATGGCTGTAGATTGAAATGGGAATCGACAAGATCAAATAGGATCAATTACTAAATCTGCTGTTTGACAGAGGATGCGGTAGGGGTGGCAGGGGGCGACGAGAAGGTAAGAGATAGAAGCTTTCCCAGAGTGGGAGAAGTCTTTCATGGCTGAGAAGGAAAAAAAGGAAAAACAAAAAAAGAAGATTTGTGCACTCGGGTGGGTCAAAAACAAGCCAGGCGGTGGCACGATTGACAGTTTATTTAAGAGGCCATTAACTTTACATATGCAGCTTTGAAAAGACATACACATGCGTTGCAGTTTTAGCCCCCAAGGCCCTGAGTTTTCCAGAAGCCACTGACTTGAAAACATAGCACATTAAGTCAAACACGTCCCTAGCATGGTGTTGTTGCTTACATCTAATAGAAACAGCAGACATATGGAGAAGCTGACAGCTTGACCTTTTGAGTTTCATACTGGTCTTACGGATACACCTTTTGCAAATTATTGAAATTGTAAATACATAATATTGTGAGTATTGTGTGTCTTAAAACATCAGCGTTAAAGGTTGCAGCAAATATAGTAGCGTTGAGGGACAAAGTTAATGGTGTACAAATCTGTGTGACGTTCCAACAATTGGTCTTTTCTCTTCATGAAATTTCTTTCTCTCTTCTGGTTTTGAGCTTTAATTTTGAGCAGCATCTACCATTTTAAAAGAAGAAAAAAGAACTTCATACACCCATGTAATTATCATGCTCAACCAGCACATTTGTACAGACTGACAGCTTTTTGAAAGCTTCGCTTCATTTTTCTTTTATTTGCTTTCTTTTTTTCTTTTTTTTTTCCCACAATGTGCATAATAAGGATAAGTTTTAAAGGCCTAATCACAAAACTAGAGACCGGGTTATTTAGAAGTGTTACATTTTTCTTTGCAGCCCAACAGTTATGCATAGTTTTTAATAATGTGTTTAATAATTGCTTTAGTTTCATCTGAATGTATTCAGTGCTACAAGTCTGAGATTAGAGAGCAAACTAAAAAGAAGTAAGATTACTTAAATCTACGAAAAGGATTGAATCAGCATGGTGTTTATTATTTGTTTATTTTTGTGTTTCTTTGTTTTTCTTCAGTTTGTGTTTTTTATTCTTTTTTTTGTAATGGGTTAGAAAATAAAATATTAAATCTGGAACTCAATGGTTTACAATGCAACTTTTGTTTACATGAACACAAAACATAGTGGAAAAATGAGATTTTTTTCCTTTTACCTGTCAACAAACACTAGTTTTCAATTCTTCATGATTGCATTCGTATCATGTCAATGTGAAGTTTCTTTCTTTTTGAGAAGAAACAGCTCATACTTGTCAGTATAAAGTAAAGCCAGGTTTTAATGGCCCTGAAACAAAAAACTTTGTGCTATGGGAAAAATTTGTGTATTAATTTTATGTCCAGCACAACTTTGCAAACACTGTATTTAAGTTGGGTATCTAACTCATGTGTATAGAATTTTTTTGTAAGTTTGGCAAGGTGATGAGACTCATTTTGTATAAGATATTTTAAAATTTTACAGTTTGGTGGCAGTGCAGACTACATGATGTTGCTACTAGGGCTCTTAATGACCTTTTTTAGATCTCCAGACAATTTGGCTAGTAGATTCCTAAAGGTACCAGCTAGTCAAAATTTCTACTAGTCACATTTTGGGTGGAAAATAAAGCAGATAATCAATACAGCTAAATGCATCAAATCATACATGTTTCTTTAAATCACTTTTATTGACTTTTGTCATAAAAAATGCTCATTTAAATTCTCTTAATGTAGTATTTTTCACAGCATTTTTTTGTAACTTCCAAACCAGTCTCATTCTTCGTATCATCTAACCATTGTCACATGTTTTTTTTTATTTTATTTAATTTTATTTTACTCCTCATTCAGCTGCACTTTGTTCAGGCAGCAGCAGTTGCAGTAAATATAAAACACAATGGTTTGTGTATTGGTAAGTATTTTGTATTGAGTATTTTCATTTAAAAAAAGGCTTTTTTATTTATTTTTGTAACAAAAAAGTTTTTAACATTTTAAGCAAGCTTCAACAAGTGACCAAAGCAAACAAATTAAAAATTGTGACACTCTACAGAACGTGACAGTGCCCCTGCCTGCTGAGGATTCAACTCTCCCCAACAGCCCTTTTTGTGGCTAAGTTTTTATTTATACCCGCAAAATTGAAATTTAACCCACATTCAGTGGGTGATTAATTAAAACCCTGCTTGCTAGTGACTGTAATTCAGTAGAAGAAGTTGCTCTTCTAAGTGGGAACAAACCTCAAGGGAAAGAAAAAGTTAACCACATTACACATCTACAAATTAAAAATAGAAACAGTTTTTCTGAAGGAATCAGATTTATCTGTAGAAATACCTGGGATATTATATAATACCAATGCACATCAGGTTTTAGATATAGGCACAGTTACCTGAGGGCACACTTTAATAAGAAAATCCCCCCCCCCAAAAAAAAAAATGTTGACCTATAGGTTGGCCAACATGACTATACATTCTCACATGACCAGGTAGGGTTATTCATTGTAAGAACAGGAATTTTACTATTCTTTGGTAATACAGTGGCATAGAGAGAGACCTGGAAGGCATACATTGAAGCCCCATAAGAGTCAGAGACTTTCACACACAGTGTGGGATGTTACTATGTGATCTTTTTTGCTGTATGTTTAAACCGGGGTGGGATAATGTCATGGGTTTCCTGCCCTTTTTGTTTTGTGGCATCCTGCTGGGTTGGATAGAGGACAGGGCACTGAGTCAGCACATCAAGGCAGCTGCATGGCAGAGCTGATTTAAACCACCGCCGAACCAGGGCTCAACTTTCATTAGCTGTTGTCATTATTCCCCGGCCGCTGTCTGACAGATGGCATTGTGGGAAATCGGATTTTATGGCAGGTCATCTTTCATATCCAATTTCTTTTCCCATTTGATGAGAAGTCCTCTCTCCAGTCAGATTCATTTTGCAGTTTGAATATTGATCGGACCCCCGCACACTTCTCATTCTACTTCCCTGCCTCTATCTCTCTTTTTCTTTACTAACATCCACTCCAAGTCTTTTAAAGACTTAATGTTCTCTTGCTCTTGGCGCTTAGCTTGATGCTTGTCGCTCATCTTACAAAACAAAAAGCAATCCATCAAAAAAAGAAAATATCTGTAAAATATATTTGGAAGCCAAGAAATATCTCTGAATTTATCAATTTGCTATTTTCAAGTTGCTTGGATATAATAATTGCCTATAATTACAGTAAGACTTAATTACTGGAGTACATTTAAATTAAATAGAATCTGTAATGCAATACAAACAGGTCTAATAGCATATAGGAGCACAGTTGGGCTATAATGCCTTTATGCTTATTATCCTATATCAGTGAATCTTTTGAGGGCTGTGGAAATGAGCATTCACTTACCCCTTAGATTAAGTGATGGGTTTTGAAAGGTACCATTCATCTCTTAGCTTCTCCACAGACATTATAAGTCAAGCTGTGGCTCTGACATTGCAACATTGTCCTTTTTTTACTATATTTTAGAGCTATCATAAGGATAAGGATCAGTGGCAATGCTTTTACCATGCAGACGGTGACCGAACAGAACCCTGCTCCACCTGCTTGCTCTGACAGGACTGCTGCCGGAAAACGGCCAAACGTAATGACCCATTAAAAATTCAGTATTTGGTGTAATGAAATCATTGTGTTCTGCCAGAAGTATCTTGGATCCAAAGACAGTGTGTAGAGCGAGGTAAAGCACTTTGAATTGTCCTGTACATGAAATGTGCTATACAAATAAACTGCCTTGCCTTGCCTTGCCTAAAGCAGCACATACAGTATTAAATTGTGGCTGATAAAATGCTGGAAGGAGACTGAAGACATAAATAGAGCTGGTAGATGGATAGCTCTTTAACATGTAAATATGACTTGCTTCAGCGAGGCTGGGAAAAATGAGGCCTTTGGTCAGAATGAGCTTTGTGTCATATTAGAATAAGTAATGGCTCATTTTTGAATAACACAATTTACTAAAACAATCCGTAAAATGACTTTTTCAGTTAGGCCCCAAATGAAACAATCCAACCTAAAACCTACAAAGCATGAAGGAACAAATTTGTCTTGGCGAAATAGTGCAATTTGAGACGTGATCAAGCATGAGATAATGGAAATCTCAATGTGAACTTGTTCATTTCTAAACCCTTACTGCTACAAGGCAAGCTGTCACCATGGTGATTCACTGTGTTGACAGTGCAATGCATGTTTGCCTTTCTGCTCCAATAAACTCATTTTACAGTTTAAAAAACTATATAAAATGTCTGGTCGTGCCATCACTTTTGTTTTTACCCTACACACATTCTCAATAAGATGCACATCTGGACTCCAAAATGTTGATATTGTTTTAAGGTAATCATTTCTTGGTCTTTCTTATAATCACATCACATCTGCATGAAGAATTACATTTTTGCCAGCTCCTTCTGGTGATAAAGCATCAACTGGTTCAGACATATTCCATTTCCCAAGTGTTCAGATATCTACGAACCTGCAGGGTTATCTACTTATGGGCAAAACTGGAAGGAGTCAGTCATAAAGAGCCCTTAGCCAGCTTAACAGTGCATGAAACACAGACACATCCTTGGTTGACTGGTCTTCCCCCAGGGCTAAAGTGAAGGGTGAGCATCACACACAGGAGGATATATGTATGTGTACATGTATGTGTGTGGGATGTGTGTATTGCATGGTGATAAGATTCTGTCTGCTTCAAAGCATCTGCTCAGTTACCAGGGAGACCCTCACCCTCTACCTGAGCTGTAGAGCAAGACATAGTAAAGTATGTAACAATGTGGAAATAAGCTTGACTCGCTAGAAAAGGACCCGCAGCTTTGTAACACAGATGTGACACCACGGCAGAGCAGAGTGCCAAACTGTCCTGCATGTCCTCAAGTTCTAGGGAGGTTATTACTGTAGGTGAGCGAAATGGTTAAAACGTGATTTTTTTTTCTTGTTTTTTTTTCACACAACATGGTGTATCACAGGATTTGTATTTTTGTGATGTTTCCATCAAGGCTGTGCATGTACATGGGACAGTGGTGGTGGTGGCAGGAAAACGTCAAAAATTTGCAGGACTGCAGCCCTCAAGGACCAACTTTTCCCACCCTTGGTGTAAATGCTGCCAGTAGAAATCCTCATTGTGTTTGTCATCTGTGTGGACCCACAATGCAGCACAGTCCCTTGCTTTGTCCTCCACATTTCCATCTTTACTCTGTCTTAATAAGGAAAAAATAAAAATGAAAAGGTCACAAGTTTAATGAATGAAATCCATGTGTCCTGAACTTTGTAGTCAACCTTTATTTATTTTTTTTAGCTTAACCTTTGAGTTATAGTCACTTTATTATAAGTGTAGACGGCCTGATGAGATGCTGCATCTATGATCTATGAACTGGTTACGTGTGTTTTCAGCATAGGAAAGACAACATGAGGGATGGCATGGTCAATATTAATTCCTTAATTAAATAAACAGACAAGTTTAGAATTTAAGGACAAGCTCAAAAATTGGTCTAAGCATTACTGTTGCTTTTATTTTAGTTAGATATTTATTTATGTTAATGACAAGTCATCTGAACGGCATCTGCCTGTAGTAGCTTTCTGGGTGCCAGGTTTTTCAGCTTCAGGCTTGATCCAATCTCAAGGTAGGGAGCTCATTGAGGCCCTGGACCTGCCGCACGGCTGGATGGATGGAATGCATCTTTAGCTGCACTTTGAAAAAGTTAAACTGGCATTGGCATAAAGGAGTATTAAAGGAACCTAACTTCACAGGATTTTTTATTTATTTTTTTTTTCCCCTTTTTGAAATTGGCCCATCCACTGAGGTGCTTGTGAAAATAGCTGCCAACCCTTGTATAATTAGGCAGTGCTAAATATTATAAGATAAAGTAATATTAACATCTTTAAAATTGTTGTTGGCCTCATAGTCAATGCCAAAATAATGACATAACTGCTATGTAGGTAATAAATAATGATGTCTAGCGAAGAGAAGATTCTTGAAGATGTATATATTTTTTTCATTTTAGTCTTCAAAAATAATCACCATAAGGGAACAGACTTTTACCAGATGAACTGTGTTTATTTAAGATTCATTAAAGATTAATTTATTTATTTATACTTCCGCATTTCTTTATAAAGCCGACAAGAATATGACCAAGAATGGGGGTACAAAAAAACCTCTTTATTGGCTCTGCATCACATTTCAGTGTTTAACTTCCAAAACACTGTGTCCAGCAAGGAAAGGCCCTACCACTACATTCTCTTGTTTACGTTTTTTTAATCATTTTGTAACTGCTCTTGAACAGTGGTAGAGGTTAGAGGTGAAGTTTGCTTACCAGAAGCCTCTACCATTGCTATAAATATTGTGCTTGTAACAGCAGTTAGTTCATTTGTTACTGCCAGCACCACATAATATTTTCTTTTCTTTTTCTTCTACTGGTGGCTCCTGGTTGGACTAGACAGCGATTCACTTTTAAGGTGGTATTACAGTAAAATGTGGCTCTCCAAAGAGCCACAGTTCCATATCTCAGCTTCGCTGTACATATGTAGGTATTTTCTGAAAGTAATGATAATATTGTTTTTTGTTTTTAAATTGTGTTGACATGTTTTGTTAATTTTATTTTTTTTATTTTTTTTATTTTAGATATTTCTTTCTACAAATAGCACCTTCAAGAGTTATTATTAATGTGTTGCGTTTGAATGTTATGTTAAACAGAGACAAGAATTCCTTTTGTACTGGTTTTAATAATCTAGCTTGCTTCTAATAAAATTTGGTAGGCATGCCAATTGCTGTTTCACACTTGCTTGTCTGGCTTTCATATAAGGCAAAAACAACAGCTGTGAGAAATGAATAACATTTTATGCATGTAAGCGTGGGCATAAAACTACTTATGTTGCTGCTTTCATTTTAGCTGCGTCTCCATCGAAAGTGCCATCCAAGTTGTTTAGCAGCTATCCAGCACCTGACAGCTTGAGAAGAAGTTCTTGACAGATACCCAAAGCTTATTTAACGCATGACTCGCTCTCTGTACAACGTTTCTAAATTAATGTGTGCTACTCACATTATGATGCATTTATGAGGACATTGTGTACTGTAAAATTTGTTTTTTCTTATTATGGAAATAAATCTTTCACAACTCTGTTGTTCTTTCAAAACACTTTAAAATGGATGCAAAAACCATGAAAATATCCCAGTTTAAATTGGGTAAAAATTTTAGGAAATTCCATTAAAAATCATGTCTAAACATCAGCAAACAAGTGAAAAAACAAGCAATGAACATTCAGTTGAATCTATGTCACCAAACTTGATCTGAGACCAAGATCAATAATGAACATTTTAGGGGAAGAAGAGTAAAGTTGTGCAATTAAATTTTGTTGACATACAGTACTTGATGCCTCCTACTACTGTAAAACAATTTGAAAGATTTTTAGTCTGTACAGACTTTCAAAATATACAATAGAAAAAGTTAATAGTACTTTACTTTAATGTGTTTTGAAATTAGGAAGCAGCTAAAGGTGTGCATATTTAAACAATGGAAAATACCAAAGTAAAAACTTTACTATTTTAAACTAAAGCCATGCCCATCTAAATATATTATTTTCAACATTTACAAGGCACTCCACTTCTTATTCACCATCTGTCCAACTTCAGGGCTTAGATTGCAAAATTAAGGGTGAAGGTTGAAAAATTGTATTCATGTATTCTCAGAACTAATTTATGCTCAACTTTAAATACACTTATTGACACAAACAGAACCTTCTGTTCACACTCTCTGCTTATTACATGCATATTTCAGTAGGTTTTCAGAGAGGTTGTGAATCCATAACAAAATGCAGCAAACAGAGCAAGCAGTACTATGGGGGGGGGGGGGGGGGGGGGGGGGGGGGTATACGACCAGTAGAAAAGGAACAAACCTTAACATATTCAATGGCCACACAGACCATCACTGTCTACTGTTCCACCTCTTTTATATCTACTTCTGAGAATGTGCATTATCATAATCTCTGCCATCGTCACTATGTTTGCTACTGTCTGAAACTGACGTCGTAACTCAGAAGTGAACTTTGAACTCTGCACTGCCCTCTAGGGGATTTTTTGCCCAGCAACATAAATGTGGGCACTTATTTTTGACGAGACATGACTATTTACATACGTAAAGGGAGCATACATGTGCTCTAAGAGGGCATTCACCAGGATATTCTGGGGGACACAATAAGATTGGGTGAAAAATTCCAAAAGAATATTGCAGCTTCCTTGGTTTGGTTTGCTTTCACACTGCACTTTATTGAGTCAAACTAAACCAGCTAGACAATGTCAAGTAGTTACAATAATTGCTTACTAGGGGCAATATTCCCCAAAACAACTCTGGCTTAAAAAGAAAAAAAAAAATTGGCTGATTGATTGGCCACAGCCAAAAACAGAAGTCCTTCACTTTCAACCAGCTCATTCACTGGCAGTAAACAATGGAGCAGTACCATGTCTTTGCAGTCTCTGGGCTTCTGTTTTTAGATTCACAAGTATCTGTCTGGTATGAGCAACAAGAGGGTAGCAGTGAGCTATCCAGCTTGTTGTTTTACAATGTTCTCTATATCACATCGTCTCTTTGGTTCACTGGATGGTCCGTTTGGCTTCATACTGTAAGTGAATTGCTTTAGGGTTCACTTGCATATGAACAGACACCCCAGGCTCTGGTCTAGGTGGACCAGAGTTTGCATCTTTAGTCCATACCAGAGTGGGAATGACTGTTCACACTATTCCAGACAAATCATAAGATTCATGGAAGCAGAGCATTGTTACTTTAAAGCAGACCAAATAGCATCAGTGTGAATGTGCCCTTAATATGACAGCCTCATATGTAAAACAAACAATTTACAACTGGCTTTATTGTTTTTATTTTTTTTCCTTCACAGCTAACTCTAAGAAGGTAGTAACATGTTTTTATTCTTTTTTTTTTACTTCTGTTTATGGTAGTCATAAGTAAGCTGAAGTAGTTAATTTGCTCTTCTCTTTTATGTCTCCTGCCCCCTTCCACATGTCTCTTTTCCTATTAAGATTGATCAAAAATCCACATTTATTTAAAAAATTCCACATATAGGGGTTGCTATTCTAATGCAGACATATAGCCTTATAACACGACTTCCCCACACTGACTCCTTAGATTTTCACAGTATAATTGAATGATGCTGCCTGTGTGTAGCACACCCAATTACTGTCTGAGATGCTAAAGGCTGCCACATGATGGACAGCTCAGCGGTCTGGCAGCAAAGGATCTGAAGCTTGGAGTGGGATCTACTCAGGAGGGAGTGAAGGAAAATTGATGTTGATTTTGAGGCAGAATGAGACAGGTGCAGAGGAAGCATGAGGAATTATTTTCAAACAGGAATAGTCGCTGGTGATGAACAGATCAGTGGCGCACAAGCTAAGACTCAGTCCTCAGGGTGTACTCATCATGTGTGGTGTAAGTCACAGCAGTGTTTTAATATGTTCAGGCTGGGAAATGGCATGGAAGAGAATTTTTCCCTTTGGTCCTGTTGTTATTTATGATGGAGGTGTGAAAAAGACACTGCTAAAGGCCCTCCTTTCAGGACACTTTCAAAGAGGAGACATTTGTGACTTTTCCCGTTCCAAATGGGAAATGGTGTTTTGTGAATTTTGCTCCAAACCTACTCTCCACATCAAACCATTCCCTTGGACAAGATTCATAGAAATTCAAGCAATCACTAAGGATAATTTTAGATGTTCAGAACTCGCTAAAATCCATGATCTTAAAATAATGTTACCTGGTGTTATTGATGCTGAATTCCCAAAACGTAGCCCAGAATATCACTGAATAGAAAAGCAGAAGTAGTGGTAGCGATTGATTTGCAGATTCAGTCCAACAGGAGTCATCAAATTGGCAAGAAAGCTAATGCCAGTAATTCAGAACTGTAAACAAACAAATGATAGATGTTAATCTACAGGAAAGTAAAAAAAAAACATTTGCACTTTATTCTAACTGTATTATGTCCAGGTAAAATCTATGTCATATTTGAAAAACTGATTATTGTTATAATAAATCTTTCCCAGATAAACAGTACATGATTTTGTCTCTGCCAGATAAAAAAAAACATCTCATTGGATTTTGTCTTGATTGCTTCACAATCATCTTTACTTTTGTTTGTTGTATTGTACACAAAACTGTTGGATAATAGACCACAACAATTTCAGTAAAATACATACACTCTCCACATACTGTAAACCACAAAGAATAATTTATCATTGCCACAATAACACTTTAACATACTGATAGCAGGCATTTGTTTCCACTATCATTTGCACTAAATCTTATGATGAAGTGTGAAATCAGTTGTTGATCCATGGTGCGAAAAGTGTCACATATTACAGCTTTGTCAGGACTTCCAGCTTTCACAAATGAATATAGAAATAAACTTTTAGCATCTAGTTTTAACATGCCAGGTTAAAAGTATTAAAATGTATTTCCATATCCTTGGTGAATGTGTGGGAACATTGTGAAGCAGTGAAATTTAAACAGGTCTTTCCCTAAACTTTATTAAGTAGTTACGATGCCCCTGCATTACCAAGCAGCAAGTGAATAATAAAGGGAACACAAGGAATGTATAAGCAGCTGGTCTCAAATCTGTGTCTCTTATTTCAAAGTCCTATGACTGTCCCATACATCCTCTCCAGTTACCTCAATAGGACCTTGTCGCTTATCCATACATTATGTTTACTGTGGGGACCATATTGTCACCTGTATGTTAATGTACCAACACCAAAGGACAGCTTTGTGCAGTGTGCAATGACACCCCACCAACAGTAAAGTAGCATGTTTTGGGATTGCTTTTGCTATGTCTGGTCTAAACCCACCAAATCTATCAAAAAACTTATTAAGACACTGCCAATTCATTTTACAGTTTAGGACAATGTCAACAGTTTAGGTAAGCCCAATGAGAATGAGGCAATAAAAGAAAACCAGGGAATATATATGAATTGAGGGACGTAACAGCTGTGAAACAAATTTGAAAAGAAATCTACATAATTGGAACGAAACAAGGAAAAAGTGTTTCATACTGAAACAGAAATCAAAAAGTTTATTTCAAAGAACATAACCAAAACAAAAGAATACAACACAAATAAAAACTTTTTCTATATCTTTGTCCATTGTCAGAAAGAACTTAGCAGAACTGTTATAATGCACAGTCCAAATCTCTGTCAAGAGGAAAAGGAGTTAATTAATTTTGCACCACATCCAAATATGCTCTATTAGATCTAGTTTTGGTGACTGTGGAGGCTATTGGTGCACAGTAAAGTCATTGTCATGTCCAAGAAACCAGTTAGAAAGGATTTGAACTGTGATATGGTGTATTATCCTGCTGGATATTGCCATCAGAAGATGCTACACTGTGGTCATAAGAGGGTGGACATGGTCAGCAACAATACTCAGGTAGGCTGTGACATTTAAACTATGCACAATTGTTACTAAGGCCAAGTGTGCCAAGAAAATAGTCCCCACACCCTACACCACCACCAGCAGTCTGAATTGTTTATACAGGACAAGATCCCTTCATTCTGTTTACAGTGTATTTTGACCCTATCATCTTAATGTTGCAGCTGAAGTGGAGACTCATCAGACCAAATACCCCTTTTCCATCTTCTGTTGCCCAATTTCTGTGAGTTTGTAAATCGTTGCCTCAATTTCCTGTTCATAGGCGACAGGAGTGGCACCCGGTGTGGTCTTCTGTTCCTGTTGCTCATGTGTTTCAATGTTGGACATGTTTTGTGTTCAGAGATGCTATTTTGCATTTCTTGGCTTTTTATCATCTCCAACCAGTTTGCCCACTCTCCTCTGACTTGTTTTTTTTTTTTTGTCCTGGCAGCTGCTGCTATTTTCTCTTTTTCAGTAGATGAGCAGTTTAAAACAAAACTAAGACTAGTCAATCTGGTACCAATAACCATACCACGTTCAAAGACCCTTAAATCCCCCTTTTCCCACATTCTGATGTTTGGTTACAACTTTAAGAAGTTGTCTTGACCATACTTACTGGCCTGAATGGATTGAGCTGCTGAAATGTGATTGGCTGATTAGCTACGTTTGTTAACAAGCAACTGATCAGGTGTACCTACTAAAGTGACCAGCGAGTGCAAGTTTGAAGAAAAAAGGGTTTGGGAATTCATGACAAGAAGAGCTTGCTAATATTGCAAGAATCTCACTCTGTTTCAGATGATGTCAACTTTTGGAGATCCCAATGGGGTAACTCCATATGGACATCCCATGGCACTGTACGCTCTGCAGGGGTGACAACCTTAAAAAATAGATTTAATGGTGATGTTCTTTTTACAGAGTGCGACCCATCTGGTCATTATATATGCCAAGTGATTCGATGTGAAGGTCAGATAGTTCTTGTTACGAACATTTATGGTTTTAACACAAAACTAGAGAATGACAACCTCATTTCATCCATTGAAAAAGTTTTATCTGGCTGGTTGGATAAATTTCCTAATGCCACGTTATTATTGGGAGGTGATTTTAATTGTATTTTGGATACCGACTTAGATAAATTTCCTCCTGGTCAACCAAATAGAAGAAATACTTCACTCAAAGCATTTATGGACAGATTTCATCTAATAGATATTTGGAGATTTAAACATCCCAACAATAGGTCCTTTACATGGAGCAACAAAACAGGTTCAAGGCAATCAAGGTTAGATTTTTGGCTGATTTCTGAGAATTTTAACAGGGATAGTATAGATGTAAACATATGGCCCACTCCGCTTACAGATCATAAAACAATATATATTAAGATAAATCTCTCTGTCTCTGCAAAATGTATTGGCAAATCAGTATTCTGGAAACTTAATAGTTCTTTGCTACAAATTGATGAAGTGAAAAGAGTTATTTTAGGGTTAATTTCTCACTATTGGTCCAAAGCCAGAATAGACAAACAATTTGGAAACAACTGGGAACTTTTAAAATTTGAAATCGGTAAATATTTAAGAAAATTTGGCAGCCTCAGAGCAAAGTCTAAAAGACTTGAAGAGGAAAATATCATATCTCGAATCACCCAATTGTCTAACAGGCAAATGGAAACATTAGAAGAGGAAGAAAATTCTGAGCTAATTAATTTGCAGGAAAAATTAGATAACTTATATATCCAAAAAGCAAAGGGAGCTTTTGTAAGATCTAGATCCAAATGGCTCGAAAAAGGAGAACAAAATTCGCATTATTTTTTTAATTTAGAAAAACATAATTCACGTTATAACAATATAAGCAGGCTTAAAATAAATGGGGTTATTACTGAGGATTACAAGGTCATCTCCAGTTACTGTAGCAATTTCTACCAAAATCTATACAGCTCTAACTTTTGCCAGACTTTATCTGAGACATTCTTAAAATCTTTGTCAGTCCAACCTATAAACACAGATGAATCAGAATTATGTGATAAAGTTATTTTAAAAGACGAGATTAAAAATGCAATTGATCTGTTAAAAAATAATAAGTCACCAGGTACCGACGGTCTAACTTCAGAATTTTATAAAATGTTTTCTAATGATTTGGCTCCTTTCCTTTATGAAGTATTCACAGAAGCCTTGGAGAAAGAACAGCTACCTACCACTATGACTCAAGGTTTGACTACTCTAATTCCCAAGCCTAAAAAAGACCTTTTATTGATTGACAATTGGCGTCCTATTTGCTTACTCAACAGTGACTACAAAATCTTCGCTTTAATTTTAGCTAGAAGAATTAGGATGGTCCTGGACTCAATAATTGATGAAACACAATCTGGTTTCATGGCAAAAAGACACATAACAAATAATATAAGGCTAGTTCTGGATATCTTGGATTACTCAGACCTAGTTGACAGTAATGGGTTCATTTTATTTTTGGACTTTTACAAAGCCTTTGATACGGTAGAACACGAGTTTATTTTTCAATCCCTAGACAAATTTGGCTTTGGTAATTATTTCTCTGCAGCAGTAAAAACTCTTTATAAAAATAGTAATAGCTGTATTAAACTGATGGGTGGTACATCCCCAAGATTTAACTTGCATCGCGGTATTAGACAAGGCTGCCCCACCTCCCCTTACCTCTTTCTGTTGGTCACTCAACTTTTGTCAGTCCACATCAAATCAAGCAATGCAAAAGGCATCTCTTTTGTTGGTAGAGATTTGATCATTACACAATTGGCAGATGACACCACATTGTTTTTGAAAAATGAAGACCAAATCTCAGTTGCCATAGATGCAGTCAACACGTTTTCCAAAGCCTCCGGGCTACATCTGAATATTAACAAATGTGAACTCATGGCTATCAAAGATTGCTCCTTGTCTGTCCTTTGTAATATCCCTGTTAAAGAAGAGGTTTCTTATTTAGGAATATTAATTACTAAGGATGAACAAACAAGAATGAGTCTAAACTTCATGCCAATATTAGACAGAATTAAAAAGAAATTCAATCAATGGCTTCTAAGAGATCTTTCTCTTAGAGGCAGGGTATTGTTAACTAAAGCAGAAGGAATCTCTCGCCTCACTTATACAGCATTGGCTCTACATCTTGACGATAAGCTCCTAAAAGACATCGACAAATTACTCTTTAAATTCATATGGAAAAATAAGACACATTACATAAAAAAGACTGTTCTTATGAACTCTTATGAAAATGGTGGTCTTAATGTTTTAGATTTCCATGCTTTGAATTGTACATTTAAAATAAATTGGCTAAAACAATTGATCAGGAACCCTACTTCCATCTGGAATACTATACCTATTCATGTTATATCTAAATTGGGAGGTATCCACTTCTTTCTTGTTTGTAATTTTAATATCGATAAAATCCCTGTTAAAATGTCAGCTTTTCACCGCCAGGCTTTTTTGTCTTGGACTCTTATTTACAAACACAATTTCAGTCCACATAATTATTTAATATGGAATAACAAGGACATTCTGTACAAAAGAAAATCTCTCTTTCTAGAAGACTGGTTTGGTAATAATATTGTTCTGGTAGATCAGCTCTTCAACTCCAGCGGTCTGTTATTTTCATATGAAGATTTCTCAATAGAATATAATATAGAAGTCACTCCAGGAGATTATGCCAAAGTGTTTGGTGCGATACCCTCTGGAGTTTGCATGCTATTCAGATGTCAACCAAGAGTTCATACTCAGCATCTGTCCTTGTTTTCTCCATTACACACTCCCATTGGTAGTATATGTTTTTCTGGGAATTCTAAGAATAACAATAGATCTATCAGATCCTTATTCCTGACAAACATGACTACATTACCAAGTGCAATTTCCTTTTGGAACCGTTTTATGGATGACATATCGTGGAGAGAAACCTGGCGGCTACCAAATCAATACCTAATTACTAACAAAGTAAAAGAAATTTCTTTTAAACTTATTCATAGAATCTATCCAGCTAAAAAATATCTCAAAGAGAAATTTAAATTAGACATTGATGTGAACTGTGGTTTTTGTAAGATGCTTCCAGAATCTGTTATACATTTGTTCTGGTATTGCCCTATTGTTCAGTCATTCTGGCAGAATCTGTGAATTTTTGTTGCAGAAAATATTGTTGAGAGTTTTGTACTTTTTTGGAAAGACATACTATTTGGAATTCAAAATGTCCAAAAACATGTGAATGCTATGCACAGATATATTATCAACCTTATTTTATTATGGGCAAAGTTTCATATCCACAAATGCAGGTATACAAGAAGGCAACCTTCTTTTCTTGCATTTATTCAGGATTTTAGGCAGTACATTTATTTAATTAAAGACTCTAAGAATCCAAAAGCTATTAAAACCTTTTCAGCCTTTGACAAGATAAACTGTTTTAATCAGGATTTTTTCCCCGTAACTATTTCTCTTCCACCCCCTAGCGTTTCATAAAAAAAAAAAAAAAAAAAAAAATTATATTTGAGTTTATATTGTTGAATGTATTTGTAATACTGCTGTGTCAAGGACATATTTCCATTGTCTTGAATATTTTATATACTGAAAATATTCTTTCAATAAAGTTTTTTTTTTGATTTAAAAAAAAAAAAAAAAAAAAAAAAAAAAAAAAGAGCTTGCTAATATCATGGGACATGTGAAGACTGATCATGTTAAGCCAGACTATGTGTGACACACACAGTCTCTCTTCAAATTACCTTCACATAAATTCAAGCTAAGCAGAAACTCCTCCTCCTCACTACTCCTAATAAAATGATCCCCCTGATCAAAAACCATCTTGGTGCTCTGGGCTCGTCTGTTAAAACCAGCCTCAGAAACCTTGAGGTTGTGTTTGATCAAGTGATGTCTTTGGAGGGGCATTCCCGACAACTGACCAAACACACACACAGTATATCGCCTACTTGCTGTGTCCCTACTCCTCAGGGCGCAACATTTTCAGGCTGTACCCCCCAGACTCTGGAATGACTGGCCCCTCTCCCTCCATGTGGTCGACTCTGTGGACTTTTAAAAAGCAGTTGAAAACTAATTTATTCAGGAAAGGTTTTTGTTAATGGTTATTATTTTTTTTTAATACGTTGTTTAATTGCACCCATTTTATGTGTAGCACTATGTGATTTTTATCTGTGAAAAGTGCTTATGAATAAACTCTACTTACCATGACAATTATGCTGGATGGTAGAAGAATTAATTCAGTTTGATTACAGTAACATTTTTTAAATATTGAAGAAGAAAAAGGAAAGTCTGAAGAATGATAATGATCAAAATCTATAATCTATTATATTTAACTTCTGCAAGCTAAAGGTTGTGTCATGGCCATCAATGTCAGCTGACCAAAACAAAAAGGAAAACTTACGGTTACACTTAAAAACCAGTGCATTAAACACAGGAACAATTGGTAAAAATCTTGACACCAAGAACTGTTTAAAAGCTGTAATAGTTGTCATTCGGCTCTCTTTGTTGTTTTGACAGTTTGAAAGATGGAAATAAAATAGTTTTCTTACTCCAGATACTAAATAAATGAGTCATGCCTTCTGGAAATTGGTACACATTCTACCCACTTTGCATAAATTTTTATCTAAATCTTAAAATGCAACTATTTCAGACTTGTCTGTTAATAACCAAACAGCTTCACCTTACATATAATCTTATAATCAAACACAAAAGGTATGTTTCCAACTTGTTATAGAACATGTTTCCATATTCAGATTTCTATTAAACTTTATGTTTCCATGAATAGATTTTAAAAATGTTCTTTCTTTTGCTACCATAATACAACGGAAATTAATGTAATGCTGTTTAGAGAGAATAAAGTATTAAAATGTCTTACTTGGAAGGTTTCTCAATGCATGTTTTCAGACTAAATACTCAAGCCACACACTACCAGTTTTCACTAAGGCTTCCTTTTCCCTAAAGAAATAACCCGTGTGTGAAAATGATTGATGCTGAGGTCTGTCGATCATCCTTAGTAACTAGAACATTGTTTCTGGTAATTGCTTTTTTTTTTTTATAAATATATATATTTATATATATGTGTGTGTGTGTGTGTCTGTGTTTTTTTTTTAAATTGCTTTGAGGGACTGCATAATCAGCAGCTCATTTGCATTTTTCCTCATTTTTTTCTCTTCACTTTTTGTTACCAGAAGCCTTTTCTGAGCTATACTACTTGCAAAGGGACCTTGTTAACCATAAACAGCAGTGAACGGTATATTGTTGTAGGTAGAAGTACAACAGGGACGTTAAATCCATATGAAAATAAAATTAAGGCATTTTCTTTTTTTCTATCCATAGACTGGCATAAATTTAATCATATATGATTAAATTCAGTGTTTACAAATGAGATATGTAGTCTCCTAATTTAAGTTTAAATTTCTTCCTATGAGTGCATGAATATTGCTGCTTGTTATTCATGCTGTTTGATGTTTGCACACTTTTATATATATATATATATATATATATATATATATATATATATATATATATATATACATACTGTTAATGATTTTTGTGTTTGCACACTTATATATTTGTATATTTTCATAAAAGGAAGAGAGTGCACACATTAAAATGCTGATGTTGCTTCTTCTGGGATAAACTGCTTATTAATCTTACACTTTCACATGTGCATCGTTTACCCCAGTGATTCAGCCACAACTGCTGCCGTAAACACACAAACAGCTCGCATAAACACTCTCCCTCTGTCCTGTTGTGTTAAAGTAATCACACATTCCCTCCCTCGTGCAAAATATTTGTGTGGATAGTTTATTATGTGTGTCTCATATTAATATTGGTTTAAGGGGAATTTTCTCCTTTTATGTGCCGTTTAACATCTCTTCTCTACAGAATTTAGCCTTATGTTTTAGCTTCTAAATGAAATTAAAGTAGAGGTGGCTGGCAGTTGCAGTACTCACTGCTGCTTTATGTGACATGAATATGAAATGACATTCAAAAACACGTTCTGCAGACTTGGGAAGCAGCCAACACATTGTGTCCATCTTCCTCTGTTGCATATCCCTCCCCAGGAGACTAGATTATCATGGTGAGCTTTCTGTGAGCAGACTGAAAGCATGCGTGTGTCTGTAAAGGCATTCGGTGTTCCCCCTGAAGGGATCCCCGAGGTCAAGGTGTTCACAGATTCATACAAATTGCATGGCTGAACCTCACTCCATGCTTTGTTTAGCTTAGTATACAGTGAATAAATGGTTTTGTTTTACACAGTGGTGCACACCCCACCCCCTTGCTTTCTATAAATATATAATTCAACATAACCAGAAAATGCTGTGTTTCATTTCCCAACACCACCTGCCATGAACAAGCATTTAGGATTATGGGCAGTTTGGCTCAGTGCCTGCACAGATTTATTCTGCCCAGGTAGAATATATCCATTTTCAAAGCTGTAATTAAAAAAATCTCTCTCTGACAGCACTTTTTAATGGGCAACCCGCAGAAGTTAAAAGTAGAATCACTGTAGCCTATTTACAAATCCTGCAAAATGTTCATTTATGCAGCTCTTGTGCTAAGTTGTATTTTGGGTAAAAGCTGCACTTTCATTTAGTACATCAGAACAAGAGAGGCAGAAAGTAAGCTAGTTCATAAGTTTCATTAAAAGGTGATATTTTGAGGTGCATTTGGTGCAAATAGTCTCCTGCCATGGCTCAGGGCTACATGTGAAATTAAAAACCACGGGTGACAGTTCGATGCTTTAGCTCAACATGAGTTTGAATTGTTTAGCAACAAAGTCATTCATTTAGGATGCCAGATCCATTATGTGCATGAATCATCATCAGCATGAATTTCCATCACATTTGCTATTCCGGCTGAAAAGAGTTTTGCATTTAAGTGTTTCTCTTCTCTCTCTTTCTCTCTTTTTTTTTTTTTTTCATCTCTCTTATGTGAAAATGACTAAAGTTTGCCAAAGTGAGTTCAGGGTAATGTTAAGGAATAATATAGACATTTATTCAATGAGAGCGTTAGTGGTGGGAATTATGATATAAAATGTGATGTAGACATAGTTTGGATTTATAAATAAAGCAGTAAAAAAATGTAGCTCAGGATGCATTAAAGCGTAGCAACCTCAATATATTTTCAAATCTTTTGCTTTCTCTGTTGTACAGTCCTGAATGTTATTTCATCCTGGATGATGTGCAGCTTCACAGAAAATACAAGGCAAATCATCCAGAGTTCACTGGTGCTGCTATGCCACTTAGACATTTTATAATGCATTACATGAAAGGTTAGGGTTACTGAGTGGATCTTTGCACCACATAGAAATGTGCAAGAGCCTTTACAGCATAAAAAAATATTAAGATGTACCACTGTATTTTATTCTCCCCCACACACAAAACTTGCTGGCATACATACACACTTGAGATTCAACCCTGTGGGTGGACAGAACTACTTCCTTATTCGTGCTACCTTGCATAATGCCCCTCCGCACTGCGTAGGGTACAAGCGGTGCACCATTAGTCACAAACTCATAGCAACAACAGGGCCTCCTCAGAGCAAACCGACAGTAGATCTTGCTCTTTTAGTCTGCTTTCAGAGTATGTGTTCACTTTTTTTGCCCTTGGAGCTTGGCTACTGCAATCCAGGACTTTGATGGCTACTGCTATAGATGTGCACTGAGGTCTGAACAAAGTTCCAGTCAAACAAACAGGCCAGAGACAGGGATAGATTTTTTTTTAGGTCAGAGCTCAAGATGTTTGGCACAAGCTCTTTTTCTGTTGCCAACAAGGAGCTGGCCCACAGGGCTTAAGAATGTACGAACTCTATTGGCCTTTGACACGCGTGCATCCTTATGTGTGCAATCTAAAACACAAGTAGAAAAAAGAGAAATATATTTACAAAAGTGAAACTTTCTAACACAGTTAATTAGCATGTAAATGCTATTCTTACCATAATTTATACAGTAATGCACAAGACTGTTTTCAAAATGGATTTACATCAAATATTTTATGGCGAATAGCTGCAACTGATTTCATCTACTATATTACAAACCAAATACTAAGTACCCTATAGCTTGAAAAGCAAAGGGTCTGTCTTTGAAAGAAGTCTTTCAGTGGACAGGCATCATAAAGAAGATTCACAATAATGGCTTTCCATCATACTTGCGGTGAATTCTTGTTGTCATATCCACAAGTATCCATTAAACACCTGCTTACAATAGTCTTCTTAACCCCTGCTCACTTATACAGACAAGAATGCCTTCCTGTAAACATCCAGCCCAACAGTTCTGCTGTCACTTGTGATAGATGCACAAGTAAAAACTGCAATATTGGCATCCAAACAATAGGCAAGGCACTATAGTTAAGTATTTCTCATGAGAAATCTAAAATTATGTTCTTTCAAGGACATTGCAGAAGAGCATAAAAAGGGGGGGAGAGAAAAAATGTGGAAAGGGGGAGGAGGAAATTGAAGAGCACCCTGTTTTGCTTCCCAGCTGTTTACACAGTGCTGCAAAGGCTGTAAATTCTGAAGGGCTGAAGCATATTGGGCATCATCTCCAGCACCCATCATTCTAGAAATTGCCTCTCTTTACCCCCTCTCTCCAGAGAAGCACACAAGTCACCCAAATGCCCACAGATTCCTTTGGACTGTCACTTGTGTGGTGACACTTGAGGGCCCCATAAACAGCCAGCTTCTGCTATATCTCAAGGGTAGGTGGCTGGATTGGATGTCTGCCTCCTCAAAGATATAAAGCTTAATAATATTTTTCTTACCTAGACCTTTTTAGCTCCCTGTGGCCAGGGACTTTGGGCTTTAAGGCTCAACAAAACAACTGGGTGCTTCTTGAATTTGTTTTGTGTTTAAATGTCGGATACCATTTTACTCTCAACTAGTACTCAGTATATATATGTTAGGCCATAACATAAATGATTTGTACTGTATGTAATATGCTGGAGTGTAAGAACAGATTTTCAGAAAAAGCAAGCTGGTCAATTTTATGATTAATTAAGCTTCAAGTCATAATTATTATTATAAGACAAAACTGTATGAAAGAGCACAGATATAAAGTCGTCTGTTGAATGTTCAATAGTTTCAATGGTTTTTAATTTTTAATCAATGGAGCACATTTAAAGGGATTACATGAAATGCAGTTCATCATCTAAGAAATGGATCTTATGCTTTGACTTCTGACCTCTATAAAAAAAAATTTAAATAAAAAATCTAAGTCAGTCTCTGATCTCTTGTTGCCGTTTGTCATATTGGCTTAAATCAGTTTCTCAAGAGACCGGTTTCTTTTGTGTGTGTTTTATCCTTTTGCTTTTGTGAAAAAAAGTATGACAATATTTACAAGAAAAAAAAGAAAAGATTTAGAGTCCAGTAGAGATATCATAGCAAGCAGAAATTATTATTTTGTCATTTCTCTGTAAACACATTAGTAATCCTCCAGCGCCTCTCTTGGTCCTGAGTTCAAATAGGTGAACGACTTCAGAGACAATTATCAGCAGGCCTCACTTATTTCTATATTTATTCATCTATGTGCAAGTCAGGGTTATTTCTGGCTTTAAATCGCCCAGTTTAGTTCCAGTGCCACAACGCATGACAGTAAGCATGACCGGTACCTATATGGCCATGATATTATGGATCTTTATCAGAAATCTGTGCCTCTCCCTGTTGTTTAACCACAGGATTAAAGTGGATTATCTTTTATGCTTTAATAACTCAAAACCTAATTAATAAAAGAGGCAGTACACATGTCACAGTGCTACAGCATTGGAAGATAGAACAGCTTTTCCCTAATATAACTGTGCAGAAGAACCAATGAACTGACAATAATTTGATTGAGACAGAAGAAAACCTCTACTTCCTCAGTCCGTTTAACTGCACCGTCTTGCTAGCAGGTTTTATCCACTGGTCAGGGAAGGTTTGGATGCATGCATTAGGAGAAAGTCAAAAGAGTGGATGAGACCACTAAGGACATGAGTAGAGGGAGCATTATGCTCCTAGTTGCTCTGATCAAATTCAAGTTTGTCTTCTTGTTTTTATGGGATAATGGTTTAATTGTTCTAGACGTCACTAGAGCTAAACTCCAGCTCATAATTTTCCATTTCATTCCAACAACGTAATTATTTACATCTGTAGACATGTCATTGTGAGCTTTCAAAGCCAAGTTAAATGCTTTCCTGTAGATGTAGGATTGATGAGGAGACCGTCATTGCATCAAGGCTGAATAAGAAATAACACGTAACCTCTACCCATTCAAAATGAATATGTACGTTTTTATTAAAAGGCTAGTACATTTTTCCAAGTCAGAGAGGTGCCATTA
Source organism: Melanotaenia boesemani (assembly GCF_017639745.1). Taxonomy (NCBI): domain Eukaryota; kingdom Metazoa; phylum Chordata; class Actinopteri; order Atheriniformes; family Melanotaeniidae; genus Melanotaenia; species Melanotaenia boesemani. Next base: position 17,549,532 of record NC_055704.1, on the reverse strand, counting down.
TTTGGTCCCTCTGAACCCACTATGCCTGTCATGTATGAGAAAACTATGTTTCCATGCTGATGAAGATGCAGTGTGTATTTGTACAGCATAATCCAGAACAATGTTTACTGTTAGGTACACAATCCTGCATATAGATGTGGGATATTGCTCCCAATTATCCAGGAAAAAAAAGATATTGATGCAAGATTATTGCTATTGTTGAGATTTTTCTAACCTTAAACACCTAATTTTTAACACCAAACCTTAACCAAGACTTTTGCAATTAAACAATAAAACAGTGAGTGAGAGCACAAATAATAAGTGACTTCATGCAAAAATGACATTTCATAGTAAACTAGCACTCCAGTTTAATTGAATTCACTTCAATTCAGAAACATAAAACAATATATTAGGTTGAAGTATGGCACATTTACTGATCTGCATCCTAGGTCTTACTAATAACAATACCTTTATTTAGGTGTTCATCGATAAAGGTATGTGCTTTTTCCTATTAGCTTGCAAGTATCTCTGTTCCCACCCTTTGTCCAAATTCACTAGACATGTCAGATAACAACAAATAATGTCACAAAAGCTCTCTCCAGCATTTGTTTAGTGTAAAAACAGCCAAACCAACAAGATTCAGATATGGCCTGACTCTTAATAGAAAACTGAGATCTTATGAGGGTTAGCTTCACAGCAGAATATTTAGGCCAATTCAACACACTGCATGGTTGACACATCCAGCGCAAACATATGATTAAATAATTACTTTCTACTGTGTTTTTTAAAGATTTTTTTCACTGACCTTGTTGGAAAGCATCATGGTCTTAAGGAATGGTGGTGGGGAAAATTTGGAAGGACTTAGGAAAAATAACACCTCTGTGAGGAGAATCAGACCACACTAAAAGCTCATACACTCTCTTTATTCTCAAATAGGAATGTCCGTTTCAAATGTTGTCAAATGTCACTGCCCACATACTCCACATATCACGCTGGTACAGTTGTTAGGCAATATATCCACTATAGGCCAGTAACAGACACTTAATCTAATGCAGTCTTGTCACACAGAGACTGTATGTCATATTAGTAGGATGAAATTTCATATAAAACATTACTTTATCAAAGTTCATAATTATGAGAGAAGAAAAAAGCACAAAGTGAAACAAGGCTGCTCCGCTTTGTCCTCATACTTATCCACACCAGTCATAGTTAATACAACAGGATGAACAGGATCGAGCATCACTTTGAAAATTGTGGCCACAAGGAATTGTGGGATAATCTAATCTCCTTTCTTTCATGAAGGATGAGTCGTGCATCCTATGCTAAAGGAAAGCTCAAGAATTCAGACAGTTTTTACTAAGGGTGTTTATCAGATACTTCTGGTTCTCCGTTAGGAAGGTTTAGAAGCAAAAATAGCTAAAGTTCTTAAGCTATGTCTAAGAGTCTTTGAATGGCTGCTGGAAGTCAAAGATGATAAATTTAATTAAGTCTTTATTGTATTTATTCAGGGAATTGTTTTTTCTTTAAAAAAAAACCCTGAGAGTATAATAATGCTTATATGTATTTACAATTTATATATATATATATATATATAAATGCTAAATTCTGCTCAATTATGCTTTCATATTTGACCTGGTTAGAACACTTGGGGTTGTATTAGTTACACTATGCAGCAAAATAATGCAAAAATTATTTTCCCAATTATGTGGCTTCTACTGCAAATGGTTCTATTTTACACAGTTATATCATTCCCCCAATAATTTATATAAAGGCTAATAAAAAAAAGATGAAAACATGTCCTATTACTACACATTTACTATTTCATACTGCTTCAGTTCCAAATATTAGTTTGCCATTACATATCTCTAAAGCAAATAAGACCAAAAATGTTGGAAAATTAAGCGTCTCAAAAGGGCCAAATTCGTGCACAATTAGTAAAACATGTTATTATTTTTCGGCACTTAAAAAATTATCTCACACACTTTAATTTGTCCACCAAATATTTTTCATTTTTAAAAATAAAAACCTCTTCTACCCAAAGCAACTATAAATCTGTGCTCCCTTTCTGTTAGTACATCTTCTAATTGTTAATTCTTCACAAGGTCATGTTGGAGATCCATTCCTTCTTCTAAGTGGCTAATTATTCTTGTGCCATCTTTTATTGAATCTGACACTTTGAAGGGCTTTCTGTTGGACCATGCCTCTTTCCTAATACTATTGGTTTCTCACGATGATATCAAGCCTTGCATTTTTAAAAAGATGCCAGCATTTTATTCTCTCCCTGTTCCCATCAACCTCAAAGTCCTTTGCTTTTATTCTTGTCCAAAGTGTTTCAGGGCTGGCAGAATAGTAACTGTAAACACACATCTTCTGCTCAGCAATTATCAAAGCGGGCAGAGTGGGAGAGGAATTGATCTGCCGGCTCACAGTACAGTAAACAAAGCCTCCCTGTCCCATGTGTGCGGAGCAATTATGAAGTGCTAGAAATTGCAGGTTTTGCATGAGCTATAAAAAGACTAAAAACAGTTGGAGCCAAAAAAGACGTTTGTCAAAAAGTACCTATGATTAGCTTTAATAATGAACTACAATTATATTCAACATGCTTTGTTTATGTAGATTTTTGCTCTCTTGCTCATCTTTAATGTCTACATATGTGTCAAAACTGGGTCGGCTTTGTCTTTGTTAGGGGTGATGTACTTTACAGATGCAAATAGATGTCTAGAGAAGACAAAAACACTTTATTTTTATTTTTATTACCAGTGACACCTTGCATGCTGCTGTTGAATTCACTCCACAGTTTTCTATGAGCTTATTTGTCTTTTCATTCACTCTCATGCCTACTTTCTATGTCATTGCATTGTCTTTTGCCCCTCTGTAAAATTCATTCATGTAACATTTGATTTAAATTGTGATATGCAGTGTCCCCGGGCACCCAGCAGAGATGGATATATAAATAGCATTTAGGAAAATAAATTGATCTTTGATGCTTGTCCTTCAGGGGAAGATTATGTGACATTGGTTACTGTCAACAGTCTGTTCCATTTCTATTTTAGCTGAACGCCATGGGTAAAAATGCACTCATGAGGTCCGTTGGAATCGAAACAAAATGGGCTATTACCCTTCAATATGATTTTTCTGAGGCGATGGAAATGAAAAGAGGTCTCTCATTTGTGCTGCAGTGATCTGGTTATAGCTTTGATGCACATAGTGAGAGGGAACCTGTGAGGTTTGCATATATCAGTTGTTAAATATGTGTTAAGGAAATAACAAGCGCATTTCAAAGTGAGAAACATAAAAACAAGGAAAGAGCATATTGTATTAATAAAGATGGTGTGCTGTCAAATTTGCTGGTACAGTTTTCACAATTAAATGTTGATGTCATTTGTTTCTTTCTACACGGGGCTGTGTAAGAAAGTAAGATTTTTTTTACATAAGCCCCCCTCACTTCCCCTCATACCCCCACCTCCTCTCATTTCTCCAACTCCACATGAGTAATAGTCTATCTCCCTAGAAGATCACCGTCAGCAGAAAGGCATCACAGGGGCCGCAAAGATTTCAATTATCAATATCACCATTTAATACATCGCCGCCAGGCCAAACAGCCTGGCATCTCGACAGGCCGAGATGGAGAATGTTATTTCTCAAACACATCAGCAGATAGCTGCAATTTGGCATTGTGGTACAACAAGATTCAAACCAGCCTCCATCCTTCATGCCGTACTTGGAACATCATGGAAAGAGAACCTTTACAAACTCATGGGCAATGGTGTTAAAGGGCTCACTGAGTGATTACAAAAGCTCAGTGACTATCTTGGAGCTGCATTTAAATTTTTTGTTATTGAAAGATAGGAAACATTATTTAAGTAGTGACATTATAAACCACTTTTATTTTTATTTGTGGCATATTGCTATTGGTGTACCGACATGATTCTTCTTGCATTGTAATTTGTCTATGCAATATAGAATAATCCACTTGTAGATGCACTCTGTATTGAGAGGTTCCCCAGATGCTGCTGATTGCTGGTATAAGCTTGCCAATTAGATGTTGTTTTGAGTGACTTTCCCCTCCCCTTTAGCTATTGTCATGTACAGTAACATTCATCAAATCCTCTGCTTTAGGAAAGAAGAACCTCCAAGCAAGCAACCTGCAGGTTGAAACTGTCATATTTTGACCAAATATACCACTGATTTCACCAGAAGTTCATAATGTTGCTATAATGTTATAGTGTAGAAATTAAAATTTTAAGTTCCCTTTGTCTGTCAAATCCTAGAAAAGGTTGTAAACAGTCAGCTGGTGGCTTTCCTTAAAGAACACCATATATCCAGGAGTTATTCCAGTATGGGTTTAAAACTAATCACAGCACTGAGTCCACCTTGTTAAGAGTATTTAATGATATTTTTCTGCCAACGGATTCTGATGATAGTGTTCTGCTTGTACTCTTAGACCTGACCGCTGCTTTTGACACTGTGGACCACCAGATCCTCATATGGAGGTTGGAACAATGGGTGGACATCACAGGATCTGCCCTCCAGTGGTTTAGGTCATACCTCTCAGAGCGAAGTTTCTGTGTAAGACTTGGGGAGTTTAGTTCCTCCAGTGTCAGCCTTCCCTGGGGGTGCCACAGGGTTCTGTGCTGGGGCCCCTCCTCTTTTCTTTGTACCTTCTAGGTATAATTTTCAGGAAGCACAACATCTGTTTTCATTTGTATGTTGACGATTGTCAGGTTTATTTTCCCCTCAGGCGTACAGGTGCTTGCTCTGTTCAGCCTCTACTCAACTACCTCTCAGAGGTTAGGAACTGGATGGCACTGAACTTTTGGAATTTCAGTGAAAAGAAGATTTAAGTCATTTTCTTTAGGCACAGGAGTACCTGCAAGACACCCAGTGCTGATCTTTCTTTGCTTGGTACTTATGAAAAGCCTGTTATTGCGAAAGTAGATGCTGATCTAAAACTGGACAAACATGTAAATGCAGTGATTAAATCCTGCTTTTTCCATCTCAGGCGTCTGTCTAAAATAAAACGTGTTGTTTCGAAGCGTAATCTGGAAACTGTAATTCATGCTTTTATCACCTCTCGTTTGGATCACTGCAACTTACATTTTGCAAGTCGTTCAAAATGCAGCAGCCTGGTTTTTAACAGGTACAAAGAAACAAGAGCACGTCAGTCCAATTCTAGCGGCCCCTTACTGGCTTCCTGTGCATTTCTTAATTAATTTTAAAATTCTTTTATTTGATTTTAAATCTCTTAATTCCCATGTCCCTTCTAATTTGTCTCACCTGCTGCAGCCATATGTGCCATCTCGCTCTCTCAGGTCAGCGGATCAGACCCTGTTAGTAGTTCCAAGGCATCAAAGGCAACTTAGAAGTGGTCGTGCTTTCTCTGTTTTGGGTCTAAAGCTTCTCCAGCACATCAGACAGGCTCCCTCAATGGCTGATTTTAAAACCACACCTTTATTCTTTGGCTTTTAACCAAGATTGAGACTGTGACAGTCGCTTTTTAGATATTTAATGGTGTTCTCTTTTGTTGATTTTAGTTAAAGATGGTATGGTATAATGGGAGCAGCCAAACACTTCTCAGCTCCTGATACAGGACTGTGGAGATAAGGCTGTACAAATACACACACATTGTGTAGTGCGGATAAATGTCTTGCTTCTTGAAGAAGCAGATACTGAAAATTTTGAAACAAAACAAATAAAAACATAATGAATGAGTCTGAGTTCATTGTACAAAAACGTGTAATTACTGCAGAAATTTGAAAGCAAATTAATTTGACCATTGATGTAACACAATTACAAACCAGGCTGAAAAACTGTGTAAACCTCATCTCCTGAAGAAAATGGGACATTTTCCATAATGAAGTAAAAATTTTAATCTATAATTTGAAGACAAGAATCCAAAACAAATAACTAGGCGGAAATCACGTATTTAGCATGATAGACATATTCCTCTTGCAAAACTGTAGCAATTAGTATCCACAATTGCTAAATAATTAAAAAGGCACAACTAGAAGGAAGTCTGATGTAACATAATGGTAAACATGCTTCCTAACCTTTATGAGTCTCTTGGCATAAATCTTAGATTTGTTTAGATTTTCTAACTAAAATTAAGTTGGTCACTTGACATCTTTTTGCACTTGACTCTGTTAAATAATAGTTCAGAATAATTAAAAAGGAGAAACGGATTTAAGGAATATTAACATTTGAGGAGTTAAATGGATTTTGTGTTACTGAAAATTAATTTACTAACACTTTTTAATCAAGGGTAGGACAACTAGGTATGAAGGCATAGAAAGACCTCTTTAGGGGTTTTAAAACGTGTTGAATAGTTTGATTTCTAATGGATAACTTTCCATCACAAAACTAGAATTTTTCTGGACAAATTGCATGGAATAAAAACATAACCCTGGCTTTTACCTAGCATTCTGTTGAGAGGATGACAGCTTTGCCAAATGTCCACTCATAAAGGCTTTTTTGGCCCTTTTAGCACCAGCAGGGTAAGTGTTGGTGCTACTCAAGTTAGCTTCTGAATGAATATACCTTTGGCTATCTCCTGAAAATCCTTGTTACTCCAGCTTCACTTTACATTTAGAATTTGTTTAATGATCAGCTGCTTCAAGAGCTAATAATCATCACATTCAGTTGTACTTATTTTTATTTATTTATTTATTTTGTTTTGCTTTGTTTTGTTTTTAACCAGGAGGCAAGCTATAAAACTAAAACACTGATTCTTACAAATAAAAGGACAAATATTTAGTGCAGCACAGCAGCACATAAAAGTTAAGTTAAAAATAAAAACATAAAGAGCATTGACAACATTCAGCTGGTATGTTTTGGAGTTTATTTGCTGCTGTGGAGCAGGAATCATGACAAGCTAAGCGTAAAGTATTTACACTATATGAATCCTGAGGCTGAAATGTGTCACACTGTAAAAGACTTGTGCAAATAAATGTTGGCTCAGCGTGGAACTGCTGCACCATGAGAACTCTGAAAGCTCCTTTCTGGTAACGTCTTGATTATCTGAAGGTATGCTTTAAGGATAGGAAGGTAAAACATTCTCTGAGTCGCTGTGGATGGAAAGGCAAAGCAAAAGAGGAGGCTTTGTGTGGATGTCTAAGTGTGTGTACTTGTTGACAGACAGATGGACAGGTGGCTGTATTCATGTGTCTGCAACTGTCTGTCAACCGCCTACTATTCTGGTATACGTGTGTCGTCTTTTGTGAGTGTCTCCTGGTTGGGACTGTCGCTGCATTCTGATCATGGTCTCATCTTGAGGCTTGGGCTTTCACTATTTGGCAGAGAGGGGATTCAAACAACCGGTTTTCCACTGGGAACTTTGAATTTAGCATAGATGTTTAACAAGACTACAAAGTGTGCACCTGTTCAATTCCCAATCCTTCTCTGGGACTCATTTTACAAGGGAATGTGCTACAAGCTTTATGATGACTACAAATTGAAAAACTTTACCTTATGATGAGGAGAAGCTTAGGAATCTCTAAAGTTATTACATTTCATGATCAGAGTGAGAGAAATGTCTGGACCCAGACCCATGGCAATCCATCAGATTATTACTGAGATCTTGACATTGAAATGTGTTGAATATAATTTATTTTGTCTTTTAAAGGTTTTATGTATTCTTACTGTTCAGCCCTTTGGTCAGTGTCTACTATTTTTAAAGTGCTTTATAAATAAAGTCAGCTTAGCTAAAATGTGAATTTTAAAACTGCAGGTAGAGCTAGAGAAGTCAAAATATTTCCATTGCCAGTAGGAGTCACTGCCTAGGATGACACAAATACCATGCGTGAACAAAATGTTGTGTCATCCAGAATTTTTTTCATTGGGATTTCTTAAAGACTTGGGCTGCATGTGGATTAGGCTCAGAGACATTTTTCTGACTGGCTCTTTGAACTTATCATCTGTGACAGCTGATTTTCTCTCTGCTTAGCATGAAGGAGAAACAAGCTCAACCAAACACTTTAATGCTGATTAACTCTGAACGGCTTATTATAGAGAGACAGAAAAGATTTGCTGGCCTAATGGTATCATCTAAAGAATTGTCTTGTATATGACAACTTCCACTGTTATCTTGGTTGATGCAAAATTCCTTCCCTAGAGAAGTTGAGAACTTCTAGCTTATTAAGCTCAGGTGGAATGCCTGATGAGCAAATTATTGTATGACTATTTTCTTGAACTGTATGACGCTCACTGTTCAGAATGAAGGATTCTAGGGCTGCAATCAATGCAGACAGGCTTGCACGCAGTCTTCCAGCATGTAGCCCTCAGAGATGAAGTCATGAGTAGATGCTGATTGGTTGAAAGTTTGCAGGAGTTCGAAGAGGCCTGGCAACCACAGATTACAAAGAGGAAGAAGTGTAAAAAAAAAAAAGTAATGGGCACAAAGCATGTGCAATAGCCGCATATCATTGGTTTGACTCCTCTACAAATCAAACCTTTTTCCACTATAATTTCCACAGTAGGACAAAGTTGAAGGACCAACAACAGCTCCAACATAAGCAAGATTGTTCCCCATATTTCTGGGAATGCTCAGAAATTCAGAAATGTGTTCATGCACTAAAGTCTGTGGAGGTGCGTTGGTGAAAATGTTGAAGCACAGCTCAAAGTGATTGCACAACCCCACCAAGACAACTGGGGGGTAAGCCTTTCCATCCACCCTCTGGATTTTAAGATATTTCACAGCATGATGAATCATTTTCACCAACCGGGGGTGGCACATTTTCTCTCCACAACTTGACTTGATGCATAAGAAAATTTTTTACTCAGTTTTTGGCATACTGGGTAAACTTACTGAAACAATGTATTTCTGTGCCATTATCCAAAGTGTGTTGGTAAATAGTAAAGTGGCACAGCTAAACTTTTAAATTAAAAGGATTTTTTTTACTATTATATATTTAGTGATGAAGCAACTATTCCATTTTTTAATTTACATTTAAAATATTTAAACACATTCAGAATTCTTCTGATATACATAACCATAACATCTGGCAGGACAGTCCTCTTGACCAGAGATGTAGTAGTTTTCCAACTTTGCCTTCAAGACTAATCATCTGGTCCTGATGTTCATACAATTCACCACATTACTGCAATATTGAGTCACTTATCCCCTGATCCAGTATTCATGATTATCTGGTGCACAAGAGGTTCTTAAATTAACTGACTCATTAAAAATAGAATGAGATGTGGTTACCGTTTTATAACCTCTTTTGGCATTGATCTTTGACTAGAGGAAAAGGAAAGCTCACATGAATTTGTAATGAAGTGCTCTGATGTGACTGCTGCAACGACGAGGGATACAGCTTTCTAAACACATTCGTATGAAAACTGGAATTTAGGAGCTTGTTCTACTTTCTACTAGGCAAATGAAACATGAAAAGATTCATGCTTCAACTAATATTTCCCTTTGTTTTTGAGTTCAATCAAAAGCAGAGCTAGTTTTAAATATAATTTATTTTAGTAGATAGCTATGCCTTTCATTAAATAAGTATGCATGTTATGAGTTAACATGCTGTAATACTTGAAGAATATTATTGTGCTATGACCGCAGTCACTCCAAAAATGACTAATTACTCCTCCAATTCTGTGCGTCGATGGCATCTGTGACAATGTGAACCTGCTCTCATCCATGAACAGCACAGGGGCCAGTGGCGAGTCTGTCAGTCCTGGTGGTCTCTGGGAAATGCCGATCGGGCTGCATGATGTTGGGCTGTGAGCGGAGACCCCACATGTGAACATCAGGCCCTTATTCCGTCAGAAAATATGGTAGCTGAAGACAAGGGAGTTGGACTCTAATGCAGGACTAAAACACCAGAGGCAGATGAAAGTAGTATGAAGGTTTAATTAAACAAGAGACCCATCTGCAGCCAAGACAACACAACTAACACACAAACACACAAAGTTAACTGGCAGTGAATAAAGGAAAACCTGGAGCATATATACAGAGGGACTAATTACAAAATGAGAAGCAGGTGTAACAGTTAATGGCCGGAGGGAGCAAGAAGTAAAGCAGATAGAATACACAAGGGGAAGATATATTCAAAATAAAACAGGAAACAACTCAAAAAGGACAAAATACTAGAAATAAACAGCAACAGAACAAGAACAAAACCAGCAGATCATGACACATGACTTCTGCTCATCGTGTAGGTCATTTTCTAGGCCTCTGGCAGTGCTCCTCCTGTTGCTCCTTGCACAAAGGAGCAGATAACGGTTCTGCACTGGGTTGTTGTCCTCCTCTGGCCCCCTCCGCATCTCAAGGTATCTCCTCCATGTTCTTCACACTGTGCTGGGAAATGCAGCAAACCTTCTTGTCACAGTGCACATTAATGTGCCATCCTGGATGAGCTGCACTACCTGATCATCTTCTGTGGGTTACATCACCACATCATGATACCTGTAGTGGTGAGGGCACCGGCAAAATGCAAATGTAACCAAAAAGCGGCCAGAAAGGATGAAGACATCAGGTGGCCACCACCTGCAGGACCTTTCCTTTATAGGGGTTTTCTTGCTAATTGTGTCTCATTTTCACCTGTTGTCTGTTCTGTTTCTACAACAGCAGGTAAAATTGATCCACAATCAATGTTACTTCCTAACTGGACAGATTGATTTCCTGTAAGTGTGACTGACTTCGAGTTACATTGTAATAATTATGTGTTCCCTATTTTTTTTTTTTTTTTTTTAGATGTGTATATATCTCTTTGGGTAAAATTTACTTTATAAATACTGTAGTTTTTAGTGAAAAGGCTGTTGGAAAGAAAAACTCAAACTGGCAATCTTTTTTATAATTTACTGTCTCGATCTAGTCTGATACAGATTTATGGCCTAATACCCCTTAAATGAAGCTAATAATGGATATGATATGTTTTATACCATGTTTTCTGACTAAAATATATATGTTTTAGAAATTGTATGTAGAAGGAGTTCAATTTATCAATCAAATTCTTTCTATCATGTCAATGTTCATGGATTTCCATGTGGTCAAGTTCTACAGGCAGTGGGAAAAGTTTATCTGCTATGACCATTTAAAACTAGAAGTTTTTGCACCACAAGTAATTATTAAATCTTGTCCATGGCATTATGAAATAAGACACTAGCAGGGTGTTGATACATTTGTTCCCTGAAAAACAAGAGGTGTATATTGGTTGTTTCTGCAAAAATTCAGGCACATAGTTACTCACACAAGCAACCGTTTCCATTTACCCCTACACGCTTAACATGATGTGTACATAGCAAAGCCATTAGCAACATAGCTAGTTTAACATGAAAGTAAACAGAAAAGTATATATATATATACAGCGAAGAACTGGAAAAACTACATAATCCATTATGCACAAAAATTTACTGAGCATCCCCCAGGAGAAAGGTCTCTCTCATTCTGAAATCATTTCTACCAATTTGGAGTTATCACTGGTGGAAACTAAACCTTGAGGTGCCCCAGATTAACAATGAATGAGTCAGATATTATTATGCCAGGTCCACTTTAAGCATTGTTTGATTTTTATTTGCAAGTAAATTGTTAGGTTATTGAAAAAGCTGTCGTTGCTAACACTTGGAAAAACACTTGGAAAAACTCAGCTGTTGTTTGGGTGAAATTTCTGGAAATGTTTATGGAACATAACCTCATATAATCCAAGACTCGGATTAGGGTTAGGGTTAGGGTTATCCCATCCATATTCAAGTGAAATTGGACAATGTCAGGTTGTGTTGTAGGAATGGGGTGTGATGGAAGCTCAGTCAAGTTTGGAACCGAGAAAAGTGTTTCCTGTTTCAAATTAATGACAAAATAGGCCACAGTGAGCATTTTCTTCCAAATTGCTAGAAAATAATGCTGAGAGACGTTTGATGTTTAAAAAATGTAAAGTTTTCTGCAGGAGTTCTCCAACCTAAATCACCCACCCACAATCACCTGCCTCCTCTTGCAATGGGGTATAAACATTCCTTTGCAGCTGAAGTTCGGCTGAGAGCAAAATGTTTTCTCCTGTAGTGAATAACATTTCCTGATATTATTCAGATGCCGCATAGTGAGACATCCTAGAATAAAGTGATTTTCCCTACAGTCTCGTGCCATGAATGTGAGAGTTGCCACCTCTGTTTCAGTTTCCTCCAACAGGCCTGGGGCATCCTCCATTCAGTCTGCCAAACTTTGCCAAGTGTGGGTGGATGACAGCAAAACCAAGTTTGGAAAGTACTTTTATATAATTCCATTCTTTTTAAGCTGTACAGCAGCAGACACTAGTGACCAATATAATACCTCATCAATGCCAATGAATCATGCATCTAAAGCTGGTATTATCTGTTATTTTTGCAAACATCTGTTATATAGACTCAAGGTTGAATCTGCCTCTAGGGTAACCATAATTGCTGTGAGCATATGTTGTTTATGAGCTGTGCTGGAGCGTTTTGAAAGAAGAACAGATTCTCCTGGAAATAACAATTGTCTACCATTCATAGTAGCCCAGGCTAGTAAATGGTTAATCAGTAAGACTAATTGCTTTTAATCTCTACTCATGAGGCACTTTGCTATTAAGTAGACTACTGAAAACCAAGGGGAGTTTTTAACTACATGCTTTGGGAAAATTTTGATTGCCTTTCTTATATTTTATATTTTAAATTCTCCTGAATAGATGTGATTCATTGTTTCTGCATTGTGAGATGGGCCGCAGCTGTTTTAAGTGCCTAGATTACATTGTTCCCCTCTGAATTAGAAATCAAATCCCATCAGAGAACTCTTTTACAGCCTCTTACTTCCGACTAGTGACAGATAACTAAAAACAGTCTGTCCTCAGGGATGGCTACCATCATTCTAATGTATGCTGATGCGACTTTATGTTCCTCTGCCAAGGACAAAATACCACCTGCTAAAGGAACCGATTTTATGTGCATGTTTATGGGCAGCTCAAATCCAGAGGCTCTGCTTTAGCAATAGTATGCAGCTCTGCAAGGAGAAAGCTGTCCTATCCACTGTGACACCTCTCTACTCATTCATCATAATGACAAGGAGAGAAGGGAATGTCTTCATATCCCTGCATCCTCTGTGCTTACATGGAGGAGGCAGACCACTGACAGGTGGAGGAATTGAAGACTGCAAGATAGAATGAAGACTGTGTCCCTAAAAATACAAACACAGAATTAAACACATTAAACAACAGAAGGCAGCTATTTCTAACTGTCTTTAAAGTCATGCAGAGAAATCAAATCTGTATGGTAAACATCTTTGCCTTCAAAAACATTGCACAACAATGTAAGAAAGAATTATATCTCCTGAATCAAAATGTCAGTTGTCAAATACATTTACAACAAAAACACCAGCCAACACCTAAGCACTACAACAGAGTGTAAATTAGTGAGGACTGAGCAGACAACAAAAAGAATAAGCAGAGAAGCACATCACATTATTACACACCACACAGACAAACACCTACGTTACCTCTTGACCCTTTTTCATGTCTGCACTTGATGTACTCTATTTGACACATACACCCTCCAGTCAACCACATCCACACTCTCTAAGATTATATTACCAAGGTGTGGTGACGGTGGATCATTTACACACATTCAATGCCTTCCCTTTTCCTCAATACTCCTCTGATCGTTTGAAATTCAATTATGCTAATCAAGGCTAAGGTCGGGGACATAAGGTACTCTGGCTCTCTTCTGCTCCGCTCTATCGGTGCACATTTGAGAATAATTATTCTATAAAGCATATCATTTAGACCCTTTTAGGAAGTGGGAGTACTCTGTGCTCTTTTCAGTGTGTTGAAACATAAAACAAGTAAAAGAAGAAAAAGAAGAAACAAAATGTTGACTCCTCAGAGATTGCCCTCCAACGGCTTTCTATTTGCATGAATACTTTGACCTCATATTGTACAGTTAGGGAGTATTTACAAAACACTATTTGTAGCAGAAAATTAATTCAGTATCCACACTTCATTAGTTCAGTTTTGACAGTAACTAAAACAAAAATATCCAAATTTGAGCTATTTTCTTAAATACTGATATGATATCCTAAACATTAAAGTCAGTAAAAGTTGGCAATGAAGTTCTGTGAGTCAAGTACATGGGAAGAAGTAGATAAATTAATTAATCCAAAGTATCATAATGTTAAGACATTGGGCATTATTTATTTTATGTAATTGTTGTGGTTCAGTGCTCATTTTTTTTATTTAAAGACTTGATTAAAATATTTAAAGGCAATTGTATTTTTTAGTAAACATATTTTAAAAAATACTGCTTCCTAAAAAGAAAAATAAATAAATAGTTCAAACATACGAACTATTTATAATGGCTAAACTAGGCTAAAATAGAAACTCTGATTGATATTAAATAAAGAGGGGCCAAGTCCAAAGAGCTGCATCTTGGAAAAGTGCTGGATCACAACTCACTTTGTGTCCCAAAAATGTGAACTCATTAGATTTATCAATTTAAACTACAGAGAACATAATTATTATGTAAAGATTCACTTGTATGTAAATTTTCTTTTCTAAAACTGTAACTGATTCCATTTTTAGCTTTTTGTAATTTTCTGCTTGAAATTTTGCTTTGCGATAAATGGATGTTGAATTAAGCATGCGGAGAATTTGTGGGTCTCACATTATTCCTGATAACAAATGGTTTGAGGTTTCTTCGACAGCAGGTACCATAAAATGTGGCAGGCTGTCAATTTGAACCTGTAAACATTGTTACACATTTACCCTATTGAATCCGAAGTGAAATAATAACACCAGAAACATGACCAACGTCGAAGAACCAGGTCAGATCATTCAGCATGCACGTGCTACCTGATCACATCACCTAACTGGATGCCTGCCTGATCTAGTGACTGATTTCCATTAGAATTCCTGCATGCTGTCAAGCAGCAGCTGCACTGCTGAACTTTGGCAGATTTTTGCACTTAACAAATGTTAATTCGGCATCCGTTTTGCATCCCGTCTCTTCTCTGAGTTCTACAGCCAGTTAACATGAGCAACACAGCTGTCACGTGATGCCTCAGGCTGGAACACAAAGTTATGGGGTGCAGTTTCTCAGACTCAGAACACTGCAGCGCAACGATTGCTCCAAGAATTTACATAATGAATATCAGTGTGCTATCAATAGGAGTCAGAAGCAGAGAGATTTAAGATTGATTGACTAAGTGTTGCTAAAAACATTGCATTTGTGTAAATCATGTTTTATTCTGACATAACTCTGTGAGATGTATTAAGCCTCCAATAAAAGATCCATGTGACACTGACTGCAGTTTCATGCAAAGTTGAACTGCGCTATGGTTATTGCTCCATTTGAATGAAACACAGTCCTTGACCTCGCAAAAGGCAAATTGAGTTATTCACCAAGGTATATATTCAATAATATAACACTTTTGGAGAGTGGGTGGAAAATGCTCTTGCATTATGTTACTTCTAAATTCCCCCATGGCAGATCATTCATGTTACTATAATTAAATTTACTGGACTGATTGTGATTATGAAAATAAGGATTTTTATTAAAGCAAAGTCATGGGCTGGAAATGCTTTGAAATAAGTTTACATGTCATCATAATGAGCTGCTTCTTTTAAAGCAGTTTATCACAAAATGTAAATAAAACCATTTTTATTTGAAATTTGTATTAGTATAGATTCTACTGTTTTTACAAAAAGATGCTAAATGATAAATAAATGTGGAATTTTGGAGCTTTTTTTAAGTTCTCATAGGCTGTTTTGATTCTAGTTAAGTGGATAAATGTTGGGGTTATTTGACATCCTGAGTGATCTGGGTATATTATTTCAATCTTTAACTTTTTTTGGATCATTTCAATTGTTCTAAAATGTTTACATGATTTTTTGAAGCCTAGTTTTGGTCAGACTAATACAACTTTTCCCCCTAGTGTCATATAAAAATGCTGACTCTTGCTATGAAGTGGCTAAGTATCACTGGCAATTAAGCACTCTGATTTTATAATGTAGTGCAGCGACTGTTCTGTTGTCACACAGCTTAAAACCAGCATTTTTCCATAAATTTTGCCTTTAGTTTTTACATTAACTTGCCAGCCAGAAGTGGTCTGCAAGCCTAAAATGGCACTAGTCTGTGGTTCTGTTTATATCATGATTAATATATAAACATGTCCTGGTATATGTGCAATATTTTTATATTGGCTGTTTCCACATCTCAGCAGCATAATCATAATTCTGCATCCTCTCAGCTCTTTCTAGCCACTCTGTGCTGCTGCCAACTGGTATTTCTTTTTCTCATTTATAGGTAATAGGTTGAATTTTTTAGTTTAGATATTTAGATTGCATTCAGATCTCATGACAGTTAAAACTGCCACTTGGAAATGCATTTCACTATGAATAATTTGTGCACATACTGAAGAAAAGATAACTTATTGCACCACAAATCTCCAGTCTGGACATTCTTCTTAATTTCATAAACAGTACGCTGCGGCAAAATTTATCAAGCTTCTCACAGTGCAGGAGTTGTTTCTGTAAAACCTAGAGCTGGAGAGCTAATAATACTCTCTGGCTACATGTTTGCTAGTGTAGTGGAATCACTCAAGAAGCAGACACAAACAGTGAACTGAACTTGTTTCAAGAGGCCAACTATGTTCTGTGCTTCAGCATCTCTGGTTTATTTATTTTTTAGTTTGTTTGGGGTTTTTCCTTTACTTTTGCGGGGAAAAGGAATGGAGCCAAACAAACTCAGTTTTCACATTTAAACATTAAAATATTCTTTAAAAAAAAACATCAAAAGACGGCTTTTGCAAACATCTACTCCCTGAAAATTTTAAGCATCTAGTTCTATTCTATTCTATTCTATTCTACAGTCATTTAGCAGATGCTTTTCTCCAAAGTGACTTACATCTGAAGGTGGTTAGGCAGTAGTGTTAAGGGTCTTGCCTAAGGACCCTACTGGAAGGTGTTAGTATCTGCCCCCTGTACTCTACAGGGCCTTGTTTTAATATGACATGTCTCTTTTGTGACAGTTGGAGTTTCTTATTCTAAGGTAATAATGGGGAAAAACAAGTACAGTTAGCAACACATTTTTTTGCATTATTACACACTGAAACCAAGAAAAAACTTCAATTTGAGGGGCAGCCCGGGGAATCATAGGCCACCACTAAAATCTCACCCAAAATACATCAATCTAATTATAACAAATATTTTGTGTAAACTAACATTTAACTGGATAAACTTCAAGTGCCTAGGTGCAAGTGAATGCATCATGTAATGTACTTCTAATTGTTGATTTACATCAGGTTTCTTTAACTCTCGTCCTAGAGGGCCTCTCTCATGCAGGTTTTAGATGTTCCCATACTTTAGCACATCTGACTCAAACTAATTGATCTTTATGTGGAACTTGATAAGCTGTTGGAGCAATTTCATTTGATCCCTTTACCTGGTCTGAACCTGCCTGACCCCTGCATCAATATTTGTTCTAGAACCGCCCCTGTTTGAGTATAATAAGTTATGGCCAGTACCAACCTGAACCAATAAAGAGGCACAAATATGTAAAAATCTTTTTATTATTTTTTTCTTTTAGACATCTCCTTTGAGAATAGAAATCCATTTCTATGTAATAGAAAATATCATGTTTTTTTTTGTTGTTTCATATCACATTCTTTCAAAACACACTTAACACGATTTGCATTTATGTCATTTATATACTTTACAGAAGCAGGCTTTTCCTTTTGCTCCAGTTGGTCACAGTGACTGGAAAATTCACAGAGCGGGTAGGAAAACCGAATTGCCTAATGTACTGTAGAGAACAAAATGTTTGTAAATGTATTATTTGGCTTGATGAGACTGCCGCGGGCAGTTGTGTACTTCTGCTGTTTAGCCAAGCTGAGGCTTTTCTTTCGGCATACCGACTCCATTATCATGGCAGCAATTTTCAGCAAATAAGTGTTTATTTTACAGAAAAAAACAGTAATATAGCTTATATGTTACCCTCAAATTCCACTCCTTCAACTGTAGAACCTTTTACAGCAATAACTGTAAGTTGGAAATGTTCAATGATATATCCTTTTCAACAGGCTGATATTTAATATTACTAATTATACAATTAAATAAAGCATAGGGACACAGAGAAACCAGAAAGCACAATGGGAGAGTGTGAGCATTGGGGCTGAGAGATGATGGCCACTACATGGCAGGTTCGGCCAAGTCGAAGACATGGAGGTCATTTACTGTGGGATTTGGCCACACATTCGCTCTCACCTGCCAAGCAACAGAGGCAGCTTCAATAGGTGGGCAAAACATGGCTACAAAAGGCAGAAGGAGGGCTGTCCTTGGCTGGGGGGGGGGCCTACAGCAATGTCATCTTCACAGCAGAGATACACTGGCTGTAGTTTCACATAACTCTGCCAGCTGAGCAGCAGGGCTCACATATTTTACAGTAGCTTCATCTCTCTGATAGAGTGCAACTGTATGTAATCAATAACTAATTTTAATCCTCACAAAAAAAGGGAAATAGGGAAAAAAGTTCTGATGTTACTTAAAAAAAAAAAAGTTATGTCACACCTCATATTGTGCTCCTCTTCCTCAGCACATCTCTGTCAAGGTGTCATTGAACAACTCTAAGTACTTACAATAACTTCATAAAGAATTTTTTTTTTTATGCTCAGATTATCAGCTAAACATCTGCATGGAAAGATGGATGAGCCATTCATGTGTTTACCGAATTGTTGCCAGTGTTTGTATGGCAACCTAGCCCTCTGGGCATTTTAATGAATCATTGATAAACCAAAATGTAGATGATTTCAGCAACGATTTCCACAACAGAAAGATTGATTTGGAACTGGCTAAACTCAGCTGATCAGTTGGTACTTCTACTAATCAAATAATCTCACCATTTTCAGCAAACAATCCAGTATGTTGGAGCCAACAACTTGACTTACCTGCCCCTAAGTATGATCCCTACAAGCCATAGATGTGAGCATTTCTACAAGTGAGCAAGTGTTTCCTTTGACAAGTCAAAATCTCCATAAGGAGGTAGGAGTTGCTCCCCTGACTAGTAAAGTTCATGTATTCTTTGAGTGTAATTACTCCAGGTTATTTTAGACAATAGTTTTGAGGTTCATAATCATCAATAATTATGCTTGTATAATTCTGCATTGACAAAATCATTGAAGTTCATTGCCAAATACGTTGGCTTACCTGTCTGTTTGATTGTGCTGATTAATTAGCAAGCAATAAAAATATACATTACATTGAAAGACATTTCCAGAGAAAAGTGCCAAGCTGGAAATGAATAACTAAAAAGCGATTTCAAAACTTCTGTGGAAATCTGTCCAGGGCAATACTTTAAAGAAGTGGATCAAATCCCTAAATTCAACTACTGCTGCTGGTTTTGTTGCAATCAGGAAACAGTAAGGCCATTCATAAACAGAGAGTACACAAACGAATCATTCATCAAAATATAGAGCATCTGTTAATGAACTTTAAAAAAAGAAGCTTGGTCATCTGGGTGGGCCAGGGCTCAGTCGAGCCACTGCTCCTCTTCATCAAGACGAGCCAGATGAGGTGGTTAGGATGCCTCCTGGACTCCTCCCTGGTGAGGTATTCTGGGCACGTCCCGCCGGGGAGGAGGCCCTGGGGAAGACCCAGGACACGCTGGAGGACTATGTGTCTCGGCTGGCCTGGGAATACCTCAGGATTCACACAGATGAGCTGGAAGAAGTGGCTGGGCAGAGGAAAGTCTGGGCTTTCACTAATTGGTCAGCTGCCCCTTCGACCGGGATGGATGGATTGATCTTGACATAGCAACATGATTCAGCTCCAGCAGACTCGGTCACTTATGATGAGTTGTGCAATGTCAGACAGCGCTGTTGATTAGATCTGCAGTATGAACTCTGTTAGTGTGCAGGCTTGGCATTATTCTTTTGTCATGACATAAAAAAAACAACAACATTTTAACAGTTTTGCCTATTTTAAGTTATTTTGAAGAGTCAAATCAGTTGTGTGACTCTAAATTATGTTTATATGGTGGGACAGGTGGTAAAAATGGCTCTGTTATCAGTAAATGTTGCAGACCCCTGGGTTAAACAGAAAACTTCAAATTATCCAAATTATAACACCAAACTCTTTTTAGATTTGTCACACCTTTTCAGATTATATGATGCTACTGTATCTGCACACTGGCGTGCACAGATAGAGCCTTTGTGGTGCTAAAGCACTTGCCCTTACCAATGGGGCTGAAAAAATGCCCTTTTTATCAGAATATGTGGCCCACTATGTTGACGCAATCACACACCCCTTACACATATGTGCACGCGCGCACATGCCCGTTTAGTTTCCTTCGTTTCTTCGGCAATGTGATCACGCAAAGCAGGTGCCAACGAGGCACATTGTAAGCATGCCCATTGTGCATTGCAGCAGCTGGACCGTCCGCGAAATTACCTCCCACCCCTCCACCTGCCACTACTCAGGTAATGCTGAACTATTTCGAGGGCACCTTTTGCTCCTAAACTAAGCCTGATACAAAACTATTCATCCCTGTTCTAAAGTAGCCTGTCTGTTTCATTACAGCCTGAACAGCTGAGTCTAAATTAGCTGACTGCCTGGTTAATGAGCTTGGCACTAACCATAATCAGTGGTACCTTGCCAAATGTTAGACTAAGTGGTCACTACAAACGTTGGTATGATTGGCTTTTTCTTCCGTGAAGTTTTCACAATGTATTCATGAACCACATCGCACAGCATTCTCCAGTTGTACATTTTTTGTGTTGCAGATTGTAATAATTAAAAAAATTGTTTTGTTTTTTTTCTTTATTCCAAGCAGCATTATTCTAAGCAGTCTATAACACTGTTGGCCTCGGCTTTTATCAATTGTAACATGTCTAGAAAAGAGAGATTAAGAAAACAGAAGTTAGCTACACCAGGCAGCAGCTCCTTGCTGGCCTGGATGAAGTCATCAAGCAATAAGGAGGATGAGGAGGAAGATGATGAAGGAGAATGGCCAGAGCCAAGAAGAGAGTCATGTTAACTGTTTAAGGCCTTTTAATAATTATTAATAAATAATAATTCCTTACATTTCTATATTGCTTTTCTAGACATTTTAAAATGACTGGGGGACCTCAGGTTTTTAAAAATGAACTCTTCCACAAATTTTATTGAACCATGTTAAAGTGTCCACAATGTGGTTTGGCTGTGCCAAATCTGGTACAAGCTATATAAGCCCAGTACATTATTTTATAGCCTCACAAATATATGTGGTTTCCATGTTAGGCCTTACAGAATTCACAGTTATCTTGTATTTACTATTGTAGGCCAATAATGAAATGTTGACCATCATAAATACCCAATTAGAATTTGTCTGCAGAACACAGCTAGTGTTGAAGCATTGAAGTCATACTATTGCAGTTGTAGACTGGTGTTAGTCTTAGTGGTGTAATGCATTGCCTCTTATCAAGCAGTCTTACTCAAAGATGCATCACTCTATTCTCTCTACTGTCCAACAGTAGACCATCTACTGGCATGGAAGATGAGGAAGATAGGGAGAGCAGTGTCAGATCAGTACCAGGTTCATGTACAGTAACATATTTGCAAGTGCATAAAAGCCTGTAATGTTATTGTTTTGTGTGCCCCCCCCCCCCCCCTTGTGTCTGTGCACACCACTGTATCTGCATATTCATTTTGTGACCTTAGGGACACCATATTTTTTTTAATCTCTTAAGTTTAACACATCTGAAATAGTTGCACTAACTAAATACAAAAGGACCAATCTGATATTACTGCAACCTTTTAATAAGACAGGCAGCAAGTAATAAAAGCATTACTTTGGATTAGTGACTGCAAAGCAGTTAAATTAATTACATTGTCTAATCCCTAATATCACTAATTACCGGAAATACTAAATCACATTATAGTACCACATCAGTGCATTATGGCCCAACACAGGTGCTGTCAGATCAACTCTAAATACAAAGAGCACTACAAACAATTTGTATTAATTAATGCATGTTAACTACCTGTGATACTCAGGGAGACAAAACTATAATAATGAAGAAAGTGTTTGCTAATCATATTTTCCCTTCACTCTCTTCTCATTTACGAAGCCTTGGATGAGAATAAGAATTCCCTTATTGACTGGCACTGCAGTCAATTTAAATCAAGAAACTCTGAATTATCCATGGCCCAGTGGAGTGGTAAACATGTAGTCTGCAATTAAGCAATAATAAATGCAGCATTAAAACCCAGGGGCACACTGTGTCAGTCCCTGACAAATAAAACGTTTACATTAACTATAAGCAATGCTACCCTGTTTTCAACAAATGAATAAGCACACTTTAACAAGAGAACTGCCCCTGTCACTGAGTGAAGGAGCTTCGTGTTACTATAACTCTAATGCACCACTGGTACTGAAAAAAATAGACAAATATATCCACTATCAAAATGTCATGCAAGATTTGAAGAAAATGGTGTCAAAGACAGCATGACCTTGTCAATTTCATCAAAGGACCTTGGATTTGATGGCCATTAATGTATTCCAAACACCAAGGCAGTTTTGTAGACACCAGCTATCCCTGGCTGTAACCCAAGCACCAATCATCTTACAAAGACAAGTGGATTCCAAAACTAAGCCCCAGGCAGAGCTGAAGTAGAGAACAAATGTGAATAAAACCGCATATTGTAAAGTAAACAGTAAAATATTTAAATTAAATGTTGATTCCAAGTGGTGAGAGATGGCCAATGGTAAAATTAAAGCTGTGGAAGTGTTACAGGCAAGTATTAGGTTTGCATATTTGTCTGTATACCTTTGCTAACACAAAACAAAAAAGTACTACATGAATATCCCTCAAAACCTCTCCATGAATCATGATTCAGATTTTAATCTTAGAGATGTAATATTATGAACTATCAAAAAAAAGTACTTTTTGTTTCTAGCTTGGTTGTCAAGTAGCTATTTAAGCTAACATTAGTAATACTGTTAAATGTTAAATAATTCCAGCTGAATTTAGTCAGGCTAATGGGAAATAAAACATGGCTTTTTTATTTTCTTTAATCCAGTCAATGATATAAAGTGCTACCATGGAAATAATACTCAGCAAGTTTACAACAATCAATAGTAAGCTAAGGGTAGTTAGCATGTTTTTTTTTGTTGTTGTTGTTTTTTTTTTTTGTTGTTTTTTTTTCTCTCTCATGCATTCTGGTTTGAAAAATGCTAATAACCATAAAGTCTATAAACACATTCTTATTCTATCTACAGCTGTATACACATTCTAGACAATGTGAAATTATATATGTTTGTTTAAATGGCATATTGCCTTCCTGCTTGCTGTCAGACTGTCTTTTATATACAAATTCTAAATTCAAGATCACATTTTTATTTATTTATTTATTTATTTATTTATTTGCACATATAAAAATATTTTGATATAGTGTTATTCACATCTTTCTCCCTCTCCAAATTTGACAATTTTAGACAAACAAACAGAAGAACTAACCAGGCACAAAGCACCAGCAGTCACCTGTAAGCTTCTATAATGAGGTGGTTTTCTTTCCAGGCTGCAACACAGCATGACATACTTTCACATTCCCTATAGCTCATAGGCTATATGGTCTCTTGTCACAGTTCCTCAGATATGATTTGAAAACTAGTGGTTTGGGACTGGGGTTCAGCTAAATGTCATTTTGTGGGGGAAAAAAACATAGTGTCATTTAGAGGTTAAAACACCTAATCTGCAGTCCTTTCTGAATTGTTTGCCAATGACGTTTTGTTTATGGTAGCGAGAGGATTCCAAGAAAGAAAAGATGACTAAAGTTTTCCTGATCAGGATCTATTCTGCATTTTTGAGACAGGTTTAAATGATACTGATCTGTCTTTTTCTCAGTGCAGCAACAGAATTGTGATAGGGGGGAAGGTTGGGAAATTGTCCTTGAACAAGTGACAATGGCTTGAAGTGGAATGTAACATGTGTCTCCAGGGTCTGACAATATTAATCTATCTGCCAATCACCAAAGGCACCAAGTTCACTCTAGTACCCCCAGAGTGTCTATTAATTAAGACACTGTCACACTAAACGAAGACATTTTTGGTAAGCAACAAGATAGTGCCTCTAAAGTCATTATCCTGGACACTGTACCCAGTATTTTGTTTTTACTCAAGTTACTTTTTGTTTATTTTTTACCTGATTATTTTAGTGACAAACATTTTATATTTGATCATGTTACAAAATAAGGAATTATGAACACACTTGTCAGCACTTGGCATTATATGTCTAAATGTAAATAAAAATTAAAAAGAAGTTTTTAAATTTTTTGCTGTCTCTGTAACACTTTTTCAGTATTTTAGTCAAGTGGAGTTTCTTTGACTCTAAATTAGCCAACATAAAGAACATACAACATAAGATACTTTAGTGAAGTTGAAGATGAACATCTCTTTTTGTTACAGTTTTCATAGGTTAAGTTTACCTACCACATTTTGACTGACTTTACAGTAAGATAAAATCTTTTAAAAAAAAACAAGAAGACAGATATTGTTAAAAAAGGACATTGTGTGATACAACTGATCATGTTTCTACGGCTCAGCTATATAAAGAATGTTGTTAATGTAAGTCAATGACAAGGACTTGGCAAAAAATGAGGCTACCTTCCTCGAGGGGTCCCTGTCTGTTTCAGTTGATAATTGAAAATAATGTAAAAATAGTTGTGTGCTGCGGACATGGGTTAACTCTCTGAGGACAAGGTCAAAATCTCTCCTTTTACTTTAATTTTCACATGATTAATTACACACCCTGAGTTGTTCAGGAAGCATGTTTTACAAGTTCTGTTAGATGTTCTATACTGATCTCTTAAGCTTAAATTGATGAAGTAACACTGATAGGCTGGTTCCTGAGGGTAAAGGGAAAAAGTACCTAGATGCAGATACAGATGTTTTTCAGTCACATTTGCAGTAAGACAGCTGTTTCATTTCTTTTTCTCACCTTCTTTTTGACATCTTGACATCATATCTCTAAATCTGATTATCTCAAAGCTAATCCTTCTCCAGACTGGGATAATAGACAGACATTTTCAGATTGTGAAATCAAAATGTTCACACCAATCAAATATCAGATTTTAAGTATATTACATGCAGGGTTTTGTTGCTATGGTAACTACCTGCATAAAGTACATAAATTGCAAAAACCAGGTGATTTGAACTCATAGCTCACTTTGAGTCTTGACTGCCAGTGATTTTTCACTAAAACGAATGAGCAGTTCTTAGATTATAATGAGTGTTTCACTCCCTAAACCACAATTCAGCTGGAGTAATCCCACTTTCATTTCCTGAGTGATTGTTTGAACATGATTCCAATCTGGACATCCATTAGGATTATTTTTATGATGAACATAATTACGCAACAACATTGAAGATGTTCTTTTATGCAAGATGTGACACAGTTACCTTCAATTAGGGATGCACCAATACCACATTTTTACAAACCAAGTACAAGTACTTACATTTGAGAACTTGCCCAATACATCTACTAATAAATCCCATTACAGTTTACTGGTAAAGAGTATGAATCAGATGCGACGACTGAGTGGTTAATTGTGTGTTTTATCATATGAGTCATCCTGCAGCATCCTGTAAATGTAAGGCTGGGAAAATGTCAGAATCTTCATAAATTAGGAGGATAAAGTGGTTTTGATGGATTCTGTTCACCGCTGTGACAAAGCACCTACATGCCCAAAATAAGTTTCTTTTGCAGAGATAATGCTGAATTCAGATTTTTAATATGGCATGAGTAACAACTTTGTTAAATAGAATTAAATATAAATGGCAGGTGGAGGAGAAAAATTTCAATGAAAGAAAAAGATAAATAAAAACAGAGAATACCAACAAAGATCGTTACTACCACTTAATTTAAGGTAGCTGTAATTGCACATAGTATAAGGGTTCAATTATATTTTTAATCCCAGAACTACTCAAGGAAACAGTCAGAATGTGTATTATGATTTCCTTCTCTGGAGGTGGTGGAAGCAAAAGGATAACAAGTCATGGCTTTAGTTTGAGAGCCCAGTCCAGTTCAGGCGCAGAAGAGAAGAATTCCTCACGGCCTCTTGCGGAAGTTTCAAAAAGAAGGTTGTAGACCTTCAATTCCCTCAGGGAGTCAATCAGCCGCATGTTGCAGCACCTGCTTCTCCCCTCCAGGTTAGTTAGCTTAGCCTTTAGCTTGCTGTTATCAGTTTGAAGCTGAGTGCATAAACTTTCTACCTCCTCCAGCCACTGGTAAACAGTGTCAGCATTTTCTTCTAGAGATGACAGTTTGTTGTCGTGGCTAGCGATGGTTGTTTGGACTCCATCCAATATGTCGTTAAACTCTTGGAAGGACATCTTGAGCTTGGAGAGCCGGGCTATTTGTCACGTCTGATAACATGGGCTTTTCACCTGGTTTACTGGTTTTTAGTGGTTTATGTGTTAATGTATTTTGAAAAAATGCACGTCATTTACACAGATGGATCTCTTTGCATTTACATGTTAAGTTTGACTGCACTAGTGGGGTTTTTTTCACAGTGGTATCAGTTTTGTAGTATCGGAGCATTTTTTTAATACCAAGTATGAGTACATTCACATGGTATTGGACCGATACCTGATACTGGTATTGGTATCGTGCATCCCTACCCTCAATATGATTAAAATCCACAATACAAACTTTGTTACATGTGTGATGCCTCCTTAACACCTCTTGAAATATTACTAATACTCATAATTACAGGATTCTCTTGAAAATGTCACTCATTTGTGTTAGTTCATATTGTTTAATTATCAGCTTGAAAAACTGTCACTAAAATAACACCGTAGCTAAATTATCTTTTCAAGAAAGAAAGCAACCAGTACCAACCAAAACGGGAGGGAAAGGAATTTAAAAAAAGGAAATGGGAGAAGGAAGAAGAAGGAGATGAGTGACTCTTCTGCAACTTCTCAGGTCTTTATAGTTGATCTGGCCTCCAGGTTGAGCCAATCACAGCCTGGCACCTCCACACTAAAATTTGCATAACTTTGTCTAGCAGTCTCAAACCACAGCAGTTAAAACACCCCAGATGCTCTATAATAAAGATAAATAAAAGATTTGATCAGTATTTTACACTCCTGAAACCATTCCTGAACATTCACAACATTTCTGTTGTGCTCTGACAGTATACTGCTACATCCTTTTATTTTTAAAGATATCATTTTAGTTTCAGACTTTCTACATTATTTAACCGGTGAACCAAAAGTTACCATCTTTGGAGTCACAACTGAAGAAGGTGTTGAAACTCACCTATTGTAAGAAAAGGAAATACAGTATAGCTATATATCTTAACAGAAGGTTCATCCACCTATCAATCAATTTTCCTCTGTATATGCAAGAAACTCGGGCCTCCCTCTTCCCAGTGACCCTTTTCAGCTCCTCCTGGGACATCCTGTAGCATTTCCAAGCCAGAAGGAATATATAATCCCTCCAGAGTGTGCAGGGTCTATTCTGGGGTCTCCTCCCGGTTGGACATGTATAAAAAAATCGCCAGGGGGCATCCTAATTATATGCTTGAACCACCTCGGCTGACTCCTTTTGATGTAGAGGATCGTCTGTACCCCTAGCTCCCCTCCAGATGTTTGAGCTCCTCACACCATCTCTCTAGGGCGGAGTTCAGCCACTTTTCGAAAGGAACTCATTTCAGCCATGTTTATCCCTAATCTCATTCTTTTTGTCACTAATCAAATCATGTGGCCACAGGTGGGGGTTGGAGCAAAGATGGCTCAGTATATAAAAATCTTTGCAATTTAGTCCAGCTCTGTCTTTATCAGAAAAAGGAAGAAACTAAATCAGTAAAAACATTAACAAATTGGGCAATTAAGCAATTCTTCCATTAAGAGTCAAAACCGCAAAGTGTCTATTGGTAATTTCATGAAATGCCATTGCCAGGAAGGTTACATGTGGCAGCAATGTTGAGGCAGGTGGTTCCTATTGTAGGTAGGTAAGTAGTACAATCCTGCAAGTATCATTTGTCTGTCCTTGATAAAAAGATGAACTTTGAAGTTAAATGTGAAGGTGTTTGTAAAAATAGTCAACAGTGTCTTTATTGTTTAATAAAATGTTCTTATTTTCACATTAACCTAACCATTATGATTGTTTTATAACGCTTTTATTGGACTAGTTTTATCATTTTCTCTGGTGTCGGTCATGTATAATTTAAAGAGAGGAAAACTTTAAAGTAAGTGGTTATATGGTCCTCTCCACTGATTTGTGAGTCACATCTTTCACCAACGTCCCTGAACACCAGGGAGTTACCACAGATAGCTTCTAACTATCTTCTGAATGATGACTCCTATCCCTGACATGTTGAGTTCCGGCTTCTTCTCTCTAGCTTCTTCCTACAGATCCCTATTTTATCTATTTACTTTTTAAGTATTCATTCAAGGTTTTAGATTGGTTTCTATCTTGATTTTATACAGAGGATGCTTTAGGTATTTGAACTGGTGGAGCTGTGAGCACATGTTTGCATGTTTTTAATTATTTTCTTTTAGGTCCATCTATGCGACATCTGTTTCTAGAACTTGTATGTATGAATAAATGAATACCATTTCCCCACAAAACAAATGTACCTGGTTATATATAAGCAAACGTGATCCTGAACCTGATTGCAGGACCAAATATTTCCCAGAAAAACACTACCTGGGATGTTACGCTTCCACCACCATGTTACTTCTGATATTGCATCTTGCTCCAATTTCTTCTCTTGACAAACATCCATATGTAGGATATCTTCTTTTATTTCTCCATGATTAACTCTGACACTTTAATTCCCCATTGTAAGCACTTAAGAGGTGAATAAGGGTTAGCAGTCGCTGACCAAAGCAGCTGCAAAAAGCCCCAATGGAGTCACTCAGATTCTTACATTTTGTCCATTTTTGCTGCTTCTAACACTTAAACTTTAAGAACTGCTTACCAGCTGCATAATATATCCCACCCACTGAGAGGTGCCATTGATCACATACCCACTCACCTGTCAGTAGCTTTAGTGTTGAGCCACATTACTGTGTATTTCCTGTTTACTACAAAATATTTAATCTTATCTAAGAATATCTGCACATATGTATGACATCTGTGATTGACATGAGATGTTATTTATATCCTTTTAAGGTTTCTCAAGCATTTACTCAACGACACTTCAAAAGCTTCCACAAAACACTGAGTGGGTGCATGATTAATGTCATTTACTGCTAACCATCCTTACTTACTAATGCACGCACTGTAATGCACTCTAACGCTCAACTCTCTTGGGCTTTAAAAGGCTTTCAAGTTGTTGTAGTTCATTTCTGCAGGATTTTTAATGTGTCTACTTTCCATTGGCAACCCACAAATGCCTTAGCCCCTGCTGCCTCGCATTAACGCAGGCTCCAAAGCTGTTGCAAGCCTGATTGAGCAGTCAATCTTGCTGTTTTTTATTTTATTTATTTATTTATTTATTTATTTTTTGGCAACGTCTTCCAAGCTTAACTCACGCTGGGCGGGGAAAATCAGATGAGTAGAGCTTATGTTATTGTATGCAGTCATGTGGCAAACCACAGTGCTGCAGTGGAAAGCCACCATATTGATAGATTGCCCAAGTGGACGGAGGTAAGGGTAAGATAGAGAAGAAGGAAAATAATAATGAAAATTTTAAGTAGCTTGGTCCCATACTACAAAGAAGATCAGTCAAACTTTGAAGTTGTGAAAAGAAAAACATTCTGAAATCAACAGTCCCTGTAATCTACAGACACAACATAGACAGAGAGTTGCTAGCGGGAGCTAATGCCGAAGGGAGATCCAAGACAACTTCACACACATACCGATGCATGCATACACTTTTACCCTCTCAGTTCTCCTAAGAGGAACACTCTCTAACAGACACAAACATACCCCCAAATGACACATGCTTTAAGACACAAATGTGCGCCTTCACATGCAAACTATAGAGGACAGACTAGTGGGGTTTGTTGTCAAGATATTATAAAGACAACGAGCCAGCCTCCTCTCGGGATGACTGAGTTTGATCAAAGCAAAGCTTTGTTCCAAGCCAGCATCACTTTTCATCTTCTTAAACTAATGAACAGTTTATACAGGCTAATGAAGTCATCAGTGGCCAGTGAAGTTGACAGTGTTTTCGTGTTGTTTAACAGCACATCCTCAGAATAATATTACAGAAGTATTGTTTTACAAAGCTGAACAACAGTAAGAAATGAAGAAGAGAAAAATGTCTATCTCCTGCCCCATCACAAGAACAAGCATGTCAAGGATTATCAATGCTTGTATGTTTCTGGATCATTTAGTTTCCACCGTATGGCAGCTACTTATGAGAAATGTCAGATGTAAAGATGTGCTGAAAATCTGCCTCCCACATGCTTAGTAATGTAGCTGTGCTTCCTGCCGCCCCCAGCAGTCCACTTACCCATATTGGTGATGTGCAATAAAATACTATCGCAATTGTCCATTAATCCAAGGTTGAGCAGCATTCATTATAGTGAATGTAAGCAGGCCATTGAATCTCTGTGTGTGTTCATTGCATTAAATTATTTTACACAGTGGTTTGATGACTTTGTTTGAAAGAAGACTATGTTTTTAATGATGGTATAATTATTGTTCAGACAATGAATGATTCTCCTGCTTAAACAAAATGAGCAAATTTGCAATATCTGATAAAGTTATTTCATATTACAGTGATGGTTTTATTATCCATGCTGCATGTTGAAACTTACAATAAGTCACCAATGATCTTTTTTAAAGCACTCCACTGTTTCCAGCATAAATTACTGTTCGTCATTATTTTGAGCTACAAGCTAAGATGATGACAGCAAGCATACTCACTGCAGCTAAAGTAGCAGAGAAAGCAATAACACAATATTCTTGCTTTTAATTTTTGCTGGCCATCCTTTTGATGCTGTGCTGCCTCTGGCCTATATTGAGGTTGGCATTGGCTGAGTAGAACTGCAGCCGCAGAGCATGTAGCAGGCTGTAGCTAAGCTTCTCCATCTGGATTACGGGAAATGTCCTTTGCTGAGGCGTCTTGGTTAAGGATCATGTTGATTTAAGATCTTTCAAAATGATAGTAGAATTTATATGGCTCTACATCCATGGTGTTATATGTTGATGGCGAGTGGGGTCTGTTCTTCTCTCTAGTGTCTTTTAATTATTTACATGAAGCTTCCAGACACATTTTGAATCAGGTGTGTTGGAGCAGGGAAACATCTAAAACCTATATCTTTGTTATGGAAAAACTAGGCCATGCATTCATCTTTAGTCGGCTTGATTATTGTAACAGTGTTTTTACAGGTTCTACCTAAAAAATCAATTAGACACCTGCAGCCGATTCAGAACTCTGCTGCTCGAGTCCTCACTAAGAACAAGAAAGTGGACCACATCAGTCCAGCTCTGAGGTCTTTACACTGGCTGCCTGTTCGTCAGAGAATAGACTTTAAAGTTCTGCTGCTGGTCTATAAAGCTCTGAGTGGTTTAGGACCAAAATACATCAGTGACCTCTTGACCCAGTATGAACCTACCAGAACCCTCAGGTCATCTGGATCCAGTTTCTTATCAGTTCCCAGAGTCAGAACCAGACATGGAGAAGCTGCATTCAGCTTCTATGCTCCACATGTCTGGAACAAACTCCCAGAAAGCCTCAGATCAGCTTAAACACTCAGTTTATTTAAATCAAGGTTGAAGACATACCTGTTCTCTGCTGCATTTCAATAGTTTTTGTTTAGAAGTCAGAATCTACATCTGGTTCTTTTAAGCTGGAATCATGTTTTAATATTGTCTTTAACTTTATTTCTTGCATTTTATCTATTTTATTTTAGCATATTCCTTTTGCTTTTATTTCATTAATTGCATTCCTTTTAATCTTTATTTGTTTATTTTTTATTTTATTTTTTTAATGCACTTGTATTGCTTTCTGCACCCTGCTGTAATGATTTATGTAAAGCACTTTGAATTGTCTTATACATGAAATGTGCTATACAAATAAAATTGCCTTTTCCTTTGTTATAGGCCATAGCAACTAGCAATGAGTTGGTTGTTGTTTGTAGGTAGGAAAGGATCAGTCCTTTAAAAACCTCCATAATTACATATGCCAACATGTTGCTTTTCCTTAATTACCTTTTACATGAGCTGTCATAGAAATCTTTATCTGGCGAGGTCCATGAAGAGTTATAGTAACAGGTTGAAGGCATCCATTAGGGCTCATTGTTCAAAGTGCACTTCAAAGTGGGTAACATAATCTTGTCGAATTGCATATAAATGGCACACCACTTCAGACAGATGTAGCCTTCACTTGTCATCTTATAGATTATCATGACATTTTATATGCCAAACCTCCAAAGCATGATGTCATACTATGTTGTCTTGATACGTTTTCTTATATTGCATTTAAAATTTTTAAATTGTAAATTTCTAGTTGCTGGACAGTGCTACAGTTTTGGCATTAGCATGCTGTCTTTGTGCAAATTATCCCTGAGAAAAATGGATAAACAATTAATAACTTAATTTTTATGTCACCCATCCATTAGAATGGATGGATTCATCATAAAACTTCATCACGGTACATGAGAAAGATTCGGTATACTGTGTCTGGGATTCATCCTATGAGAAGTATGAATAACGATATAACATTAAATTTTATTGTCCTCAAAGGCTGACAGATTTCAGTACAATAACACCTCATGTAGCTCTTGCGGAATCTGCAGATGATTCAAAATTAGATTTTTAGTTTGCAGCAGCAAAACCAATAAAACTATTATATGGAAAAGAGTAAAGAGACAAATAGTATCTAAATATAAAATGCACATCATCTATTTTGAGCTTGCAATTTGTGGTGTACTTCACCCCTACAATGAGCCCATAAATAAAAGTGTATTCCACAGAGGTCTTTAAAATGCTTCAAACATGTACATTTCACTGTCAGAAAGCTGTGCTGTCCTTTGGATAAACATGCCTCTACTGTAAGTTAAATACTGCACCACCTGCCAATCTCTGTCTTGTAATGAAAGTGTGCTTCCTCAAACAAAGGATGGTCTTTCTCACTACATTGACATAGCAAAAGAGTGGGAAGTCACAAATCACTTATAGCCGAGAGACAGGTTTACTGCGGCAGTAACTCTCCCTCTCCACACACACACACCAACGCTGCAGGCCGATCACAGCGACATGGTTGCTAGGAAACACCTCGGGGCCAGCTCCCTTAGTATCTGACCTGATTAGTTAATTGCAAAAAGTAAGAAAGCAGTAAAATCACTCGAGCTGTCATCAACTTACTCAGGCTGAAACTTTTCAGTACTTTGCAGGTGATTGCTGATTAACTCAACCTTTTGTGTTTTAACAAATAAAGACAATGGAAAAGAAATCATGTGCTGTAGCTCAGTGTTATTAATATGCATTGCTGCTCTGAGTTGGCAGTAGCCATGTTGAGGTGAAAAAGGCTATAAAAAGTCTAAAAGCATTAGCTATAAAACTGACAGTAGAATCACTCTCACCACATGTTAAAGCTCAGATTTGGTCATATTTAAAGGCAGTAATAGTGTAGCAATATACCCTCCAGTCATTTCTACTCATCCTTTGGATGGATGAATGCCAGACACTATAGGATGAGATACTGTTTCTTTATTGGCAACAGTTCAACTGTAACGCCCACACGTGACAGTGTGTTGTTTCCACCAGAGCTGATATACAATTTGCCTTATGGCCTATGTAATTCTGCTTACCAAAGAGCTTGTAAGTGATCTGCAAATATCACTTTCAGGGCCAGTGTGATCTTGTCGCTCACTAGACCATTCTTAATCGGTCTGTCACTGAAATATGGGCAGGAGAGGACTTTGACTTGAGCCAGAAAATGACCTTTGTCTCAGAAAGAAGTCATTGGTAACCCAATTAAAAGCAAATGTCATGCTGGTAATTGCATCTCACATTGTGAATCATCCACGCAGGGTGGCTCTCACTGGATCCAGGGATGGGGTGATATGTGGCATTGAGGTCATGATGCCTCTGCAGTTCCCTGTCCCCCTTTTCAAGAAGTCTCTCCATCTAGTTGGTTTCATTTTTCCATCCTATTTAAAGTTATTTAAAATTTACGCTATACTTACTCAAGAATTTATGATCAAACTTAATTACTGGTTTTGTTTTGTGCTTTAAAACAAAGAGAAATCATTTATGTCTTAGTAATAGTAATTTGAAGCAAAGAAAATCAAATTTTTATCTGTCCTATGTGACAGTCTCTACGGATCAACACCTCTTTGTCCTCATGAACCCGAAGTGAGAGTCTGAGAGGAATTTCTGGCAGGTGTTCGAGTATGACACGTTGCTTATAGACCCAAAGTCCAGCAGAGGAAGAAAAGACATGATTAAATTTGGGTTTTTTTTTAACAGTCTCTACATC
The DNA here is from genome assembly GCF_017639745.1 of Melanotaenia boesemani. Taxonomy (NCBI): domain Eukaryota; kingdom Metazoa; phylum Chordata; class Actinopteri; order Atheriniformes; family Melanotaeniidae; genus Melanotaenia; species Melanotaenia boesemani. The sequence continues at coordinate 17,515,201 of NC_055704.1, read as the reverse complement.
AAATTCTCAGGAAATTGCAGTAAAATTCGAAATAGCACTGACTCTTGCAAATTTGTAACAATGCTTATATTTTATTTAAAATGGGCTGGTACAGTGGTCATGGCCAACATTGCAGAACAGCCTGCACTACATTTATTCTGTAATAATGTCACACAGAGTTATTAGAATGAGTTGAGAACTGAAAATGAAAAAGGAAATTACTTCTTCCCTCTGGCAGATGTAGTGAAGTGTGTGTACAGCATATTTTATATTAAGTTATAGTGCGCTTGTGATAGCAGAGTGTATAATCTCAGGCTTGTTATCTAGATTGTCTGTTTCTCTGTACTAAATGCAAATGTTAAAACAGATTCTGGCACAGATGGCTACTCTGCCTCTGTCCTACAGTAGAGCAGATGGGCGGTCTCAACTTCTTCACAGCCACAGATTCATTTTGCTCTCCAATCCAGCTGTAAATCAAAGTCAGGAGGTTTTTCTGTTCTTTTGTCTACATCTATCTGAAACGTTTGTTAAACCTTCCATCTCTTTTTGTCAGCTGGGGCTCATCTTTCAGCTTCATAAATTATATGAAAAACACCAGGCACTCTGAAGCGTTTCACGCTTAGTTGATATTTTACTATTACACAGTGGCAACACAAAACTGGAAATGAATTGCAAGTGAGTCCATAGCTTTGGGCTGAGTAATGTGCCGAGACACAGTTGTTGTTTTGGTTGGTGAAACGATTGAACCTCAAGAAGTTGTCAGAAGCACAAACTCACCCGCAGCTGCACCTGCTCATCTTTTAGGGAATTTGTTTTGAGATATGGACAGTACAAAACTGGTGCTTGTCTGAGCAAGTCTAAAGTGAACGCAGTAAAGTAAAGACCTTTTACTGGTTGTAAATGTTGGGATTCAACTTCAGAATTATCTTCTCCAATACTGAGAGACAGGAGTCACAATGTGGCTTTGGCTCTATTTGTTGCTCCAACCAGTTATTGCTTCTTTTGATGAATTTTCCAGGAAAAGGTTAAATTGGTCTTTCTTGCAGTTGCTTGGCACCATAGACCAGCAAGAGAAATGCAACAAACAGGTTTCAAGCCATGCAGTCACCTAATATAAGTGATGAGATGTGACAAGAAGCCCAAACTATTCGTAACCTCAGGACTGGTAGTTATGGACAATGTATGCTAAGTCCCAATTCCCAGTATTTTCTATTTGTAGTTAAAATGTTTTGTTGTTGTTGTTTTTTTTTTATCATTGCCATAATTATTATGAAAATAATTAATAAACAAAGCAATTCTTTTTCCTGTCTAAATAATGCAATGAACAAACAAAAGTGAGTTCAGTGAGAGGCTCCTTCACATTTGCTGCAACACAAAAAGCTACAGGAGGTCATTATTACCAACAGCCCTCCAAACAAGAACTTAAATAACTGATTTAGTTTAACAGAAAATTTATCATTTTTTTTATTGAAAAAAAGAAAGGAAAGAAAAAAAGATGACTAAAACATAATATCCTTCAGGGTATTAATAAAGTATTTTTCATTTCATTAAGCTGCAAATACTTACCTTGGCCCTATGCAGCTGACTGGCTGTCACAGTATAAATTATCACTACAATTATGATGGGAAAACCACAATTACAATGTCAAAATATCTCTAGAGTGCATTGTTATGCATATATTGCTCAAAACAATTAAGGTAACACTGAAACAACACATCTTATATTCTAATGAATACACATAAGTTTACATATGTAGCTTACCATCAGCAAGTATGAATGAGGAGGGAATGAATAATGGATACAATGTAAAGCTTTGGGTGCCTTGAAAAGTGCTATATAAATCTAATTTATTATTATTATTATTATTATTATTTATAAGAGCGATCAATGAAAATCTAAATATGACATAACTTCTGTTGAAATTCCTCAACAAAATTCAAAATTAGGTTTGGTAGTGTGTGTGGCTTCCACTTGCCTGTGTGCACTTCCTACAAAGTCTGGGCATGCGCCTGTTGAGATCGAGTCTTCTACTGAGGGACCTTCTCCCAGACCTGAATCAGGACATCAGTCAACCTAAATTATTAATAGGGAATGAAAAGTTACTGAAAGCTCCACAAGGCTTAACTATCAATACAATGTATGAGTTTTAAAAAGATGCTGAACTGTTTGTAAGTTACTTAGTTTTAAAGACCATTGTATCCTCAGCCATAAAGTAAGTCAGTGATTTAGTGATGGTTCCGTCATTGGTGCACTTTTCGTTTTAATAATTTAACTGACTAAATATCTGACTCCCTTTTAGTTCTTTGTTGTTACCTCAAAAATAACAATGGGCGAACAAACACTGTCAAATATTCTGTTGAAACTTTGACAGTAAATATAAGATTTCAGAGCTGGCAAAAGCTGCAAAATCTACAGAATGATCATGCAGAAGTGGCTGCAGACTACTAAGATTCACTTATTTTATGGATTTAAATAACTCCCACATTGTTGCAGTGACTTTCTTCTGCTGCAGGAACAATGCTGCCCTGTTATATCCTTCAACATGGTTATGCACACAGCATTAGCAAAACATACTGGCTTGAGGCAGTAACTACCATAGCTAGTTAGCTGCTTCTTTTTTCTCTGCTGTTTTTGATGGAAATGTATTACTAGTAGTAACTGGTGTTAGGGTACAGTAGCTCCCATTAATACGTTAGGAAGTCAACCACTTATCAGTCAATCTAGATTACTTATTAAATTATAATAATCCTGATGTAACCCACACCATACTGTAGACCCTCATGCACAAATAGATTCACCTATAAAAGACGATGTACACCTGACCTATGATGTATTTGGTGAGTTTTCTATTGATTTTACCTTATTTTAGGACAGGTATCTGATGCAGTAATTGAGCATTGTGCTCTGTCGGTAAACTAGGGAAACCTTGATTATTTAAGTGAATAACCATGTTTTGACCAAGTGTATCTGTGTTAATCACTTTTATTTTATTTTTCTAATATTAAAAGCCTGTATTTAGTGTTCAAAGATCTTTTTGTTGTTGTTGTTGTTTGTTTTTTTTGTACTGTTAAAGCTAAATGGCTGAAATTAAATCTGCTGTTAAGCCAGAACTGTGGTTTACTTTACTTTTGAGCTGTAAACAACATAGAATTACTTTATTGTCATGAAAAACCACATATATTGTTCATAAAATTAGCATTTTTTTAGTTTATTTTAAAAACGGGATTTTGTGGGTAAAAAATGACTCATAGCGCCCTTTACAGGGTAAAACCAGGTTATGTTTTTATTTTGACATAAAGAGGTTACCTACATCATGAAAAAAATGTTTAAATCCCTATCCCCTCCCTCCAGATGCAAATAGATAGTCCTCACCTTGCAGATATAGAAAACCACACCCACCAACACATATGAAGGCATGTGAACTTATATGGTGGAGATTTGCTAGTTTCAGACTTCTATTCTTTCACAGAGTTTCTGATGAAATATTCCTGCATTGGGATGGATTTGTGCTTTTAAAGGGGTGTAAAAGTAACACTGGACTTTATTCTTCAGCTGCTGATCCTCATCTGGCAACAGACAGCAGCTCAAATCGTAGCAGCGGCAACGTACAGCAGCACTTCCTGCAGCTGCCACAACCTGCCACGAGTTTCCACAGCTTTCCAGAGTCTGCTGGAACTGCTGACAGGCCAGCCTAACAGCGCTGACAGCTTAGACTGATTCGGTTCAGGACCATCTTGTTCTTGTGTAGTTGAGGAGACTCAGGAGGGGAAAAGTTTTCCACCTTAAAGACCGCTCTGTGGCGTAGGTGCTTTGTGAATCTTTTCTTTGCACCTTGCCATACTGGTTTCAGCACGAGGTGGGACACGGAGTCCATGGCCTTTTAGTATTTGCATGAAAGGGGTCCTGAAGGATAAAAGGTTGGAAACCACTGTTCTAGATCATTTGCATATCATTCTCAGACATGAGATGTTTGGGTCGTTCTACCTCACAACACATTAATCCAAGACGGAAAGACAAACAATCACTTGGCAACATTTTGTGTTTGCAGCTCATTTTGGCCATAAAAGCGAGAATAAAAATTAACTGGCATAAACTGGAATGTGGGGTTCTACAGTTTTAATCCTACTCAGTTTATTACTATTGATTTGAGAGGATTCTGCTTATTGTTTAGCTGCTTTCATTCAGAGAATATGATTGCACTTCAAGAAAAACATACCTTTTCTGTTACATGCTGTGCCATAATTACCATCACAGTACACTCTTGGTTGAGTGGTTTTAAATGATTTGGTGCTCTGGGTAATGATTATTCAGTAGAGTTTTGTTCTTTTCATTATTATAATGATTCAATCATTCAGGGAACTTAACTGTTTTGGTTAGGAAGTGATTATAAAGTACCATACTTTTAGAGCTAAATTTAATGACCTGTTCTCACATGCAATGCTGGCAGATGCTTGGTAAAGTGAATCAGAGTACAGAATAACTGAGGCCTGTCTCTGTTTTAATTAACCGATACCACTGATAAATATTTAAAACCTTGGCTGTGACATTGCCGCAGGGGGAGGCACCCAAGGGTAGATTCATTTGACTTTCTAGGTGATTTTGTACCTTTAAACTAAAGCTGATGTATAAAATATTGGAGGACACCTAAAGAGTCTGACATTTGGAATATATGTGTGTAAAACCATGCTTCAGCTGGAATGTTTTAATAGTAGCAACAGATAAAAGTTTATAATGCACATTCTATAATTACAATGCCAGAAGATATGCAGAAGTATCATAGGGGATGAAATTATCTAAAATAAAAATCAGCTTTTCATTGCTGCACATGTCAGTGCCACAGAATAGATCAATATCTGTCAAACATAGTCAATTACATTATGTGGATGTGCTAATATTAATCTATTTTGAGAGCTAATTTACTAATTAGCTCTCAAAGTTTGAAGAAAGAAATGGATCCTGTCACATCACGCTTCACTGGTTACCAACTGTCATCTCTTCACTGCGGGAGCAGCTGAGGGAAACTGGGACCATCGTTTTCATTTAGACCATGTCTTTGAATGGAGGAATAAGGATTTTGGTCCCAGAGTTGGCCTTTGGCATAAGCCATATAGACAGCCGCACAAGGCATCACACACTGGAGGGAAACTCTGCTGTGGAAAAAGTAGAATAAATAATAGTTAAAAAAAAAATAGCCCTGACTTGTCTGGTCTTGAAAATAAAAGAAGAATAGATATGGAAAGTATTAACAATACCCCCCCACCTCTCATTTTTTCCTTTTTTCTCTCATTGTCACTAACCACTTTGGTGCCTAACCATAATCTCGCCTAAGGCGCCAAAGTGGCTAGGGCCAGCTCTGTTAGGTCCCTTCAGGTTTCTGACACCAACGAAAAGACCAATTTATTCCGCAAGTATTTCTTTCATTCTCACCAAGGAGAATGAAACTATATGAGAAGAACAAATAAGACATTTAATGGCCTTCCAAAACTAGTGCAATGCTATGTTTAGACAACTAAATATACTCTTTCCTGCCAGGTCAGTTAATTCCTACATATTCCAGCAGATCAAACTCATCCATAGGCTAACCTGTAACAACATATATAATGTTATTGCTCACTATAAAGAAAATCATTTTCCTCTGTCACATTAGGTTTGATGAATTTTAAGTTATTCTGATTCATTCTGACTTCAGGAAATAATCCCAATCAAACAGAGGGCTGATGGACTAGCTAATCTAACAGCTTCTCACAATGAGGGCAGTAGAACAATGACTTTTCTACGATTTAAAAAGTTTAAGTGAATGCTAATTTGTGGGTATTTCACAGAGTAGCCTTTGCATTGTTGCACTCCTGTAACAAACTGCCAGGGACATGCCCAGATTTTTAGCAATGTTTATTTTGGATAATGCCCACAGTTCAACACTAACAGAACTTTTTTTCACCAGCCCACACTTGGTACAGTCTGTCCTCCTTTTAAAGGGAAAGTACACTGATTTTCTCCCTTTCAGGCAGGGCCGGCTCTAGGCATAGGCAACCTAGGTGGTCGCCTAGGAACCATCTTTCGGAAGGGGTGCCAAATTGCAATTTTTTTTTTTTTTTTTTTTTTCTTATTTGATTTCCATTCTATTTCCTCATAAATAATAACTAGACCAAACAAATTATGAAATTAAAAGAAGCTACAATATTCTGTGATGATGACGACCTCCTCGCCTGACCTTCTGCTCTTGCTGCTGCAGGCTGGCAGGTGAGAGAGTGGAGGGAGGGAAGCGGTGCATCCAGGTTTGTAATGATAATACTGATGGATGACATCACCTTGTCATGTGTTGCAAACAAGAAAATCATTAAGAAAGTTTTTAATGAAAAGACAGTCCAAGCTGTCAGGTGCAGCTTACAGAAAACAAAGGAAGAGGAAAAACGAGCCCAAAGTAGAGGTATGTCCGAGTTACTGAACATTAAGGTAGCGTGTGTTAACTTTTTATTGTGACATTGACAGTGGGCTAATGCTAGCTAAGATAGATGCTATTGTACTGTAACAACAATATCTGAGCAACATAAAAATTTTTGCAGCTACAACAGGCACTTGTTTTACACTACTTGTTTTGTTTTACACAGTAGCATTATTTTGTTTTGTTTATCATAATAGTAGCAGTTTTTATAGTTTGTGTGTTTTTAGATTGCACCATTTTACATTGTTTTAGGATTTGCACTTGTGCCATTTCTTGCCCTGGACTGTTGCACTAAACGTTAGTAAGTAAATGTTATTTATTTTGTGCTTTGTTCTGTTTGTCAATAAAGAGACAAGAATTTATACATTAGTTACAAAATGTGTGCGACTGAGTTATGTAGCTTCAGTTTCGGGAAGCATTTTGCCGCGTTGGGTGGAGAGCAAACCTCTTGTTTTGGGGTTAGGGTTAGGGGTTAGGGCCCCCGCCGGCCTAGAGCCCTGCTTTCAGGCATCCAGAAGACAACTGCTTCAGTGCTCTACAGCATCATAATATTATTTACTTAAACTGCACAAAATGTGTGTTGCCCTGTGTTGCAACACAGATCGTCTTACCTAGACCAAGTCAATCTATTGTCTGATGCAAGAAACCACGAATTTTTACACAGTGTAAAAAAATGTTTACTCAAGCAGCCAAAATGAATTATTTTAAAGAGAAAAATCTTTGCTGTTCCAGTGGACCAAATATGAGAAGCTGCTGGTTTGGCTTCCTTGTCAGAATTCCTTCCTGATTCTCAAGACTAAGGCTGACTTTTCGTTGGGTATGTGGCATTTGCCTGGCATGAACAGAATGTGAGGTTTTCCATTTTAGCTCCTGTGTTAGCAGATTAGAGCATCCATACCAGCCCTACAGGGCCAAAGTTTGACGCCCCTGTTCTGCAGTTTCACTGTGGTGCCTGTTTTTACCACTAGAGACTGGGAAGTGGTTCTAAGCAAAGTACACAGTAAAACATTTGTTGACTTCACATCAACAACAACACACCTTTCACTTCTTTTTCAGGGTGTAGGTAATATGCCACAGATATTAAAATCACAGCATACTTGTTATGATGGTCATAAAAGCTTTTCAGTTCAATTTGGTGACTAAATAGAACTGATGTGAAGTCAGAGATGGGCAACTTTTATGTCTTCACTTTTCAGGACAAATCAAGCATGTATTACACAAAACTCTATATATTCATGGCTATTACCAGAGGCATGCTGTGCTAGACAATGATTGTGCAGGCGGGTGTTGCACTGCAGCAGTACCACGGCAGAAAGGTTGTTGTCTGGGTGAAGCCAGCCTAAGAATGCTCTTAACATTGTCAATTGCAGATAAGACACTGAGTGTTAACTAGTAATTCACACAAACCCACTTAAAAAAAACTAAATCACTTTAATGTGAATTGTAATCTTAAAAGGTCTAGAAAAAAAAACCAAAAATGCATGTATAAGATAATATAGGCTTCAGATTATTTTTTACATGATTTATTACAGAAGCAAAACAGCATATTGCAGGTAAATAAATTGCAATAAGAACATAAAATGATAGAAGACAGATTGAAAAGAATCACATCTATTTAAAGTCTACATAAAGGGAACACTAAAATAACACATGAATGAAATATTCTTATTAAACACTTTGTTCTTTACATAGTTGAATGTGCTGACAACAAAATCACACAAAAATCATCAATGGAAATCAAATTTATTAACCCTTGGAGGTCTGGATTTGGAGTCACACAGGAACTGCTGACACACTCCAGCCACATGAGGTTTAGCATTGTCTTGCATTAGGAGGAACCCAGGGCCAACTGCACCAGCATATGGTCTTACAAGGGGTCTGAGGATCTCATCTCGGTACCTAATGGCAGTCAGGCTACCTCTGGCGAGCACATGGAGGGCTGTGCGGCCCCCCAAAGAAATGCCACCCTACAACATTACTGACCCACTGCCAAACCGGGCATGCTGGAGGATGTTGCAGGCAGCAGAACGTTTTCCACGGCGTCTCCAGACTCTGTCACGTCTGTCATATGTGCTCAGTGTGAACCTGCTTTCTTCTGTGAAGAGCACAGGGCGGCAATGGCGAAGTTTCCAGTCTTGGTGTTGTCTGTCAAATGCCAAACGTCCTGCACAGTGTTGGGCTGTAAGCACAACCCCCCTGTGGATGTTGGGCCCTCATACCACCCTCATGGAGTCTGTTTCTGACCGCTTGAGCAGACACATGCACATTTGTGGCTTGCTGGAGGTCATTTTGCAGGGCTCTGGCAGTGCTCCTTCTGTTCCTCCTTACACAAAGGCGGCACTAGCGGTCCTGTTGCTGAGTTGTTGCCCTCCCTCTGTTGCCTCCTCCACGTCTCCTGATGTACTGGCCTGTCTCCTGGTAGCTCCTCCATGCTGTGGACACTACGCTGAGAAACACAGCAAACCTTCTTGCCACAGCTTGCATTGATGTGCCATCCTGGATGAGCTGCTCTACCTAAGCCACTTGTGTTTGTTGTAGATTCTGTCTCATGCTACCACTAGAGTCAAAGCACCGCCAGCATTCAAAAGTGACCAAAACATCAGCTAGAAAGGGTAGGAACTGAGAAGTGGTCTGTGGTCACCACCTGCAGAACCACTTCTTTATTAGGGGTGTCTTGCTAATTGCCTATAATTTCCACCTGTTGTCTATTTCATTTGCAAAACAGCATGTGAAATTAATTGTCAATCAGTGTTGCTTCCTAAGTGGATAGTTTAATTTGACAAAAGTGTGATTGATTTGGAGTTACATTGTGTTGTTTAAGTATTCCCTTTATTTTTTTGAGCAGTATATATATATATATATATATATATAAACCTAAATAAATATTTTTGTTTAGATTTAGACACTTGACTGAATACTACTGACTGTAAACCTCTAATCAAAACATAGACTGCATGTTTACTTCATTTATTAACTTATCAGTGACTTCACACTTGACTTCCAGTCAGTCACCTTTCAACAGTCACAGAGGAGATAAAGCAGCAGATAAATAAATCTGAGAAATTAGAAACTGTGTACTTTGGCTGAGACTCTAAACGATTCTCTTCTGCTGCTCATTAGCATGGGCAATATCCACAGATGAGAAAATGAAGCTGAATAAAATCTAAATTAGAAATTAAATCACAGTAAGTGCAAAGCAAACAAACAGTCCTCTTTACTGCCACTTATAAAGACGAATTTCAAATCTAGGGATGCAGGTATTTTTTAAATTGGAAAAAAGAAATCCCACATTTTTTTCCCAGGGCAGCATACTGTGAAACATCACAATTGCAGGTGAAGGCCAGAAGCAGAAGTTTTATTTACCTGCCACTGTTATCAAGATTTAGTGTAGGTTCACCTCCTTACATTAAAGCAATGATAATCTTTCTGACACCTCTGGCATTAGTCAGCGCTTCTGGCAAGGGAGCGCAACAATAGTGTTAGCTGTGAGAGAGAAGCTGTCTTCAGGATGGTTATTAACAGTACATCTGATAGATGTCTGCCACTCCTGTAATTAATCTCTTATCATACTGAAAAATAGGGACACTTTGTTGGTTTTGGACATGCAAGTTGTTAATCAGTTTAATTGCAGACAATTGCAGTTACTTAAAAAGAAGCCAAATTTTACATCGCCCTAAAGAATAATGGCAATTTAGTCATATGACAATATGGGGACAATCATTAATGCTAACACCTCTGATTGTTGCTGCACAGTATTCTGTCTTTGAGTAAATGTAAATGTAAAATTATTTTGAATTGGAAGAAGCTTTAAAGCGTGGTTAGATCTGAGGCTGAAAATGGATTGGCAAACTTGACCTCCAATATGTTACAGCTCCACTGCCAGAACATCTCTGGATTCTCCTCAGTCTGGATTTAATACTACATTCTTTAACCATTCTGCAACAAGACATTATCAGAGGAAGAGAGGAAAAGAAAAAGAGAAAGGGGCATAGCAAGAGACAAGATAAGGTAATGGTCTTTTACTGCCTTTTGCAGGATGTTAGATGGATGTCATCAATAGGGGGGGCGTGTCACTGAAAAAATCTGCAAAAGCTTTTTAGTGTGTCTTTAATGCTGGACAACAAGCAAAAATTAGCAGAAAGCTTAAAGCAGGAGTTCTTTTTTAACTTGGACATGTTACGGTAAAGGTAGATATATTGACCTGCTGCTATTGACTTTTTGGCCAAATTATCTTTCAAGAACAAGAAAGTTGGTTCTGTGGTAGGGACTGATCTGGAGTGCCTGGAAATAATTGTACAAAGAATAATGCTGCACAAACACCCACACTTGATTAAAGGAAAATTCTGTTTTCATCCAGATCATCAGTTTAATTTCATTCGTCACATCTGCTGGTTTTATGACAGAAATTTTCACCGTGGAGACAGTTGGTGAGATGATGCTATATGAATTTTGATCTAGAACATAGTAGAGATGATTTAGAAGAACATATAGATGTACATTACATGCTGCATTTACTGACCGTTAGACATCTGATGTTTACCCAAGAGAAGGTCAGTTAACAGCAAGTATTTGTAGCATTGGCTTGTTCTGTTAATACAATACAGTAAAAACGACATCAAAAATGGTGATTAATCATTTTGAAATGATTTGGGATTAATCATGATTAATTAATTTAAAAGCTGTGAATAATCTGATAAAAAATTTTAATCATATGACAACCCTAATAAACTTACAAAAGATTGAAATATCCCTGTTCCATAAATATTCAACTCTTAAATTAGTTCTGTAATAAAATAGCTATGAGAACCTCAGGTTTTCCTCCAAGCTGGGACCTCTAGCAATTTCACATTCTTAGCAGTGGACAGACATTTTCAAAGACTCAGTAGATTTTGATCTATTCTCTTACCAGGTCACTCCAGGCAATTTCCTTGTCTTTCCTTGTCAATTTATGCTATACTGGGTGGGTTTTGGTGGGGCATTTTGTATTTGCATAGCATTCTTACTGATGTACCAAGAGAACTTTTTTTGTACAAAAAGAAAAAAATAGGAAAAAATTTTCATGAACTAACTCACACAGGAACTTGTTATAATGGGAAAGTTGTTTCTGAAACAGAAAAGCCGACAGTTTCAAATAAGTATCTTTGCTCATTATGTCATGAGACCTGTCAAAACAAGACTTGTGGATTCTTTAATCTTCAGACTTTTGTATTATGGTAATATACAAATCTGGTAAAAATTACTCATCAGAGCAATAGCTGACAGAACACAATGTATGAGGCAAATTCCTGAAATGACTTCAATGGTTTCTTACAGTGTCAAATTTGTACATTTCACTTATTCCTGCTTGACCATTTTTACAGTGTAGTGGCAATTTTAGTTTTGCTTTCGTCTTGTTCTTTCAACAAGATGCCCCCCTCTTTATTTAAAGAGAGGTCTGGTTTTTATAATACTGTGTCACCAAAAACATCACATTTTCACTCTAGACTCTTCCCATTCTCTTGTCCATAAAATATTGGCTACCAGATACATACCAGAGGCCCCAAAACACTTGCTGTTTTCTTCAGAAGTCAAGAGACAAAAGCAGATAATGCAAAAATCAAAGTGGTGTTATGTGTGGGGTCATTTCTTGAGATGATTTTGGGCTGCAAAGTTGTTATAACGATTGGAGACAGTTTATTTTTCCTTCTTTTTGTGCTCCCCACAGGAACCCAATACTGATTCATAGACTTGCTTTTAAAGGATTTTATACAGCTCTTATTTAGGACTCTTTTTTCATGAAGGGAAATATCTGTGAAGCAGCTGTAAGGTGATGGGTTTAACATTAGAACACAACACCAGAACTTGCCTTTACAGAAAATAACCTGTAAACATCTGTGAATGGTCAGATTAGGCCGAAAACGCTCCTAACTTTATCCAGTAAAAACGTGGACAAAACACAGAATAGAATGACAGTGAAGCCAGGCTTTTATCAAGCTCATATTCAGTTGGGAATTTACATGACTTTCACTCTTGCTCTGTTTATCATCTATCACTTCAATGATCTGATCTGTGGTGTGAATGCAATGGGAGAATATGCATTTAAAGATGTGCTGTGCTTTGGAGAGTCCCCATAACCCTCAGACCCCCGCTTTGAGATACATTGAAAACAAGCCGCAACTGACACTATCATCTCTTAAGCTGTAATATGAAATAAAGCAGCTCCAGTTTTAAAGTGGTCACTTTTTATTCTTAAATGTTTAAATGATTGGCAGCTGCTGGGTCTAAGAAATGAAACCTGTGTGGATGTGTCTATCAAATGACCAGCTGGAGGCGACTCACTGGATACATAGAGAAACTAATTTATCACCTCTATGACCATTTTCCTGTAGAAATTATAGCTTGAGTCAGTTCTCTCAGGTCTTGTTTTGTATTGCATTATGGTATGTTGTATGTCATGGCCAATTTATTGAAAATCTGATCAATTTTTAATTCTCCTCGTTGACAAAATGAATTATCTTGGTTTTAATTTAAACTCTGGATATACCTCACTCTTGGCTAGCTTATTAGTATAGCACATTTCATGTACAAGACAGCTCAAAGTGCTTAACATAAAAAAATAAAAGCATTACAGCAGGGCACAAAAGAAAACTTAAAAAGAGAATTAAAACAAACTATAAAGAATTTTAAAAAATTTAATAAAAACAGAACAAAATACATAAACACAGTGACATAAACAGATAATAGGGATACATCATCATCACCATCACTATCTATTAACATATGTAAGAAAATATAATAAAAAGAAAAACATCTCTAGCATAATTAAAGGTAATGGCAAATAAAAAGATTTAGGATTTAAGATTTGGAGCATAGTTCAAGTTTCTGGTAGTTTGTTCTAGATATAAGCAGTATAAAAACTAACCAAAGCTAAATTGACCAAGATGATCTTAAAATGCTCACATAATGTCACTGATGTACTTTGGTCTAGGACCAAAGTACATCAGTGACCTCTTGACCCAGTATGAACCTACCAGAACCCTCAGGTCATCTAGATCCAGTTTCTTATCAGTTCCCAGAGTCAGAACCAGACATGGAGAAGCTGCATTCAGCTTCTATGCTCCACATGTCTGGAACAAACTCCCAGAAAGCCTCAGATCAGCTGAAACACTCAGTTTATTTAAATCCAGTTTAAAGACCCGCCTGTTCTCTGCTGAATTTCAGTCATTTTTATTATTACTAGACACTGCAGCTTTATTTCTTGCATTTTATCTATTTTATTTTAGCTTTTTCTTTTTGTTTTTATTTCATTAATTATATTTCTTTTAATCTTTGTTTTTTTTTAATGCATTGATATTGCTTTCTGCACCCTGCTGTAATTTTTTATATAAAGCACTTTGAATTGTGCTATACAAATAAATTTGCCTTGCCTTGCCTAGATCAGATGTGTATTTTGGACCAGAGCCATTCAGGGCCTTTTGCACCAGCAGTGAAAATTTTAAATCAATTCTTTATCTTACATGAAGCCAGTGTAAAGATCTTTGTGAGAACACGAGCAACAGCATTCTGGATCAGTTGTTGGTGTCTTAGAGACCTGTAAAAACTACAGTAGTCTACTGTTTTCCAGATCATTCTGAGCCATCAGAACCCCTATTCAAGATATATATTTTAGTTGGTGAATGGCTAATTTGGTTACTGCTTTAATATGGCTGTTGAAATTTAGCCAAAATGACACCAAGATTTTCAGATTGATCTGTTCATTTTAACATTGCTGACTGGAGCTGGGCACTAATCTAGAAACGTGCCTTGATCTTGAGGCCATCAGACGGCACTTGCATCAAAGACAGGCAGCATTGTCTTTGAACACATTTCATTGCATCACTGTCCATAATGTAAAAGAAGAAGCCATTTGTGACCATGATCCAAAAATGTACATCTGGAAAGACACCAATCGTGTTGAAATTTAGAGGAACATGTTTTCCAATCCCGTCTTTTTCAGGGAAGACCTGGAATATTTCAGTAAGACAACGCTAAACTGCATCTGTTACAACAGCATGACTTATGGACTGGTCTATCTGAGTCCAGAACTTTAATTTATTGAAACATTTCACAAAAAAAAAAACTAAATGTGAAAAAAGTGACCCAAGCCGGTTGAGCTTCTACAACACAACAATAAACATGGTGCTATCATCAAATAAAAGTTACCCTTTCGGGCTGAGCCCGACTGTGCTCCATGGGCAAAAGCCCTGCCACCAGCCATTCGCTTCTATGCCCCATTACCAGGCCTGGCTCCAGAGGGAGTCCCTGGTGGCCCGCGTCCAAGCATAGGGAAACTTTGAACCAACATTTGCATCATAGGGGTCGCTGAGCCATGCTTTGTCTGATCCCTCCCATGGAGACATGTTTGCCATGGGTGACCCCACCAGGAGCCCCAGACAGCATAGCTGCGAGGACACACAAATCCCTCCACCACGGTAAGGTGGTGGCTCACGGAGGGTGAGATTTATACATTCTTTGTGTATAAATCACTTTAAAAATCTTCTTTTATATTATATTTTTATTCCCTTTAAAAAAAAAACAGTTTTAGGGAGTACTGATTATTAGCATAACAGTATAATGAAATCATAAAGCTCTCAAGGTGACCTATGGAGTGGTCTCATATCATCTGTGATGTCACAGATTTACCTAAAAGGGCATGTAATTAAGTACGTGAGCTGTAGATCCATCATCCTCAGGTAAAAAATCACATTTGAGAAAATGAAATTAATCGTATATTCGTACGTATTATTAGTACGAATTATAACATTTTAGAGAACTTTGAGCACATTGGTAGAAAATCTGCAAGTGTGTGTTTTGTGTGGATTAATATGAGTCACTCACATCTGTCCACAATGTGTGAGTGCTGTGTTTGCACAAAACTAATTACACTAAGTTCAGAAGCAGGTCAAACACTAAGATCAAAGGAATGAGTGAGCTGTGTTGTGTAACGGTAACTTTCAAATTTGCCTCTGTGGTACAGCTTAAAATGAAGTTTTAGCATAGGCAGCATTCCTGTAAATTCAATCATAATGCATCCTTAAGATAACATCCCAGTCCAGGCAGATCTAGAGAATCAGGTGCAGCAGAGGAGAAAGGGGATGTTTCATTTCCAAATTCAAAGTGGCAGCACCCCACACTTCACTGCCTAGAACACCTATCATAGGAAATTGTATAATGGGTATCCATTTTTCAAATTAGATGGGAAGCTGATATTGAGGCAAGACTGTTCATATTTCCGATGGGATTTCATCCAGCAGCACTGATATTTTCAATAGGCATTAATGTGTTTTCAGTTTCATACTGCTATGATTTGATAGCAGGCTGGAGAATCCACTAGTATCTTCCTCTTTCTTCTCCTTCTGCCATATTTCATAAGCTCCCCTTTACTTCTAAAGCAGCCCTTTTCATGTCATCCACACACAAATCAGAAATGTTTTTTTCTTTCCACAGGAAATTTACGTCCACATTTTCCTTGGAAGTTTTCCCATTTCTTCTGGTTAAAACAGTGAGTTCAATCAGAATGGATGAGGGGCATGGCTATTCTAGGTCACTCCAGTTCACATGACGTTGTAAATGCTTCCTCTCACTTTTAGTTCTGGGTGGTTTTTGAACATAATTATAGATGTAATTATTAGAGAAGGTGTTTAAAGCCACTATCATTCATGATGGAGTTGGTGAACTCTTCCCTGACTGATCAGATCTACTCTAAGATTAGTCTGAATGTAACATGGAAAATTTTAAATGATCTGTAAAATTTTTCACAAATATAACACATAATAAATTAATACTAATAAATACAACATATGTAAGATCATAACATATATTATATAGCTTGCAGGAAGATAGCAAAATGGCATTACTGAATCCCAGACATGCAGTATCCTTGGTAACACCTTTGGAGAATCAAATTGTGGTTGCTGTGTAGTGGGTTGTGGTTATAATAATGCAAGGTTGCAATGGACTTTGCAGCAATATGCTCCAGCCACGTGCCTGAGATGTCTGAACTATTAAAACACTGGAGATGCATCCTCTTTGAGATGGATTTGGTCCTGCTTCAAGCAAATAAGTCAATCATAGTAACGTGAACTTCTTCACTCTTGAATTTAGTGTATTTGAGCAAGATCTTTAATTGAATCATTGCTTTAAGTAACCTTTGTGTGCCAGCTCCTCATGTGAGTCTTAAAAAACAAACACAAAGTAGAATTCTGACACTGACTTATCAACTAAATAAAGTTTACCTGCTAGTACACCGTCAGGTCTTGTATTAGTGTGATAATAATAGCTTCAGGCCATTCTGCCCTCTTTAAGTCTTTAACCTCAGGGTGAATGCTGTGTTGGGGATTATAGATTCACAGCTCCCAGAACACCCTCCCAACTGGATATGTTCAGCTTAACACCAAAGTTTCTAAACGGTGGCAATCAGCCTGTGTTGAATCATTTAATTTTGTGTAAATGGCCTTAAATGCCTTTCATTTAATTGGCACAGGGAATTGATGCCCTGGGCTCTCACATCCCAGAGTTGAACTTTCTATCTGTAACTAGATTAGACCGAAGCATAGCTCTAATGAAGGTCTTCTAACAGTTTGCACTTCAGGAGATTACAGAAACAGGCCTGAAGTAAAGACATGCAATCATATTATTAAGTTTTGTTGTTTTGTTAACGTTTTTAAATAAAAACAAATTGCATTATAGCTATTTTCTCAGCCCAGCTTCAGTTCTAGTCGGAGGTAAAGGGACTAAGAAGGTGTTTTTCTCGACAGTTTCATGAAGACAAATCATTTGTAAATGTTTTTATCAGCAGCTGTCATATCTGACACGCCGCACAGTTTATCTGAATGCAGTCGCACATCACACAGTGAAAGTGCTTAAGTGTGACAGCGAAGTGGGCTCTCTGTCAGAAAATGCAGGACTTACATGTCTGAGAGAAGGATGGAGGCACAACTCTGCATTTAAAATAGTAAAGGGTGCACACTTACACCACCCCACTTTAATATCAGGTCCCATCTTCACCATTTAATATTTAAAAAGGGTTTTTCTTTTATTCATGTACCTAACATTTTCTTTCTTTATTGTTCATTTTTGTTTCTTTATTAGTATTTCCGGGATTGGGGCTGTCACTTTTACTTTGACGTTTGAATGTTCATTTTAATGCGTTGAAACTGAATTAAGTAACCCATAAAAAATCAGTCTGTAAGAACTACAGTCTATGTGTCATGCAAGGATAAATGCATTAGATTGTTCACAATAGACCACCGTTGCCTTGTGAGACAACAGTGCTCTAATAGTACCTTGACCTAACACATGTTCTGGTAGCCCCCTAGTAAAAGAAGCTAATATCATGTTAGCTACAATGCTAGCAAGTGTGTGAAGCTTGCACAGACACAACACAAAACGATGAGAGAATTTATGCATTAAAATAGTTATTTGGGATTTTACACTAGAAGTGGAACAAATAAATTTAGGACAAAAAGTAAGAAAATTTGTTTTGGTTTATTATTTCTCCCATTTAATAATGCTAATTGGTAACGTTTAGCCTGATTAGTCACCTGTACAATAACATGCTAAGTAGGGATGTCCCATCACATTATTTTCCCCCTGTATGAGTTATTTGATGTTGAGTATCTGCCGATACCGAGTCCCGATCCAATACTTAAGCAATGCATTAATATGAAGAAAAGGGAACACATCCAAGTTGTCTTTTAAATTTTTTTATTATTTATATGACAGTAGCCAACCATTTTTATGGCTCTTTTTATCACAAGTTTTGTTAGTGCGGCATTGGTTCAAGCCAAATAAACAGAATAAAATCTCTTTGTAGCTTATAAGTGGTGCAGCACAAAAAAACAATGAAAACTAATTTTATTTGAATAAATATCATTAGATAAACAAACTAGACGATTTCTGTAAAATATAATCTTGAAAATTTCACATAGTGTCACAGTGTAAAAGTAACTAAAGCACTTAACTCCACTTCTAAGAGGTAGCTTCACATTCAATCACAAGTCAGAAAATAAAATCCCATTTAGGCTTAGTACAGAATTAGACTAACTAGTCTAGTATTAAAATGAACAGAAATGTCAATTTAAAGTGGTGTAGCAGCTTAACATGAAATAAAAGATTTCCAGCTTATTGAAATAAAACTATTCAAATATAAAACATCAACATGGCATAAAGAGCCTCTCACTGTCCACTGAGGTGAAGGGGGCACAGAGAATTTGGTTGCAGCAGTAAACAGTGAGGGGAACTATGTAGCATGTGTGTTCCAGTAGTCTAGTGGATTGCTTTTCCTAGGGTTGGTTTGCAAGGTCGAACGTTGTAAATTAAACTGGAGTCATCTCATTGTACAGTACAGCTTAGCAGTGACATTGGACAAACAGACAAACTCCATATGTCTGTGGTAAACCCAAAATCAGGCGCCTCTGATAAAAGGACTAGCAGGTGGTCACATAGCTTCTTGTGAATGCCCAACAAGGCTGCGTCTGTAAAGTAGTAACAAGAAGGCAACTCATACGGTGGCTACAGGTGCTACCGGAAGACAGCAAAATCCAACGTTGCCAAGCAACTTAAAGTTACAGTAAATACTAACAAGAGAATATTCCAGGGGATTTTGGCACATTTTTGGGTAGCACTACCTACAAGTTTATTTGTCTTGCTCATCCCACAGAAGCATGATTCTTTTAAGTGTTCATACCTCCTTGTAAAGTTAAATCATCAAACTGTTCAACAATGTACAATACAGAAATTGGTGTATTCTCACTCCATCCCAAAAATCCAACAAACCCACCTGGCAGATGGGTCTCTGTAATTGTATAATTTCTTACCATGTGTTTAAAAAATAACTATTCTGAGTCTTTTTTTGTCTTTTTGCATTTTTATTTAGGTCACACTTAATATTCTTTACAATTACAAGCTCTGCTGTTTTAGACACTAAACTGATTTGCACCAATAACATCTTAGAAAGTCTCCAGCCTGACACATAACCATGGTTACCTATCAAACCAAATGCAAAAAGGTATGCCTCGCTAAACATCAGGGCAATGTGTCTTAGTAAAGGCTTGATTAGCTAAAGATTTAGTGATTAGCTCAAGCTGGCATAGTGGACTGCTCACATACCTGCTACTACAGACTATAAATGCACCAGTAAAAAATACCACATATAAACATAATGCAGAACACAAAACTACTCAAACTACTAAGACCATAAACTTAGTTACTTTCTGAAAAACCAATTAGTTGTAACCAACTAAGTATGTTTATCCGTATATGCCAAATGACAGAGAGAGTAAAATGTCATCAGCTTGACCTCTCCCTAGTGCCACCAGTCCTTAGTGCACCCATTACCAAGCAGACTTGGTAAATTGAACTAATCATCTTTGATTAACTGGAGACTTCAGGCCTGTGATACAGCAAAGACAAAGGTCATTCTTCTTAATGTGAAATGACACTGCAGCTTGAATCGTCAGGGCAGTGTGCCGTGGCAGAGCTTGTGCACGAACAAAGTACGAGGGATTAGAGGGGCAGGAACAGTAATTACACATCATTCCCTTAGATCTGACTGTGGCCTGAGAATATTATGAACACCTCCTGAAAGTTAGAGCCATATTATGGGCAGAAATGTGCTCAGACTTTCTAAAGAACAAAAGCTCAATGTGAGTTTTGGGTTTGAGTTACTCATTATCTGGGAGATTTGTCATATTTTATGGTGCATGTGTAAACAAAGTGGCCTCTGTGGAATCAGGATCATTTAAACTCTAGTTTTAAATTTTGTTAAGAAACCTTAAAAGAAAAATCTGATCTCTACTGGCTTTAAATATTAAATAATAAGAATGTTCTACCTCATTAAGCTATTCTCCTATCTGTCAGGTGTGTTGAGACTAAATGGCTTTTCATTTTTATCACCAGCTATCGGTGAAGCATGATGAAACCCCCAGTTATCTAAAACCTTTTGTTAGTAAGAAACCGAGCTGATGGGGAGGAAAAGAAAATGTGCATTTCTGTGCTGAGGGCAAGCATCTTACAGCTATCTATTGTGTTTGCAACAAGATGTCAGAGAGTTTCAGTTTCAGGCTTCAATTCCCATGAATATGGAACGCATTGGGACTGCCAAGCTGCCAACAGCAGGAGTGGAGCAAAACTGGTGCAACCCAACCCTTCACTATTGTGGAGATCTAAGCTTTATCCACTGAAAGTACACGTGATTTATTTTTTTATAGTGCGGTGAGTGCTCAGCAGCCTACAAATGGAACAAAAAAATAAATTCTTTCATTTACTGCATTCTTGCTCCTGTACTATTGTGATTTTCCTCTGTCCATAGCTTTTTTTTCCTACTTCTTACCAACAAGGTTCCACTTGGGCTTAACTTTGCCTGAGAAATACAATTTTTTAAGATCACATTTTGTTTTCAGTCAAATAAAAAAACCGGAATCTATTTGTGCTGCAATGCAAAGAAAAGCTCAAGGCAGATCTGTTAGAGAATTCATTTTATTTGGCAGTCCTCTTATAGTTTTTTTTCCCCTCTTCCACTGACAATAATGAGACAATTCATTTAAGTTAATATCAGATTACAGAAACAATTACCACATTTGTTTTCCACAATATTGTTAAATGACTTATTATCCATTTACGTCTTTGGGCATTGATTTCATAAACAAGAAGTAGCTCATTCCAGCTTCAATTTGTGTGCTTCTAGACCCAAATGTTTGCAAAGCTACTTACTTACCAGCACTCCTCTGCAGGGAAAGCAAAGCTTGCCTTGTTTATAAGAGAGGGAGAAATAAAATTTGAATAAGCTGTTAATCTGTGTAAAGATGATCCAAAAGCTGCTTCCTTTTGCAGGACACAATCTCCTTACAATGTAAGGGACTCTCTGGCATACACACCAGTAAAGAAGAGCAAAATGATCTAACTACAAGAGTGAAGACAGCGGGAAAGATTGTGAACTCACAGTACTGCTCAGTTTTTGAGCTGCTTCAAGGAGATGGAAAGGTTGTGCCGCATAAAAATAATAACACAATGAATGCCTCACCTTTGGTGCTTTGAACATAGTCAGTCATCTTTTACAAATGTTAAAAACTCCCAAGGGTGTAAGTAATGAATTGCATTAACCACCACGACCTTTTCAGGTATTTTTAAACATCATCATCTAAGTGAACCTTTATTGATGCATTTTAGTTTTAAGTATTTTTGCCTTTGCAACATATAAAGTTAACATCAATTAGATTGTATAATATAATTGTTCCAGAGTTTGGCTGCAGAAAGCAATTCTTTTGCATAATGTAGCCCAGCTAAAATTAATTGTGCTGTGGCACAGACTGTTTTTAGCATTAGCTGTGAAACAGTTTGTAATCAACAAATGTGAGTCCACGTGATCGAAAAAATTCTCATGCATCTCTTGTTGTGCCCACTTCACTTTCAAGAGAAATGCTAAAAAACACCATGTGTGATAGTGTAAAGTAAGAACACAAGCTGTGTTGTTTATATTACTAAAAACTGAATGTGTTAAAATGTCTCAACTGTTGCAGCCGCTGTGTGAATTGTGCATGAAGCTGTAGGTATAGTTTTAAAGTTGTAATAAGCTATGCAATGTGTGTTTCTTAATCTATCATGCATTGCATGCTATGCAGTTTAATGAATGTATTATTAGAAATGCAGTGAGACTGCAGTGTGCCATGCAATATTAAATGAGTGACTCACTGTAAAATCATTAACCTGCTATTTTGCTGTGCAGTGTTTACCTTCAACCAGGTTACACTTGTCAAAAAGTCCGTGTGAATTCTTTGACTTACTAACACAATAATAAAATGTATTCTAAGCATTACAAGATATATCACAAATAAATAATCACCACATCAGCTGGAGATTTCTGCTTTGAGGCTATGAGAAGAAGTTGGAACAAGCTTAATGGAGCAGCTTCTTGGTCTGTTTTCTATTGTTGTAAAGATGGCAGGTTTTGTTTATAGTCCTGATGGCTCAAAATCAGATTCTGTAAGACTTCATGTCTTTCCCAAACTTGTAAACTAAATAAAGAATTGGTTAAATTTCCTCTTTTTTTTAAGACTTCATAGTGTCCCATCATAAATACCAAGAAGGTCACAGTCTGCAGTCTTCATTTATTAGACAGTTTTTGCTAAATAAGCTGATTACAAGCTCTGACACTCTTTCAACCATTTATCTGGGCAACATCATAGTAGTGCAACAAGCATGTCACCCAGGAAGTTATTATTTATTTATTTATTTAATTTTTATCAGTATGTGTTTACTCTTTGTCCCGCTTTTGTTCACAATCCCTTCATTCAACCAGGCCCGCTGCTGCAGCCTAAACTGAACTGCACTCTCTAATAATATTGCATTTTTAGTACTGTTGAAAGTTAATACATTATCATTCTGATAAAATGCTCCCATTTGCATAACTGGTAACATTGCATAATTTTGCTTCCTCTAAGTCTTTTTGAGAATCCCTCTTCAGTTCATACTTGTACAGCTGATTTATCTCTCGCCTGATTGCCGCTGGTATAGGCTGAAGGAACCGTCCAGCTGGATTTAGCAGGCATAGAAGATGGATGGATGGATAGATGGATGGATAGAAATGGTATAACATTGATTAGAGCAAATGATCATCTTGTTTTAAGTAATAAACTGCAAAGCCTTCATTATCATTGTTAGCAATCAAAGGGTCCTTATAATTACTGACAAGTTTTCCACTCGTCTCCACTGGGAGTTTGGACCGTTCCCCTTCTTTGATTATCTTCCAGATGTAAACATGCTATCTTCTGTGAGTGGATCCAGTGGTCCCACGTGCAGCGATGACTGCACTAAATCAAAGTGTGTTTTCAATAGAGATTTTAAATGTGTACGGTCTTCTTCTATGTGACTTTTAATCTGTTACTTATCCCAAATGTGTTCTAGCAACTACAAACAAAGCCGGTAATGCAGTTTTAAAGCTTAGTGGGTTCTCACTTTACTCATACAGTTGTTTGTCCATTCAGGGACACCATAGTAAAAATGGTGTCACAAATATGGCAGCTGCCATGTGTGTGGACCCATGGGACGTAGATATAAACTTATAACTTATTTTAAGGGAATAAAAACACAACAGTTATTTTAGTAAAGTGATTAGATATCAATAAAAACAGTATTTTGATATACTAAATATTTCTATTGTACAACGATAATTTTGTTACATACTGCAACTTTAATGATTGACAGAGGTGGCTAAAAAGAACTGGTGAAGAGTACAAAGTAGTAAGAAAAACTGTCAACATCTGCAACTTAAATAAAAACAAATGGATAAAATATTGATAGCTAGCTATAAATAAAGAATAAATAGCTATTTGAGTGGTGAAATCTCCTTACTGAATAACTGACAATCAAGAGATAGATAAACACGCATCACCTAATTTATTTTAAATCTAGTAATAATGTGTAGAATTGACATTTTAACTGAGCGCATTTAAAAACTTGCAGGAGATTCTTCATCCAGCAGGAATAGGGAAAACTGACACAGAGGATCAAAACTGAATAAGTCATTAAATATATTTAAGTGGCAATACAGCAAAGTAATAGAAAGTTTGGCTAAAAGAACAGTTTGCACTGCTGTGCAGCATTGCAAGGTTTAAAAAAAAGATACCATTTGGCTTATTAACTTGGATTTGTTGTGGCAGTCTAGAGATAAATTGGTTGAAATGGCTGAGTCGTGTAGATATGGTGTTTGAGAACAGACTGCATTTGGCTAATTACCATATTAAGAGACAACAAAACAACTCTTAGTGCTTGACAAATTTAGACAATAGACCATTAAGCGCACTTGAAATCAGTGAGTTATCATCAAGGCTTTTTACTCAGCTATAATTATTTTTTATTGCAATAGTTTTTTGGGGGGGGTTCAGTGTTCATAAGCAGACACTGTGCAGATGAGTTTTCAGAGGGCAGAATTAAACTTGCAAATTTCTGTCTGTGATTAATGCCAATATTCACCACAAAAAAAGAAAAAAGTTAATGTTGAACCCACTCAGGAAGAAAAGATGAAAATCAGGGCAGTTCTACATTTACTGATTGCAGAGAGAGAAATTAGGTTGAAACAAAAGCTTTTCCAACATCCATCAGCTGGTGTAATTCCTCAGCTCCGCTCTGAGTTAGATGCTGACAACGATCACTGACAAAGGAACAAATATACACAACAGACTGCCTTTAAGGGATATACTTTAATGTAAATTTTACATTAAGTTCTATTTGTGATGGTAAGAAGTACAGCAAATAAAAACGTGTCCTAAATTTATCTTCCTATGGGAACAAGAAAGCTACTTCTGCAGCTTTTGCTACAATCTGGTAGGAAACAAAGAAATGCTCCCAATGGAGAAAAGTCCTCTACTCAGGATCTAATGGTGAATTTGTAGGAGCTCAAATCAAAGGAAATCAGTGTGTGTGTGTGTGTGTGTGTGTGTGTGTGTGTGTGTGTGTGTGTGTGTGTGTGTGTGTGTGTGTGTGTGTGTGTGTGTGTGTGTGTGTGTGTGAGCACTGATTTCACTGGAGTCTAACCACTGCATTAGGCCGGGATTATTTTGCACAGTGATTTACTTCAACCCGTTCAGTTTCTGGCAACACTCAAATCCTCTTTATTTGCACAATTTCACAGATAGATAGTTAACGCTTAGAGGCATGCAGCCTCCTTCATTCTGCTGCTGCTTCCTAACACTGGCCATTTAGCCTAAGTAATTATAATTCAGGCTAAGTTCTCTGTCTCAGATAAATAAAAACAGATCAAACTGGTGATGGACGATGTTAAATACAAGTCATTTAGTCTATAAAAATGCACAACAGTAATGTCCTTAAGTTGTGAATTTTACCTGAATATGTGATATCCTAGTAAATTGTTTCTTGCAGCATATTGTCTTTATTAATAAATGTGTGATGTGTTAAGTGTAGGACCTTGAACATACCCCTGCCGGGAAGCCACATCTATGCCTTTCTTAACTGACTTCCACACCTGAAAATATTTTAGGTACGCAAAGAATTAATATGCATAGACAGGCATAGGTCGTCGTACCTAAATAGGGGCTCTGTTCAAAAGGGGGTTGCAACATTCAACCAGTCCAACTTTGTTTTAAACAGCGTTAAGTCAAATGAACTGAACCTTTTGAATAACATATTCCCTTCCTTGTCTGTAGCAAGAATTACCAAAAGAGACATGATGGATTTTACAGTGTGTGCAGAATTATTAGGCAAATGAGTATTTTGATCACATCATCCTCTTTATGCATGTTGTTCTACTCCAACTGGTACAGGCTTGAAAGCCTACTACCAATTAAGCATATCAGGTGATGTGCATCTCTGTAATAAGAAGGGGTGTGGTCTAATGACATCAACACCCTATATCAGGTGTGCATAATTATTAGGCAACTTCCATTCCTTTGGCAAAATGGGTCAGAAGAGAGATTTAACGGACTCTGAAAAGTCAAAAATATTGAGATGTCTTGCAGAGGGATGCAGCACTCTTAAAATTGCCAATATTTTGAGGTTTTGAGGTTTGATCATCGAACAATCAAGCGTTTCATTCAAAATAGTCAACAGGATCGCAAGAAGCGTGTTGAAAAAACAAGGCGCAAAATAACTGCCCATGAACTGAGGAAAATCAAGCGTGAAGCTGCCAAGATGCCATTGGCCACCAGTTTTGCCATATTTCAGAGCTGCAACATCACTGGAGTGCCAAGAAGCACAAGGTGTGCAATACTCAGGGACATGGCCAAGGTAAGGAAGGCTGAAAAAGGACCACCACTGAACAAGACACACAAGATAAAACGTCAAGACTGGGCCAAGAAATATCATAAGACTGATTTTTCTAAGGTTTTATGGACTGATTAAATGAGAGTGAGTCTTGATGGGCCAGATGGATGGTCCCGTGGCTGGATCAGTACAGGGCAGAGAGCTCCACTCTGACTCAGACACCAGCAAGGTGGAGGTGGGATACTGGTATGGGCTGGTATCATTTAAGATGAGCTTGTGGGACCTTTTCGGGTTGAGGATGGAGTCAAGCTCAACTCCCAGTCCTACTGCCAGTTTCTGGAAGACACCTTCTTCAAGCAGTGGTACAGGAAGAAGTCAGCATCGTTCAAGAAAAACATGATTTTCATGCAGGACAATGCTCCATCACACTCATCCAAGTACTCCACTGCGTGGCTGGCCAGAAAAGGTCTAAAAGAAGAAAAAATAATGACATGGCCTCCTTGTTCACCTGATCCTCACCCCATAGAGAACCTGTGGTCCCTCATCAAATGTGAGATCTACAGGGAGGGAAAACAGTACACCTCTCTGAACAGTGTCTGGGAGGCTGTGGTTGCTGCTGCACGCAATGTTGATCGTGAACAGATCAAGACACTGACAGAATCTATGGATGGCAGGCTTTTGAGTGTCCTCGCAAAAAAAGGTGGTTATATTGGTCACTGATTTGTTTTTGTTTTGTTTTTGAAAGCCAGAAATGTATATTTGTCAGTTTTGAGTTGTTATATTGGTTTCCCTGGTGAAAATAAATAAGTGAAATGGGTATATATTTGGTTTTTGTTAAGTTGCCTAATAACTATGCACAGTAATAGTCACCTGCACACACAGAAATATCCTCCTAAGATACTAAAGCTAAAAAAGCCCCACTCCAACTTCCAAAAATATTCAGCTTTGATATTTATGAGTCTTTTGTGTTCATTGCGAACATAGTTGCTGTTCTATAATAAAATTAATCCTCAAAAATACAACTTGCCTAATAATTCTGCACAGCCTGTATATGGTTCTGGAGCAAGTGTTTCTCCCTCACTACTGGTAAACACACCCTCACTTTGTTTTAACTTTGTGTGTAGGGATCAGTGAAATACTGGGTGTACATCACGACACTCTAGACAAGCACTCACTGCCTCTTTAAGGCCTGTATTTGAACTCCACATTTTGGGTTTTATGAGTGAATCCTTCTGTTTAAATTTTTTTGTGGTGATTGTTTACTAAACCTATAGTAAACCTGTCCAAAGCAAAAAACTTACAAAAGTTTAGACATTGCTTATAAAATCAAGTGGCTTACAATGGGGGTTCACCTCGACTGGCATTCCAGGGACTCCAGCCCAGGTCTGAGCAGACCAAAGCCCACCTCTGTAACCACTAAGGTCCCACTCCCCCCACAGAAAATCACCAAAGATAAAGTGCTAGAAAGATCACATGGAAAATAATTATTTATACTTTTACATCTGTGTATACAATGTTCTTGCTTTTGCAAAGTTTACATAACAGTGTTGGAGATTTATTAGAAATGCAGCCCTGTAGATGTCATACGGTGCAGGCTGCTCATAATAAATGTGATGATGAAACCAATAACGCCTGTGATAGTCTTCGCAGACTTTATTTTTTGCTGTGTTGGGACCCTGTATAATAAAGGCACATTTAATAGGCTGTTCTGTCTGAGCAGAGCTGAGGGAAGAAAAGGTTCCCGACACCAGCTAAGCCCCTGAGAACTCCCTGCAGCAAAGGATTGTGGGCCAAGGAGGGGAAGCTTGTGCATAGTTCCAGTGATTATCCTGTTCCTGACAAGTTGCATGGCATAAGGAGCATGGAGTTTCTTCCTCTCAATTGACATCATCACAACCGCACTCAGGAGGGTTTACAAGTGCAAAGTACTAATGTGTGTGCATGTGTCTGTGTGTGGAGCATAACAATAGCTAAGGGGTTGTCAAAATGATGTTTTCTCCTTTATACAGCCTGTGCCTGTGGCATCCCCTTCTCCTGAGCCAATTAAAAATCAATTAATCAACTCAAAGTCTTTGCGCCTGTTAATGGACTGTGAGTGGTTGGATTGATAAGGCTAATAGTTGGTGTTGATGCTCTCATACCTTCAGTGCTGTAATATTTTAACAAAAGTAGAATTCTAATCTGGTGGATCTGAAGCAGACAGGAAGCAATTTGTTCAGGGTTATAAGTTAATTAGCTTTCACCCCAAATGTTCCCAAATGAATCTTTGTAGCAATTTCTAATTTTGTATTGAGTTTGCTGCTTATTATGAATTGGATGACTAACAACCCCTCTTGTACTATGTTTCAGTGTGACATATTTGTTTGAGATTAAAAATTCCTTGCGTTTCTTTTTTAAATGTTACATTATCACAGTGAGTCACATATGGGCAAAAAATCGGAACTGAGCTTCACTGTGAATTTAGCCTGAGACTAGCATCGCATACTTACACCTCTCTAGTACTTCAGTACAAAACAGGACAAATAACAATGTTTGCAGTGTTTCTTTCTGCATCTTTTTCCTGTAAAAAGACAATTGAGCAGAATTTGTGTGATGTATGAGTTAAGAAGTTAGTTGGATGCAAGAGCTTTGACTTCCTTTTTCAAGGTACAGCAAATACAGTATGATTTGATATTAGAGTTGGATGGAACTAAATATGAAAATGCTGCAGAATGATGTAAAAATTCTTTGCAAATCTGAACAAGCCAATGAATGAAAGCTATGTTTCCCCCATCCATAATACATCCTTTTGAAGATATGTAAGGCCTGTTCATATGGCTTGTCGCCAATGAGCCAGTCTGAAAAGACTGACTCCAATGTTTAGTTTTGCATTTATGTATGTAAATGGGTTTCTTTGTCACATGTGCACAATAATTACAAAGCACACCACAGATTTCAGCTAAAAAAAGGAAGCGCTACATGGCAAAAAGGCAAAGGAAATCTAATTATTCAATAGCTTTCTTTTTTTAAATTATTATTTTTTTATTTTTAGCAAACCCAGGTTGCTTATAAGCATTTTGAAGCTAAGATCCATATATTTAAATGAAAGAGGTGTTTCTCAAACGCGCCATAAGTAAAACACTATTTTAAAAAATTCAATACATTTTTTAAAAGACTACATTTTATTCATGATTTTTTAACTGTAAATTTAATTTGAAGTCAGCATGTCTATTAAATTTGATGTCTTTTGATCAATTCAAATTATGTTTTATGTAAAGTGTCATTCTGTAGGTCATGTATCCACACAAACATGCACACACTCTTAAATACATCCCCACTCAAAGATACTGTACCTTCAGCCATCCTATTAGCATGCCTGTGATCAAACCTGTTCACATCCATGCATTCATTCCACCAACTAGGTCTACTGTTGCTCCGAGGCTTGTTTTATTGCTCACAGCTTCATTTTGGATGACATAAAGCCCTGCAGCCATCAGGACTGAGGTGTAGCAACTGTTAATCAGCATTGATCTTGTGACTATATTTTGGCGTGATCAGAAAGGACCAAATAGTATCTGTCTGTGCTTTATTTTTATATTACTCGTCAGACTTGTAAAGTTCTTTCAGAACACCATTTCTTTGTTTTGCTATAAATAAAGTGTCAATCTAATATGTCAGTCAAATGCATCTGAAAAGGTTAATTCTCTGTTTTTTCTGTTAATTTAATTCAATTCCACGAGGTGCACCAGAACAACAGGGTGCTACTTTTCAGAGCAGCATCTAAAGCACTTTTCACTTTCTTAAACCTTCCTCTCAGAAGCATTAATCATTATGAGCAGTGAACTTATGGACACTAAACAAACTCTTAGGGTATTGTTTTCATCGCCAGTCTTCAAAAAACGCTCAAATATTTTTGTCTATCCACATTTTCTTCAGCATCACAAGCAGCCAACCAAATGCATCTACAAATCTAAGTCGACACGATTGTGAATCTTTTTCTGTATTAATATTTGACTCTCACACCACTCTTTGTTGTCTTGTCTCCCATCTAGTCCATTCTGTGACTGTAGGAGATCTGTCCTTATCATGTCATATAAAATTATCTTTGATGCAACACATCTTACTTTCTGGCTGCCTTTTGTATCTCCATCTCTATTCAGCTACTTCTGCTATTTCCTCCTGCAGCCCAATTATTGGTTTCATACCCTCTCCTAGTCCCTTTTCTTTCCTCAATTTTTCATAGTTTCCCTCTCAGCTGTACACACAACCCTGCCTTATGCCAAAATCAAAGTCAGAATCATCTCATACCTGCATCTACCTTTAAAATTTATAACATGCTTGCATTTTGGATCACATGAAAATATTAATAATGCTTAAATTGTAAAATCACTACATTATTCAGGCTTTTGCAGATTGTGGCATCCTTTTGTTTTCTATTACATAAAACTTTCACAAATGTGATATTTTACCACCATTAGATGCTCCAAAGTGCTTATAAAGATGGTAAAATGTGGACAGTGGTATCACACTTCGCTGGGAGTTGCAAAACAATTGAGTTTGATAAATTTGACAAATAAACATGGCTGGATATTGATGGATGTGATAAAAAAAAAGTACTGATAAACAGTACACCTTTTTCTTTGGGACTATAGTCCACAATCCCTTCTTGATTTGCGGCTGGGTTGTCTGTGTTGAGTTTATGCATTTGTGTATGACTGATTGTGACCCTTCTGCACTTTGAGGCAGCCATCAGCAGCCACCAGCCTGCATCGCCTCCCGTCACTTCCTCTGACAGCACAAAGGATCTGATCAGGCAAGAAGAGAAGACTTTTAGACTGAACTGTTCTTTTGCAGATGACGTCGACTTTGTGGTTGCCGACAGTGTCACTTGCAGAAAGGCAAATCAGCCTCGATCACCGCATAGACACTGTCACTCCTGCATACAAGTTGATCAGATGTGTCACTGCCACTCGTGCTAACATGCACACAGACTGTCTCCGACAAACACCTGGCAGGTCTGAGTGACAGCAGCATACACTGGACGAACGCAGCAGACACGGCTGAGTGACAGCAACGTCGCTCCCACAACAATGCAATTAAAAGCTACAATAATTGCCTACATGGCGTGAATGAGGCTATTATGTTGTCAGGAAGCAGAAGGATTTAAGACAGGAGTATTGTAAAGGCTCCAACTCGATGATGTAAAATCCAAATTTTCACCTCTACAGGACAAACTGGAGCTCCCTCTTCTTTCTTTTCCCCTCCTCTTCATGCATATTGAACAATGTATTAATTGTGCTCTGCACTATGGTGTCTCCCTCTTATAATAATTTTGAACAGCTGTCTATGACATGTTTACAAGGCCGCTCATTTGAAATCATGGCATCACGGATGATACTCAGAACAGAGGACCTCTACCCCCTGGTGGCCAGAATGAGTAATGCAGTTAAATCATTACAGTAATGCCATCTCCTAAATGGCAGGAGAAAGCATGGTTGCTCATTACTGAGCTCTTTGGCTCACATTCATACGAATGATACGGTTTCCAGAGTTCTCTTTTTAAGTTCCTTTTCAGCAAATGCTGAATAATAGTACAACTGCAAAACATCCAAAATGCACCTTAATTGCAAAGAGAATATAAAATTGGGTTTGGGGGCTTAAGTCACTGGCGTGTAGTGAATCCATGCACTTGTTGGCAAGATTACTCATTGTGCAGCTTGATCATACATATGCAAATGCTCTCTCATGATCCCAGCACAGTGAAAGAATTACAGCAAGCATCCGTCACAGTGAAAGACACTGTACTGGCCCATATAATCACTCAGCTGAATTGAGGGCAAGTGGGAAAGAAAGGAGTGTTTTTTTTTTTGCTCCCTATCATCATTCAAATACCGGAGAAA
The DNA here is from genome assembly GCF_017639745.1 of Melanotaenia boesemani. Taxonomy (NCBI): domain Eukaryota; kingdom Metazoa; phylum Chordata; class Actinopteri; order Atheriniformes; family Melanotaeniidae; genus Melanotaenia; species Melanotaenia boesemani. The sequence goes on along the minus strand of NC_055704.1, from coordinate 17,483,167 downwards.
AAGAGCTCCTATGTACTGCTGCACAGATGCTTTGAATCTTTTTCAAAGACCTTTTCTTACCAAACCCCAACCCCTTCTGTGCACAGTAATCGGGTACAGCTTTTTGGTAAATATTTGATAGTCTGGCCTTGTGTCTTTGAGACACAGAGAATGTCCACAAGGAGTTTTTTTTTTAGGTCATCTCCAAGACCGCTCTTCTTCTTCTTCTTTTTCTTCCGCCTTCTTCCTTGCTTCCAGTAAAAACTGCAAAAGGACAGGATGTGATAGGCGGAGGAGATTTGTTTGAAATTTGCCCCAGTTCAGAGAAAAAGCCAACAAGCATGTTGCGTCTAAGTGTGTCAAGAGATAACAGGGGAGGCCCCCTGCCTCTCACTTTCCTCCCAAAGGGTGCACAACCAATTTAGGGCTTTCTTCTACATTAAACAATGAGCCACCGTCTGAGGGAAGCAGGAAAACAAAGATAACCTTGAGAGAAATCAGGAAATTATGTTTAGTGAGTTGGATTTGTATAAAAAATATTAATGTTAAAAAATGGAATGATCGTTTATATTGTACCCTTATTACATCATGTCAGACACTTAATGTTCCTGTATGGAAATGAAACAGCCTGTAAACATCCATTTTCCTAATGGTCTGGGATGCTCTGTAAAATATGTAGACAAAAACACAATGCTTATTAACATACACAAAACTTTTAGTTAACCCTTAAATCTCCTCTAGATTGCCAGCATCCCTGTTAAATATTGCTTGTTGTCAACAGTTCCTAAGGAACAATAGTGTGTAACTCTTTGGGGTATGAAGGTTTTCCAGGTATTTACATCCCATTCAGAAGGTTCACAATCCAGACTCAATATGTAATGTTTATCCAGAGACTCTATAAAGTAAATTCACAATTGGTCTTTCATGATAGCAAAATTATTTATCACATTTTCCTAATTAAAAAAAAAGATTACCACTACAGTATGTTGTTAAGAGACCTCTGTTTTAATCAGGAAATTGTGATTATAGTGCCTTCCTGTCAAACTTCCGACCAATTAGATAACTTAAATTGATGGTAATGTCCAACCAGGTGCAGCCAAATATCAACAAGTAACAAATTTACATGTCTGTCTGAAAAGAACAAATATAATGGTCCACTACGGCTGAAAGAGAGCAAAGAAGACGTTTCTGATTCACAGTGGTGCCAACAGGCTGAGTTGCAGTTAGTTTGTGAGAATAATAGATAAACAGTTTGTATAAATAACTGTAAATAGTAAAAAGGGCAAAAACATGCCTGGAGGAAAAATGTATATATGTAAATGTTGTCTGTTTGTTTCAATGCCAGTATTTTTCTCTCCTGAAAGCTAAAGACCCTAAAACAATTATATAAACTGTATCATTAACATTCATTTTATGTAATTAACCACTCCTAATTGGACAACAGCTCTCCAGGAAAATGAATGACTGTATGATGGCTGTGTTTAAAAGGGTTGAGGTTCTACATTCATTTTTACATTTTAAAAAAGAGGCGGGCCAGATATAGCAAAAGAAAAGGCTCTGAGTTTTGTGGGTTAATGCTGCACTGATTTATTTATTTATTTTCTTTTTTTTTTCATCAAGACAACAAAGGAAGAAACGAATTATCAAAAGCAAACATCTTTATGTTATGGTGGTGCATAAATATATAAATAGCATGGCTACACTGAGCAGGCAGAAATCTTGTGATTCACCTGCCCCGTTACCTGTCAATTCAGAAAGTTTCTTTTCTTTTTTTTTCTTTTTTTTTTTGAGAGAAAACCACTACAACCTAGAGAGAACCCACCCATGGGGAAAAGAATACAAACTCCACAGAGAAAGTCCCTAGCCAAGACTTGAACCAGGAACCTTCTGACTGAGGCAATGTGCTCCCTACATCCCATTATGATAAGGAAAAACAGTATAGTCCAGTTTCTTGATTGCAAACTGAACTGAATGGACATGCAGCCAGTGTGCAAAGCCACTGGAGATAATAATAAACGTCTTCATTAGATGTACAGTTTTATTGCTAGCTAATGCTTATGAGTCATTTATAAAGAAAACTACTTTATAGTTCAGAGTTGAACTGCCTCCACTTCACACAAGTATAACAAATATGAACTGCTAAACTGAGTACATGAAGTCATATATTTTTTTGTTTTTCAAAACTGAACGCTGCATCCAACATTTTAACATTAAACAGAATTTCTTTGGGTTTTTTTTTTTAAATAATTGCTCACTCAAACTATTTATAGGTGGAATTTTGTTTCTATTCTTATAAGCAAACCAGCCTATATCAGAAAGGAGGTTAAGCACAAGTACATATCGCGTGGTCTAAGTTAGATGCAGAGTAATTCCCAGCATTTAACCTAATAAATTGCTGATCTCACCTCTGCTTTCAAGTAACAGCCCTACGGGACATATTCTCTGAATTTCACATGAGGTGGCCATTAAAATTCATTCATGCAGCTACTGTTCAAAACAGACATTTAAGCTGGATGACTTAACACCTTGTGACAGCATCTTATACAGCAGTTTTATCAGACCTGGTGTGTTACCGCTTCCAGCCACCCACACTTCAAAGTAATGGCAAGAGAGATGGAGTGTGTGTATTTGTGCGTGTGTCTATGTGGGGGTAAGGAAGCTAGTTGGCACCATTAATGCAGTTAATGGGAAGATTGTTATGTAAATCAATAAATAGAGATTAGAACCACACCAGTCAAATCTAAGGTATGGAAGGAGAGAAGGAGATGTTAAATTGTCTTATAACTGTCCGCCCGTCCGTTCAGACAGAAGAACCCAGCAATGCTGCATCGCTCTGTTTAACAATCACTGCAGGCATCAGCAGAGACGTGAGCGTGGTTTAAAGGTGGCGTCACACCTGGTGACACGTCAAATTTCCCCTACTTGTCAGGATTAGCCTAATGGCTTGCATGTAAGAGAGCAAAACTTCAGGCTTTTTCTTTTAACCTATGCTTGCAGAGCCTCAGTCATGTGATTAGGAAGCTTAACACCCTAATTCTAAAGCACGGTGACTCTAAGCCTGTGTAGGTGTAATGTAAAGTATGTGTCTGTGGAAGGCAGAGCTTTTAATGAATCTTTTTGATTTATTGCAACTCCAGGTCATGTATTTTCCTTTCTATACGATGCAATGTATTTTTAATTCTAACAAATCATGTAATGACTATAAAGACTTATAATTAAACATTTGCTTGGAATTTTCACTCTTGTTACTCACTGAGAAAAGATGCACACTGTCATGATATTATGGTGTATGGTCAGGAGGAAGAATGTGAAGAAATGGGGGGGGAAAGGAGGATTCAATCCATAAAAGTAAATAAAACAAGAGTGTTGTGGAGCTGGGATCATGTCAGTTTGATAAGACAGCAAAACAATATGTGTCACCAAAAAATGAAATATGAGCCCGTCTGAGAGGCAGCTGAGGGGGTGGAGGGGGTTTTGGGGGGGCATTGTGGTTATCTAAATTGGTTTCTCTCTTGTATTTATGACCAAGGACCAGGTGGGGAACACAATAGTCCTGAATGTGACATATAATGAAAAATGAAATTATCAGGACAATTTTTTTTTTTTTTTTCATTTATATCTGTGAAGCAGAAAACATCAACAAGTTCGTTAGCTAAAATGTATAAAGGGGAAAAGCTTATATGCACTACAAGAAAATGTGCTAACAGAAAAATGCCATATTGTCTCTAAAACGAAACACATAAGCTTTAATTCAACTTTCTGTAATTGAGTTATGTGAAATCTGTTTGTTGTTATTTTTTTTTTTTTTTTTTTGTAATAAAAAAGGGTTACATGACAGTTTAATTTCATATTATTAGGTTAAATGTCAATATAATTTTTTTTTTTTTTTTTTTTTTTTGCATGAGTGCAAAGGAAAAGGGAGTTTTGTCTTAATCAATGAAAATGTGCAGAACTATTGGTTCCACTACAATACCTTTTGCAAGTCACAATCTGTCTGATTCATAGTGTTTCTTTCATTTTATATCCTAATAATGAAAAAAGTTTTTTTTTGTTGTTGTTTTTTTTTTTTTTTTGTTTGTTTGTTTTTTGTTTTTTGTTTTACATTTTAAACAATGTGTTTTGTAATAGGGCTAGAGGGCACTGCAGTATTCAACCAGTTAATGGTTGAATACTATGCCAGTACTATCTAATGTGTCTCTCATTTAATCTGCCCATACGCCTGTCTTCCAATATTACCTGGCTCAGTCATTATGCTTGAACTTGTTAAATAGTGGTGTTTACATTAGCCTTCTTTATCATGACTTTGTCTTTAGCCCTTGGTTGGCACCTTATATATATAGACACTATAGTGAATCAGCAGTCAGATATTTTGGCACAAAGAAATAGTATTTCCCTGGTTTATGTTTAATGTGGTAAATTCATACTTTTTTGTGTACATTTGTCCACATCTCCATCCGTATTATTAGAGATGTAAACTAAACTGCCTAACAAATGTTTTCTTGTTAGATTAGGTTGTCACATGTTGTCTAGCCCAGTTTCAGCAGGAAAATGTTTAACAGGAACACTTGTGCACTTGGCCAATTCTTAGTTATGTCACAGTCCTCCTTGTAAGAATTTATAGCCCACTCATTTTACTAGTGTTGGCCAAGGCAACGCCGTTAAGATATGAAAAGAGGAAGCAATCACAGGGTAACATGTACATTTTCACTGCTTTTTTTAATTGGTTTTATTCTACTCCTTTGTTTACATTGCACTTTTTTTCTTTTTTTTTTTGTAATTATTTACTTTGATTTGTTGATATTGTGACCTCGGGTATCTTTAAAGGCGCTTTAAATAATATTTATTATTATTATTATTATTATTATTATTATTATTATTATTATTATTATTATTATTATTTATTAGATATGCAATACCAGACACTTTTAATACCACTAGCCTAATACCAAAATAGATGGTAAAAATAAGTATTTTGCCAACATGCCAGGGAAACAATAAATATATATAAGAAAAAAAACTTAACAGATTTAAATTATCTTAGCCTTTAATTAAAATTATCTGTTACCCTTATCATAAACTCAAAAAGAAAAAAACAGTCTCAAAAGACCTTTAGCCTGTTAAACCAACCATGTGGCTTTTCAGTACTTACATGCCCCAGCAAAATGTATTTGTGCTCAGCAAAATGAAATGTTAATAAATAGTGTTAGTTTGCTGATCGACCAGTTACACTAAAAATGCTGAATATCATAACATACTAATGTGGGATGGATATATCTAGTATCACTTACCTAGATTACGCCAACCCTTAGCACACAAATATATATTTCCTGAAAATGAATAAATCCAAATAAGCATTCAAGCTTATTTAATTTGATGTTAAAATATGTATATAAACAATAAAAGTGGAATCATTATTTACCCAATGATCATTGAAGCATTGCTATTAGAAAAGTAAAATGGGCTTCTACCAACAATGTCATTCAACCAGTTTAGGTGTTGGGGAGTTTTCATTTCTAGATTGTATCCTGAAAGTTTCAACACCAGTCACCCTACCTTGTTTGTTGACTTGATTCTGAACAAGTCTTTGAAGACTTGGAGCAGAAGCGCCAAATCGGATACAAACATTTATCAGAGGCATCATAAAGCAGCTGTTCTAAATGGGTTTTTCAATGCATATTTCGATGTTTCATCGAGTATGTAAACAAAGTCATGTTTATATGCAATTGATGTCAATACATCCAAACCATTAAACTGGCTTAACAATCTTCTGAAGATACCTTTTCTGTTTTCTTTGAACTCCAGAACACCTGCAGCATCTGAAGTGGTGGTTAGAGGCTATTTGTACAGCTGTAAACAGGGTCTTTGTGGCTAACAAAATAATACAATATGGTCCAGTATCTTTCAGTGTATTTTCCAAAACTGAGCCTATGTACTACTTGCATGAGACATTATTATATGTTCCTTGACTGCATGTGTATGTGTGTGTGTGTTGCTTAGCATACGTTAAGGGACTATCTACAGGGGACTGTTGAGCTTATGCAGAACAGAGCTGTGGGACAGTATCAGGTTACCCTGCATCACTGTGCGCAGATAGCTGCAGAATAGTTATTTTTGATCATGGAACAAAGCGGTGTGAATTCCTATCTCAGCAAATCTTTTGCTTGTGCACATGCACAATATACTGGAGTGTGTTTCTCAGCGTGCATGTGTGTGTGCATGGAGTAGTCTTCTCAAGCACATCTGCTGTTGTGTATTGTATTTGCAGGGGAGCCAGCATGTCCCTATCCTCTCTGATGTCTGTTTGTGTTCAGGCGGCAAGGTCGGCCTGGCTCAGACGGGCAAGCAGAAAGCTTTAGATGCACCTCTTCCCCCGCAAGGCAGCACACACGTTGAGCAGATGCGCATGGCCCACTGTGAGCTAATATCCACCTGTGATTAACCCTGCATTACCAAACCCAACGTGTTATCGTCTGGAATTCAGAGCCTTCGGGCTGCACTGACTCACACTGTCGCCTCATAAAATACACCATTAAACAATTATGAGGCTTTACGACTGCATCACCTGACCGTAAGCACATCCACAGCCACTGTCGTCTTCGGGGGTGGGTTTGATCAGGGGTGGGTATGTGTTATGTGGCGTGGGTTGATAATTACCCAAAAAATTATTGACCTCTTCTCTTTGCTTTCCGGATCTGCTTTTATGTTGAGAATGGTAGTGTGAGACACTGAAAAGGTTCAGACATGAGCGGCATGAATACAAAGGAGAAGCAGTACATGTTACAATGGAATCTCCACAAAGGATTGTCCTTGTTTTTTTTTAAATCAAGTCTGGACTTAAAGACTTTTAAAAAGAAAATTGCACCATTTTATGTTTGTTTTTTATATGGGGGAAATCATGAACAACTTGCAAACTCAAAATATCTACTAGGATAAACTTTATCCTCTTACATAGTTTTCTATTTAATCAAACTATTTTTAATAACACTAGTAACAGGTTAAACTGTGAAAACTAGTTCTTATGCTGAGGGGCTAGCTCATTACTTCAAAACAATAAAAATTAGTCTAAAATCACAACTAGAAGGGTGAGCAATCTAACCTAAAAATTCATTAAATACCCCTATCCTGTGAAAAGATTTTTGATGTGATATTCAGGTTAATATATTTTTATATTTTTAAGTAGTATTATCAATAGTCCGAAGGTCGACATAACAAGAAGAGGCTTTTGTGTTTTTCATAGCCTCTGTGGATTAATTTTATTTCATAGTTTATTTGAGCATAAAGCAAATAAAAAAGAAAATAAAACCAAAAATACCAATGTAATTAAATACTGTTCAAAAGAAGTTGCGGGAAAGCAAAGTGTATTTAATACCACCCATTCTCGCTACCTCAATGAATTATAAAAATTCACCTAACTGTAACTTGCAGCTTTAGCCTCTTGATGTTGCTTCACCTGCAAATTAATCCCTGGATTGGGACAAGTTTTATACAGTACTCATTACATCTAATGGGAAAGTGTGTCCAAACCTTTGACTGGATGTGTATTTCGTAAAAGATATTTCTTGAACATAAAAAAACTCACCCATGAACTCAACCCATAATGTGTCATTTTCATGAAGAAAGATTATTTAAGTTTTATCAGTGGGAGGTTAGGATGTTCTTATTTGGTGAAATAAATCTAAAGGAAAAAAAAGGAAAGTAAGAAAATGAAAATGGCTAAAAGTTGGCTTGTGAAAATGCTGTCATTTTGTTACGTTAATGCGATCTGATGTTTTTCGTTTAACTACTTTCACAAAAACCAGGCAGTTAAATTCACTTCCTGTCAAATCAGAATCATTGACTGGACACAGCGAACAGGTCAACTCATTCTCCCTCTCAGTTCATCACATACTGACATTTGGTCAAGAGCCCCCTGCAGACAACCAAATGTAGTTTCTCAAGCTGCTAATGAAAAGTGTCAGGACATGTTGCCACGGCAATGTGGAAAAATATCACCAGTGTTCTGCAACATTTATCATACATTTTTACACTGTATATTTCCAATTAACTAAGTATATTACATTTACTGATACAAGAAAGTCAAATCAGTTCAAACAAAAAGCACAAACATAAATTTATGTGAGAAAATAAATAGAAAGCAGCAGCATCAAGACTAGATTTGAACATTGTATGATTAAGAGGCAGGTGTCTATGCCCGTCCTCCCTTCTGATCTCTTTATACAATCTGTTTTCGGATTGGAAATAGAATAAGGTTTTTCTTTCTGCATTTCCTACTAGTGCAGCTGGTGTGTTACCACCACAGAAGGATAAAAGTGGTAATAGGAAGCTATAGAGGAGTTCCTCTTTCTATGGTGACAGAAAGAGGGAACCCTGTGTGCTGAAAACTGATGAGAAAGGCAGTCAGTCAAGAATCAGCATGCAATAAGTTGCAAATGAGCATGTGTTGTCCAGGTCTGAAGAAAGGAGCCATTTCCAGGTGGATTTTAACCTGCGTTCTTAATAGCAACATTATTTTCTTTTTTTATTTTTTTTAAAGCTTATGATAGTATGTAAGTCTAAAAAAAATTCCTCTTGATTTCTCCAATAAAAGTTTAGTTTTGCATATTTGTTATTGCACTAAGATGTTCATTAAGTGGATGATGCTCTTATTGAGAGAAAACATAGACAGCAAAGCAAGATATGGTTCAATGTGGGGTTTCCCGGGGAATAAAAATATTCTACCATACAGACATGTATTATATCCATTAGTTTTCAATCAGATTTACAGCTTACTTATCATGCCCAGTTTTAATGGCCTGACGTGGACAACTCAAAGCTTTAAAAGGGCCTAATATAACGGCTCACTAAAGAATAAGTTCAAGTTAAGACTATATAAGAAAGCAAATCACTAACTAGTAAGCAGCTGGTAAGAGTATATGAAGGATTTAGTGGTAAAACCCATTAAATAGTTTCATAAAGTGCATTTTCATTTCCCACTAACTTTACTTCTACATTCCCACTAACATTCAGCACAAGGACTTTATTTCTCCACACTAATCAAACACTCCTGAAGCTCTTTTTTAGAGCAGTTAGTATCTGTCCATAAATCATCCCTCAAACATATAATCTGTCTTTTCCTTGTAGCCAATTTCACACTCCCTCTGAACCAAACTACCTCTCTAAAGTAAGTTATGAGGTAATGAAACACTATAAAAACCTGATACAATTATTGCTGCAGAGTTTGTTTTTGGATGGTGGTGGTTTTGCATAAATCAAAGCTTAGCATAATTTTGGTGTAATTATAGCAAGGTAATTGTCATTTGCCACTAGACATGAGTGATGATGAGCACTAACAGGTCAAGTCTTCCCACTCGACTGATTGCTTTTCTATATTTGTGCACAAGTTTCATGTTGCTGTTGCAACACCTTTCATGATCTCTCAGGGGCTATGATACATAACTTTCTTTATTATTGAAGCTCATAACTCTCCCAATAATGCTGCATTTTATTGGTGTCAGATTGCTTGGCTGTAAAATGGCGCATTGGCTTCATCCCCCTCCTGTTTTCCTGATCTTTATTCATTTGCAACCTGAGATGCCTCTGTGTGTTTCTGTACGAGAAAACCCCCTTGCTAAGAGGCTTTCTGTGATGTACTGTAGCCTTCTAATATAACTACATCCTGGTTGGTGACATTGTGATACAAAGTACACTGTCTATATGTGTGTGGTTGCAAACTCAGGGGAGCTAATAAGGTCACCAGAATCAGCAGAACAATGTGTCATGATGCTCATAAGTTCAGTTCCCATGTGTAATGTCACACTGGTAACATAAAAGCAGATGGCCTCTTAACTCAGCTGCCTCGTGCAAGACTTTGGTAGAGCAGACACCATGACTTAGACTCTAATATGCTCCCTAAGCCTCAATTACAGCATGAAATCTTATCTCCCACAAGTTAATGTTCTCCTTCAAAATATCTGAAGGGCAATCGGCCACACAAGCAGGAAAGATGGAGATGAAATCAAAGAGTGGTGGAAATCAAAAGCTCTTTTTTAAAAACTTCTTCACCTTCAATTTTTTTATTTGTATCATATAGATGATTTCATCCAAGGACCCTATTAACCCATGGGATGAACTTTTGTCACCCACTCAGGTACCCCCATCTCTGTGTGTGATGAGGGATATGGGGTCAGGTGTTTATACCCCAAGCTGAGCCTGTAAGAACCTGGTCAATCTTGTCCCCAGTGAGGTGGCTATAATAGAATTTTTCAGGAGAAATCATAGGACAAGATATAGCTGAAGGGTGCAGGGTCAGCATGTCGAACAGAAGACCATTACGGTCATGAGACTCAGACACAATTATGCCCTGACGGTCCGGGCTGCATCGGCCAATGGCTCCTTCAATCTGTGTGATGGATGTTGGATTAAAGCTGCTCGTAAACATTAATGAGGAGGACATGTATAGATATTGACTGAGTGTGTTAGAAGATCAATGCTCTATGTTACAAAGGTACTGATAAAAGAAAAGGCACAGTTATAGTGTTACATACCTGATGTCAACATATTACTCCAAGCATTAATTTTACAAAATGAGATGACAATAACATTAATATTTAGCCTGTTATTGTCTTTGTAGCATTAAATGATCTCGTACAGCTGTTATTATGTATCACAATGCAAATAATTTATGACAAGTAATCTAATCATTCCTAATCAAATCTCATGATCTTGTAATGCTCACCATATGGTGCCTGGTAAGACATGCCACAGCTGTGTATGTAGGCCAGCCAATTTCTTATGTAGGAAATCTAAACAAGGACAACCACAAGGGGTGACTGTCTCCCTGTCATACTGTCCTACATTTCAATCATTCATTTCATTAATAATGTTCATTACTGATTACAGTTGGGAATAGATTAGCATGCTTTTGATGTTTTTGTTTGATTTGACACCCTGACACTGAGCATGTAAGAAAAAGTGGTTCTTGGTGTGTTGGCTTTGCTGCTAGTGTTGTTTTTGTTGTTTATTTTGTTTGCTATCAGACAAGAATAAAACAACATTCCACTTCGGCAACTGGCCTCCTCACTTCCCACACATTTACATATAGTTGTTAAAAGAAGAGACAATGTTACACAAGGGTAAACATCACCCTTTTTCAACATTTTTTTTTAGATATGTTTCTGCCATCACATTCAAAAGGAGCTTAAAGATTAATGAAATGGTTAAATATTTCATTTTTAACACCTGGTATGTTGTTTATAGTGTATTAGGAATAAAATATGGGTCTATGATATTTGCAAATAATTTCATTCTGTTTACATTCACATAGAAATAGGAGTTACCGTTGTTTCTGTTAAGATGCTAAAACCATCTTCTTCATTTCTGTTACAGGATTGAAATGGTCCCATAACCAACATATATAATAATCTGCCGGAGTGGCTTTTGCTCCTTGAGTTTTTTTGGTGTCTCCTGTAGTCATGAGGTAATGGAAAATCTTAAAGTGTGTTTTTGGTGGGCTTTCCTGTGTTGGACTGAGGCAGACTGGTTGCTACACTGATTCACATTCCCATCTTAAGGTACAAAGTTGTATTACTCAAGAATACGAGCTGATGCTGACTGATTAGCATCCTTCAAAGAGCTCTTTTCACAGATTTGTCTTTGATGTGACATTTGAAGTCTCTTCAGATTCTGCTGATAATTTACTGTAAGTCAAAGAACACAAGGAATAGTAAAGGTAGCCGTTGGAAAGGTTGTTTTGTGCCTGTGTGTTTGAGTGTGTGGGTGCTCATCCTATACCAGCACATCTGACAATAAACTCTGACACTGTTTAGAGGTTTATGTCTTTTAAAAAAAGTTCTTATAGCAATGTTGCTCTAAGGGGTTTCTTGCTTGCAGCTATCTGCAATATTGTGACAGTTCAGAAGTATGAGAATAAAAAAAAAACTTTACTGCTCCATTTCAGCTGCTTGTATTGAGTACATTATATGGTAATGTCCAAATGACATAACTGTCCTGGGTTGCCATTGGAGGATAATCCACTCTGCATCCTCTTCATGAGTCTAATGGCCATTTGTGTGATAGAATGAAAGTGCCAGGCCCTATAAGCTGAATAGTGTAGCGTTCACTGCATCTATACACTAATCAATACATGGTTAATTGGCATGACAAGCTGTTATAGAATAGAGTCAAGACAGCATTGTAGATGCTGTCTACAAGTCTGCATAGGGACTATAAGAACAAATAGCTGCACTATATGAGGGGAAAAGAATGAAAGGAATGAAAAAATTAAGTTTTGTACTTTGCAAATACATAGAAAGCAAATTGCAGACTTGAGGGTCAGTCCATCAAATAAAAATGCTTTCCACAGTTGTTTTTCATGTGGACTATCCTATAAAGGTAGAATAGCTAAAACATTGAGGGAATACATGAATAAAGTATTGCATACCAGTGGTAACCTCATAACTGGAAAAAATACACATTATACTTGCTAAATCCTGGTGTACGAGATGAGGCTGCAGATTTCTTTTTTTTTTCTTCTTCTTCTTCTTCTTCTTCTTCTTTTTAATTAAAGTTCCCAGTCAATAATTTTTGCTCTGAAATATCCACCTCAAGTCCATTTCACAAACCTTCACCTACTGTCTATATGTTTCGGGTCTGAAGAATTGCACACCGTGTGTTCAGTCACCTGCATCTCATATGGACTCTGTGTTACTTTCCTCTGTGCCAGTCAGCCTGAGAGCACCCGAGTATCTGGTGTTCCAGCTTCTTCTCCTTGTGTATTCCTAGACATAACCAGCCAAGATGCTGTATATCGGCCTCTGCCTTTGGCTTCATTTTTTTCTTCCTAGTTAGATCAATGCTATGCCTTTTGAAATGCATTAATTTAAAAGTCATGCTGGATGGCATGCCAAAAGTAGAGATTTCATCTTCCTCAGCACATTATCTGATCCATGACTACTTCACAGCTTTCAATGAGACTGGGTTGTATGAATGCTGCCAAAAACAAGAATTACACATGCAGTTTTGAGTGAGATCAATAAAACAATATTGCAAATGCTGTTTATAAATTCAGTTAACTATTGTGAATGCTGCTTTATGCAGTGCGGGGCAGTGCTCACAAACAGACAAGCAATGTTGAAACAGTTTAAGTTTGAGGAAGGAAACACTGCTGCATCAGTGCCACTCCTGCTAAGCTCAATTCTCTCTTTGAGAGAGATTTGATGTGAATTGAGCAGAGCGGTTGCTACACAGGGCTGTAATTTTAGGTTTTCTTTTTCTTAACCATGTGAAATGTTCTTTGCTCTGGAGCAGCAAAGGGTTGGTGCTACCATAGTACCAGCTTTTCCCAACCCAGAATCAATTATTTTTAAGTTAGACAATGACTCTAACTTGGAACTGGAAATGCTTTGGTGGATAAATGCAATAGTGATACAGAAGACTGGTTTATTATCTAGCAACAACCTTTAGATCTGGAAAATGAAGTCAATGCATAAAACTGCAGTCATTTGAATGGCCTCTTAAAGCTTAGCCATGTTAAAATGCATGACTTTACAATGGAAACAAACTTAGTGGGGAAAAAAAGATGATTTAGGTCGCTGTAGCTAATTTCCCCACCACAATAAATGAGTGTAGCATTATTACTTTTTATTTATAGCTCATCTTTTTAAATTGTTTTAGGGCTTTAAATGACACTTAACATGTAGCGTGACTACATTAGAGACAAAGAGAGCTGTGGCTACCACCCAATAAGTCTATATAGTATCTTCGCAGTCTTTGTCAGATCCCTCCATTTTATTTAACTTTTGCTTGCAAAATAACCCAAGATGTCAACAAGCTGAAGTCTATAAACCAGTGGGTGATCTTTAAACATCTTTAAACTACAGTCTGTGGTTACTGTGTTAACACAATGAGCAAGCCTGATACAATTAACGCTTGACATGTTTGTTCCGTAGAAGAATTATATCTGAGCTGAGGAATGTGTTGGGTAAGCATAGCATACCAAGTACCCGTCACCGTGGTGGGTATTGCTGCATTGTGTAGTTAAATTTATGGGAAGGTTTATATTTTTCTTTCAGTTGTGTTGGTCTATTAGCAAAGTCAAAGATTTAGATATGGAACTAAATTTGTTTGCATCTCTTCTCTTGTCATATAATAGTGATATAACCATCCAGAATGCTGCTTCGCTCAGATCCCCTGCCTATGTACTTCAAGCCTTACATCTTTATGTCCACTATGGTCTCAGATGGGTTTATATGTCTTTAGTATCATGGATTTTCACTGCAGCTGTTCCTGTGTCTCTTAGATAAACAGCATCCCCTTCCATGTTGTATACTTTACTTTTTAAAAACCCACTTATGAAAAGAAAAAAAAAACTATCCTGCCGCCTGTCTGGTTGACAATTGAGTGAAAATTGAAAGCCAAGGCTTTTACATGCCATTTGATGATGAATCATTCCTTTCTTCGTTTTTATTCCTCTCCTGCAGCAGTTTAAAGAAACTTGAGTCGTCAGAAGAGATCTGTAAGGATTTACACTGAAAGACTGACACAATGGATGACGAGTGCTACGCTACGGAGGTTAGAAGGTGGCCAAGAATGAGAAAGAGGTACTTGTCTTTGTAATGGAAATGAATAAAAGTTTAACTCTGTGTCACTTTTATTTATTTATTTACTTTTTTATAAAGCCTCACCACACCTTTTCTTTACTCAAGATACCCCCCCAACTGTTTGAAGATCAAATGCTACACTCTCAACTTAATCCTCCTTATAAAATTGTGTCTGTTTACATCTTGAGCCACACCAAGGTAAAATTATGATCATGCACGCACTGCCTGAACTCGGCTTGAATTGCAAAGATTGGTATGAAAAACTGAGTGTCACGTCAAGTTGCATTCTGCACACTTAGTGATCTGCTCTAAACCAGAAAGAATAGAGAAGGGGATGCTCTGAATTCATGCTGGATTTGCCTGCAACGTATACTAGCTTGCAGAGGGAGGTAGCAGCAATAGAAAAAATGAAATGCACCCTAATTATATTCCAGATCATGACTTGAAAAGATGTTGGAATGGGAGGTTAAGAAGAGGCCAAATGTGAGAAGTGGAGAAGTCTACACACTAAACTGAAAGATCACGAACAAGTAAGGCTGCAGGCACCTTGCAGTTTACCAAAGTGTTGATCTCTGAAACTGCTTGTAAAAAAAAAATGGCCAAAATGTCTATAAAATTAAACATGTGATACAAACACCTCTGGTTTTCTGTAAAGCAGTTTTGAAGAAGTCTTTTTTATTATTATCATTTTAGAGGTCATCCTCCATTTCATTTTTAAATAGCTTTAATTAACTTTAAACTCCAAACTGTTGGTGGCGGTGTAGGTCAGGGTCTTAACACAATAACAGATAAAGGATATGACTTATTCCTCTAATGTTCACTTTATCATAATCTCCACCAGGGGCTGTCCAAGCATCACCCTCCATTCATCCATTCATTCTTTGCAAATGCACAATTAAAGGCTGTAAAATTGTCACTAAAGTTGACACATTAAAGTTAACTAGTCCAAAAACATTGTGAAGTGTCTTTTAGCTCATTACGTTGTGATTGTATTGTTAACTCATAATGCAACTAATAATGAGAGTGCAGTGTTTGAAAATATGATTAAATTGTTGGCAGCTGAGCAACATCCACATGCACACTGTTTGTAATGTTACTCTCACATATAGCTGGAAAACATTTATACTTTTGTGTCATTTTTGTGGTGTTTTCATGCTAAACAGATGGTCTTGTTGTTTTTAGATGCACATGGGGTTTCTGTGGTACTATCAGTGTCACATTTGCCCCAGCTTTGACCCATGTGTAGAGACTTTTTCAAAGCTGTTCTGTTGCTATTGTCTTGTGAAAAAAGTAATAAAATAAGACACAAGATTTTTCAGTTTGTAATAAATTGCTAAGACCTTGATATATGGTGATATGCATTTATCAGTTTCCTTCTATATAGTGGGAATTGCCCATCATCACTCAATCAGTCTTCTCTTTTACCCATCTTTATTTTATTTTTACTGTGTTTCAAAGTTTATTTTACATCCTATGTCTTAAGTGCACTTGCCATCACAGTTCTTATGAAAATAAGGAATATTTGTAGTCAATAAAGCCAGCTGAGTTCTGATAGCTCAACTTTTTCTTTTTTACAACTCATTTCTTTTGTACACTTGCTGTGTTTTTAAAACTCCCCCATGTGACCAAAGGGTTTTGATTGTAGAATCAAGCTAGAAGCAAACAATGACTTCTATTCATGCATCTTTTCAGACAGAATGAAATAAAATTTCTGAGTGATGTAGAAAGAATGTACTAGAATTTCTCACAATGGGAATCTGGGTCTATACAATTATATAATATATAATATTATACAGTTATATATTATACAATTCCTATCACCTTTAGCTGTGATGTAGATTTTTGGACAATTAATATACAAATTATTATACATGCAGAGCTCCAGACTGAGGCTTTTTGTCATGGTAGATAGTTTTTTATGCAGTTTATTGGCCCAATCCACAGGAATGTTTCATATGTTTGACTTATTCAAATAGGAATTTTTGGTATAAAGGTGGTGCTGCACGTGTAGCCCTTCATCTGATATTTTCATGATAATCTCTCTGTTTGACTGCAGAATATTGAAAACCATTAAATCAAGCATGAACCATGCACTAAAGGAATAATAGAGATATTTGTCACTGCAGGAGTCTATCCTTTGTTGGCATTTTTGTCTTTGATTAAACACAGTTTGACAGACACAGGAAGGAAGAGAGCAGTTGGGATGACAAAAGCTTTGGATTTAACTGGGGATGCTGCAGGTATTTGATATGCACATTTGAGAAACCAGAAGATCTGAGACACTAACCAGTCATTGGACATTCACCAGACGAAGGATGCAGAATGAATGAATCCATTTTAAATTTAATGGGTAACATAAACAACATCACTTTATTCTTATTCTTAAACTGCACGATCTGGAGAACACATCAACAGCAGCACTTCTCTACAGCTCATTAAAACTTTAAGGTTTTCAATGTCAGTGTGGCAAAAGATGGTCAAATTCTCTTTCATCGGATTGAAAACAATATGATGAAATGATAAAGTGTCAAAAGTTTGTTAAATATCAATGTGATTTTAAAACCTTTATAATTGCTTCTGAGGTGCTTGATCTGATGTAACATTTTGAAGATTTATATTCTAGATAAAATTGGCAATGTGAAGCTTTCTGGCCTGAGGCTTCAAAGATCTGAGAAACCTTGACAGCAGATCCACAGAAAGCAAAACAGCCAGGGGCCATAATGTTTTCCTCCGTCATTAGTATCTTTATGTACTGCCTTGCATCTGCTGACTATGACTTATGGAATGATGTGTCCTTTCATATGGAATAAGATTCCTTTTTTCAATCACAAAACACATAAGCTAAATAGCAGGGAATGCCAGAACTTTGCAGAGTGAAAACTGAAGTGTGCAACTGGGGCAAACACCTGAGCTCATTATATAAATATAGCAAATAGGGGCTAAGTCTAAACTTTCCCCAACCTCTACATCATTTTTTGGCAATCAAGTTATGCCATGATATATTCCTGTATTTGGGAAAACAGGTATCTGAGGCTGAGATGTGCATAGTGGAAAGGGGATAAAAGTCCAAAAGAAACATGCAAGAGAAAGAATTACAATTTTTATCACTAAATACATTGTCTTTCAAAGAAATGAAGATAAACATATTTTTGGATTTCTTGACCAGGCTGGTTCTCCAACTCCTGCCCCCACTTATCTCATTATGTCAGACAGACTTAGAGCAAGCATATGCACACCACACACTTGCATTTTCATACGTACACAATTAACATTTATTCCACTTTATCCTAAAAAAAACACAGCCAAAAAAAAAAAAGCACCAGTGCATGTGGTGCTCATTTCTGCATCAGTGGCCTAATGCTCTTAAGCTGGTTCTTTGTTCTGAGCATCATTGTTTTAAAGGCGAAGACAAAGCAGGACAGTGTCTATGTGCTGCTACTACATAGCAAAAAGTGGAACACTGCAGCTATTGTGTTTGTCACCTCCTAACTTTCTGCATCCTCAGGAAAATTGCTGACATATCGCAATAAAGGGAGGTGTGTCTGGAGAATGGAATTTATCACTTGACTTGGCATATTTTATCTTCAAATACTATTTCCTAAGTTAGTGTTTGATATGTGATCTTCATGACCCAATGCTGAGTGCACAGAGCTTTAGTTTGTATTGAGGACAATCAGATCATGTCTTCTGGTTTTGTTGCGTTTTTTTTCTGGGATTTTCAGGGATTTGGCAACTTTATTGGGTCATATTGTTAAAATGCTTTTTTTTTTTTTACTGTCAAGCTTATGAAATAAAGTAAATGCAATACAATGTCCAGAATATCTGTATCAAAATATATTGATCTGTTGTCTGAATAAACTGAATGACTACTTGATATTTAATGGGCCCAAACAGTAGTTTTAGATATAATTTGGTTGTATTAGTGTGGTTAGACCTGTTTATTTATTTATTTAAATAAAATGTAATGAAAATATTTAATCAATTCCCATGGGACATTCTTATATTTATTAATATAAATGATAATTTGATATTATAAAATTAATACTTCCTTTACTATATACATATATTTATATATATTTCCCCCTAAAGTAGCAAAACACAGCAGTGTTAATCTAAAGGGTGATTGGCAATAGACCATAATGAACATTTATTATTGAAAAGTTCTGGTGTTACTTTTCAGCCGCATAGCGAGGTAGCTCTCCTCCCCAGCCAGCTTGAGAAAATGTAGAAACATATGCAACATTTTTTTTAATCATCAGCACAAAAATTATTTTAGCCTGATTCTTAACCCGAACCCTTTCTGGTTAGGTGGTAAAAGTTTGGTCCCCTCCCAAACAAATGACCCCATTAGTCATTAATTCATGAGAAATAACAACCTGTAATTACATTCAGTGTTTATGCAGCAGCTAATGGTCATGTACTGAGTAAATAAGTGTCTATTAATGAGATTATGGTAGAGTAAAAAGAACTTTTAATCCTACAATCATTTTTCATCATAACCTAGTATTTATAATTCCTAAGCCTAACCAAGCACATTACTGCCAAAGCACAACCAGGGTGTGTCAAAAGTGCATTAAGAAACTATTGTCATATTGTCATGCTATGAATTAATGTAACCAGGAAGGCAAGGGCATGGCAAGGTAATTTATTTGTATAGTATATTTAATGTACAGGACAATTCAAAGTGCTTTACATAAAACAAAAGCATAACAGATGTTAAGAAATAGTAAAAGGCAGCAACACATAGAAAAAATCACAATAAAATCATAAATTGCATTAAAATGACTAAAAGCAAGATAAATTAAAAAGTTACCATGCAGAATTCATGCATAGGTGCATGAGAAAAGAAATGTTTTTAACCTGGATTTAAAAGTGTCAACATTTTGGTCTCCACAATCTCCACTAACGGTTTGTTCCACTTGTTTGCAGCATAACAGCTAAATGCTGCTTCTCCATGTTTAGTCTGGACTCTGGTCTGGACTAGTTGACCAGAGTCTTTGGATCTAAGAGCTCTGCTAGGTTTATATTCTCTGAACATGTCACAGATGTATTCATGTCCTAAACCATTCTCAGGTTTGTAAACGATCAGAAGGGTTTCAAAATTTATTCTGTGACTGACTGGAAGCCAGTGTAAAGATTTTAAAACTGGTGTGACGCTTTCAGAGCTCTTAGTCTTTGTTAAAGCTCTAGCAGCAGCATTTTGGATGAGCTGCAGATGTTTAATGATCTTTTTAGCCAGTCCTGTTAAAAGACCATTACAGTAATCCAGCCAACGAAGTGAAAAAAGTTAACATATCTAAGTTTCTATCACATGTCCCATGGTTGAAAGCACTGAGCATGTTCAGGTGCCCCAATGGGTCATGTTAAAAGATATAAACAAATGATCCATTTGGACCTTTTGATTGAGGGATTTGTTGGGATTGGTGGTGTGTGGACATTATACACTGACTTTTCATTCTGTTTCACTTTGATATCAAACCTTTAATTATATCCAGTGCTATTATGCTGCATTAAAAAAATTCAAACATAAAGGAACTAAGCATCGGTCTTATAAATTAACCTTTGTCTTATTAAGTCCATACCCAGAAAACTTTCCTGGCGAAAGAGCTTTTCTGTGGTGAAAGACACAGTTGTATTAAAACTTGTTATAGTTATAGGACCTGCATAGCCAGTAATATTGGCAGTATTATATATGATTGACTTCCATGCAGCTTGTCAAAGTAGTAGTATTTGTTGGTCGGGTAGTAGTGTGGATTGGGCCAGGATGGTTAGGGTTGCAGATGTGGTTTGTAAATTGTAATCTTGTTGCGTTTCCACAGCCAACCATAACCTGACTTCTTTACTAGCCTTGGTTACGTAAGAGCGTAATGCCACCACAGCACAGCGCCTTCCTAAAGTATAACCAAAACATGACTCAGTTACAAAGGAAGAGAAAGGCGGTCATCCAACAGTTTGTGTTCTTTCTTCTTGGCGATACTTCGTAACGCCATTGTAAACAGAGATTTAATCAACAAAAAGAAAAGATGTTGCTCTAAACAAGGAGCCATTCCTGCTTTGTTTTTATGCCAAGTATCACCTGAAGTAACTTTGTTTTCTCAACCACTCAACAGTGTCAAACTCCACCCTTTCAGGTCAGGTCTGATAGATTGATACCTCAATGGAAGGGCCCTAACAAAGTAGGATGGGTCGGGTCTGATATTAGGGTACCCATCCATTCATTTCCTTCCGCTTATCCGGTGTCGGGTTGCGGGGGCAGCTGCCTGGGCAGGGAAATCCAGACTTCCCTCTCCCCGGCCACATTCACCAGCTCATCCGGAGGGATCCTGAGGCGTTCCCAGGCCAGCCGAGAGATGTAGTCTGTCCAGCATGTCCTGGGTCTTCCCTGGGGCCTCTTTCCGGTGGGATGTGCCCGGAACACCTCACCAGGGAGGCGTCCAGGAGGCATCCTAACCAGATGCCCGAGCCAACTCATCTGGCTCCTGTCGATGTGGAGGAGCAGCGGCTCTACTCTGAGCCCCTCCCGGATCACCGAGCTTTTCAACCTATCTCTAAGGGAGAGCCCGGCCACTCTGAGGAGAAAACTCATTTCGGCCGCTTGTATTCGCGATCTTGTTCTTTTGGTCACTACCCACAACTCATGGCCATATGTGAGGATGGGAACATAGATCGACCGGTAAATCGAGAGCTTTGCCTTTTGGCTCAGCTCCTTCTTCACCACGACAGGCCAATGCAGAGTCCGCATCACTGCAGACGCTTTGGGGGCAAAAAGCCAAAGAATGTGAATGAGAACCAACCTATAGTAGGTTTTTCTTTTTGTTTAGCTAATTTGTACTCTTGACTTTATTTGTCTCAAACACAAAGTGTGTGTAATAAAAGGAAATAACCGAGTTATTTTATTTATTTATTTTTTATTTTGTTTACAAAGAAAAAAGCTTAAATTTAAAATTTTCAGCTCTGCCAATTAGTTTGGTAATAAAAATATTTTATTTGACAATAATCTTTACACTGTTTGATTATAATAATTATCATCAATAATTAAAGGCAAAATCAATAAATGATAGCAAAAAGTATATGTATTTGTATCAGTATCAGTATCGGTATCTGCGATATTCGCCCTTTACTTTGTATTGGCTTGATACCAAAGTTTGCAGTGTCACCAAATGATACCAAATGATGTGTTATGTTAACGTGGGAATAAAATATGAGTTTGAGCTTTTGTTGTTTAAATTTCAATTTTACGCAATGCCCCTATTTTTATTTAGAATTGGGATTGTATGAACAAATATAAAATACATTTAAAAGGTTGTACAAATCATCCAAAAGTGTTGCATCTTATGCAGTAGTTATAAAACAGGTACAATTGAACACTTTCGATCTGTTAAGTTGTGTAAATTCGTGTTATTTACAGGTATACAATGAAAGATTGTTATATTTATGTTATGAATTTCTCTTGACATAAGATTTTCTTTATTAGGCCTGAAAATGCTACGAAAAGACAGATTTCTGCTTCAAGTTGGGAGTTTTGCAACGTTTTTGTTTGTTTTTTCTTGTTTGTTTGTATTTTTTTTTTTTCTTTTCTTTTCTTTTGTTTTGTTTGGTCATGTTCCACTTTTTATTTGGGGATCAGATTTAGCAAAGGTTTTGACAGTGGCGCCTGCTTCTGCTTGATGTTTTAACACTAAAGCGAACTAAGCCAGCGAACAGCACATATGCGATTATGTCCTAAAGGGAGGGGCTTGAACGGGTTTTTAGTGGGGTTTTATTATTGAGTGGTGGAGGACCGACTGCAGACTCCTCTCCTCTCACTCGACTCCAGAGCTCTACTTTTTGTCCCGTTAAGATCCACAGGTAAGCGCAAAACGTCCAACTCTTGCCAAGCGATGTTAAGACATTATTTGCTTTTTTTAATTTATTTATTTTATCTTTTAAGTTGAGGATGCAACTGGAAACGAGAATGTTGGTTGGTGGCAGATTATCATACGAGCTCTCTGCTGTTCGCATGGACTGCTGCTGATCCTACTTTTCAGAATAACTTGGCTGGAAGCCGCTCCCTCTTTTGAGCGCTTATTTTCACCAACATTTTACCCCAGGCTAAGTAAGAAAAAGAAAAAATATATATGACTGCGAGCTACGCAAAACTTTTCGCGTTTTAACGACGGCGCAGTCTTGCACGCATTGCACAAAGAAAGAAAGGCATATGTCCACCCCTCTAATGCGCGCTCAGCTCCCTCTGATTCTTATCGAGCAAAGTATGAAGGAAAGGAGGAGGGGGTGTCTCCAAACCCCAGCCAGTAGCCGACATGACACTCGCTTCAGTCTGAGAGAACAACTTTCCTAAAAGGAAACGCAAATTATAAATATAGAAACTGAAGGTGCTGTGGATGTAATTCTCTGCCTTTAGCATCCTCAAGATGCTAAAGGAAGGATGTACATTTTGAACTTACTGCAGAATTAATCTTAACTTGCATATGGAAAGTATACAAATTTAGGTAAAGATAAAGGCCTCACTCAAAGATAAACATAACAAGAATATCTGTTGAATTTTTTTTTGTTGTACAAATCTTAAGTTAGAGTCAGTATCTCATGTAGACAAAGCCTCATAGAGGAGAGGCCTGCTCACTTGCACATGAGACA
Source organism: Melanotaenia boesemani (assembly GCF_017639745.1). NCBI lineage: Eukaryota > Metazoa > Chordata > Actinopteri > Atheriniformes > Melanotaeniidae > Melanotaenia > Melanotaenia boesemani. The sequence goes on along the minus strand of NC_055704.1, from coordinate 17,459,978 downwards.
TCGTTTCGAGTTATCACATTCTTTTTGAATCCTACCACCCCTGAGGCGAGAGCCTCTCCTCCACGTTCATTGTGCTTGAGTTGTGCATACATTCTTTTCATCTCGGCTTTATTACATAGTAGTATCTGTGAGATGGAAGCATGGCAAATGGAAGGGGATGGAGGGAGGGGGCTGCAGAGGACAGATGTAAGTTCTTTCTTTCTGGATGCTTTCAGGCCAGAGACAGCATAGTAATTGTCCATGAAACTGTATCTGATAAGTTGTGCAGTGTTTGGAAAACACGTGAAGAATGTCCTCTGCTTCTTAGAAGGTACAGACCAGACCTGGTGACAGATAATTGGACTAGTTTCTGGAATGCAGTCTCTTTGTAGAGTGGTTCCCCACATTTTATACCCTAACAGCCCCAAACCAGCACTCTTTCATTAACACCCCTTGTTAATGGTTCATGTACCCAAAGTGTTTGTTTATGTGACTCTGTGCTGATTTTACATCATTTATCATATCAAATGAGAATACCAATTAGTCATATTATTCAAATTTATATTTATATTTTTAATTCTGTCCCCATATTTAAAGGATTTAAGTATTTTTTTCTTGGCTTGTTTTTATTTATTTGAAATGCAACAATGCTGACTGCAAATAACCCAATACCAGCCTGATCGTTCCCTTCTAAACAGGCAGAGAAAAAAAATTTGTGTCAGTGTGAAATTGAAAATCCACCATGCTTGTTTATTTACCTATCACATTCTTTGGCAATGCAAGGCTAGAATTAAAATTGTGCAGAATATGTCATGCTACCATCGATGTGTCTCATGCACTGGTTAAATAAGTGTATGGGTGCTTAGCTCGGAAATGACATTGCACAGATGTGATGTATTTAAGACATACTATCTACACAAAAAGGTTTGTGCCAGGTGTTTCATCGTTTTGAGATTTTTTGGCAACTCTAGACTTTAGTTTTGCATGAAAGTTTGGTTGGAGTACGACAAGCATCTAAGCTCACGTGCCAGAGCCTGGTACTGATCAAGCAATTATCTGTCGCTGTTTTCATGTTTTCATGGCAATTGGCAGCTTGTTGCATTACCGTCATTTTGTTTTTAACATATTCCTACCAGCTGACAAAAAATCAGAATAGTTACTTATCAAGATTACAGTCGCATAAGCTATTTGACTTCTTCTAGTTCAACTATTTAAAAAGTCCAAAACCTTTGAGCATCCATATATCTGTGAGTTATGTTCACCGCTTTTCTCAGATTTGATATAGGCTTACTTTAGCTAACATTTAAAAAATGTCTATCTTTTAATTTATCTTACCATATTGTATTGTCTACTATGGATCCTTTAGCAAATGATTTCAGCTAAACCTATTAAGGCCTTACATTTAACCATTTATTTATTCTTTACTTTATGCTAACCGTTTCAGCTATAAAGCTATTATTTTAGCTAACCATGAACACCACATATAATTTAAATTATCTCACCATTTCAAAAATGTATTTGAAATATGGTCAAGCTAACCATTTCTACTATGTTTCCTTTAGTTAACAATTTCAAGTGGCCTATTTATTTCTTTTAACAATTTAAAGGGTTTATTCTTTACTTTATGCTAACCATTTACACTATAAAGCTATTATTTTAGGTAACCGTGACAACCACATTTCACATATCATATACAGTAACCATCCATTTCTACTATTTTTTTTTTCTGTGATAACCATTTGAACTATGAATCCTTTATTTTTGCCAACCATTATAATTTCCTATTTCCTTTATTATAGCTAACCCACTTTTATCCTTTTAGCTACTTCAACTGTTCATCCATTTTTTTCGCTACTTATTTAAACTTATTATCCTATATTTATCTCTTTCAAAAGTTTTTTTCTTATCAGTTAACACATAAACCTTTTTTTCTTGACTTAAACAGTTTAAACTTTCTGTCAATAACTTTACAGTTATGTGTTCATTACTTTTGCTATGGTCCTTATGAACTCATGTACTACTAAAAACAGATTGTCTCAGTGATTCATCAGACTTAATTTTTAAACCTTTCTGTTTGTTTTATAAGTTGTTTTCTTTTTTTTATCATGGCATGCATACAAATAAAAAATACTGTGATTACAAGTGTTCACTGGTAACTGCAAAAGTACCTCTCTCTCTTTCAGATCCCCCACAGTCTCTGCATACATATTCATACACACAAATGCACTCTTATACAGCTTTTTCTAGAGTGAAACACATTAAACTGCAGACTTTATGCTAAACTGCATGTAGTGCTTTGTACTTAGAGGCGGATTGTATAATTGGCATGATATGATATGGGTGCAGAGGAATCTGGAGGTAATTGTACAGAGTGATAACAGGGGTTTGGCAATGCCTAGCGAGAGCCAGGGCCAAGGTTAGGGCTGGGCAGGCAGGATGTAGGGAACACTGCCATGCATTTCCGGAGTCTGGCTCTGGACTGCACACTGCGGTGAAGGCTTCTAGTTACTGTATGCTCGCTCTATTTTTCTTTCAATTTCTTTTTCCATTCCAGAATTCTTTCTGATTAAAGTTAGATCTCTGATTTAGTGAATATTTTGCCTTATTTTCTTTACTATCAACAAATCCTAAAGCATGAAGCACAGCTATGTGTTTACATGCTTGCAATATATGGAGTTAGTTTGTTATATTTGATGCTTGATACTCACAATCCACCACAGTTCAAGTTCCACAGCAAGTATCCAGAGTTTCTTTGCAACGCAGGACATCTTATTTTATCTTTATACCACCACTGTACTCAGAATTCAGGCAGTCAAACTAATGGCAAACTGAATTTGTTTGATTGATCATACAATTTATTTACTTATTTATATTTTTTATAGGTGTTTACCTGTACTGTGTTCAGTGTTTAGATTTACCGAATGGGGTTCATTTCCCAGTGATCAGATACTGACATGTCAGTCCAAACACATTGTTTCTGCTCAGCAAGTGCCAGAACTATTTTCTGCTGTCTTCTCATAACAGACCAGTGTAGCTTTGTCAGGCATGTTTCATTTTCCCAAGTCTTTTTGCCCGTTGGCTTAATTTTATGCAGATTTGTTTGTTGCAGTAACATGGTTTGAAAGTCAGAGCTTGCTCCACCAGGCCTGCAGAACTACAAACAAAATGAGCACTTTCTGTTTTGTGCACCACTGGTGTGGTATAAAAGCAGTTTAGGTTTTAAGTTTGTATCTTCTGGACAACATCAGGAGGTTCAGCTCATTTGAATTAATTGTGATTGACATGCAGTTAAGACTCATGGGACTCTGACCCTGGATTTCAGGCCAACAGTATACCCCTTCTGTTTCACCCCCCCTCCCTTCTCTCCTTTGAATTTGATAGCATGTAATTTGAATGCACTGCATCCAGAACCGCACAGTAAGTTGTGTAATATGGTGGGCTTGGATCAAGAGGCAGATGTTGCATTTAAGAAGAAATCTTAACTCTTTCTATGGATAATGATGATCAGAGAGTGGAAGGCAAAAAGTGGTAGCTCTGCTTAATTACTTGTGAAGTCGCACACGTTTATACTTAGTTGTTCTCTATGATGTACAACTTTTGAACGTGTTTATGATATATAATTTCCTGTAATTTACCTTGGTACAAAGCATAGTTTTCCTGTGTGAACTTCAGCTTTTTCGTTCTGTTTGTTTTTCCTCATCTTGCAGTCGAGCTGATATGAAACAGTCATGCCAGGAGAGCACGGAGCACTTGGATGTTCTGGCATTTTCTCACTGCACAATTAAACTCTGGTTGTCTCTTGGGTGATGGAGAATACTTGCCTCAGTCGTTTGTTTCTGGCCTGCAACACATTTGCAACCAAATTAGGAGTTATTTAATCAAACCACACTCATGATAATCTAATTTCAAGCCACATGTTCAATACATGAAGAATTTCATGATGATCCTCCTCCAGGATCTTTGTATTCACTTTCTTTCTCTGCTAACTAACTCTCAAACTCTGATTCTGACTGAAGTGGTCATGAGGGCACAAAAGACCTGTGTTTAAATTCCTCTGGGCTTTAGTCACACTCTGATGAAGCGGGTTTGTTAGATCAACCCCTAGCTCACATTGTTTTGTTACTTTAAAGAGTGATCACTCAAGGCCAGATTACCTAATAAGCAACATGTATGTCAGTGTTGGCAATTGGCATATTGGTCTGCCATCTGCTTGTTACCAGATGCCAAGTTCTGCCAGAGGTTTCATAGGAATAAAAAAAAGACTATTGTATTGGTTTAGCTTATGAAATCTGCTTTTATAAGATATTTTAATTCATGTAGTGCCTTTGTTTTATATCTTAAAAGCTTAAACCTACTACCTTGCTCTCCAGGTCCACATTTCATAGAGTTTTTGTGTATGATTGATTGTGCGAGAGTGAGGTCAGTGCACCTAAGCAGCACTTCTGATGTCATCTCACAAAAATGCATGTTCTGCCTTTGGTTCCTTGAAGTGGGCTATCCTGAGGAGTGTACAACCTTGTTTAGAGGGGACATTTAGCCTTTAGGCTTCTTCTCATCTGATACAACCAGTGCAGGAAATGTCTCCGTTAGCTGATTGGCTTTGTGTTTTCCTTCGGCGGCGTCCCAGTGGGACCTCAGACATGCACAGCATGCCCCTGTGGCAGAGAAACCACTTTATGCATCGCTCTCTTAACAGCTACACTAACTTTCCCTCTGCCTTTTATCTTTCCTGTAACAACAGTCTCTCCTAGCTCAGCTCTTTATTCCCCCAAAAAGAAATGATTGCTATAACGTTCAGTCTCACTTCATGCAAGTTCCTCTCTTTGCCAACTTTCCATTTTTTCCCCCTCTGTCCTCTCTTCACCTCCCCTCGTCTCCTCCTATGCTTCCCCTCCACTTCTTTCCAACTTTCGTCCTAAAACTAAACAAACACGGCTAATCAAGAGTCTGTCAAATCGGCATTTAAAACTCCCATATTTTAAGGTAATGGGGAATTAAGGGACCTCAGAGGTAAAATGGTGATGTAAATCCCAGAGGAGTGTGTGAAAAATACCATTCAGTGTGAACACATGACCGGGGTGAGGTCATGTGTTTACACAGTTAGGAAGGTTAACCGCTCAATGAATTGCATAGAGGTGGGAGGGGGACAGACAAGCCAATGTGCGGGTCAGTCATAGGCCTGCAGGATTTATGCTTGTGGCTTTTCTAAATGTGTTGAAGTGTGTATTGTGATGGTGAGGGTCAGCTTGAAGAGAGGCCATGTTGGACATCTGCCATCCTGGAAGTGAGAACTGGCGAGAGCAAAATTGGGCTTGTATGTGGTAATGATGGAACCGAGGACTTACCTCATGCATATAAAACAATCGTTTTGTCCTTAAATGGGTATGCACATGAGTCAGCCTTCTAAAGGTTTTTGGCTTTAGTCTCTATGCTGTGTTTTATTGAAGAATTTTGAATATTTCATTAAAGTATAGAGGGTAGTGCTTTAACATGGTCTCACAACTGCAATTAACTTTTACCATTACCATCAAATGTGTCAGTGATTTTATTGACTGAGGGCTTGACAAGGTCCAAGAGTCAAAGCAGTTAAGAGCAGAACAAGAGGAAGTGGATATAAGAAATGTTTAACACGTCCAGCGTTGTAATTGACACCAAGTTAAGTAAAACCTTTGCAGGGGTCTATCTTGAGCATAACTTAAGGCTTTTTTTGAGTTTATCCATTTCTATGTCTTCAATGTCAAATATACCACAATAGGATCTGCTTTAACACTCCTTTTTTATTATAAGGCATCAAAAATAAGTTCTACTTTGCAAAAAGTTGTCATTTAACACAACCTGTAGATTTAAATTCAGCTTTAGGTTGATGTATGGCAGCCTAACCAATGAAAGGTCACTATTCACTCTCTTTTAACCCTAATTTGGTTTCCACCATCCCCTGAGAGCAATATCTGGCTTATAAGCAGCTAACAATGGCTTTACACAAGGAGCATGGGGTGTACCTGGCGTGTTTGGAACATGATGGTTTTCATTTTGGCTTCTGTGTTAGCAGAATAGAGTATTCACATGGTCTGCTTGACATGCTGCAGCTGTGTACTCTCTTGAGTTTTAGCATGGTGCCTATGTTTACTACATGAGGTAAGTGTCAAGGAAGTGGTTCTCAGCTAAACTCACTGGTACATTTGTTGATCACCACACATCCTTAACGTTTTCTCAGTTTGATACTAGGGTCAACCATGTCCTAAAGCATGGCACCTTGCTGTAAATGATCCACATTCATCTCTATTTCCTGCATCGGAAAGTCAGTCAGCAGCAGCTCAGTCTGAGGTCTGCGTCAGAGCTGCAGTTTGGAGCAGAGGTAATTGTTTAAAAGAGCATTTATAGAGTGTACTCTTTGTGCCTCCTAATCAGAAGCATACTCATGCATTTACATATGAGCCTCTGAGGACTGCTCAGGAATGTATTACAAGCAAGGTGAGAGCACGGGAGAGTCAAAAAGCTGGCGCTAGTGGGCCACTCTGTTGTTGCTGTGTCTTATAACTTCACATGTCAGTGCCTTGTTGGGGCGAGGGAGGGGTTGAAAAGATAAATGTGTGTGTATGTGTGTCTGCATAAGACAATGATTAAGGCAGAGGACCAAAAGTGTGGAATAACTGATGCAAAAACCTGTCTTCCCTCAACACCAGTAACATAATGTAAAGTGTGTTTAGGCACTCTTTCAACTTTCTCTTCCTGTGACTTTGAGACATTGATGCCATTTCTCCAAAAAAGTAAAAAGAAAAATCCAGCTCTCCTATCTACCTACCTATCAGCAGCCCTTTATAGATTACTGGTAAATCTGTTTTTGTGGATCCATTTCAGTATGCATTAGGTCATTTGTCAATTTTTCTCTCTGTTCTCTAACTTGGGTCTGGCAAGGTGACAAGGAGAGCAAAAATATGGCCTCAGAAAACCATTTTAATCAGACAGTGCTCTGCAGGGACAGAGGTTGGCATTGGAGAGCTTTTTACCTCATCAGAGTTCTGCCAGTGGTGATTGGGAGAAACACTCAGTCAGGTTTTTATTGAATAACCTCAGCCCAGTACCAGAGGGGCTTTACTGTAATAGAGCAGCTCTACAGCCACCGAGGTGACAGCCAAATGGTACTTATTAAACTAAGGGCTAATTCATGCTAGATGCCCTACTGCAGTTTAACCTTGTTGGAGGCTTGTGGTTTGGCTTTATTACCGAGGTCCAGACACTATTTTTTACATCTGAGATACATATGAGGGCAATTATTCTCTGCTCAGACAAATTTATTATGAAAAAAATCACCACAGTTACAGGTATTGATTACAGACATTTCATTTTCACTTTGATTTGTAATGTGATTTTGAACTGCAGCATGTGAGTTCTTAGATACATGTTAGCACCTCAACAGCACAAAACCAAGTCTTTGGATGCCAAGCTGTTCAGGAATAATAGCTGCAGGTCCCATCATCTCTGCTTATTTACACAGTACACAGCTCTGTGTGCAAATTGAGCATGACGTCTAATGGAGTGTGAGCATGGATTAATTACCCCCGCATTTAGACTAATGACTCCTTCTCTCCTGATTAATGATGACACATGTCACAACGGAGCAGAGCACAGCTAAAACATATGAAGGCTTTAATGGTCAAAGAAGATATCTGCCAGAAGAATAGTGGGATATTTACTCTGACAAAATGTGCTCATATGGAAGCAGTCTTTGTCTTATTAGGTGTCCATTGGTAAGAAGTTTATATAGCAGTCAGTAGCAGCTACACTAAATCTCGGTACAATTTTTCAATAATTTGGTTTAACTTACAACATTTTGTTATTGTGAACTGTAGGAATGTCGCAGTAACCCCAAACTCCGCTTCAGTGTGATGTATTCTGACGTGAGCAGGTGACCCCTCATTATTTCCCACATATGCTGTTTAGTGATGCGAAGTTCGACTCTTTTCACTAACCCAGTTCTTTTACTCTTGAACAGTAAAGTGAACGAATCTTGAACGAATCATGTCGTTCATTTTTACAGCAGGTGGCGTTGTAAAAAAGTCCCCGATTCTCAAGCAGTAAATACTGAAGGCAACAAAACTACTGGTAATGCTACAAGCAATTCAAACCATGTGAAAATGTAGGGAAGCAAATACACACCACAATAAAGTGATTTGTGTCCTACATCCTCCCTGCCATTGTTTAACAGCACAACAGTGACTCGGTAGCTATCACGTGACAAATGAACAAGAGACCGAGCCGAGAGCGAACGTACTGCTGAGCTTGATACAGCTTGAGCTGTGAACAAACGAAGGAAGACCCGTTCAGTGACCGAGTTGCCTGTCACGTGACAGAAGCACTAGAGAGACCAATCCGAGAGCGAACGTACTGCTTGCCAAACAGCCTGAATGATGAACGAGACCGAGAACGAGACCCAGACCGTGCAGCCCGAGCTGTCTATCACAAATGCCTGAGCAGCCTGGCTGTCACGTGACAAAAGAACGAGGACCTGAGGACGGACCTGAGCGAGTCCTGAACGAATCATTTCTGTTTCCTGTCCTGACCTACTGACTGAGTTTATGCAGCTGCCTGCCATGTGGCGAGAGGAGGTACCGCATGAAAATGAACAAATCGCTCACTGAGAGGACCCGTTACTCCCGAGTTATATAAAGGATTAGTTCATACTGAACGAATCGTTCGTGACCGACACATCACTAATGCTGTTGTGTGGTTGCCATTGTGAAGCAGGTTCCCTATCTAGTTATCTAGTGGACAACCACACTTCTGGCAGCGTGCTCCAAAGTCTCAATATACTTGGTGTTGGGGTGTATTCCAGGTTCAATTTCCCACCCCACTCTTAGAACCTTAACATCAGTGTTGTAAGGTAAAGATGCCCAGGTTTCCCATCCCACGCCTCTAGATAGCCTTCAGCATCTTTCCTCCAAGGAAGCACTGGTGTTCAAAGTAGGAGGCCCTTGCACTTTATTTGGATTAATTTAAGTTATTTCGCATGAATAATGTAGCATTTAACATTTCAGACCATAATTAAGGCAAACTTTACACAATAGCTCTCAAATGTCCTAAACCGCAAACCTTATGATATAATATACTGAGCTGTGGAGCCATCCAAACTAGTTGTCTAGTTGACTTTTCTTTTGATCAGATGTTAAAGAAGGTACAAATACAGCAGAGTGTAGTTGAGAGCTGGGGTGTGGTGCCCATTCTTGATGGCCTCATTTAGCCCACCGTTATAAGAATATAAAATACCCAGTTGTCCTACTTGAACAATGGGTTCTTGTTATCAGAAAATTTGCGTCTCATGTATGATGGAGCCTGGCTTGTGTCCCAATAGATATTTCATAAGACTCTGTATGCCCAAGTCAGGGTTGGAGCCCCCATGGTGCCACTCACTCCTGTGACAGCCACCTGGGAGACCACCTTGGAAAATAGGCCCTTATTAGTTCAGGTTAGACTTAATGACCAGTAATGGTACACCAGCCAAGCCAAACTGTGCAAAAAGGGCTCCGGGCAGGCCGAAATGAAATACCAGTCACTCAAGCTCTGAACATAAACACAAGGTGGGTGGTGGGTTAAATAGTTATATATGTAGGTGTATGTGTATAAGTGGGTTCAGACATGTATTTCGGTGTTTGAGCGCAGTGCTGACCCAGGTGGAGTAGTCAAATTCCCCTGCCAGAAGACATGGCCGAACCCCCATGGACAGATTAGTGCTGGAGAAGGGGTGGTGGTGGTTTTGGATTTATTCCCATTTAAGTGCTGCTGCTTTATGAACCAAATCTCATTTCCAGTTTTGCCATCAAAAAGAAAAAAAAAAGCTTGCAGCGACCTCAACAGAGCAACCAGAGAAGCCTCCTAAGAGCACTGCTCAATTATTTACAATTTCATGGCTGTCTGAGATATGTGTTATTCTAATACATTAAGGAATTAGGAGGCTTAAATACTGCACATATATTAACCTCTGAAGCAGAATTTTATCCTCAATTTAGTGGTAAATGCCACATCATGCTAATGGCATTCAATGATGATTGCGTCTTCCATGGTCTAAATAGTCTGTGGTCTAGAATTAGCACAGCCATTAAAAGTAAGAAACATCTGCATATAAAAAGGTGTGATAAGAGTCAATCACAGCCAACAGACTACACAGCTTTCAGGCCTGCTGAGGCAGACACAGTGTAAGACACAAATACAAAGGAAGAGAGAGAGCTTTGTTATGTCTCATAAAGCTCTAGGGTTTCCTGGAATTTTTGGCATTGGATCCCAAATTCACATAACCACAAAAGAGAAGACTGGGGTAACTCATGAAGAACACAATTCAAGTCTGGCAAAAGTTTATCTGCTGTTGTGTATTGCAGGTGTTTAGGTGGCATACATAACCTACAGTACACAAAGAGATTAAGGCCTCAATCATTGTTCATTATAAGAGCACGACATCAGCTGATGCAAATATGTGATTCAATCAATGAAATAGACTTCCTAAAGGTTACAAGTGTTTCTATTGATTACAGTCGACAAAACTCAGCAGAAAACCCAGCAGATTTTATGTATGACCTTTGAACCAGTCATGAGGAAGCACAGAAAATTCCTGACTGAATGGAGTATTGTCAGAGTAAACTTTAGAGTAGGTCTTTGTGAGACTGGTCAGCATGAGGTGTGTAGTAATGGAAGTGGCCGGCCTTTTCGCGTAGGTATGTCAAGATTATTTGATTTTACAATTAATTATGGGATTAAATGCCACTATTAATTATTCTTAGAAATGCTTAAATATAGTCACTTTCTATAAAGGATTATGTCCAAATCACACAGGCAGATCAGAACAACTGTTGCGCGGAACAAAAACAAAGTTACACAACATCCACCTGTGATGGCTTGTGTTGCTGTGTTTTTGTTCCATGTGAGTTGCAGAAGAGGTGTGTTAGAGTGTAAAAATTAGCACATCAGAAGAAGAGTTATTCCCACCAAACAAACAGATTAAGTCATAGGTGTCAGATTTCTTTGGTTTTAGAAATAATGACCAAGGTATCACTGTGGAGGATGGCTCACCAGCCTGTAAAGCATGAAATAAAAAGTTTGCAGTGAAAGGAGGAAATGTATCCAATATGTTTCAGCATGGCACTGCAATGGACACACTCATGACTGTTTGTGTGTTGTTAGAAATTAAAATTGAAGGCCATGCACTACATGGCACAACCCTCAAAAGTAATTTGTGTTGTGTTCTTGTGTTTTGATGTCTAAGTGTAATTAAAATCTTTCATACCGCTACACCCCTCCTACCCCTGGGTAATACCCTGAGTCCCGGGGCAGCAACCAGACACCAGGGAATGCACCAACCCACCCCGTGGCAGCACACCCTGGCAGGCCCACAACCCCCGGCAATAACCGACCCCTCCACCCCCGAGAGAGGAGGCCAACCCCGGGCAACAGAGCCCAGAACCCCCACCCAGCCCACCCCAGAATTGTCCGGCCGGGAGCCAACGCCCTCCGACCTAGGCCCCACCAGTGGCCATGCCCTACTGCCACAAGGCTACCCCAATCGCAGACCCCCCACAGCTCCCAACAGGGCTGGACACAAAGCTGGCCCCACAACAAAGCAGTCCAGATCCCCACCACAAGATGTGATGCATAAGAAGGTCAGGATCATGTGTACAGAGTTAATTACCATGTTAATTTCATCCAAGTAACCTAATAGGCACAGTGTGGGGTTTGCAGGAATATTACATTTAAACCATGTTTACATGTCTTCACATACCTGACAACAGAACCTGTGGACAAGAGTGCAGGACCACAAGGCATGGAATTAGTTGTCAGTCATGTTGTCAGTGCAGTGTGAGCAAATATTTGATTGTGACAGACCCATCCCAAACATCCTTTGTCCTGTATTATGAGGTCTATGCAGAATTTTTAATTGAATTAGTTGCATATTTGAATTCTTAGTCATTGTATAAGTGTTTAAACATATTTGTGACCATTCATTTTGATTAAAGCTCCTGGATAAGTCTCCCATTTTGAAGTTGGAAGATAGATTGAGTCTTCTAGTTTAGATAATAGTCTATATATTTTTGATAATAGCTTTGGGGCATCAAGATTCAAGAATTCTACCACCCTGATAGGTAGCTTCAAGTTTAATATGTATTATATATGGTTGTATATATTGTATATGGTATATTTTTTGCACATAGATTTAAGCTTGTGGTATTCTAGAAATTTAGTGCTGTTGATTCCATATTGTGAAATGAGAATATTAAATAACAAGAAGTTCCCATTTTCTATTATATGTTCTAATTGTTTTCTAACCATGATTCATCTAGACCGCTAGGTTTAAGCTATTTGGAGAAATATTGCAGCTTGTTAGCTAAGAAGAAGTGGTTAAAGTTAGGTAGGTCCAATCCACCTCTGTCTTCAGTCTATTGTAAAGTTTTTAGACTGATACATGATGGCTTGTTTTTCCATAGAAATTTGGATATATGTGAATTCAGTGACTTAAACCAGCTAATTAGAACCATCATTTTAATTGTGGCAACCCTCCCATGAGAGATATGGGTAAGCGCCTCCACCATGAGAGATCGTCCTCTATTGTTTTAAGTAGCTGGACATAATTTAGCTTTGTTAATTCTGCTAACCTGGGAGAAATGTTTATGCCTAAATATCTAGTGTTTCCAGACTGTATTGCAATATTGGGCATGTTTTGGAAGTCACAGTTAATGGGCATAACTATAGTCTTTGACCATTTATGTTACTAAGAAATTGATCTATATCCTCATCTGTTGTGCTTAGTTGTGATTTATATTATGTTTTATAGAATTTTTTTAAAGTGTTATTTATCTTGTCAGGGTCGTGGTTGATCGTTGTTTTCTCCTTGTTTATTTTTAACTGATTAGTCAGGAACCTTCCAGACTAGTTGCCATGTTTAAAGTTCTCCAAATGAAGTCTTTGCACCAAGAATTGTGCTTTTTATCTTTTATTTTAAGTTCAAATTTAGTTCATTTAGTGTTCTTCTGCGGAGACATGGTAACCGTCCTCTAGGGATTTAATTCTGAGTTCTAACTAAAATTCTCGAAGTTCGTTCTTTTTCTTGTGGGAAGAGAAGGAAATTATTTTTTCTCACATTACTGCTTTTCCAGCTTCCTAAAGAACGCACGCTGAAGTTTCTGGAAAGTTCTTGTTTTCTAGATATAAGAACCACCACCTGACATTTTACGCTGAAGAAAAGCTAATGTTCAGTAACTGGGCTAAATGGCGTTATTGTTTACCTAACCTTACATTAAAATGAAATGTTATGGTGTCATTTGCAACTTTCCAGTTGTGTTTGACCCAAGCTGGAGTTCAATGGCTTTCGTTTTAAAAAAAAAAATGAAAAACTCAAACTTTTAATGGACAATTTTACTGTTCCAACATGACTGACTTGCCATGAGGTCTATGCTGTTTTTTGAGTCGTTGATGTTTAATGATCTGTTGAAGAAATCATATTTATTTACAGTTATATGGTTGTTTATTTATTTCTGCTGCTCCAGTATTATCCAGCTATTCTGCTAAAGGAGAGTTAGCAAAGTTAGCTAGATGTTTTTTCATGTGTTTTTAAATTCTCTATTAAATCTATCTAAATATTTTTATAATGTAGTTTCCAGAAAGAAGCCCACTAAGTGTCATGTAGGCTTTTCTTATATGTATGTAGTATTTATTGTTTACAAAGCAAAGAGAATTCGCTTGGAATGGGACTATTTCATTACTGTACTTTATTGCTATAATATTTTAACACCTAATGACATATAAGGAGTGTTCATGCAGTTTTGCTCATTTATAGTGTTTAAAGTTAAATAATTAACACATAATAATCATGATTATTTGTATGACAATAATCGTACCAAGAAACTCTATAATGGTGACATCCCAGTTCTCTCATGGTCTCATGGCATAGTTACTTAGTTTGTCAGGTGACACACACCAAAGGCAATAGTGTGTAAAATCATGCTCGTGTAGCTCAAAGCATTCGCACACCTGCGTGTAGCATGTTCCAGAACCTTAAGACCCAGGCTTAGGCCTTTCAACTCAAGGGGGATTTGGGGGGTGGGGGTCTGCTCAGAAGACATGTACCCATTCAAGCTGGCTGGCTGCCACTCTAATAATAACAGTCAGCACAACCGTGCACGAAAATTAGATCTGGTAAAGCGAGTGAAGTTCAGCCCTGTAGAGCCCTGAAAGGATCTAAGTGTTGAGCAGAATGGAATGTATTTTTTGGAAGAAGGGGTGAGCTCTCCGTCACTCAGAGAATGTGCTTCTGCTGATTCAAAAGCAATCATAATGCTTTGGTACCTTCAAATTTTAAACTGCAGACCACTGAAAGACATGCTTCACAGGACCATGATGCTTCTTAGAAATGTATTATTGCCCAAACAACAGACAATCCTTGTGTAACATCCTTCAAAGGGTGTTGGTGGACTTTTTTCTTCTTTTTTTTTCCAGTGAATTTTCCACTGACGTCGGCCATGTTGTGTCAAGAGCGATGCTGTTCAATATGCTCTTGGCACTCTCAGTTTGGAGCAGCTTGTGTTTAAGAGAAGTATTACTGCAAAATTTATGAAGTTCAGTGCTGAGTTAAAAGTTGTTAATAAAGCAATGCAGTAAATTCCTGCTGACATCAGAGGACAGATGTGGAGTGCATCATATACACAAATGTGAAATGACTGGGAATAACTTTTGCAGCAGCAATGTACAAAAAGCAGGGAATAACATGATTACCAGTTCATGCTGATAGTGCAGATTTAATCATGTTTTTAATTAGCTTAGCAAATATTATATCATATAGGAAGTGCTTTCTGTATGTTAGTAACACCTTAAAGCTGCAAATCAAACAGCTGACTGGGAGAGTATCAGTTAGGTGTTGAGCACAGTGCATACTCTTGTAGCCAAACAGGCTAATGTTTTCCTCAGGATTTGATAGAAAATTTTAGTACACCCGTACTGCTTCCATGGGAATTCGGAGGATAAGTGTTAGCCAGATGCTGATAATCAAATACACCTGCCTAAAAAAAACATCTGCAAGGATGAACACCTCTATAAAAGCTGATGTTTTAGCCGTTTTTCCAGTCACACAATGCCAAGAAGGAAAGACAGAAAAGATATTAAGGCAGTAATTGTTGCTGCACATCAATCTGGGATCTTTAATCTTCCTCAGTGAAGCACATTCAGATGTAGAAAATATTTAAAACCTGTTTTAATCTTTCCAGGAGTAGATGTCCCAGCAATATAACACCATGCAATAATCAGAGAAAATGTTCAAATAAATAAATAAAGATACATCTCAGACTCTACAGATCTCAGCAAAATAAACGTTGAAGTTCATGACAGGCTTGTTTGAAAGGGTTGCCTGGAGATAACAGCTTGTTTCCAAAAGCTAACATGGCATAGGTTTGGAAAGGTGCATTTTAGCAAACCTTAAGACGTCTGAGACAATGTCATTTGTACAGATAAAACCAGAGTTGAGATGTGTGGTTGTAAATGCACTGCCTCACATTTGACGAAAACCAAATGTGAGGCCATTTGTTCAAAAAAGGTCATGTAAGAAGACTATGATGCTAGCCACACCAGGAAATCCATAACAGAATGTCTGAATAGGTAAAAATTCAACTTACTTTTGCATACACTGCTCATGCATTTTGACAGATAAAATTTAATCTGTTGGATGCCGTCTCGCTTTGGTCACCGACCATCTTATGGCTCATTTATGCTCACTTTTTATAAAATAATTGGTATGCCTGTTTTGAACGTTTTCAAACTCCATTGCCAACAAACTCCCTATGTGTGCTTTACGTTGCTTTACTTTAAAATTGTGTTTGTAGGCCAAGGAAAACCAGAGTTATGATAAAAAAAAAAGTCACATTACAGTCACATTTGGTGCAGGATGAAACAATAAAAATGGCTAATTCTAAAGGCCAATTTCCACCTAGTGTGCCGCGGTGCGTGTCAGAAGCGTCTCAAAAGCACCTAGTCGCGGCTCTCCTAAACATACCTGCCGAGTCTATTTTTGATCAAGCATGCATCAAGAACGAATCAAGTTCAGCAGCTCAGATCGCGGCAGACAGGAAATTGGAGTAGTGCAAAAGGTTCCAGTAATTTTCAAAATAAAATCCCCTTGCAGATGAACCATGTAAAATTATGTCATGAGTCAGGGAGTCTCATTGTTTTTTGTTATCATGGACGGCTAGACGTTTATCCTGGAAGTGGAGCATCACTAGATTCTCCAACTCTGTGATTTTCTGAATCTAGCAGATCCATCTATGAGGACTCGCATCTGATACGTTGCAGGTGTGAATTGACCCGCTGTGGAGGTCTGAATGAAATCGCGGCACAGCTGGAACGCAGTGCACACAGAACCTGTGGAAACTGTCTGTAAGGAAAGGGCTCCCAGCAAAAAAAAATGAAAAAAAAAGAAATCCCTTTCCTTTTGATGGAAAAATGGAACACATTTACCAATCAAAAGATTTTATGACAGCATGATGCATTTGGTTGCTGTGTTGTAGGGGTGACCAAAATCCACCAAAAGCAGATTGAAGTCCTGTCTCCTGGTGGAAAGAAGGACTAACACACCATGGACAAATCAGGCCTTTGATGTCCTCTCGTCTTGTGGTAGACAGGAACTTTTTTTTGTTTGTTTGTTTGTTTGGTTTTTTTTTGGGGGGGGGGGGGTGGAACAAATAATTTGTGTAGTATCTTACTGTGATAACTGATAGTTCTGTAAATAGTTGTACAAAAAACATCTTAGAAATTGTTCCATTTTAATGTAAATAGTTCTATGTAACTTTTTTTGTTTACTACATTATATAAGTATATGAGTTTTTTAAATAATTTATTTTTATTTCTGTTTGTCATTTTCATTTAAGAAAATCAAAATTTTCCTACTCAGATTTTAAGTTTTCTGTGTGATCAGTTCTGTAGCTGAAATGCTGATGCTGAAATGAATTTTACCAAACAACACAAGTTAAACTGGTGAAATATAAAGTTGAAAACAAAAGTAGTCGAAAAACAGCCAAATAAACCCTAGACCCCAGAGGGTTAAATATGTTCTTCATTTTTCCTTTTCAGATCGCACATGAGCTACTGGCCCCAAGATTTCCAGTGCTAATGCTCTGTTAGCTGCTCTTGGATATGCATACACAAGATCTCTGAAAAATACTGAAATACATATGAAATAAACACAGAGGACCGACAGAAGGCTCCGTCCATGCATATGCATATTTACCGGTGAGCATAAATGAGCCTTTAGGTTTTCAAGCCCATTTCTCAAATGTCTTCTGACTACTCTGCTGAGAATTGACCCATTGTCTTGCTGTTAAGACCCAGTAGATCCACAGTGTGGCAGCTTGGGCTCCCATTATTTCACTGAAAGGCATGTCCAGAGACAGTCACAGAATTAAACAAACAACTCTGTCTCATGTGTCCCACTCTCTGTTATTATAGCTTTCTCTGACTTGTGAAGATGCATGCAAAGTTTTTTTTCTGTACAGTTTTTTTTTCTTACTGTCAGGGGATCATTTCACCATCATGTTCACTCTGAGTAATAGGACTTCTTGGTCAGGTCATCTTGATGGTCCACCCCTCCACCCGCTCCCTAATCTCCTCCTATCTCTCTCCAGGAATGCAGCCCCTTTTGTTGAAAAATACCTTGTCATGTAATACCCTTGAAAAGCCTCCCAGCACACTTCAAAAAATTGGCATTCCACTGCATGATTTACTGAGCCGTGTGTTAAAACAAGGCAAGAAAGATAAGGATTTATGGTGTTTTGGAGTGATTTAAATAAATATGTCTTCTGTTCAAGTGATTTTCTCTGTGTTGTCCTCACAGGGCTATGACGCATGCACAAAAATGGCTAACTGATGTCAGGGTTTTCACTCGCCTGTCATGTTTTCAGCAGGCTTTCAAAGTGGGGGGCATTGCATCATGTGTTGTAGCCTCACTCTACCCTTATGTATGTTTCCATGTAAGGTATGATGGGAAGACATTCTTCCTTTGTGTGGGTTTGAGTCAACCACATAAATCACTCTACCGCTTACATTCTTTTTTTTTCTTTTTTTTTTCTTTCTCCCTACCCTTTCGATTTTCTCTTTTCGTCTCAACAGTGTAATTTCTTTTTGGCCAGGGAGGGAGCTACACGTACGCCGTGACCAAAATGTGGCTTTTATAGGAAGCATGTCACAAATGTTCAGCAGATGCATTTTGTTTCCACTTTTTCCTCCCCTGAGACTCACATAAGGATCCTTTCAAAATTTATGAGAAAAACATTTTCATGTTCCACTTAATGATTCCCGCATGTCAAGTCATTGTCCATGAACCAGAAGCATTGAGCTGTTGCAAGTCTCCTGCTCATCATGTATCCTTTTCCTTGCAACCAAAGCCCTGTGGTGCATATTCTGAGTGACTTAAATTTATTTAAACCTATCTCTAAGTCTAAAGAAGAGATATTACTTCCTACATGTCATTTATGTTCGATTCCGGTCTGTGTTCATTTCCGTTTAGTTCTCCTTTATTGCTATCAGCTGGATAATCTGCTGTCTTGCTATGGGGTCGGCAGTAGCGTAGCTTTCAGTAAAACTCACTATATATCAGCACTCTGGCTCCACTAGTCTCCCTGGTCAGCTCACTAGTAGCAGATTAATGTCCTGTTGTGGAGACACAGATTCCTGCCCGGGCCTCATTTACTCTGACATAAGGCAGGTGTCAGCATGGGCTGTCCTGAAGGAGCTAGAGGAAGCTGCTGTTCTTCAAGAAACTGACATGAAAGAAAGATGTGAGAGGCTGTCAAGACAAGTCACATGGAAGAAAAACTGTGACACTAGTGCAGGATGAATCCTAAGCCAATTCCTAAGCCTAAGCCATGCTGCATGTTAAGAGTCTATACACATCACAATTCTTCATTCTTAAAAACTGAATCTAGGAACATAGAGACAAAATTATGCTAGTTTTGTTCTTGTCATGTTTAATACCTGCTCCCTGGAACATCAGTGATGTAAGTTGCAGCTGGCAACAAAAAAAGACTCTTTTGTCCTTGTAGCTTTATTTAACAGACTCTTAATATCACATGTAAAGTACAAGAGTGCATATTTATTGAAATTGTTTGACAGTCTGAATACATTCTGATGTAATTTATCAGAGAGACACTTACATAACAAGGCTGCAATGCTGAAAAAACTGTCTGGATCATGAGAAAACGGGATACGAAGGAGCCAGGATGGCTTATTAATCACTTTTCTCTTCCCTCTTCAGGGTTTGGCAGCCAAGCAAAAAGTGTCCATTGTAAAAAAAAAAAAAAAAGAAAGTATTAGGGTCTTGAGGAGAGACTTTTTACTTGCAGGCTGAAGTGCATTTATGCCATACTGGATGGCGAGATCGATTTTTAAGGCTGAAAGCAGGGAGACATTCAACTAACTAAATTCTCTTTTTTTCATATAAAGCAACTTGATATTGAGTATGTTCTCCCCTTTTATAGTGTGGGAGTTGTGGAACATTGGAAAACTAGCTTTTTTGGGTGTATTTTTATTGGGTGTTGGGGAAAGTTTAACATATACCATTGTCGGTAAACAATGCTAAAGCTAATCTAGCGACCTCATTTAAAAAGTAGTTTTGGTTTGGCTGCAGATAGAACCACAACTCTCAGCGGTGATGCTGCCAGAATGATGTTTGCTTTGCTGAGGATGTGGTGTTTGATTCGCTCATGTTCGTACTTGGAGTCCCATCTTTTTCCCATCTTATAGTTGAGTTATTTTGACATACAAACATTAACTGCATGCTTGTGCATCCAAGGGAAAAAAACTGAAGTTAGCATTAGACTGTAATAAACTTTTTTCATAGTTGTACATTTTTTTGTTTATTTATTGCTCATTAAATGACACAATTATAAAATAAATTGGTTATAAAATATCCAGAGAAACTATTAGATCTTGACACCGCCCTTCACAACACATGTTAAGACAGGTCCAAGAGCATAGTATGGTTTATGTGTCATTTAGAAGTGTTCATACAAATGAAAATCAGTGTGCACATTAATTCTTAGACACATATAATTATGTTGTTATATAAAGTTTTATGTCCCAGGATCTGAGTATGGCATATGAAGATGTGTGGACACTGCAAACAGTGTTGCATTTGAGACTTGCAGGAATCCTGGTCCATCGTTTTACTGGCCTGGATCCACAGTCTTCTTCTGCTCTTGGCAAAAGGCTGCAACCCCATCAGAATATTGAAAAATTTCCATCCATCTCTTCTGGAGGTTTTGGAAAGGTCTTGCCAAACGAACTCAGCATTGCTTTGAATGACCACAGCTTTCTAACATTATACAGAAACATGTATGTATAATTAAAAACTATGTTTTCTGTTTTAGCTAAATAGTCTCTATGGAGCACACAGAAGATTTAGTTACAAATTGTGATATATATATTTAAACTCATTAAAATTAGTAAATCTAAATATTTGCTTCCCAGGACAGGTTGCTGGTCCATCGCAGAGCTCTGTATTCTGTTCATATTTAATGTACAGTAAAATTTCATTATTTCTATAAGTCTGAAAGAAAGGAACATTTATTTATATGTATAGCACCTTACACAGATAAAAACCACAAAATGCTTTACAATAAAATAAGACAAAAAGAAACATAAAAGATATTAAAATGCATATGAACACATCAGTGCACACAGTCAAGAGAACACATATAACTAAAAGCCTGCTTGAATAAAAACATCTTCAAGTATCCACAGTCTAAGCATCTTGAAAAGAGAGGCGGCTCATTCCAGAGTTTGCTGCCTGAAAGGATTGGCACATCTGGTTTGGTTTTTAATCAGTATGTTACAGTAAAACATGAACATTTTGAACTCTGTCAATTTTTGTGTCTACAGTCTACATTGACATTATTAATATCTGACTGTAAGCTAGGGCAGATTAGCTAGCAGCTTCACACATGCATGGTTCATAGTCAGATTGGATGCAGAGCAGAAGTTATCATCTCATGCTCTGACTCCAGCTGGGAGTACTAGCAGTGTGAGGACTGGTGTAGTACTAAAATAAGCACCCCTGCCATGAAAAGCACTGTCCTTTTACAGGCACAACACTCTGCTACCTGTTAGTACTTTGGGATGAGGGAGGAGTCCATTGAGAAGAATATTATGATAAGAACTTTCAGGTCAGTCTTCTTAAGGGTCAGGTCAGTCTTTGCTAGTCATAGTTAGAAAAAGAGATTTTAAAAAGGTCAGAATACCACTAAGCAACAAAGTGTTCACAACAACAGCCCAGGGTCTACTTCCAGTATTTGACTGGATGCTCCTTCTGCAGGAGTGTGCACGTCATTCTGAACATTATTTTAATAATAATTGTTTCCTGTTGATATGATCATTTTTGTGATTGTTTGGAGCCAAAATTAAAATCAAAATTTGATAAATTGCTCACGCTTAGTGAGTAGGGATAGAGATTTTTGATGATTTTTGAAGCCTACTTGTCAGGCCAATCAAAATCAGTTAGTTGGTTAGTTGTGATGTCATCAAAAATCAAATGAAAAGATACTTCATCTCCAAACATTCTGTGGGCTGTAGTGTTTTTTATTGTACAGTTGGTAGATCAGAAATTGGGTCAGGGGGATGTTGAGAATAACCGTGGTGCTCTGGTCTGTTGCCTCCATCAGTGAAAACTCCAACAGAAACAGCTGTTAAACTTTCCTGCTTTCGCCTCCAAACCGAGCTTGGGAGGCGGAGAAGAGGTGATTCCTCCTGGATGAAACTGCAGCTAGCTTTGGGGTCAGCCCCCTTCATTTAATCCAGCTGCATCTAGCTGCAGCTAGCTTCGGGGTTAGCTCCCTTCACTTTACCCAGCTGCATCTAGCTGCAGCTAGCTTCGGGGTTAGCTCCCTTCACTTTACCCAGCTGCATCTAGCTGCAGCTAGCTTCGGGGTTAGCTCCCTTCATTTAATCCAGCTGCATCTAGCTGCAGCTAGCTTTGGGGTTAGCTTCCTTCAGTTTACCCAGTTGCATCTAGCTGCAGCTAGCTTTAGGGTTAGCGCTCTTCACTTTACCCAGCTGCATCTAGCTGCAGCTAGCTTCGGGGTTAGCTCCCTTCACTTTCCCAAGCAGTGCTGAAGCAGACACTGACTTCGCTGTAACTAGAAGAGCTGTGAGATGTTTATTGCTAAAGCTTGTAGCAGAACATTTACCGCTAAACAGACAGTCAACTTTCTCCTACTGCACCGCTCTGAGAGCTCTGCTGTGTGTCAGACCACCTGACATACTGTGCGTCTCTCTCTTCCCCCATCTCTAGCTTGACTAGCACTGTTAACAGCTCCATGTCTCAAAAACCTTATTCTTATAAATAATTCTTCTTAGTGAAATGACATGCCCAAAGAGACATTTATTTCTTGTAACGGGCGTTGCAGCTGACTGTCAGAGCAACTCCACATAGCAAGGGGGGCCCAGATAAAAGAATGTTTCCAACTAAAGCAGAGGACTGTGGTGTTGGAGACGGCTGCTTTTTCACCAAGAGGAATGTTCCTTTCCAGGGGGCTGCGATTTAAAAAGACTCTGGTAGAGAGCTCATATGAGAGGAAAAGCTTTTGTGTGTGTTTAAAAATGAAATGTCAACGCAGTGAAAAGATCACTGTGCCTCCCTTTCATGACCCCTGAGTCGTGCAGGTGTGCATAGTTGTGTGTGCAAGTGTGGCCAACGGCATTGGTTGAGGTGTCACGGCAGGTCCAACATCACCATCAGTCATGCTGTTTTGAAAGGAAGCCAAGTCTGTGGCCACTGTGCAGAGAGTGTGAGAGCTCTATCTTGCTGTGCACGCAGCATGCAAGAAAACCTTCCTTCTTTTTTTTCTTTCTTTTTTCCCAGTTTGGTTACGGGAAAAGGCAGCATTTTTTCTTTCCATATTTGGTCATATGGAGCACGGCCAATGAGCAGCAGCCTTTTGATGCCATACAAACATCCTTATTTTGTGTGGGATTTGTACTTTTTGGAATGCTTTTCTTCCATTCTGCCTTATTGTGGGTGTATCATCTAAAAGTGCACTTTTAAAAGGTGCACAGCCTTTTAAAAGTCAAAGACTAGAACAGGGTAACATTGACTCGTGCCGTCTCACATATAAGTCGCCTCTTTACACTGTTATTTATGATTTGGGCAGAAAGAATCCAACTCCTAATGCAAATGTTCCTCTTAAAACCAACATTTAAGAGGAAGACAGCGTTTTATTGCACTCTTGTTTTCAGCTAACAGCTGCATTGCCTCCTCTCAGGCAGTTATTTAATTTGATAAATTGGATTAGCAGCTGACAAATAAGAATTCATCACCTCATTTCAGTGTTTTAAATAAGGTTGGTGAAGCTGGACTTTAAATAAAAGACAAGATCTGTGTGCTCAAACCTGCTCTCAGAAAGTTGTGGACTCAGATGATGGATATGACATGTTAGGGGTATTATTGTTATTGCAGTTTTAAGTGTGGCTTAGCTCCAGGGTCTGGTGTTTAAGGACACATAATCACGCCCTCTGCCTGATGGGGAATACAAACTGGTGAGAGGCAGGTGTTTTCAGCTGCACAATATCTCTGGATTCATGGCAGGACAAACTATTCTGCATGTGTTGGACCAGGAAAGTTAAAAATATTAAAAGAACAGTGAGTCACAATCTAAATATACAACAGTTTCGCAAGGTTATCTCACTGACAATGGAAAATAAAACACAGGACTCAAGAATGCTGCAGAGAGACTAATCAGCTTGGCAATATTTTAGAAAGTATCAAGCTACAACTTCCTGTCAAGAAGGGATTTGTCAATTTGAAAGATAATTGAAACAAATGTTATTCATAGCTTCAAGTTTATCGCAGTTGGTTTGAGAAAGTTAGTGTCTTGAGTTGTACAGCTGAGTTGCACGCTGATTTTAAGGAAAATTCCATGATGCTGCTCCTCTCCTTTTTCAGTTTTAGCCATGATTTATCTTAATACGAAAACGGGATGGAAACTCAATCAATAATACAGCAGTTCAGAACAAACAGTCCAACCATTAAGGCAGATCAACTAAATCTGGGATTTTTGTTATTCTTACCCACCTTGATAGTGATAGTTGCATCATTTAAACATGCTGGTCCAGTAATAAATTCAGTTATTTAATCCTAACTTACCAAGCACTGTCTAATATAAAATGCCTTTGAGGTATTTCATTGAGGTTTTCTTGGCTGTGTGTGTGCGTGTGAGCAGATATCTTCAGTCAGTCTGTCTCAGTGTGTATGATTCACAGGGCACAGAGAGGTGCTATGGAATGTGAACCATTGTCTGGGAATGCAGGAGTCTCCGTTTTCTTCACCAAATGGAAACTTGACATCTTTAACCTTTGTGTCTTTTACTAACGCTGATGGCACATTTCCCCTCACTGGCTTGTTTTGTATTTGTAAGCCAGAGTCAGCACACAGGAAATTGAGGCACAATTGATGAGAGGATTGTGTCTGATCAGGAAATCTTTAGTCACTAATGACCATACATTTGAGACATTCAGGGTCCTGTTGCATATGCTTTGCAGTAGCATTAGCTTCTCAGGTTTGCCATGAAAACCACAGGCTCACGCTCGGTTTAATTTTCCCTTATTTGAGCTGATGCCTCCGAAATTTGTTTTGGATGAGACCGTGTGATCGGAAAGCAGATGGTATTGAGACTGAGCCGAGCTCTGATGAAGTTAGCCACCTCATATGCTGCTCAGGATATATGGTTGCAGCTGAGGATTTTGGCCTTGACAGTAGAAGCTGTTGTGGTTGATTTTCTCACAGACAAATCAAGGGGGGGAAAAAAGTCTTGCCTGCTAGACATGGTTAAATCTTATAAAATTAAACCATTCGCTAAAGTAAATTCCTTGCCAACCAGCCTCTTGCTTCTTCATATTATAGCTGCACACATAATGTGCAGCTGTTGGTTAAGCTGTTGTGTTGTGGTCCAGGCAGGAAGGAGACATATTGGGGAATTGGGAGACAGAGAAAGAAGAAGGAAAGATATTTTATATTTTCAGCTTTAATTTTTGGTTAATATACATCCATTTTTCCATTTCAGGTCTGCACACATTCTAAACAAAGCTGGAAGAGTACAACTCTTACCACTTTCTAACATTGCCTTTCCTTCTCAAAATACCTAAAATATGTTTAGCTGCTGAAGATACCAAGTAATGAAGCATGCCAGGTGCCATTCTTCTTGCAAACAAGTCTTAAGGTGTGCAACAGCACGGGGTATCATATTATATTATTTTGTTTCACATTTTTCCTGTGGAATGATGAGAGATGGCAGGTTTCCAGCTAAGGCTTGTGCTCTTTTACTGTATGAACTGAAGTTTGTCCAGATAACATTGATTGCATGTGAGGATCCTTAAAGCAGGCTTAAATTAAAAAGAATGCTTTCATTTTTTGGCATTGTTTGTTTGGGCTTAGGTGATTTAAAATAATGAGTTGGAAAAGATTATGGTTTGGGTAATTTTGACGATCACAATGTTAACACATTTTAGAAAGCTCCAGTTTTCTTTTCTGCCGGGGTGAAAAATCCCAGCCCGACAATAAGCCAGCAAAAAGCATTATAGAAAGAGAAAAAATAAGTAGATGCGTGCTAGATCCCTTTTAACTCTTCCTTTTCACAACAATGATGCACACAAACCACTTCTATGCAAGGAAAATATATGCATATTCAACCTATCAGCGTCAAAGCCAACATTTGGCATACCACCCTTAGCTTTGGTTCAACATCTTACACCATACTAAATCGGGGAAATTACTCATTTGAAACATGCATTTTTGAATTTGAAAGTTTTTTTTTTATTTTTTAATGCATCATGGAAAGCTTACACAACTATTTCTTTTGCATTTTAGGTGTTTAAGCCACACTGGATGGCAAAGAGCACCATCCAGAGAGTTAGCAAAAAGAACATTTCACATAGTGGTTGACAGTTTCTCTCAAAATACACTGTATAGTAACCCAAAAACAGCCCAAACACCCTGAGTGCTCTAAGGGTTAATGTGTTTCCCAAGTTGTAATGGCTGTTGGAAAATTTTGATAATGAGTATCAGTTCCATACACCAGTACACATCATCAGTTAGTAATACAACCTCACCAGTGTGTTGGTGAGACTCTAAGATGCAGGCAGAGAATGAGACACTAGCTGATAGATGAAGCTTAGAACAGGGCAAAAAAAAATGCTCTGCCACAAAACCAACTGAGCTCGGCTGAATTTTATGAACGCTTTTCCACAGTCGCAGCATCCTGGGACAGCAAACATTTTAATGTTGCCTCGGCCTTGCTCGAAAGAAGACACATAATGCAGAAATCCACAGTCTCAAGGCCAGCTTTCCAAACACAGCACTCTACGTGTTGATGAATATCACACATGTACACACATTTACTGTACCAGAAACACACACTCCATTTGCAGTGGCCTCATGTACTTGAGGTGTTACAGCTGTAAAAACATTCAGACAAATTCATCTCAATCATTCATATACATCAAGTCAGCATCCACCTGCAGACACCTCACACCTCACTTCTGCACCCCACTTGCAAATGTAAATCTTTTTTTGTTGAATACTGTTTGCCATCATGTGCATGGCCCTCACTCACAGACTGAATGTATTTTAACAGCTCTGTCAGACTATCCTCATGAGATTCCTTACCCCTGCAGAAAACGTTAGGTTTACCCAACTCAAAGTGTCCCCAGAGCTGCAGCCAAAAAAGCTGTTGGTGTGCATTTCCTACCTGCATGTACAGTTCTGCATTCTTTTTGGACCAATGGTAAAGCCTATCCATAATACATTTCATTGAGATGGACTGAACATTTAACTTTCCAAAGGATATCTCAAGATAATGGCATTTCTGTGTCAAACCTATGACAGCAATCAAAGAGAGGCAGCGTTTGTGTAACAGTTAAAGTCTCAAAGTTGCTGTCATGAGGAGACAAGCTGTTTTGCAAGAAGTCTGGCGACTTAATATTTGTGAAGATAGCTTAAGTTAAAATATATCAAATCCTGAACAGTTAAGATTTCAAGATCTCCATAATCCATGATACACAACACAACATATTTTTTGGTAATATTTGACAAATTTTATGCTATAATTGGGCAGTGATACCATATTTCATGTGAGTTTATTCAATTTTTGTCTTTCCTGATGTAAATATGAAGTAACCTTAAAAAAACTAATGGCTAGTAAGAGACTGAATGTGGCTCATTACATCCCCTGAGAACTGTAGCAGGTGGTAAAATTTCTTTTCATCAATGTAAAGACTGGAAGGGCCTGGTTCTAACCACCAGTGTTCCCTTGACATTGCTGGAATACCTCTCCTCACCTGGACACCTGCATACTGGTAACCTGTAGACGTATCACTCCTCTCCTCAAGTTACAGTAGTAGCGGTTTAAAAGTTCCCATCCAAGCTGAAAGC
This sequence comes from Melanotaenia boesemani, assembly GCF_017639745.1. Classification (NCBI taxonomy): domain Eukaryota; kingdom Metazoa; phylum Chordata; class Actinopteri; order Atheriniformes; family Melanotaeniidae; genus Melanotaenia; species Melanotaenia boesemani. Next base: position 17,432,560 of record NC_055704.1, on the reverse strand, counting down.
CAGCCGAATACCTGCCGGCTTCCAGCCCAGTTCCATTCCAGTTCCAGCCAGCTGCCTTCCAACTTCCAGCCGCCAGAGAGGCCCCCTCCTTCTCCTGGGAGTGTCGATGTTTTAATCAAACTCCACCCATTCCTTGTAATATAGGGTAGACCCAGAAGATGGCGCTTCTCTCACAGACTTCTCATCGCCCATAGTCTGTCAGATTTTATCTGAATTTACACTGACCGGCAGAGGCGCCACTCAGAGCACCTCTGATGGCCAGTCACAATTCATAAAAATGCATAAAACTTAATACATAATCATCGTTTGACGTGGAATGTGAAATTGTAACATGCTTGTGCGCTGCCAATTGTTTTATTCAGAAATGAATGCTAGTAGGTTAATAAAACCTTTCAAATACTGGATCACAGCCCCTAGCTCTATTCTCAATAGGATGTATTTATCATACTGATTAATCTTTTAATATTAGCATTATTAACATAGACAAATCAGATTTGGATCAAGCAACACAGAATCTGTTTGAGGTAGCTAGGAAGGGTTATTTTATTCTCATATTATTTATTTCACCTCCATAAGAAGACAGGGCGACAGATAAAAGCCCCACGCAGGATCGGAGATAATTTCTTCCACTTCAATGTGTCTAATCGCGGGGGGACATCCAACACTCGCTGTGCTGCGACTTCCTGCTCGCCGGGAATCCCGATTACGTCACCCCTCCAGGTGGGCTATTCCCCGACACGCTCTGATTACCATTCCAAAAGGTACTGTATGCAGCCCCCAACTTGAACATGCGCCTTCTTCAACATTCGCACTTGCTCCAGAAAATTACCATCTCTTAGGCTCCTCCACCACCACTTTGACTGTGGATTGATACGTAAATGAGCCGCAATGAGGCAGCTGAACAAGTGACCCAGTTTTGTGATCGTTGCACATTGGGTAAGAGTGGTCAAACGAGTCCAGTTTGTGTTGTCATGCTACCAGAAATTCAGTAGGCTAGTCGGTCCTAATGCAGTGAATTTCCATGTTAATGTTGCCAAATTCAATAGCATAGCAAGAGATGAAAAAAGAAACAACGATATTTCTTCAACATGTTAACCAAAATATTTACCTCTTAAAGCATAAACCAAGTATTTACAACAAGCAGTGTGCTTTTTAACGTTAACGTGTGCCATAGCCTACTGCACCGCTGTTCCTCCTTCCAAGTCTTCTTTTTTATTATATTGTTGTTTTATCATCTGAATATACTACAACAACACAGAGAAAATATATGAAAGTTTATTTTACGCTGGTATTTGCGCAGCAGAGTTTTCTGCCGCCGGATTTGTAGTCCAGGAACGGAGAACACAGCTGCTGCCAGGAAAGGTGGATTACATTTTGTTAAAGCACAGCAATCTCCGAGTAGCCTATTATAAATACCCTCTCAGTGGCAAAATAAAACACACTGGTCTGGTTTAGTCTTCACTCTGAAATGGTTCAGTCAGAGGAATATAAAGCTGTTTTAAAAATGTTGAGCAAGCTTAAAATAAACATTCATAGGCTATCTACGTGTTTTAGATTAACACAATGATAAAACAACAATAGGCTATAATAATGGAAAAGAAGACTTGAAAGCAGGAGCAGCGGTGCAGCATGGCAATGATGCGTTAATGGCTCGGGTCGCGGGTTAAACATCAGTCTGGTTCGGATTTAAATGGAATAAATACATTGGTGACGAGTCGGGTTCGGGAGTCATTCTAACGGGTTAGAGCAGGTATGCGTAGCAAAACAGAACCGTGCAGGACTCTGCTCTAAGCAGTTCGGACTTGGTTGACCTGGAACCATTTGACAATAAAATCTGGAGCCATCCTGCAACGCGCTCGCTTAGGCGTCCAGTTAAACCGTGTTTATTCAACCAGTCCCTACTTCATTGCATTCATTCTTTCCTCATAGCCTACGTGCACATTTTTTTCAAGATTGTTTATGTCAGTTTTGTTTTGGAAAATGAAAAAGGAGTCTTTGCGCAGAACTTATAACATTATTCTAATCTTACCACTTGCCTATTTTATTATTGTGTATTTTTGTAATAACATGTAAATTCACTGCATAGGAACCAACTAGTCTACTGAATTTTGTGTGACAACACTAACAGAACTGTTTTGACAATGCAACAATTACAAAACTGCGGCTCATTTACTTATCAATCCATAGTCAAAGTGGTGGTGGAGGAGCCTTGGAGATGGTAATTTTATGGAGCAAGTGCGAATGTTGAGGAATTTAGCCTTTGTTCAAGTTGCAGCCCACAACTTGGTATACCTTTCAGAATGATAATAAACAGAACAAGACACACCAAACCAGGAGCTAAGACCACGAAGTTCAGCATCATGCTTATCTATCTTTGGCGTTTTTACACCAACATTTTTATACACTGGATAATGATAATAATTATCGATTAAAGTCACGGATAAAACTGCTGTTGTTAAAACACACCCATCTCTTACAAAATCTAAAATGTAAAACAAAAAAAACAACAAACAAAAAATCTGGATCACTGTAGAAATATCTTTATTCATTGCTGATCATCTGGCCATTGAAGCGTTTTTATTTGGAATTGGGAACAAATATTTTCCACCCTGTTATATTCTGTTCCACCCTGTTAGTAAGGTGTTTTTTAATTTTTTTTTTTTTTTTTTACTAAAAACATTGAGGACTGTGAACCTTGTTGCACCATATTAGGAAGTGAGGAACATTAAATTGATTTTGCTTTTCTGTTCCCAGGTCAAAAGGAATGTAATTATCTCTCATTTGAAATACTTGATTATGCTTTCCTTCTTGCCTTTGTGGAAACAGAAACGTGATAATCTCTCACTTGAAAGCAAGCTGGGCGTACAATAGTGTGATGACGATGAAAACTCACATGACCAATGCTCAATAAAGGGTACATGAAAATGTGAGAAATGGTCAAAAGCACAAATACCGTTTGTGGTGAGTGAAACTATACAGCACAGTCCACAAGGCTCTTTTCAAGCACACTCCTCCCCCCAAGGAGTATGCTTGAACAGCTAACGGCAGGTAATGGCTGTGTTTACAAATGTAAAGGTGCTAATTGTTGGCCATTGAATTGTTAATTTCAAACCGGGCAGCCTTTTGGTTGTACTCTGGGCATGGTAGAGGGATAAGAAATCTCTGGGTTTTCTAGTGTTAAACACTGGAAGCGTCGCCAGCGGTCTTTTGATGACCGCCAGTCACGCTACCATGCTTATAGTGTATTAAAAACTAAACGGCTGAACCTGGTATTTTAGGACTTTTATTATATAGTTGTTGTCTATAGTTTTACCTGCTTACTTGTTTGGAAAAGTAAACACATCAATATTTACGAGCAGTTTAGCACGTCTAAACTTCCACAGAGCCGCTCAGGGAGACTCTTTCTCAGCCAAACTGTCGTATATCACGGCTATGGAGTTGTAATAAATGGCCGCCCTACTCTGCTTCTGATTGGCTGTAAGATCACAAACCCTGTGTGATGATAGGCTGCTGGTTCCTGTCATTCCTACCAGCCTTTGCGCATGTGCCTGCTTCAGACAGCGGGCAGGCAGCTGTCCCACCGCTGAGACACAGTTGTATGACGTTTTATCACGTTTTATCACTAGATCGCTATGAATAAAATCCAGGGACACTTCATTTCACAGTATAAACCATTTATTTACTTATCTACTTAGGATAATAGCACTTTGAGGCCTAATTCAGAATATAGGTTGGGCTGGGTCCGGACTTTTGTGATCCCTGCTTTACACATTATCAGTATTATGTTATTTTTACCTGCCGATATTACGTTATGATTTTGTCAATATTCAGTTATGCAGCAGCTGTATCAACCCCCACTGTGAATAACTTACGTTGCAGTCAAATGACCGCTGGCAGCGCTCCTCGGGATGTTTAGAAAGCTCGCTGCTAGTGACATTCACCACTTAGCCGACTTGAGGAGGTTGTGCTTTGCCTCATAACACCATTAGCTACACATGTCGGCTTTTTTGATACATTTATTTGACGCCATTTTCAAATCAAATCATTTTTTAAATGTTGGCAAAAATGCAACAAATGAGCGACACAGCTCATTATAAACTGTTTAGAGAGCAGCAAGATCAAATCACTGCTCCTCCCCGTGGACAAAAGAGGGATTGCAGCTGTTTTTTTACTTGGGCTGCTTAGGGGCAGAGCCTCGCTGACGACGTCATTGCGGGGGATTACATTACCCCCACAGACCTGTGAAGGATCGGCCAAGGATCAGTCAAGGACCAGTCAAGGACCAGTCAAGAACCAGTCAAGGACCCATCATGGAAACAGGGGAACTTTTAAACCGCTACTACTGTATAATGCAGCTTTCGTTCCTTTTATGTCTTATGCAGAGAAATGTTAACTGCAGACTGCAGTTTGTGTGTGAATGTTTGATGGTTTTGTAAAAAGGAAAGCACACCTTCTTTCATTCCTTAGTATCAGAACATAGGGGGAAAAAATCTGGTCCATACCATGTCCACAATTTTGGCAAATATGTTGTTAAATGAACAAAGCACAACATACTACACTTTAGCCTAAATACATCCCGGCTTCTCCTTCTTCATTGCACACGAGCTATACTGCGCAACACTGCCCCCACAATTTCCGGCGGTACTGCTCCTTCTGCTCATTTTGGCTAAATATCCGCAACCTCTCAGAAAATGGACTAAAATGCACATAAAATTAATGCAGAGAAGAGAAAAAAGGCTCTGTCTACTGTTGATCATAAATGAGCCCTTATACACCATGCTGACATCAAGAGCCATTTAGAGGCCTCCCGCTGTGTGTCCTCGAGGGTGCTAGATAAGACAAGAGTCAACACAATATAGACTTTTAGTGACTAGAGAGCGCTCAGAGAAAAGATGCAAGATGGATGCTGAATTACCCATCGTTAATACTAAAGGGAGAAAATCTGGCAAAGTTTACAAGTGTTGCTTGAAAGTATTGTATAAACAAAATAAAATATGGCATGCATGCTATGGGTGTAAGTTATGGTTTCTTAGTCAAATTAAGAAAATGTGGTTGTTAGAGAAATTGTTATATTAAAAAACCATGTCTTACATATTATTACCATACTGATGTCCAGTGTAATACAAGATATTTGAATTTTTTTTCAAGCACATGCACTGCACATTTACCAGTATAATAGTTTTACTTGTTTGTCTTTGCTTTAATTACCTTTTACTCAGTAAAACAGTGGCTTCAGATTTAGATGAGGAGCTCCAGAGACCCCTACTCCAACTTAGCAGATTGTAGGACCCTTTCAAGTCCCTTGTACTGAAATCAGAGGTTAAATAAAACATTCCTTGCATAGCTCCATAACCATAATGTGGAGATTAATGTGTTTGTGTTCAGGTTGCAAGAGGATGGTTGCTCTGAGTTTGAGGGCATCAAATCTGACCAAAGAGCTGCAGTCCTCTCTTCTCACAGAATCATAAGCAAATATTAGGAACATTTTACCAGAGAAGAAAATAGATCCTGCACGGCTGGCCGGTACTTACTCCAAAACTCCCTAAACTTTTGCTTGATTTTCTTTGTGTCTTTTTTGGACAAAAGGGTAACATTGTTTTGGTGCTTTCAACTCAAGACTTAGTGAGAGAGTAGAGGCATTATGAGATAGAGTAATCCCAGTGGCTGTGAGGATAATATCAACTTAGTTTTTAAGAGCTTTCAAGAGATTGGCACTTAGACACTGGGTTGTGTGCCAGGGTCTGGCAGTCTCGACAGGTAGTAATTTGACTGGTAAATGTGTCATTATAGACACTGAAGAAGGCAGGGGCAGACAGAGAAAGAGAGAGAGGGGGGAGGTGAAGAGGGAAATGAGACAGTAAGAAGGGACAGCAAGCAGATGGATGGAAATAAAAAAAAGAATAAATAGACAGATTTGGTGAAGCAGGGAAGGATGTTTTGCAGTGGACAGGCTCAGGCAAGCTGAAAATGTCACAAAGTGTTGACTCTGGGTTGCTTAATTTTATGGAATACTCTCCCGCTCTGGGTTTTGTTAGCTTTTGGAAACTGTGGGTGGTCCCTTCGGTGATGTACACAGCACTTCTAGGTTGTCCTGAAGGCTCTTTCTGTCGGTCTTCAAAACAATGACAATGAGACTGCAGCATTCAGTTACATTCGTACATCTTATATCACTTTTAATAGCTTTTTCTTATGTTTAGTAGTCATTTAAAACTTGAATTGTACAATAATCCAGTCAATTTTATTTCAATCTACGACCAATTATTTTCTAACAGTAAATTATATGGTTTTAAAGGGATTAAAGTAGTTTTGTACAAATAGGAACACTGAGTAAAAATGCAGTCCTCTTAGCTGAATAAATCATGCATTATTTGTAACAATAACACCAAATTTATATGCTTGCGTGCTTGTGTTACTAATAAGTTTGTCTCCCTTGGCGTCGCTGGTTCTACGAAGTATGTGATTAGACTGGTGATGTTTGGAGGCTGTGTCGGTTTTAGATATCGCTCTCATTTCATCTTAATTACAGTTGTATGAGTAGCCTCACATGCAAGCATCATTTCCTCTCCCCACTGTTTCAGAACTGACACAAAGTGTGCATCTAAATATAGACGATGTATTCTTGCGGTATTCAGAATATCTCGTACAAGTCCCATAGTGCTTCTGGAGTGAAGAGGCAAAGCTGTGTTTACTGTGCAGGCTGACGGGGAGGAGGAGAAAGGGTGAGTCAGTGAGGAGGGTGACAGCTCAGCTTCCTTCAAGTCATGGTCTCTCGCAGAGTTTTTTTTTTTTTAGTTCTAAAGTATGCATGCATCTGTTTGCACATGAATAGTTTGCAAGCTTGTTTGCATGTATACCTGGGTGTAGATGTCTAATGCAAGACTGCAGATGGGTGAAAAATAAAGAGGCAGAGAACAAGTTTAGAGGAAGTAGCGAGCAAAAACGCAGTTTAGCCAAGCTCTGACACGTCAGTAAACGGCACAGGAAAAGTTACCAGCAGAGATAGGGAGAGAAGGAGAGACAGGATGGGGGGAGGGAGGAAGGGCGGGAGAAAAGGGGGGGGACGGGTGAAGGGGGCAAGACTTGAGGGATAGAAGGAAGGAGGTTACTGAGAAATGTAGGGAGGGACAGCTAACAAGGAGGGGAAAGAAGCAGGCATTCGCCTTTACGGCCAGCTGTGGGAGACTACTACTACAAGTTGCTGCTGTTCCTCATATCTTTACCTGGATAAAGCACTGTGAGAAGCTGGTATGGTGTGAAGGAAAAAATTTGTTTGGAAGCTAATTCAAGGTATGACATAGTTCATAATTCTTATGTGCAACCAATAATGTACCATTTAGACATGACAGCAGGATGTCATTTATCTATTTTGTGCCTTTTTCCTTCAGCTCCTCCATTAGCATCTGCTTACTCTGCTCCTGTGTGGAGTAGGTGTTGGTGGCTCTTTAGCAGGAATCTTAGATGTATGATGGGAGGCTCGGCAGCTCCTGGGTGGTCTGAGGCCTCACAGCCAGTCATGTACTTCAGTTTTTTGTTTTGTTTTTTCTTCTCACATGTTTTGTTAGAGTTGTTCCTAACTGATGGAGTTAACATCCGGTCATTGCTTCTCTTTCCTCTCTTGCTTAGTCTTCTGGTTTCTACTCAAATTTGTGAGCTTAAATCCCAGCCATGTTGTTACATAATTAAGCTTGTAAGCTCAGAAATATGACCACACACTGATGTATTTGGTGACATCCAAAAGATATAGATATAATGTTAGAAACTGGGTTCTGTGTTATGAGGATTAGAACTTAAAATTATTTAGATCATCAGATGTCAAAAACCTTGGCTGTGTTTGGATGGAGAACTTGAAGTCCTGCCCTTAGGTCACTTAATATTTATTTCCTTTCTGGTTTCTTCCCAGAAACTAAGTTAATTAATGTGAATGTGTTTGACGATGTCACCCCCCACAGGGCACAATCATGGAGGAAATGGACTTTGAGCGACGCCGAGAGCTGAGGAGGCAAAAGCGGGAGGAGATGCGCCTGGAGGCTGAACGGTAAAATCCGCGTGATCATCCCCGATTCACATGTGTTGATTTCTCTTGCAAAGCAGATTTTTTTTTTTCTGTTAAGTCGGCCATACACAGTGGCTTAAAGAACACCTGCAGTCTAGAGGAGAAAACCTTGCTGTCATTTAAGATTTTTCTGCTTAGGTTGTTGAAACAGTGCAGCTCAGCCTGTGTTGTGCAATGAATCTCTGGTTGTTAATGCTCAGCACACCTCCTCTGATGCTCATGCCAAGTCTAGGGAGTAAGGAGCCAGGAACTGGTTCTTTTAAAGTCATCACTCAGCAAATATCGGCTTCTCCAAACCAGACAAGAAGGAAAAAGAGTCGATAGGAAATCTGATACGCAACGTGATGACCTTTAATGTTCAATCCTGCCCTGCCTCCCTGTTTCCAATTTTCTCTTCCAGATTCTGTGGCCTTGTGAACCCTCTTTGATTTAGTGGAAGAAACTGATTAAACTAAAGTTCGTTTCAGCAAATTGATTGAACGGTAACCCACCAAGTGGACTAATCAGAAATATTTAAAAGTTTTTTTTTTCTTTTTAATTGTAAGAACTTTTTACAGAATGTGATAAGGGGGTGTTTATATGGAGCGTTTTTACAAGTCTTTTCATCTGTGCTGCAGTCTTCGCAATTATAGATGAGTCTGAAGTGGATGCAGATAACTGGCCAAGGTCACTTGACTGATTTGCATTTTATTTAAGAAACTTATATTATTACTCTTGGAAAACAAGCCGACAGAGGCGTGACTGCTGCTAAATACATCCAAGATGTTTTCTATGATAATCTTTTTTAATGATAGTCATTGTCAGGGTGAAGAGCAAGGCTGGTTGCTGTTGGAGAAATGGCTTTTCTCTTAAAAAGAATAATGTACAGAATAGTTGGTTATATACTAAGTAATAAAATTCAGGGTTAAGTAACTAGACACTGAAGCTGAAAGACTGCAGTGACTTGGTTAGCCATTTGGGGGCAATATAGTAAGCTGTTAAACTAGTGTTAGCATCTGATGTATGTTAATGACATGGTTAACATCTTAGCAAACATTTTTGTACAATTTCACAATGCGTAAAAGTTGCTAGCCTCTACAAAATTTTTAGTAGCTAGTTGCTAACTTTCCCTTAAATCAGTCCCAGGAAGAATATTCCCCTTAACTTTGGGTAGAAACAAGATATTTAAAACCTTAGCATAGCAATAAATATAGTGATGTGTTGGTATTATTAGAGGACATAGTCTCGCTCTCCCCGTGCCTTGTATTTTCTACCCATCAACTTTTTGTTATCCTGGGAGGTCCAGTCGGGTGTATAAGCATTTATTTTCAGAACAAGCACAGTTCTAGCTTTCTCCACTGTATGACAGAAATAATCTTCGGTTAAAAAAAGACTCCCTCAAAGAGAGTCATATGAACTGAATCCAAATTGACCATTTTATGAGCTGTTTGTAAGACTGCACCTTAGGAATCACTCTCTGTTTTGGGTGTGTTCGTTGCCACCCAAACGTCTCCTAAGGTAACGCCAAAAACAGAACAGAGCAAGGTTTCTGGGCCTTTAAACCAACTAAACAAGCAATAATTTTAGTCATTTCTAAGCTATATTACAGCTTAAAATAGATCCAATATTCTTTGTAAGTTTTATTAACGTCAACACGTTTTCTAAAATCTACAGGCCTACTAGTATTAGGCCTGTATGTATTTTAACTGTATGAAAGAGACATACCTGGGAGAAACCGTGGAGCTGATAGAAAGTCTTTGTGACATACAAGTCAACATGACTGGACACTTTAATTTAAAGCAACTTTAGCATAAGTGGCTGATCTCTGTGTTACAGATTCTAATGACAGCTGTATTTGTGGGCCAAACTCAAAGAATTAGCCAAAATATGGTAAAATGCTGTTGTCTTTGCATTCATTCATGATTTTTTTGGAGAAAGATTTTAAACTACTGATTTTGTTTTACAGTTAAGCTGTTAATTTACATGGCATCTTTAAACTCCTTAGACTTTTATGCCTTACTTCCCCAAACATACTTTAAATATCTGATTGAAGTGAAGTTAAATAGTTTCACAGTGTAACCCCCACAGCCCCCTGCTGCTAAAGTTATTCATGCATTTTCTGAGTGTTTATGTAACATGGAGAAGATGGAATTTGGCAGAAACTGTGCACTAAGAAGGGGCGACAGAAAAGATTAGGTCTGACTGAAAGAAAGAGCAAAGAAAATGAACCAGAGTTGTAAGCACCTTCATGATTTACATTTGAAGCTTGGCGGGAGTTCGTTCATGACTGTTTATTTGGTCCAAGCAGCCATAATTTCAGCTGGCAGGCAACACGCTGCTCCTGTTATTGATGAAAGATTACATCTCTACATTGTTTCCATTTCTGCCAATACATTGAAACAATCAATATTTACTTGACTCTGTTGGTTGGACTAGTCAGAACCACATGTTGTGTCACCAGCCTGCTAACATTAATCCCTAACTTAAATGTGCTGGGAGAAGACTGCAGTGAGAATGTGAAACCATCTAATATCGGATGTAGGAATGCTCAATTCCTGGCTATTATAACTGTTTACTGGCCAGGACCAGCATGGTTTTGTACAGACTGTAACTGTCTGTAAGATAGTGCAAGTTTATTTATTTATTTATTCATTTATTTTTTGTATGTGTTCCATAACTTGGATAATAGCACGCATGCAGGGCCCTTGCAAAGTTTGCAGGACCATTGCTGTCTTCTGTTTGTACAAAGGTGGGATGAGTGCTTGCATGCATCTGTATGTATTTGTGTTTTTCAGATCAGAATCAGATATGAGGGCTTTAAAAGCCCCATATGTGTTTCTTTTTTTTTATTTTTATTTTTTAATAGTTGTAAGAAAATCATTTACATAGTTGTCTAAAACTGGCTATATTTAAAGTGGCTCTATTATGCTCATTTCAGGCTAATTCATTTTAATATGTGAGTCCACAAGGGATGCAACAGGATGTATCTGTTTGATAAATACTCTGCTTACCAGCAATAGTCTGATATAACGTTGTTTGCCGTCCTTCACTTGTCCTATATATTTGTACGTACCCCTGTTAATAAGTGTACATGTGGCAAATGTACCACACTGCCAACAGAAGTGGAAAATGTCTGTTGCCAAGAAATAGGTAAGGTAAAGATGCTAGTTGCGAACACTTTCATGCATTGTTACAATATAGTTAGCTGTATTTCTAGCTACTCTTGCTAAGCTAATCTCTAGAGTTAAAGAATGGTGAGACATTATCTTTTATTTATTTAATTGTTTCGAACTTGTGGTTATTCTGTTATTGTCTTTTTCTTCTGTGTCTGGCTTGTCAAAGCGCATACGCAGGCTAGTTTCAGTTATCCTGGATGCATACATGTAGAAGTAATGCACCTCCTAATAGCTGCAAGAAATTTAATTTACTTAATTTCCAACTAACAGGATCTTTGATATTTTTTTTTCTTACATCTTGTTCAGTAAATGTACAAAATGTGCTAGTACAGATACTTGGCAGAGTTTTAGTTTATAGTTAATCTGCATGATTGAAATATTGGAAGCAGATATGTATTGTGCTGCTTTTTCATTTCTAAAATAGCTTTAGTCCTTAATGTCCTTTTTGGGAAAGAGTTTATTTGGGATTTTTTGCCATTTCTCTCATGCATTTTTGTTGTAATTTCTTCTACAAGTACAAGTTTCTCAGGCTTCGTTCTTGTCTTTGCCATCATCTGTTTTCTTAACGTCCTATCATCTTCTCCCATCTCATTCTTCCTCATAAGCCCGTAGGCCCTTATCCTCCACACTCTTCTCCTCTTCCTCCTTGTATGCTGCCCTCGTTTCTTCCGTCTGCATCACAGTCTCTTCCTTCTTCTTCCATGTTAATCCTGCATTCTCTCCTTCTCTCCTATTCTTCTCATTTTACACTTGTACCGGCCCTCTGCTCGAGAGACCAGGAAGTGCTGAGGAAATAACACCCATCCTTCGTGAATGAGCCATGTCAAACATTCCCCGCCCTTGGTGAATGGACCCTTCCAAATATGACGAGTCTGGCATCTTAAACTTTTTGGTTTAAGCAGAAATATGGAGGAAGATTCAGACACAGAGACTGAAACAGGCAGACAGAGGTTATGACCTAATTTGAGCCTCAAATGCCAAGTTTTAACTTGCCACATCAGCATGGAAGAGCTTCATATGCAGCAACACTATCTAAGTCAGTGGTTCTCAAACTGGAGGGCGGGCCCCCCTGGGGCAAACATAACAGGGGGGACGCATGGGACTGGGAAAATGTACAGACAAACTAATGTTTTGACAACTTGGGTACTTGGAAACATTCTGGTCCACACTCCAGACCACATGGTGGCAGTAATGCAGCAATTCTTTTTTGCCAACTGCGAAAAAATATAAAGAGGAAGAAGAAGTGCAGAGTAGAGATCAGGGTTTACTGAACACATCAAAGGGAGAAAAGAAAGAGAGAGATATGGAGAAACATGTAACTGGAATGAAAGAGGGCAGATTTCTCGTACTTGGTTTAACAGTAAATGTGTTTCTTATTACATCTTCCTCACGTCTGTGATGTTATGAGTATAGTAAGTTACATGGTTATAATATATATATATATATGTTCCTCCAAAGGGGGACATGGTAGAAAAGTTTGAAAACCCCTCATCTAAGTCATCTGTAAGTAACTTTAAATGCAGTCTGAAGGAATCATAGCTAATATTGTGTATCTTTGGATCAGGTCCAGTGGAGAGCAGGGTGGGGGAGAGACAGACAGGGTAGGTTGCGGTTCTGTGAGGCAGCAGTACGAAGGGAAATAGTCCAGAGAGGCCAGCGTGGGAATGGGTCAGTATTTCTGACAGCACAGTACAAACCCCACCCTCTTTCCCTCCCCCTACCATCCTCTTTTTTACTCCTATGCCCTCCTCTCAGTTCACAGCAGCTTTTTCTCTCCCCTCTCCTTCAGTCTTACTCTTTACTTTCCTCCCTCTCTTACCATGGAAGGGTGAAGAAGTCTTTTCTCATGGGCCTTTCCTAAATTGTTTTCACTGACATTTCTGAGATATTTGGCTGTAAAGATAATATTTGGACAAATTTCTCCCTAACAGACTTACTGATGGCGCTTTATGTGTAGACAGTTGCTTTCACAATGCAGAATCCTGCTTAAAATGGCTTCACAGTACCATTCAGCACATAAATGATTTCATCTCATTTTAAGCTGCATCATAGCTGCCACATGTAAAACAAAATGTGTAGTGTGAACATTACCTGTCAACTATTAGTGTCCATGTAGCTTTCTTTAGATTTTTGGATTTGGAGACCCAAGAAAAGAAAAGCATCTGTTGCACACTATATACTTGCAAACACACACCCATGTAGCTTATTACTGTGGCTGCACATCATTTCGTACAGGAAAAGTCGACTATGATAAAATCTGCAGATTACTCCTTTTTCCATTATTGCGCACGCCCTTTCCTTTCCCGTTTTTCATTTCCCGCTTCTACTTTTTATCCCTACTCTCCATTTCACTTGCTCTTTTCCCTCCTCCCCTTCCCCTTGCTTCCACCTCAGCCCATATTTCTGTCAGTATGCTGATAGAGTTTGGGGCCTGGGTAAGGAAGGGGATATTAAATCAGGGCTTCGGTTGTGTATGTGTCTCCAAGCAGGGCTGTGATTGACAGGAATGCTAATTCAGCTTTTAGGAGTTTGTTCTTCTCTCCTACAGGGGAATCTTTACTCCAAGATTGTCACTGTCGTCATTGCCACCAAGGACTCTTTTGTTCCATTTTTAGCTGTTGTCGTGCTTTTCTCATGACATTTGGTGCTGTTTCTGGGATGGATCAGTCCTTTGGGAGTTATAGCAGTTGTTTCATGACTTTTTTTTTTGTCCAAAAAGCATGTTGCCCTGGCATTTTGAAGAGGGGTTAATGTGCTTTCTATTTGAGGGGAATTCAGATGAGGTTGATATTTAGAAACACAAATATACCGTGACTTAGTACACAGTACAGAATTGGTTCTTTCTCGATTATAAAGAAGAGTAAACATTACTGATATACTTTCACCCACTTTCACTCAACCACCGTGCTTATAATTTGGCAGGATATGTGCCTATTTGTTGAGCCTTACAGCCACAGATGCATCATCTACTTTCATCTGTTATGTCTAAAGCATATTGGGCCTTATTCACCAGCCACTCACTAGAACAAATTTGTCCTTAAATCCTTCTTCCAAATTTCTTCTTTCTTTCTTTTCTTTCTGCTTTTTATATCGAACATGTGCAAATAACACAAAAGAATAAACTGAAAAGAAACAGGACAAAACAAAACATGAATAAATACATAACAAAATTAAGACAATACAACAAACAATAATACATAAACCCAACATGTCCAAAATGGAGTAGGTTGAAGCATAAGCTTATTTACACCTACTCCAGTCTCCCGAAACACACATTTACAACAATTAGAAAATAAATAATTTAAGTAAACTTGTGGCATTCAAGAAAATATTCATACCCTGTAAGATATAAGTGTAAAATAGATTTTAATATATTGGAAAAAAGTTCACTAACTAAGTAAAATTTAAAAAAAATTGGCAATCATTTTGTACCTCAAATTGACTCAGCAGACTGGGTCAATTTGACCCGGGAGGACAAAAGGTGCATAGTAAATGTGAAGACAACACGAGGAGAGCATTTCATTAGCAACACCTGGCTTCTTATTATTATTATTTTACCTTCCTGATTCCTGCACTGGCATTAGTATGTAATATGTCTGTATTTTAGGTGAGTTTTTGTTATGGTATAATATCTAATCTGAATTTGTATTTAGATAATTTATGACGTGATAAGTAGCATTTTTTAATTATTTTCTTTTTATTTTGTCCTTATACATATAATTTATTTTTCCACATCTGTTCCTTGAAGGTGCATCATCTGTTGGATGAACCTGATGATGGCCACAAGCCGAAACATTTTAGCCTCACAGTAACTTTTTATGTGCTACAAGTGTTGCAGTTGTTCTGATCTCTTTCTCTCCATTAAGTCAGCTTTCTAAACGCAGAGTTATCTTAACTTAGGAGGCACGCATGCACATGTGTAAAGCATTGCCTAAAATCATTGATGTCACCGTCCCACAGGTCTGGCTTGGGCGTTAGCAGACACATCTGTTATGTTATGACAGCATTTCTCATCTGAGAGAGAAACATGAGGCAAACCGAGGTTACAGCGAAGAGTAAGGAAACTAAGGGGAAACTGTTTTTCACAAGCTGTTAAACTTCACATAAACCAAAGCAGCTTTAGCTCCGCTCACCACACATGTTGCAATTAACATGCAATGGCATGCTTCGCTGGTTGACCTCAAAGGCTGGGCTGTGATCTTAGGTAGCTAGGCATGCGGTTAGCAGTGGGAGGGTAAAGGTCAGCTGGAGCAGCACAGATGAAGCATGGAGCTGAGTTCATAGATGTCAGGTGGCCAGAAACACAGCAGTTCAGGAAGGGATTTAACACCTGAAGTTAGAATAATTTTAATATGATAATTTATTATGCATAATTTCTAGTTAAATATTAGATGCACTTCACTTTTGGGTGTAGTCTGTTTTCAAAACCTGTCCATTGTACTTCTGTAATTAATTATTTTCTGCAATTCCCAGACTAGACTCTGGGAAAAAGCCTGAACTTGTTGCTTTCAATCAAGTTTAAACACATAAATACAGTCACTTTCTAGCTAAATATATTGCTTTATATATAATATGCAGCCACACCCTTTGCTCAAACCACTGCATAAACGAAATATTCATAATCCACAATGTTTCTTCTTTGTATGTGTGGTTTGTTGTGGTTTATGGATCTTTTCCTTTTTCATTTTGCAACATAACATGCCTCTTAATGTCAAGGCAATATGGTAAGTGGAGAAAAAAGTTCCTAACGTCTTAGCTTCTAATGCAAAAAACAGATGTTTACCCATGTTTTAGATATGACCTGCCATGACCTTGTACCATCTGCCGTATGCTTGACCAGTTGTGCATTGCAATAACAAGCACCAATAAAGCAGAACAGAAAACTAAAGCTGCAGCTTTTGCAGCCTGCTAGAGCACATCTTTTTAAAGTGAAGGCTTTTGCTGTCTCATAAAAACCTTGTTGAGAGGATCAATATGAGCCTTATATCTGTCTTTTACTGTACAAATACAGCTGCAGCCAGCAGCCCATTCCCCTAAATGTCAGCACAAAGGCTTGACACAGAAAATTTTACTTAAGAGTCTTAACTTCAGAAAAATCTGAGTGTCTTAGTGTTGTACAGAATTCCAAGAAGAACTGTAGACATTTAAGTTCTAACTCTGACCAGATCAGTGTGAGCTGTGGGCCAAAAAGACTGTTCCATGACTTTCTCTTATCCTCAGCCAAGCTAGGTCTCCAGACCGACTCTTTATCAGCTTCTGAAAACTGCAGCCACGATAAGAAGTATTGGTTGTTGCACAGCTGACAGGCTGGCTTGATAAGACGAAGGGGAGAAAAAAAAGTCTGAAGCAAATCCATCAGCTTTGGTCACTGTGGTGATTACACTCCAATTTAAAGAATCATTCACTTTGAAGTTTCTTGGTTTAATTGAGGATGGGCAGGAGGGTTAAAAGTTTATGGGGGAAGGAAAAAAAAGTGTCCCTCCCGGTCTCATTTTCTTCCTTTGTCTTTCTCAGGATGGCAAAAAATGATGATGATGAAGAGGAGGCTGCCCGTGAGAGGAGGCGCAGGGCACGCCAGGAGAGGCTGAAGAACAAGGAGAGCGAGGATCACGGTGGCCAACCAGACAGTCTGGTCATGACCAACAGCCACAGGTGAGGCACATAGAGCAACACAAGGTGGTAAATATGTTTTCAACAGCTCATCCATTTCATGGTTAAACTTGGAGAATGCAGTGCCAGCCCAATGTCACGCTACCTGTTATTACTCTTTTTTTCATGGGTGTTGTTAGCTAGCTGTTTTTGTCAAGTTAATCTTCACTTGGTTAAAGATCCTACTACTTTACTGTAAAGTGAGAACATCCATAAAGGTTATCAAATTACATTTAATGCAGTGGTTCAGTGAACTAGTCTGTATTTATTAGCGGCTTCTTTGTTAACTATAGTTAAACCCATGTCAGTGGCAGAAGGAATAATCAGTTCCTCTGCTATAGTGTGAGGCGTTTTAAACCAGGGAACTTGGCAATCTACTTCAAGTGAGTTGAGCTTTCTATAAATGAATGCTGCTTTAGTAAAACAGCTCTGCTATAAATTACAGTTGAGCAGTTTATTTCTAAAGTAATCAACAGGCTTTTCGTTGTGTTCTGGATGAAAAATCCCCAAGTAGCATTATAACTTGTTTGGCTTCATACTACTTCATACTTCATATATATATATTTTTCTTATATCAGAAATCTTTGTTCCTGATTCATCATTATATGCCCATGTAGCAGTGCAAAAACTCTGCCATACCCAGCGTATCATAACTCTGGGCCCCACAGTTTGGGAACCACTGATTTGTAATGGATAAGTTTGGTTAGTATAACCTCTACTGAAAGTTACACCACCTGCCTGGAGGGAGGTACAAATGCAGTGTGCAAACTAGTACACTTTGTTAACAAAAAGCTTAAAGACTGGTACACACATAAGGATTTTCTAAACCTGAACTGACTTTTTTTTATCTTTTGGATGCATGAAAATAAAAAAATTAGGCATATTACCAAATTTAACAGTTCCAGACAAGAAATCTTGCATGATCGAATGTGATCCAACAAAAACGAAGAAGAAAAAACATAGCAAAACTTGAAAAACGAAGAACCAACAGTTGGAAAACACAACACCCAGCACAGCAGAGGACGTACATAATGAAGTAATAATGGTGGTCTTGCAATTATTGTTAACAGAAAAATGTAGAACTGAAAAAAAGAACAGACTGAGGACGGCGTGAACACAGACTTTATATCCTTCCTTGCTCCTCAGTCAGCTTGCTCTCTGGATTGGCTGCATTCTGTTTCACAATCCACAGAGTCACAACTCAGGAGTGGTCGGCTTTCCACACACACGTGAAGATTTTTGGTCGTAAATATTGAACATGTTCAATACTTCCGATTGTTGGCCCACGGCCCGTTTCGGAGCCGACTGTCGGCACGAATTCGCTCTTAACACACCCCAGACCAAGTGATAATCTTATAGAATATTTTTGAAAGACTTAAGATTATCGGACGTTTGTCGGAAAGGGGGAAAACCGGGACAAAAACAGCCCAATAAGCTTTATGTGTGTACTTTGCTTAAGCTAAATGTCTTGGCTGTAAAACTATTTAATTATATCTTTTTTTTTTATTATTTAGCTTGAAGTTAAAAAATTTTAGATAAAATTTTTAATCAATGTAACTGAAAAGGTTTTAGGATTATTGTATGTGATGTTGGCCAATGTTGGCTAATTTTGGATAGTGTTCCTGCAGCAGATCGAAAACTACAAAGATTATTTTGATAACAAAAAGATCAGCTCTTAGCCGGGACATCTTATGTAGTCATTCCACTTATTGTAAACAAAGGTTAAAATAAAGAAAACTAAGCTAGATTAAGTCCTTTTTAATGTGGTCCTTGACCTTGTTGTAAAAGGCTAGTTAGCTAGTTATGTAATCCTACAAACATAAGACAGTGGTATGTTACTTTAAATCAGTGGTTCCCAACCTGGGGTCCCCAACATTCAGACCCATTGTGATTAATGTCCACACACTGTCCCTATTTTAAATGAAAAAAAAAAGTCTAAATGTTTTAACTGAACTTGGCTATATCGAAGGACAGGACTTAATCAGAATACATTATTTACAGTGAGAATCTGACTTTTAAAGGCATTAAATCAAGCATGGTTTCAGCACTGGGTGGGGCCGGCTTTTTTATATGCATGGCTTTTTAGTATATGCATGAAGGGGGTTCTCAAAGAAAAAAGTTGGTTGGGCCCCACCGCTTGAATGAATATGGTAATACTCTTGATGTCACGCATTGGTTTGGTTGGATGCACATTGTATTCTCGCTAATTATGAAGTTTTTTTTTAAATGCACATATCCTAAGATGAGATTTATGGGGATAAAAACATCTCTAGTGTCATATAACAACTCATTAACGCATGACATAATCAAACAAACATTCATTTCATTATTCATTTAGATTAAGGGCTTAGCAAAAAAAAAAAAAAAACCAGCATCAGATCTTGCAGGAATTAGACTTTTGAACAATACCAGTTTGTAAATTTGCAGATCTTGCATTTAGCTGTGTAAGTCAATTCCTCATAAAGTCTGTCTTCTTTTCTACCCTTCAACTATATTTCACCATTCTCAGTCAAGCAAAAAAATTTCAAACCAGGCAACATTTTGGTACCGAATGAGGCTATTAATGCAACTTAAAATTATATAAGTTATATAAGCAACTAAAACTGTATAAGCAACTGAAAAATATCACCATGTCTGTAGTCCCATTTTCATCCTCCTCTTCAGCGATGTATGATCTCATCCTCTTCGATCAAAAGACTGCCATGGTAACAAAAAAAAAGAAATTAATTTCTATGCAGTTTTAGATTACAATACAAATCTTCATGGCTGAAGTGGAAGTAGTGGATTGAACTGACATCCAGCAACACAAACACTTCTTTGTGGTCATGAATGTTTCCGCTCTATGAGCTCAGCGATGCATCCTTGGCCAGTCAAACAACAAGGGGATTGTCAGAGAAGATGCTGAGACAGGACCTAGTGCTCACTAGCTATTGTTGATTGTGTGCATGGAAGGATAATGTTTGCCAGACTTTTAGGTCAGAAAAGTTTGAGTCATGCAGGCTGGAAGGATGTACAAAGTCAGGTTGTCCATGAAGAAAACAATGGGATGGATTTTTATAAATCAATTCACCAGTATTCTTTGCTGCCAGAGGAGTAATCTTCATGGATTTGGGCAGCTTTTGTGTTAGGATGCTCTATAGTTGATATTTTTTAATTGTAATTAGCTGAGTGAGTGTATGCAGAAGTCCTGACTTAAAATCAGAGTTCATTTCATGGCCTGAACCAAGTTTATTCAAAATAGTGGCTCGAGTGTAAACCTGTCAATAAAGCCATTTAAGTAATAATGAGGAAAACACTCTAAAAATTGATTACAAATAGGCCTTTAATCAAGAGCATCTTGGGGGTAACAATAAATAACATTATGCATTCACTTCCTCTGCCCACATTGTCTTAACAGCTGACGTCTTCACAGACTTCATCCCTTCCTCTTCGGACCAAAAAAAAAAAAAAAACCCAGACACACAGTGAAACGTTTGTGTTCTTTCTCCCCCAGTGTGACAGAAGCTGTGTCTGTGAGCAGCTCCTATGGGGGCGGTGGAGATGATGAGGACCAAGCCCTGCTGGACCGCATGGCCAAACGCGAGGAGAGGCGGCAGAGACGTATGAAGGAGGCGCTGGAGAGGCAGAAGGAGCTAGACCCCACTGCCACGGAGGACAACGACAGCGTCGCCATGGAGAAAAAAAACGCAGAGGAGGAGAGGCCCTCCTCCTGGCGTAGGGGTCGTTACCGTGACAGCATGGATGAGGAGGAGAAGACAGCAACCTACAGCTTGACAAGAGACGAGAAGGAGCAAGAGGAGCCTAGAGAGGAAGAGGAAGCTGCTCCTGAAGGAGAGGACGAGGAAGAGGAGGAGCAGAAAGTTGAAGTGGTTGAAGACATACCTAGAAGGTCTTACTTGAGAGAACAGGTCCGTCCTCTTTGTTTCTGTTCATTTCTTTAATTTATTACATCATCATTTGTGATTGACAGTTGGTGCAAATGTGATGCTTGTCCCTGCAGGCATCAACTGAAGAGCCTAAAATGCAAAACGAGGTACGGCCATTTAGTTTTTACTGTTTACTCACACCAATTCTTGGGACAAGACACAGATCCGTGTTTCAAAGAACTGCTATAATCCTTTCTCATAGGACCTCGCCGAAAAGGAAACACATTCGCTAGTCAGTGAGAGGTCAAATCAGACCAAGTCAGCAAATTCAGAGGATAAAGAGGATTCAGTAGCATCAGGGGAGGCTGAAGAGGTACCTGAGGATGATAATGTAGATAATTCAACAGAGAGCAAGCCTATGTTACTAAGAAATTACACTGAAGAGGACTTTGAGGTATCTGAGATACTGCACTCAGAGGATAATGAGGTATCAAAGATGCGGTAAGAATTCCAGTAATGGTGTGATGCACAGCACTGAAAATCTCTGGGTAACTTTGGTGTCTTTATGCATATTTAAGAGCTATAAACAGAAATCTTTTAGGACTCAAAGACAAAAAAAAAAAAAAGCTCATTTTGTTGACTTAAAATATGGTAATACCAGACGCTGAAATTACCCAGACACCTCGTGTCATCTAGTGTGGTTTGCACCATTTGCAAAACGGCAGTAACTGAACCTACTTTTTATGAGGTGTGGTTGCAGCCGTGCGGCCAGATTTTTATTTAAGGTTATGCTCCACAGAGTGGTCACAGTGTTTTTTGGGTTTTCTTTTCTGCATGTTTTCCACTTCAACAACACATCACATTTCACTGACTCCACTCCAACAACATAATATAATTTGATATAATTGAGCCATCACATCATGTGCACTTCTTATCAAAGGCTTTGGACTGTAAAGATTAGCTTTTCATCTATTATATCTAATATGAAATATCAAGTTAATGGTGGAAAAGCAAAATAATAATCTTCAGGGACTAATTTGGTTTAATTAATGAAAATATTGCTTTTCATCTGCTGTGCTACATTGTGTTAGGAGTCTAAACAAACATCTGAATACTGTTATAACCGATCAAGGGAGCACTTCACACTTTTTTATGTGTGTGTGTCTCTTCTCACTCAAATTGATGATCCCAGTTAAATAGAATGTAAATTTTATGGTCAGTATTTTGGTCAGTCTTTGAAGAAAGTGCATGTTTCTTCACCATTTAGCGGGATGTTTTTTACTTAAGTGTAACATTACATGGTTTACAACATCTGGTCTGCAAAACGTTACTGGCTTTTTGCATGATAATCCAGCAACAACTGTTTTTGGAAGAATGGCCTGTACTGTAAGAAGTGAAAGACTGGAGAGCAGTGGGTTTTGAGTGGATGCAGTGAGATGTGAAATTATTCAATAGCATTTTTTTCTCTTATTGTGTTGTCACATGATCCACCCCCGCCTTCTTCTAGACGCGTTACCCCTCTTCTAAATGCCACCGTGTTTGTTTTTTGTTTATGGCTGCAGGTGAATGAGAGGAGCAGGGCCAGGGAGGACAGAGGGAATCAAAGGAAGCACAACGGAGGGCTGCCCGAGGAGGCAGTTCCCATACAGCATAGGAAACCTGAGAGGACCCTCAGGTGCTCACAAATGACACACACAGTCTCTGTTTGGCCTTAAAGGTGCAGTGTGTAATAAAAATAAAGGTCAATTACACAAACTTTTATTACATCATTAAAAACTGTGTTTCCTTTGGCATATTATCACTTCCCTAAAATAACTGCTATGTTTTCATTCTCTTTAAATGAGCCATTTATATCTACACTCCATGGGTCCGCATGCATGGCAGCTACCATATTTGTGCTGCTGTTTTTACTATGGTGTCTCTGAATGAACAAACACCTCTGTAACGTGAGAACCCTCAGAGTTTCAAAGTTCTTGTTTTGATTTGTACTAGAGCACCATTTGGGATAAATAATACCTTAAAAGGCACATTACATAACACTTAACAGTACACATGTACAGAATTCTGAAGTAGTTACATGTAATGCAGTCATCTATGTACCTGAGGCCGCTGGATCCACTTGCAGATGAAAACATGTTGGAAGAATTTTGCCCACTGACAGCCACTGTCCATTCACAACTGTGAAGTCATTTCTATGCCCATTTTTACAACTAGATGTCTGAGAGTCTTACCTTTAAAGAGGATGTTTCTGAAAGAACCTCACTTATCAAATTCACATGCTGAACTGCTGCCAGTTAAGAAAATGTATCCAAAAATCCTTTAATGTGGTTAGTCTGTAAAAAGATGCTCAAATATAAGTTTTGTTTCATTTAATGAAATTTCATACCAATATCCCTTCTTCAAGCATTTCCCCACCTCCCCGATTCTCTCTATGGAAGAGCCCTAGTGCCAAAATGATCATCTTTTTGTTGTAAAGCTATAGTCTAAGGTTGTAGTAGGTTAATATTCTTGGATCAAAAGTCAGCTGTAAAGAGCATGCTGCCTAACAACTAAAGATCACTGTTGCTTTGCGGGCAGATAAGGTGTATGAGATAAAAACTATGTACTGGATCTTTTTTTTTTTTTTGAAAATTATAACAAATAAATCTAGTAATGAAGGCTGACGTTTACTGTTTGTCACTGAGGGTTGTGGTAAAGCTTGGAAATGTTACCTGAGGCTTCTGCGATACAAATAAAAAGCAATCCTGAGTATGATTTTTCAAGCACACATTATTTTTGGACAATAGGTTTGACTGAAACTCATGCCTGATCTTAAAACACCAGCAGGTCACTTGAGATGAGCTGTAACGTTATCTGTGCAAAGGTGATTGCTGGTATTTGTCCTTGTTTTTTCCTGCGAGAGAAATTTCTCAAGTGTGTGTTTAAATATTCAGTCCGGATCAAATGTCAGGCGTTAACCCTGCATGTGTGGTTTTTTTTTGTGTCTGCTCCAGCCGCAGCAGCATGCGTTCCCCCGAGGTGTCCGCAGGTGACGAGCAGGACGACAACGCCCGTCTGGAGGCAGAGCGCAAGCTGGAGGAGCTGAAGCGTCGCCGCGACGACGCGGAGAGCGAGGAGTTCGAGCGGATGAGGCAGAAGCAGCAGGAGGCCGAAGCGGAGCTGGAGGAGCTGAAGAGGAAGAGGGAGGAGAGGAGGAAGGTGCTGGAGGAGGAGGAGAGACAGAGGAAGCAGGAAGAGGCGGAGAGGAAAGCCAGAGAGGAGGTAATTTCACAACAAGTGTCCTTCCCCATCTTTTTTTTTTCAGCTCATACAGTTTGCACCAGTATGCATCACTCTAAGTCATGCATCACTCACACTGGCACTGCTGTGACATTATCTCACCATTTGTCATCGTTATCATGACTCAGCCTATTTGGGTCCCCATGTGTAACCCACATGTCATTTCTTCCTCCTTCTCTGGCAAAACATCACCTTTATGCATTTCAAACAGGACAGCCTCCTCCTTCCTTCCTTTGTGTTCCTATTCTTACCTGAACAAGAGGTGTTGTTCATTTTCCTTTCAGCCACTGGTCGTGAAGGCCTTCTTTCCCACTCTTACCCTGACTGGTCTTCATTGTTGATCTTGGCTCGGAATGTGGCGGCTTGTCTCTCGCTATCAGCCCCTGTTCTTCTCCTCTTGTGTGATGTTAATGAGGCCTTTTGGTTTGTAATTAAAAGATGGCCCAGAGATACAGAGAGACTAATTAACCAAGACAAGGAAGCTGGAGAGGGCTGATATACTGCCAAGCACCACCCTTTGTCTGGGTGCGCTACAAATGGTTCATAAATGAATAATTTTTTTAGCTGTTGATTGTGTGGCGTTACAAAATGGCCTTTTTTTTTTTCTTTTTTTTTTTCAAGGCAGACGACAAGAATAAAGTAAATCAGTTAGATAGGGGCATATATATGTTGTAAGTGTTTTAATCTGTCTTCCCCTAGAAAATACAGTTTTTTAAGAATAAAGAAGTGAAAAACCAATTAAAAGGAATTAGCTTCTTATATATCAGGACTACGTGGAAGACTAGTGAGCAGTTAGCAGGTGCAGCAGTGTCTTACATAACCTACAAACACAAATCGACAAACTACTTCCCTGTCAACATCAAAGAAGTTGAAAACTAAAAGATTCATCAATCCTGCCTTGACTTTCTTCGTCAGGAGGAAAAGAGGAAGATGAAGGAGGAGATTGAAAGAAGGAGAGCAGAGGCTGCTGAGAAGAGACAGAAAGTGGAAGACACTGTGGACGGGGAGGACAAACCCTTCAAGTGTGTTAGCCCTCGAGGCTCCTCTCTGAAGGTAAGATCACCTTTTCAACCTCTCACCTCTGTCCAACTCAGTTTTTATTCCTGTCAAGCTTTTCAGTCTGGTAGGGCAAAGGTTCTTAAGGTCTGAGACAGGAAGTGTCCACTCACATAAAGTCTGGTTGGAAAAATAAGACATTCTCTCTATCTTTTTGCTTAGTTTTGCTAAATGCTTGTAGGATTGTAAGGATGTTTGATCCCATACACATGGTAATTTTATGCTCCCTTGCATACGTAAATAGCAACATCTATTTCAAACGTTTTTCACGTTGCCGTCCTCATACTTCCACGCCTCTTTTAAGTTGCCATCGTTGTTAAATCAGTTTCTTCACTAGTGGGCAGTGATGAGTTCAGAGTTGCATCGCTATAAAGTTGTTTCCAATTGCCCAACATGGCCCAAACGCTTGCATATAGTCTTTATTCAAAAGCTTGCGTAACTTCTACAGTTGCGCTCGTCTTCGTTCTTCTTCTGCCTTTTTTCCCTTCCTGTTCCACTTCTTCTTCTCTGCTTTGTTTCTTTAACTGGTCACATGTCAGCTTTTCTGCTCAGCACTGCAATTTCCGTTGGTATTGCTCCGTTTTCTGCATCAAGGAACGGATAGCTGAGCTCCATGAAAATGGACCAAATTACGTGCGTAACCGACGGGGGGGATGGACAAAATCCGTCCATTTTGTCCATCTGTCTGCGTATCCGTCTTCTACATCAAGCATTAATGGGCCTTTAGAGAGGTAGCTAAAACAGCCATATTTTGCCACACTAACTCAAACTCTTCATTTATGCCACCAACAATTAGGATATTCTTTAGATAACTAAAGCTTTTACATTGGCCAAAAAAAATCCACTAACATCAGCTTATTGAGTTTTTTAATTGGCATTTAGCCCCACCTTGAATGATTAGCTGCGGGTTTTCATCGACTCCAGCTCAGGTTGGCGTTAACAGGAACAAAACAAACTCATTTTGAACTGGACTGCCACAGTCAGGACGAGAGTGGACACATTTTGCTTTTTCTTTACAGGAAAGTCTCACATGGAGCTTCTCAAACTGACAGCAGCAACTTTCAGACAAAAAGAGACGAGATTGTTCCATTTTTCTCCATCTGCAAGACAGTTTGTTGCTCACTCAGTCCGTCTGTGCGGGGCTGATGTCACAATGTATAGAAGGTGCACAATGTAGCCTAACTATCTCTGAAAGGCGTTTTTATTGGAGATGATTGTCCAACACTGTTAAATGTGTTGTGTCATCCCTTCACATTGTTGTAGTTAAAAGCTTTACCCTGGGAGCTGGTGATAGATTATGGACTGGTTTTGTATACATTTAAACCCTCAGAGAACAGAGAATAAAGTCACTACAAGTGGACATCGGAATGGATTGAATAGCTTCTTTTAGCAAGTGTACAAGTAAAGAAAGTTTAAAGATGCTACTTGTGGTGTAAAACATGCACAATTTAGCATTTCCTCGCCCCCATTTACTGACTCATTCACTGTAGTGGCTTGCAATTTTGTATAACTTGTTATAAACATGACTGGCTAGTAACGTACTGCAACCCCAGTTCTAAAAAGAAAATAAGGTGCTGTGTAAATTGTAAATCAAAACAGAATACAATGATGTTCAAATTGTATACCCAGTAGAAGATAAACAACGTATTAGATGCTGAAATTGAGATATTTTCCCATTTCATGGAAATATTAGATCATTTTGAATTTGATGGCAGCAAGACATCTCAAAAAGAACAATAGTATCCCTGTAAAACTGGCTCATCTTGAAATGCTGCAAAGCTTGAGTTAAGCATTAAAAATATTTGGAGAGATTAAGTGCCAGACGACCCACATCTTCACCTCTCACTTCTTTTAGCTCTCTCCATGAAGTGTTGTCAGACGGAGATGAAGGAGCTCTCATAAAAGGAGAAAGGCTTGATGAACTGAGAGAGTGACGTGAAAAAGAATATCTGTAACTTCTTTGACTTCATTTTAAAATTCTGCTGACATGTTTTTTTGACACACAAAGTAAGAAAGATCAACCCACCGCATCCTCCTTCAATGCTTATCCAGAGATAAATGTTTGTCACAGTGAAGGAAGGTTTAATCAACTCAAATGTGAATAAATGTTTCCAGTGCTGCCAAAAGGCAACTCCCACACACTGCAAATCGAGGGGGATTTTCAGCCACTGGAGAAAATCTAATTAGTGACAGTTAGCTGTAATATTCATTTGGCCTATCCCAGTGAAACTCCAGGCTGAAGGTTTGGATCTGATATGAAATTATTATGAATTAAGTTTGCCTGTTGTCAGATTTGTAAATAATGTTGATCAAATGTAATTCTCCACCCACTCCGCTCGCCTCAAAGACACAGCTTTACTTTGTCATCATGTTCACTGTAGGTACTGTTGTGCATGTGTCTGTTTTTGTACGTGTGTCTGTAGCATGCTATTTATCACAAAATTGTATCCGAGCTGTTGCGTTCAAGTTTGAGTTTTATGTGAGTTTGGTGTGTTTTAAAGCTGCATTTGGCTGTAGTGTTGAGTCTGATGTGTCTCCTTTGTAAGATATTTAAAACAACGGATGACCTGCAGCCAACTTTGAAAGTATGTATGTTTGACGAGGAGTTGAACCCTGTTTTCTAATTACCATATCATTCATGTAAATCACTGAGCTAAATCATGGCAAAACATTTCGTACAGATGGTGAAAGCAGTTTAGTTGCAACCAATAGAGAAAATCCCTGTTTTTCTCTATATACACTGCCATTTACTGTTGTTATCACACAGGGCTTTTGAATCTACTACATTTTAAAAATCAGGTTTACATCTCTCTGTGATAAGTTGATGGTAACATGAGAAGTTATGAATGCATCATTTTTATTTTAGGCTAAATGTGTTAACTAACATTTGTTCATTTAAATGTCCTCCAGCCAAAAAGCAACTTTACTTTGTCCCAAGTTTGACTTTACTTAGAGAAAGTAATTCAAGTATTTCGCCCTGTTTAAGCTCAAATTTTAGTTCCACTAGCTCTGAGAGATGTAAATATGGGAACGTTCTAAGAGACTCTGCTGCATGCCACAAACAATTTAGCTAACGAGCTAGCAAATTGTGTTGACATTCAAACTAACTTAATAGCTGTTTTTGAAACCCAGTGCTTCATAATAAGCATACTAGGTAGTTTGCAGGATGCAGTACATGCTGATGTGAAATTGAATCACATAAGTGGTTCATTTCGTAGCCAATTTCTGGTTTTGCATACTGCATACTATAATTTGGGAAAATCAGTACATATTAGAAGTAATGTTTTGTCCAAGTCCTATCATTATCATTATTATTATTACTATTATTATTATGCATTAATGCAGAGATCACCAACAATGGACCTCACTACTGCTTTCCCTGCTGCAACACACCTGACTCAAATTAATGGGTCATTAAGTGCAGAACTTGACAACAAGCTGTTGAAAACCATTTAATTTGAATCAGGTGTGTTGCAACAGTGGAACATCTAAAACACCCAGGACAGTGGCCCAATAGGTCCAAAGTTGGCGATCTCTGCACTAGTGTGTCAGTATACTACTACTACTACTACTACTGCTACTACTAATAATAATAATAATACATAAATAATTATTTATACAGAAAATATTAATATTAAACATTGAAAACTTTAATTTAAAAACTCACTATTTTTGAGATCCAATACTTAAAGTCCAATAAATATAGCTGACATTACTAAATTAGTAACAGCTTTAACCTATTTTTTTAATAAACAAACCCAGTACAACCATGTTAAAATCGAAACAACTCACTGTGATCAGTAAATGTCTCATTCTTCTTTTGAAATCATTCAGTGAATGCTAAACCAAAAGAGTTATCATTATTTTAGTACAAAGATTACAACCTGATGTTTACTCTTGTGTTGCGCTAAGCACATTGCTAACATAGATGCTAACATTAAGCTTAGATTTTACAGTGACTAACTTTTCCTGGTGTGTTTTAAGGTTCTGGATTTTAATGCCACAGGCGTTGCAGTTTGCTGCTTTTTTATTTGCGACTTTTAGGAAGTTTTATCATCCAAAAGTTGCAACAAAAAAGAGTTAAAACTGCACAGTTTGACAATGTGACAAATTATGAATTAATGATTAATAAGTATTCTTAATAATATTCATTAATAACCACAAGTTCTTAATGGAAATTTTAAAAAACATATTCAACTAAAATTGACTAAGAAACAACTTGATAGGTAAGCTAGCTGCGTGACACTAGCCCAGCAGCTCATAGGCTTTTGCCTACATGTTTTACAAATGTGGCTAAAACACGTAGCAGGACAGCTTCCTCACTAATTTCTCACCATTATGAGAAAGCTAGCATTCCATAAAGACATGGATTTCCTTACTTAGAACATTGTGGGCAATATTACGTAAAACTATCAAAGCTAAATCACTTGATGCTTGCTAACAGTAAAAATATACTCCTGCTGTGTTAGAATAGCATGATAGAACCAGAAAAAGTAAAGGATATAGACTGAAGCACTGAAATGCTAAGCACTGGGTGCTGTTGCATATTTTCAGTGTCAGTAAAAAAGAAAAATCACCTTTGTGCGGTCACTGTAGCACCACATAAAATTGCACAAGTTCAAATGGATCTGATAATAGGACATTGAACAATTTCCTGCTCAATTTATGTACTGAGTGAATTTCATGCCCCAGTGACACCTGCCAAAAGCTTATTTCAGTGTTCAAAACATGCATTCAGCCGAGAATGTACACTTTTTTCTTGATTTCCTATTGCCGTACCATGTTTATTACTTGACAGCTACCATTATATGATTCCTGTTACATTAAAACATAGAATAATGTCTTGCGCTACCAGGAGTAAGCTTCCAGTGGAACATGCAGTCCCAAGAGCACGCCTTCATGTTATCAGCAGTAAAGCAGAATAACCCTGCTCCATATTGTAGATAAAGCATAGCGTTCTCTGGCAGAGACAGACAGCAGGCAGAAATGAAGGACAGGCCACAGGGATATGCAGGAAAGCGATTAGGGTTAACAGGATTACTGTAACTGTGTTCAAATGGCTACAGCTCTTTAAAATGCGTCTGAGAATGGGGAATTTCCTGCCAGGGAGTATTTTGGGAACTCCCACATTCGGTAGCAGCTGAGCGAACTGTCCCTTTTCACAGAGACAGAGGGAAGAGAGCTTTTTTCCCTGCTTTTTCTTTAGTCCATTTGTGTGTGTGTGGTTGTGTGTGTGTGTGTGTGTCTGAGGAATGCATGCGCTGCCCCCTCTTTTAGCCTTCATGTCATATATCATAAACAATCCTCTGAGATTCCCACAGACTAACGGCAGGAATTGGAAAAAGCTTGCTGTGTATTTCTTGTGTTTGTGTGTACATGCGTATCCATGTTTGCAAAGCATTTTTTGCACACAGAGGGAACATTCAGTTGCATTGTGTGTCAGTGGTCAGAAAAATCCAACTTGTTGACCATATAAAAGAACACAGGACAAAAAAAAGACATCAAACATTAAATGAATTGTTAGCAACAAAGCTAACTACATAACTGCTTATAAAGTCATGAATCATAATCACTTGGTGTCTACATACTGCTCCACAAGCTGAGAGAAATGGTCTCATGCTAACAAAGCAGTAATAGATGAAGAAACTCAGTGTGAGAGTTTATGACTTTCTTTCTTTTCAGATTGGAGAGCGAGCAGAATTTCTGAATAAGTCGACCCAGAAAAGGTAAAGATATAACCAATGGCATCATCATTTTGATCATTTTGTCTTCCACTATTTAAGCCATGTCGCGTTACGCTGAAGAGGAAGAATATTATCCAGAAATGCAGTTGTAGTTCCCTCTTAAGTGTCTGCAGTCTGTGCCACAAATTCTAAATATGTATATGTGTAATGTAATCATTTCCCTTACAGTGTGCTAATCACTTGCTTCTGCCCAACAGCCCAGCAAAAGCGTCTCATTCTCCTGTGGTGTCCAAGATAGACAACAGGCTGGAGCAGTACACCTCAGCTGCTCAGGTTAGCATGACACCACCTCTAAAATGTTGAATCATACCAATATCCATATTAGTGTTTTTGCT
Source organism: Melanotaenia boesemani (assembly GCF_017639745.1). Taxonomy (NCBI): domain Eukaryota; kingdom Metazoa; phylum Chordata; class Actinopteri; order Atheriniformes; family Melanotaeniidae; genus Melanotaenia; species Melanotaenia boesemani. The sequence goes on along the minus strand of NC_055704.1, from coordinate 17,401,423 downwards.
TCTTTTGGCACAAAACTAATTGGCATGTTTGTTATGACATGGCTAAAGCTTCTAGTGACACATCCATCACCATCACTATTGAATCCTTAAAGGTAATTTGCAGAACATGTCATTTATATTTTTCTTATTAGGTTTCTTTTTTGCTTCAAGTTTGTTAGTTCTTATGTGCTAAATCTCTTACAAAGTTGAGTCCACTCCAAGTGTTATTTTCCCCCCAAAGTCTGCACTGCTTCTGAACCGCCTTGCCTGTAGTCCAGGTTTTTCTTTTGCGTAATGACATCACCATGAAACACATTTTTGCAGACTTCAAACCCTGAATGAGAGCCTTCTTTACACGCCAGATGATCATCTTTATTCTGCCTGATCAGAAAAGCCATCCAGTTGAATTTCACCCTTTTTGTCTCTGCAGAGAGAGAACAAGGAGTCTCGATCCCCTCGCTCTGGAGCGGTGGATCTTCCCGTGGTTACCGACAGCATACGAAACATCAAGAGCATGTGGGAGAAAGGCAATGTATTCACCTCGCCTGGAAGTGGCGGGAGCACATTCAAGGTAAAAATAATAATAATAATAATAATGAAATAAAATAAAAATGGAGAATGTTAGACCAAACTTAAGTGACTGATGCAGAAGAAGAAGGTAAAAGTAAAACTTAATTTACTGATAATGACGACCAGGCTTCACTAACCTTTTAACCCCTTTAAAAACAGGAAGCAGCTGTGATGAAAACAGGCGTGGCAGGCCGCATCAATGAGTGGCTGAATAAAACCCCAGAGAGCAGCAAGACACCAGGAGGAAGGCCAGCGGTAAGTGACCACCATACCAACCCCTGTTGTTTGCTTCCAGGATATACAACATATTTAAATCTAAGACTCTTCACGTTTACTTTAATCTTCAGAAAGCATATTTTCTTGATCATCTACCCTCCATGACTGATTTAAACTTGCATTAATCCTCAATTTTTTTGCCAGAGATTGATTAGTTTTCATAAAGCATGACTTTAGTTTTAGGTTCACATCACTCATTTGCGATGGGATGACTAGAGTGATGTCATATGCATCCATGCAAAGATCAGCTTTTAACAACATTTGAGTCAGCATCCAGTGACGAATGCTGGGTAGTTTGGTCACAACATACCACCACACCCACATAGTTTTGTATTGTTGAGCTCTGTGGATGTTTATTGTTAGGTTTTAGTTGTTAGGTTGTGCATGAAAGCAGTCATCCTGCAGTATGTGAGCTACAGTTAGTCTGCACTGCTCTTCTGTGTATCATTCTGACTCTTACATTAGCCCTGCTGCAAGATTATATAATGCAATTATTACTGGACATGCTTTATGATCATTTCAAAAAATGCAGTGAAGCGGGTCATGTAGACATATAATCCGTCTGGCGCCACCTGGTGGCTTTATAAAAAATTATGCCATTTCTGAACTTACTGCAGTCTTGCTTTTACTGACCACTTGCATGTGGATATTGTAGAATAATTGGTAACATTTTATGATCCAGTGTCCCTCAAGCATTTAATCTTAAACCTTTTGGTAATCAGAGACTGTTATCTCCTTTTCATGTCTTCTTTTAACCCAAATATTTATGCTAAAAACCCTCCACTTGTGCTTGAATAAGTAACACAAAGCAGAGGTAGAACAAATAATCTCAAACTTACCAGAAAAAAGTTACCTTTCCATAAATTTTACTTTACATTGTGATGAAGTGTCTTGAAAGCTGATTGCATGCCACTCTTTTACGCAGTGAAAGTGCTGTTTTCCCATTTCCTGTAGACAAATACTATTTTAGCTTGATATTATCTGTCAGTCCTCCAGCTGTCTTTTCTCCATTGTTATTCTTTCCCTCTACGTTTCAAGGACTCTGCCGTTGTCACAGTGTAACTCAAATAACACCACTAATAAAACGCTAAGTCCTCGTCTTTTTCTCCTTCCTTCACTCTGTCAGGACCTGAAGCCCGTTGATGTCACCAACAAGAGGAATCTATGGGAAAACAAAGGCACCACTCCAACAAAGGTAGCTTTTATTGATCTCAGCCCATTCACTATCTGCTAACATGAAGGAAGCTTTGCAGGGTGATTAGAGTACCAGTCTTAACCTTTGTGAAAAAGCCATGTGAGCGTTACACACCGTGGAGTACATCCAGATGAAGTTTTAACTGCACCAAAGTGGTTTGTGGTCTTGAAAAGCTTTCCATGGTTTTCCTTGGTTTGCAGTTGATGTCAGTCACGAGTACGTTTTTGCTAAAGAGATGGAGAAGAAATGTAACAGTCTCATGTTATTTTAACCCTGCCATGGCAGCGATGGGAGTAACAATCACTTGTGTTTGTTTTTGTTTTAAAGAACTCTCATAGCTAGTTGACCTCACCATTCAATCTGGAATAAGCCTGGAGAGGTAAAAGAGAAATGAATCTATGCTTCCTCAAATCGCTTATTGTCGAATGACCTCACACTTTGCTGTCACGCTGCTGACTTTTTTTTACTCTCCGTCGTTGGCACAGCTGCACCCTGTTCTGCTTTGGTTGGACACTGATGCTAAATACAGGGGTAATGACAATCACCATCCAAGAGCTTCAGTCTGAAATTATTTATTCATCATTTGAAAGAGGGTTTGACTTATGAACAACAAACATTAGTTGCTTTCATAGAAAACACACAGAGCTAATTTGTTTAAAAGATTTGCCAATTCTTTTAAGTGCTGTAAGAGAAAACAGCAGAAAGTCAAGCTACCATAAGGAAGCAGTTTCCTTCATTAACATTCACAACTTGTTAAAGCAGATATATACAAAATCCAGATTACAGACTGAGTTGTAAAAATTTTTTACAGTGTGTCTGATGTCCAGCTACAGGCTTTTCACGCTTTTCACAAATGGCTGTATCACATCACAGCTCTTTACTTCTGACGACCACAAATCACTGCTCTCAATCCAACTTCACTTAACTTTTTATCATCTTAATGGAGAAACTGTTTACAGCAGGTTTTTTTTGTTGTTGTTTGTTTTGTTTTTTTTGTTTGTTTTTTGGCAAGGAAGACGCCTTGCTGGCTTGTTCAGCGACAGTTTGACACCTCACAGCTTAAAACAAGTGTACTTAAACCTGACTTAAATAAATTGTCTCATCTTAATGTTTTTTTAAAAACAAAAATTGGGGTTTTCTGAGCTACTAATAGAAGAGAGAGTGACAAGGATATCATACCACCCACTTATTTTCCTAAGATTTTCCTTCCTTCATTACTTCTTATCCTGGTAGCAGTGTGTTCCTGCTGCCAACAGCTGCAGGGCTGTGGTCTGCCAATGAGTTTTTGGCTTGGAGGGTACAAGTCGGTGGTCTACACTGACGTAAAGAAAAGGCCCTGAATGGGGAAAGTAGAACTTAGTGAACTTGTCATTAGCTAACCGTGCTATGCTGTGATGTCAGGGAAGGCAGAACAAGCAGGCAGACGGCTATTGTGGGGGATTTTAAAAGGGTGACGAACCTTTGTATATGGCTGTGTGTTTTGCTAACTTTCCGCATCATTGCTGCCATTCCACCTTTCTGTTTTCATGTCTTCCAGGTGGCAGGCAGAGGGGAGGCCAAGTCAGTCGCCAACGGTGAGTTTTTATGACGCAACACAAGTGTTGGCTTGAAATTGCAAAGCTTGTGAAATGACTTGGCTCTTCATGTTTGTAGGTATGCATTGTGCAGCTTTTCTTTTGCACAATGTAATTCCTTAAATGTTCCAACATTGGCTACAATACATTTTTACTGGATCGGAAAACCAAAGATGGGAAATGTAAATCAAACATAGGTGCCATTTTGCTAAAATTAAAACCATTGAAATGGGTTGTAAAAGCATTGACATTTGTATGAGGAGGACCCAAATTCAGACTACAGGCAGAAGGCAGGTTGAAAAAGAACATTATAAATTTGTTTTTGCAGTGATTGGGAATCCAGAAAACTAAAGATGAACACAAACCTGGGTGAGGCAGGAACTAAACTAAATTTGGCATGCAGTTCCACAACAGCAAACAACAATGATTATCTGGCACCAAACAAAAGAAAGCTGGTAGTATAAATACAGAGTTCTCTCGGTATATATGCTACCATGTTTCCTGTTTTGTTTTGTTTTGTTTTTTTCATTTGTGGAGATTAACACAAAGCCGGTGAGTTTCAATCAGTCATGGAGGCCAGCTGTGAAACAAAGACAGGAAGCTAAACTAAAACACAAATCCAAAAATAAGAAATATAGCAAAACCCATATACCATGACACAGATTTAATTTAAGAAAATATTGGTAGCTGTCTTAATATTAAACAGAAACTATCACATTTTGTACAGGGATGAGTTTCTTTCAGCAACTACATTAGAAGAGCATACTAAAATTTAAGATCATAGCCACATCCATTCAAGTGTCTTCACCCTTCAGTAAAAGTAGCTCCTGCACATGATGGCGTCCCACCAGCAACCCTATCCAGTTTTTCTTTTGACAGATATCCTTGCATGTAGACAGAGGTTGGAGGCGTGACCTTCTTTGTACACGTGTTATCTTGTCACCAGAGCTTTGATTTATTCAGCACCATGTGTTTCAGAGCCAGTAACGGGCCCAAACACAGCTCACCCCGCAGTCTTTTCCACCACAGTTTGGCCTTTCGTTTAGCTCCACAGCATCGTAGGATGCCACTAATACATTGCTTGCTATTTTAAAATTAGATCTGCTCCCCTTTTGTTCCCCTTGTAGCAGTAGGAATGAGAGATTTGGCCTTGAGGGATTCCGTACATGTCAACGTAATGTGCTGCTTGTTCAGTGCACGGGATCACACCCACACACATATGCACGCACATGTTTCACCTCTATAAACATACTCGACAGCCATCGCGACGCCACTCAAACCTTTCAGCTTTTCACTCATGTACAAGACCACTTTTGTTACTCAGACCTGATGAGTGGTAGAAGCAGAGCTCTTGCCAGGCTGGTTTGTCACATTAATAGCTGGCATGTTGGAGATTAGGGCACCATCTAAGTCTGATTTAGAGGATGACAAAGGATTTGTGCAGATTTTAGATTTCTCACTTTGAGTTGGCTGCAGGATCTTATAGACATTCGACAGCATGCTAGATCACACGCAAGTTAACAGCCCCCGCTCTTCAATTCCAGTCCTCAAGGGCCACTGTCCTGTTTTAGATGCTTCCCTGCCCCAGCAATTTATTTATTTTCAGTTCATTTTATAATATTTTGTGGCCTCATACGTGTTGATTTATTAAATATTGAATAAGACAAAGAGTCTATGCTTTCAACTGCAGGCTGACCACAGTAAACTGCATGACTTCACTGTGGTGTTTGTTGTTTAGTTTGACCTCTGTGTCAGGAGATCAGAACCATTAATCCACACCTGTCTGTCACACTGATAAACTTGTTTTGTTTCTCTCATCAGGCATGGGACACTAATGTCTTGAAGAACTGAAGCTGGGGACCACAACAATCCAAGACTTTTACCAAAAAAAAAACAAACAAATATTGATCATACAACGAACCCCAAGACCACAGCGTTGACAGGAGAGACCCTGTCCTCGCACTGTACTTAACAGCATCAGCATATTTTTGTGAAGTTGCCAAGTGTAGTGCCTTTGCACAAGGATTTTTGCTTTGTTAAAAAAAAAAAATGCTGTGAAATTTGGACTTTTTTAATTACTAATCACTTAAGACACAAACGCTCAAATTTGGATTTTGTTCTTCATGCTGCGACAGAGTGGATGAGTTTAAAGTTTCCACATTCCAAACAGATGGGTGAAATCCGTTCTCTCCCTCTTACAGGTTATTTTCCATCTCTTTTTATTTATATTTAAAGCAAAAGCTTCACACATTGCTATTTGTTATCAACGTTCACCTGTTCAGGATAGAAATATAAGCACTTCTAGAATTTAGCTGATTTCACTTTAATTATGTCTTAATAATAGTGCAGCGATGGTCTGAGTAATATTAAGTTAGCACCTGTGATGTTTTGAATATGACCTATCATAATGTATTATATATTACGTCTGTATACTCATAATAAAAGGTCATTTTTCCTTTTTTTTAGTATCCAAAACTATTCACCAACAGACAGTTCATTTTGAAGGTGACAGGAGGGCTGAATATTCAGAGGGCCATTACAACTTTTATTATCTTTTTTGTCATTTTTATTTAAGTTTTAATGTTTTTTATCTTTTTCTAGCTGTTATTTGGAGCTTCAGACATTCCTCTCTAAATGCACAAGGTGCCTTTGCTGCTTAAAGCTGTAGGTTTTATAATGTAAAGAATACGTGCAAACCATTCTGCCTTCACAGTATCTTTTTTATTGCGTCTATGCACACTCTTATACTCAGCAATACTTCTCAAATTGAGGGCATGCAACGTAAAATCAGGGTGCCTATGCATATAGCAGGATAGCGGTGGAAGGATATTTACCACTATATAAAACCTCTCGCCTTATGATTGCAATGACAACATTTACCACATATGAGCAACATAAAAAGCCTCTCAGCAGCAGAATTTTGAGACTTGTGATTTTTTTATGTTTATTTTTTATGACATGTTTTTAAGTAGCTCATAGTGTTTGTGCACCACAAGTTTTGATAAAAAAGATGAACGGTTTGTCAGGGCATTAAATTGATTTTTGTTACTGCTCAAAAGTCTGACAATCACATTCCATGGCTCCTCAAAAGAGCAGGGGAGTTTGACCAAAATATTGTTGAGAGTGAATTAATGTGACATTTATGTTTCTTTTTTTAAATACAGTGGTTTTGTTAAGCTGTATTTTTTTTACAACCTTGTGTCCATTTAATGTTTTTTTCTTCATTTCCACGTTTAACCAGGCATTTGTTTGTGTAGCATTAAGCCTATGCAAAGCACATTATCCGTACCCTCTTTACCAATGTCATACAACTTTCCAAGTGTCACATTGTATCCTTGACTCAACAACAGCAATAAAGACATTGAGGTATTCCACACTGTCAAGTTTTCTTTCAAAACTCCGCAAGTCATCTTCTGCATACAAATATGTTCAACAAAAAAATCAGGTTGATCTTGTATTAGATATCTTTAGGACTTTTCTGATACATGCACATTAATCTAGAGAATGTACAGTACCAGTCAAAAGTTGGGATATATTTTCCCATTAGATTAAATTTTGCAACTCTTTCCAGTCTGAATTCTCCAACATGCCTCCTAGATGTAATACACAAGCCACACATGCAAACGACAGGTTAAAATGCTAGTATATTCTTGGCCTAGTAAACCAGCTTACACAAGTGAGATTCAGATCCTTTATTGTCATTGTAAACTACAGTAAAATTTACGATCTTAAATTTCATTGTTAAAAAGTTTATAAATTTCACAGTTAAAAAAGCAGAGCTCTTAAATGCTACAAAATATATATATATATAATATGAGGTTCAAATATGCATCAATACTGCGGGTCTCGCAGATCTGTCATTGAGCATTGTCGTAAACAAGTAAATGCTAGTAAAGTTAGCTAGCTAACAGTAATTTTTAACTTCTAAGTATTTTGCTAGACACTGTGAGAACGGATATGTTCAAATTTTTTAACATTTACAAGTCACAGATGCAACCCAAGAGTTATTTTTCTACATGCCTTGTAAAAACACAAAAGAAATATGTTTTTTAAATTGCTATACAGCTAGCTGAATCTGTTAGCCTGCCAGGTGTGTATTATAATGGTTTATCGACAAGTTTCTACCTGTAACTGTGGAAGAAACTAAAAAGCCTTTACTAATTGATTGTAAAACTAAATGAAAGTGTAAAATCTTTGACTTCTTTTGTTATTGCACATTACAGCATACTTTATTATCCACATAAGGAAATTTGCCAGATACATAAGTGCTGCACTTGTCAAGTTAATCATTATCGTAATTTTTAGGCATTTTTTGACGAAATATTGAAAAACAAATCACCATTTACTGTATAACAGCTTTAATAGACTCAAGATGCAAGATATTTAGCTATATGTTCTCCAACTAAGAGGCTATCATTCTGCTGCTTTTAAGTGCTGATAATAATATCATAATCAATAGTTGGATGAGCACAGAGTTTACAGATTTTATTCATTCATTCAGTCATTTGCCTTTTCTACTTCACACTGCAGCACAACTTAGCTTTGTAATAAGTATCACAAAAAGAACACCAACCGTGTACCAACCATTTCTACTTTGGATGTTGGTTTATTTTCATTTTCTGCCCTTTGTCTGTAGCTGTTTATGACCTGCACTTGAAAGCAGCATTTCTCCCCAGGTATAAGTCATCTCTTTGTGTCCAACAATAGAATTGGCTGTCCGAACCAGTCATACAAAAGATATGTGGTCACATGACAGACGGGGCTGTATTAAGTTTGGGCTTTAGTTAGAGGGGGGCAATGATTGAACTTGTCTTTGTCTGGATGTGGAACAATAAGACCAGTGCTTGCCACTAATCCCATCTCTTCTTCAGGGGAAATACAGTGTGGGAGGTAAGAGCTGATCATGACAGAGAAAAGGGCCATTAACACTGACACTGAAAGAGCATTTCAAGTGTCTAACTTGCAATTAAATTAGGTTTAAATATAGGTTATACTACAATATACATACATATATATATATATATATAGAGAGAGAGAGAGAGAGAGAGAGAGACAGAGATTGTAATGTTTTTTAATATGAAAAAATTATTGCAGATTTTGCTGAATCAAATGTGTGTAATGTATCAGAATATATCAGCAATCTTTTCATACAGCGTCAGATGTCGAATCAAGCTATTCAGATATTGTCTACAAAGACTTTAAGATTTCATGATGGCACTTTTTCATGCTTTGTGATCTGAGTAGTGCATATGCCAGTGAAGAAGGTGTTAAGCTTGCCCCTGAGACTATCGTATTGGTAGCATGCTTTGCAGGCTTTGACTTAATGCTACCTAATGCTGAAACCAGCACCCGCAACATTCCTGCCACTGCCAGACTGCGTGTTGTTCCACAGTTTCAGCCAGAAGGGAGCTGACCGCATTCATTAAAGCAAATACACATTTAATACCCCAGCCATGACAGCCCTCATACACTGTGAATTCTTTCTGGGTTTCCAGTTCAGTGCTTTTCCTCAACCAGATGGCATTTTTCATTTTTGGTTTTCTATTTCTCTTGGTCTTGCTCTTCCTCTAACATTCGCATTTGACGTCAGATGCTCAGTTTGATGACACAAATAACAACTACACAGAACCGCCACAACCACCAGAATATTTAAATTTAAGTGCATACACAATAGAACTGAAACAGAGGCATGATTTAGAGAAGGTGCAAATATGGAATGTAAGGACTGAATGTGCAGCTTCCAATGACTTGGAAAAAAAGAATAGGACTGCAGCCAGGCTGGAAGAGCGAGGGTGGAACTGGGCATACATGTGGACCTAATTTTAATTCATCATCTACTGGGTGTTCAGACATATAGAATAAAAATAAATCTTTAACTTCTTTCTATGATGAAGAATATATTTTAAAGTTAAGAACAACTCCTCCTGAGAGGTATTACAGTAAAAAATGTTCCCCAAACCAACAGCTGCCTGTTAAATCTGTTACAACTAAAATAGCCTGTCTGGATGTGGGTCCCAGCTCATTGATTTACTGGAGTCCAGGCAAGGTTAGCATGAGCCATTGTCTGGAGGAGTTGCTCCACACCTGTTCAAAAGTTCACCCTATTATTCTTAAAAATAGACCTTTGCTCTCCTCCACACTTCAGGCGAACTGACATTGCTTTTTTTGATGTGGTGATTTATAAGCCTGTGGAAAACAAACAAGTTCCAATGTACTGATGTGTTCTGACATATTTTTGTCAAGATGGACCACTTGTTTAAAGAAATTTAATATCTCTACTAATATAGATACCAAAGGACATGGGAGGGACAAATACTGATGTTGCTGAATACTATTAATACTATCTGTATTTATACTACCTGCCTCTAAACATGGAAGCACTGAACTGCTCCTTTAATCGAGTAATAATGAAATTCAATGAGAGTTATAGATACAATTTTCAAACAAACTGCATCCTATGTTTCTAATACATTTAGATTAAATTTGCAATCTCCTATCTGGTAAACAGTCAGTACCTTTTGTCTTAAATTTTATAACATGATTGAGATTACCCAGATGGCATCATCACCACGGTGTCATTGTTTGGAAAGTCTATAGTTTATTTCCTGAGTTAGACCATTCTGACAAATTGTGACGTAGTCATTAAACTAATTGTCTTTTATTTAAGTAGGACGACACAAATTATCATTTTTTTACTTAACATAAAGCCTGGCATTTTTGTCATTTTTTTGGAAGTTTATTGCATCTCTTTATTATTTTGTGTTGTTTTTATACCGGCAAGGCAAGGTAATAACCAAGAAAATTCAGGGTCATGGCATGCAGGAGATGATGTGAAAGAATATATTTAAAGCCAAGTCACGACGCCTTCCAAGTACATCAATTGAACAGTGTACCAAGTACATTAAATGTCTAAACCTTGCCAACTGGTTTTTGTTGAAAAAGAAACAGAATATAAATCACAGCTGAACATGAAACACCATGGGCATAGCCTACTCAAAAAAAGGAAAACATCAATCCAACTAATGGGGGAAAAAAAGACTTTTGAGACGTTATATTGAAAATATAAGCATGGACATCAGCCTATATCACACATGTAATGATTGACATTTCTTGCATTACAGCACTTCAAAGCCTTTTCAGTACCTGGACAAAGTTGTTTGTGAGTGTACACATCAAAGCCAATGTGATGTGCGTGGTTTCAAATACATCGGTGCATCTTAGAAAATTCATGCAGTCCTGGTAGTTTCAGTGTTGTTCAGATTCTAGTCAGCTGCCTGCAGCCTTGATCACTGCCAAGAGGAAATGACTGAGGATTTAGACCTGGAGCTGTTTAAAGCCTGAGGTCTCTGCTTGCAATGCCCAAGAGTAATACTTTTTGATTCTACAATTGTTCCAGTCTCATAGCGCATAGCCAATTTTAAATTATTATTATTTTCTTACTTTTGCACAAATTAGAATTATTCTGAAAGGAGAAGAAAAGGGGAGATAAAATCCATTTGTCTTAGGAGGAGAAATCTTAAGGGCTTGTTAAAATATTATAGTAACTAAGTGGACAAACAATCAACGCATTAGAAACACTGAAATATTACATAAATGTGAGCAGCTCAAGAGTCTGTGAGGGATGGGTTTGTGTCATTTTGTTTCACAGATGAATCCACATGTTAATTTAGGATGATTTAATACATTATATGCTTCCTTCTGTGATTAAGGTTACTGTAATCCAAGATGTCTGATGCTGATGAAGAAGTTGTAGTCGAGGAGGTGCAGTGAGTATATTTTTAGTCAGTTTTTAAAGCAGTGTTTTAAATAGAAATACTCTGCTGATTTTGACTGATGGCTCTAAAGGTTTACCTCTTCATTTAATTTTTTTCCAGGGAGGAAGGTAAGTAAAGACTTCATGAGCATTTCCTGCATGTCACTTTCAGCTTCAATTTCTAGATGTAGCTGACCTGATTATGTCTGCTCAGGTAGAGACATAGCAATGGGATGGCAAAGGCTTCTGCATGGCTTCACGTGTGCATCACCTTGTTTCCTGTTTGTCTGTTGCTTCTACAGTGTCTGCTGTCAGTGATAAAAAAAGAAGCATATCTGAGTATTTTATTTTTGAATGCTAACACTTGACCTGTCTGCACCAATCCGTCAGCTCCTGTTTAAGTGCCAGTTTTTATAGGAATTATCTTTGGCCCATTTTTAGCACTGTGCTTTGATTCATACTTAATTTCAATGTTCTGACAGAAGGTTTGGTTTTCTGAAGTTACTACTGAGCTCCAAAGGTTTGAGTCTGCCTGATCAAATTTGACTCAAATGGTCTAGAAGAAAAAGAAATGCATCACATTTTCTGCCTCTACATAACTTTTTTTTTACTATTTAAAAAGTAGTTTAAATAACTGGAAATTTGATGATAAGGTATCCTCTTGATTACAATTTCATGTATTTTAACTCTTCCAAAAGCTACATATAGTCATGGCTAGTTCTAGGTGGGTTGTGGATTGCCAAAATATTAAATAACAAATAAATGTTTAAATGAGATTCTCTATTGTAAATTTTAGTTCAGGTCTAGTCATTGTTAAGTGTTGTCATGAATGTTTCTGAGAACCTACAGCATTTTTTCAATAAGGACTTCCCCCATCCTTACTCAGCTAACAGCTAGCCAGTCTAGCTAGCATGAAGCATTTAGCAAGGCTTTTGATGTAACTGTGCCAAATGAAAGAGAAAATTGACTTGTCCTTTAGTTTTATTATTATTTTTTCACATCACACTATAAAGAAGTTTCATAGTACATGTAAAAGTTAGGAAATTTGTGTTTGGTAATTATTTCTATTTTTAGTTGGTACCACATTTGTAAGAAAAATGCAATTGTGGCAGGAGCAGTGGGGGGAATATTTCAGTTGCACCCATGAAAAAAGTGTCAAATTTTCTCTCCTTTTTGTGCTCAGTTGATATCACCCATTTTACCTTAAAAAAAAAAAAGCTGATTAAAGACACGTCACAGCAGTCAGATGACAAAATAATCCAAGAAAGAAGATTAAATTATTTAAGCCAGAAGAGCCAGAAGAGAAGCCAACAATTAACAGTGTCTGAAATAATCAACAGTAGTTTACTGAGCAGTTAAACAGCCTAATTCACAGTCATGAAAATGAATGTTGCTGCTTTACTGTTTAAAAGAAAAAATACATACTTAGTATACATTCCTTTGGAATTATACCAAAATCCTATTTTATAACTGAGATGAGATCAGATTTGTATTCAGACTGTGTGGTGAGTGGGGCCTTTGTGTTAAGATGGGAATCACTACACTAACCATTCAAAACTCTGTATTTAGAAAAACTAGCGACAGCTATAAAATACTGTTTATAAATTGATTCACCAGTATAAATTTTCTCATAATAGATTTTGGTTTCATATCTGGCATGTAACAAACAGTTCACAGACTCAGTTGATGATCCAAGACCATCCCCTGTTTGTACTTTTGTTCACAATGTCCAGCACTGTTTTTCTATTCATCCTAAAAGGCAATAATATCACAGTGCTCAGTGTGACCAAATCCCAGCTGCAAGGTGTTTGCAGTCACATTGATCTACTAATCCATATTTCGTTCACTCAGTCAGAAAAGCTGAAAGAAAAAGATTTATATGACTTGTTCTTTGTCTTTGAACACAGCCTTTTTCCCCTTGTCTTCACTTGTGGCATATCACACAAGGGTGTGTGTATCTATGTGTGTGTTGCAGTCCTTTGTCCTGTTTTTTATCCAATAATAACAAAACTTTTTCCTCTTTAAATCTTGATTTGCTTTGATTACATAGAAGAGGCTGCACCTGAAGTTGAAGGTAATTCTGCTGTTATAATTCCACCTGTGTTTTCACAGACCATAATAATATTTGTGAAGAAAACCACAGAGATTAAATGTTTAATTTGATATTATAATAGCTTTATGTATAGCACTGCATGTGCCAATATAAGTATTACATGAACACACATTTTACATTAATAGCTCACAGATTGGATGAAATCTCTGAAAATGTTTTTCCATCATGACTCTACCTGCACATTAAAGTAAATGTTTATTATCTTATTATTTCTCATTCACTTTGGCTCTGTAAGCTTTCAAATGTCCAGTGTTCTCTAATAAATGCTATGTTTGGCTGCCCAGGAACTGCCCGTTGAGTTCGAGTTTTATCAATTTTCTTTAAATGAAATATCCATTTGTGAATATAATGGTATCCACACAGTGAAAACTTGTCAGCCTTCCTGAAATTTTATTTTACTAATAAAATGTTAACATTTCATATGTTATAATAATTATCATTTGATTTAACCAATTTCTCATAATAGCATCATTATTCTACCCCAATGGCTGCATAGAACAAGTGGATTTTAAGAGTAAAGATTTGGAATTTTATGTGGAATGTAATCTTTTAACATGATAATTACATGAACATGAACTTACATGAATTCTTGTTGCCTCAGAACCTCCTGCATCAACAGCTGAAGGTAATAACTTTCTTTATATTATTATGCTTTACCCTGAGAAACAAACTAGAAATTGATTTGTTAAGAGAAATGATTCATCTTTGTGAGTTAGAAATAATGTGATGCTCTTAGATATAGTAGCCTATTTGGCATTCAAATTCAAGTAGAGGGATTATAATCAGGCATAAGTGCACATCCTTTTTTATCAAGGGAGCAGAGTATCTATCAAAGGCTGATATTCAGAATTTTAAGATTTTTAGTCTCAGAGAAATACATATTGAACCTCATCAGGCTAACCCTTTCCAAAATCTTGGAGCTCAGACTCTACTGATCCACAGTTAGACATACTGTGGAGGAAATTTGAGACCATTCTTACCCTCCCCAAAAAGGGGAAAATAAATAAAGATCAAGGTATGTAATAGTCCAGAAACTTACAGCTGAACTTAGTTCAGCCTTTCAAAAGCTGAGGTCCCCCCTGTTGCAGGACTTCAGAACAGATGGTGTCAAACTATACCAAAAAGGCTCTCCTGAACTGTTTGTACCAACCTGTCTGATACTGTTCTGCCTTACAATGTCAGGGCTGTAAAAAGAAAGCCTCATCTCATAACAAAAACCACACAATACTTTCTAACAAAGAGTGGTTAAATAATCTTTTCTTTGTTAGCATAATGTGCTAATTGAATTCAGATCAATGATGCTTTAGTTCCATTGGAAAGAATAGGACAAGGTTTCCAATGTTCTAGTGTAATTAACAGAAATGTTACAAAAGAGCGTCAGACCAATTTTTGAAACAAAGGGTTCACATATTTTTGCCATTCACACACATTTAATAGGTAAAAGATCTATTTTTTCTGGTTTTGCCCAGTATATGAACTAATACAGTGGTTATTTCAAACACTATTCCTTGTCCCTATGTGAATTTTAAGATTTAATATTTCATAAGTTTGTTTGTTTTTTTTGGTTTTTGTTTGGGGTTTTTTTGTTTGTTTTTTTTTTTTTGCTTGTGGTCTTTCACTTTTATTTCAGAATATCCAGTTTACCAATTCTTAATACATATGTATTCATACATATATACATACATAGATAACAAACTTCAGATATGACAATGTCATCTTGTCCCCCTATTATTATATAGATGAAGAACCTGCAGAAGAAGGTAATACATATATTTTGTCATTTAGATTCTTTTGTGTACATATAAATATTTATCACCCAGGTTTTCAGCCATTTAAGAGCTGGTTTTTATGTTAGGAGCTATTATCAATTTATTGCAAACCCATTTGCTATTTGCATGAAAAAAGAAAGAAATGTCTGGCATCTTTAATTTAATTTAACAAGTTTATCACAGAAGCTTTATATTAATCACATCACAGTGATTACTTATTTAGAGGATAAAAAGAGAAGCTGTTATAGAAACTGTAATCTTTTAACATGATTGGTTCATTGCACTTACATTAATTCTTGTTCCCTCAGAGCCCCCTGCCTCAACAGCTGACGGTAATGACTTTCATAGCTTTTGCCTTTTGTTATAAAATGCTAAATAACAGACTTTCTGTAAAAAAAAAAATTTCTTTTGCATGAAAGAAAATCCAATAAAATCCTAGCATTTAGTCAATTTAACAATTTAAACAACTGTTGCTCAATTATTAGTTGAGAAAATTGGTCCAATAATTGCATATTTGTGAGTAACAAAACAATGTCAATCTCGGGGATTAGCTGTTTATTTATCAAAGTCTGATCATCTCCAAAAAATGTTTGTTGAAGCTTCCAATAGTTCTCATTACCCCAGAAAAATGGCTGTTGAAGCTAATCAGGTTGAATATGGCTACAAAACCTTCATTAAGCCATTAGACACCACAAATTTTTCACTGAATCATTACCTTCGTTACTTTTACTTATTAACTTCAGAGCAAATGAGGCCTCGCTTACATTTGCTAAAGTTAATGTTCATTAATGTTCAAAAGAGAAGTGTTGCGTTTGGAGAGAGGAACACACTGAAATCCAGGAAAAGAACTTTATTCCACCTGTGAAGCATGGTGGTGGTAGTATCCTAATGTGGGCCTATTTGGCATCTGGGCCAGGACAACCTTGTTGAGAGAGCAACAAATTCTGAATTATGTTAGCAAATTCTAAGAGAAAACTCTAAATTAGCACAATGTGTTTATGTAGAACTTATGAATGAATTGTTATGCAAAGGACTGGGATAAGTATTTCCAGTCCCTCAGGAATAACGGGAACAATCAGTTATAGATTTTACACCAGACTTATTTTTGCTTCTCACACTTATACAATATGAGGAACAAATTAAACATTTTATCCTTTTGTGAATACATGGTTGGCATCCTCTACACTACATTCATTTTTTTAAAGCTGAGAATATTTGATTACAACGCTGTAAGTTAATAAGATGAGAAAGATGAGATGTTATCATATCCTCCTCTGAGCAACATTTAAAGATGAACTTTTTCTTCATTTCACGCTCACCCTGATCTACTTCCTCTCTATAACATTACTATAAAGAACCTGCAGAAGAAGGTGACGTATGTTTTTTAAACCTTAATGTATACCAGTCTACACCACTCAGGTTTGTGCTTTAGAGCCCACATTAAAGATATTGAACCGGAGACATTTGCTGGAATTGGGAATCTTAATTTTCAATCTTGATTTTTCTTTTTGTCACAGGTGAATTAATTTGCAATGCAAATATCTCATCATCTTCTTTTTTTTTTTGTTTTTTACTTGGCTTTACATTTACCCTGATCACAGACTTTAATAAAAGAACCGCTTCTATCATTCAAAAATGTAGATGTCATGGCTTAAACCCTCAGTATGACACTGCATACAAAATTAGTTTAGACTTTTTATTTCGCCCTCTGACATGCAGGAAAGGCTTTCATATATATACATATATAAGGTAAATATCAGACCTGAGTGAAGTAGGTTTGGAAATAATAAAGGAAATCCATTTGTATTCTGGCCGTTGTTGCACTAACATTTCCTTCTTTCCTCTGCTGCAGAGTCTCAAGCTGCAGATGAAGGTACTTTATGTGCTGACAGAGTCTTATGAAAGCATTTCATGTGCTATGGTTTGTCACGAATGTGTGTCTGTCCATCTTATAACTACTGTGTAACACACTCTTATAAATACTGTTAAAATAAAAGCAATGTGTCATTTTAACAGCTTTTAGGAAACTATGAGGAAATTGCCTCTTTTAGTGGGTGCACTGAATCATGTTGTTAGACTGCTTGCTTTTTAGAAAATGACTGTACAAGCACAAAAAAAGCGAAAGTACAAAATAGTTCTTTTGAAAGCAGAAAATACCAATTTTAGACAGATAATTTTGTGACATTTATACTTTTTTTGCTTATATTAAACAACAATATATATTTTAAGAATTATATTTTAGATGATTTATTATTGTTTTATTAAAGAACAAAAGAAAACTCTTAATCAAAATGAAGCTTAAATGTGCTTGTGTGCTCCTTTCACCGTGACAGATGAATCCAAGCCCAAACCAAAGTAAGATTTTCTCTTTTTTTCCCCTATCATTTGAATTTTAATCAATTCACAGAGGGTGAAGTCATTATTTTAACTCAGAGACCTTATATTTCAGGGCTTTTGCTCCATCGATAGCTGTGCCAAAGATACCTGAGGGAGAGAAAGTCGACTTTGATGTGAGTGATTGATGTCATTTTAAAGAAATATCATATGGTAATTTTAAAAAAAAAATCTTGCTAAGGCTTAGATCAGGGACTCAATGCCCTCCATCATATAGAAATATAAAGCTAACACCAAAGTAACAAGCTTATTATGGAAAAGATAGGAAGCAAAGAGGTGGAGGTGGTTGGCAGGGGCACCTTTTTATTTCTATTTAATCTGCACAAAAAGCAAACTGAAATAAAAAGGATTTTTCATCAAATGTGACCACAAGAAGTGACAGTGAAGGACAAGATTCATATAAATGCATTTTGTAACTTTGTATTTACAACCTAACAGAATTTTTATGTGATTTGTACTGTACAAAAAAGTCTACGTACTTACAGATTTTCTAGCTAATGTTTATAGTTTCACTTTAAACAGCTGCTCAAATCCACAGCTTAACAAAAGTGTGAGGGAATGGATGTTCTGTGTGGAGGTTTTCTCAAGCATTGTGCCACAAATGTGTGTCTGTGACCACAGGACATCCACAGGAAGCGTCAGGAGAAAGATCTTTCTGAGCTGCAATCTCTGATCGAGGCCCACTTCATTCAGAGAAAGAAGGACGAGGAGGAGCTCATCGCTCTTGTTAACAGGATTGTAAGTCTTCCTAGTGAGCATGCCACAGCACTACTGTGATGCACCACCCAGCAAACAATTACATTGTGTTTTGTGTGTGTTTGTGTGGACATGGACGATTAGGAGAAGCGTCGTGCTGAGCGGGCTGAACAGCTGAGGATCCGCACTGAGCAGGAGAAAGAGAGGCAGACTCGTCTTGCTGTGAGTTCCTTCCAGTTGCAGAGAAAAAGATTGTGTATGCCGGGGGAAAATCTCAAGCTGTAGGTAGTTACACACAATCTCCTAGCAACAGTGAGCTCTCCATCCTTGATTTGTTGTCTGTCTTTTATATCTGCTTTGATGTTCTGTAAAGCTCCAAAGAAAAGCAGTCTTTTAAATATGAGTGTTCGTACTGGACTATGTAGCTTTAATCTTAAATCAGATAACAGGGCGATGAACTTGCCTTTGCACCTGGAGATTACTTTTCTTAAAGTCGTCTACCACAAATTGCTCAGAATATTATGACTGCAGGGCAAGACTTTTTTTCCCCTCTTACTTTTAAGGTGACCTCAGTATTTTTTGAAACAATGGGTCAAATGACTGTGTAAAATGAAAGCAGTCACCGGCAGTGACAGAGAAAAATCACAGGCCTCTGCAGCTACCATCAGTCTCCCAGAGCTGTGCACCATTTTTTACCTCAGTCTTAAGCTGAGAACTTTACTGTTTTCATCACTCAAGTCATTCTTAGCTGTAAGCAAAGTGGTGCATTTAGCAGTTAAGAAGCTAAATATATAGCCCACAAGGACCAAAAACAGTGTAAAGTGAAGTGTGAATATTGGACTTGTAATAAATGGCTAGAAACATATGTCTCCAATTAAATGCTAGTGTTCCGCTGTGTCTGTTTTATGTGTAATTAGTGGAGCTAAATTCTAAGAATTTCTAAAAAAAAAAAAACATAGAAAAATCATTTAATACTTCTTTACTGTCATGAAGCAGTATGCAAAAATGAGGACCCAAGTGAATGCTACTTTGAAAGGCGTTAGCATGAGAGAAAAGAGTATAATAAACTAATGGACTGAGCAAAACATAAAGTGCACTGAAGCAGAAATACCAGGAAAAAATTAACTTAAACAAATATTTTAAACACAACAAGAAAACTGGCTAAAACTGAGCTGGAATTAAATTAATGCAAAGAGACATTATATTACATTTCACATACACACACTACATACACTATAACCAAACAAAATGAGCAAAAATGACATACAAACAATGTATATACTAAACATATTATACAATACATACTGTACTTACACACTTAGAGACATACTAACATACATACCGACATACATACATATATACATATATGTATGCATACATACACATGAAAATACATACAAAAGTAACAAACTATAATATACTTACCCAAGCACAATAAAGCCCACAGACCATGACATTTACAATTTAATAATTGTATTTGAGGGTTCAACACGAATTATTACTACTTTTGCTACAATAGATACCATATGCTCCTAATTAGCTTTAAATTGACCCATCATGTCACAGACCAAAACAACTGTTCATCTTTTTAGACTTTTTAAATGCACAAAAAGATATCTAACACACTGAAGGCAAGGGGTAAACCATAAAAGGCATAATAAGATTTACTACATCACTTTACTGACCATTGCAGCTTTATCTTGGAAGTTCAATCATTTTGTAAATCCCCTTTTTTAACACCTTCAGTACTGGTTCAGTAGGGTAAGCAGGTGGTGTATTTCTGTTCCTCTTCACTGTTTTATATCTGCGTCACAGGAAGAAAAGGAGAGAAAGGAACAGGAGGAAGCACGTAAGAAGCACGATGAGGATGCCAAGAAGAAAAAGGCTCTAACAAATATGACTCAACAGTATGGAGGTGTCCAGCAGAGGGTGAGTTTGCTCAGTTTGTCATTAATAACAACAATATGCCTTCCATTTCAAAATGTTTCTCCTTCTCCGTTGCCTTCCCAATGCAGCAAGATGGAAAGCGAGGTGCAAAGAAGCAGACAGAGAGAGAGAAGAAGAGGAAGATCCTGGCAGAGAGGAGGAAACCTCTCAGCATTGACCACCTCAGTGAGGACAAACTGAAGTAAGGACACTCTGTAATAATTCTGCAGGCACATATCATACAGTCTGAATAAACACCCACAAATGCTTTCAGTGTCTGAACTTTTTCTGGTTTGTTAATAAAAGGGAGAAAGCCAGTGAGCTATGGCAGTGGTTGATGTCGTTGGAGGCTGAGAAGTTTGACCTCACAGAGAAACTGAAGAGGCAGAAGTATGACGTAAGTGCTTTTACTTAAAGATTTTGTAACGGCATAGTTAAAATCTGTTTTTCCTTCAAAGTGTACTTATCCATCTGTAGAAGAACTTAATGATTTCACTAAAGTGTCGTACAATTTTGAATATTTACTCTATGAGGATCAGATTGGTAGTAGATGCACTAATTAAACATACTGTTGATAAAATGTAAAATTGTAAACAGTGGCAGAAGCATTACATGTACTACGCCTCTAATGAAGGCTCTCCTGAAGGAGGCCAATTTAAATGAATGTGGCTTGACTTACAGATCAATATACTCCAAGCTCGAATCACTGACCAGCAGAAGTTGTGAGTAACTGTTAAAGAGGAGTTTGAGCCTCTTGGTTGGTGTGTAGTTTCTCTGTCCATGTCTTAAAGAGGGTCAAGTCTCAGAGGGTTGAACCAAAGCTGGATTAGCTGATGAGTGAGTGAGTTGCAGCATGGAGGTGAGACAGGTGGTGTGTGTGTGTGTGTCTGCAAAGACCAGGATGAGGTTCTGTAAATTCCATAGAAGTAAAAGTGAATAATTGACTTTATTACAGGTATGCTCTAATATTGTTAGTCTTCCGTTGTTCTGAAGTATTGCATTAGAAAAAGTTAGTATAATGAGAATATTTTTCAAAAAAAAAAAAAAAAGTCAGTAGTTTGGCAAGTTTTTACACTTGCTTTTGTTTTGTTTTTTTTGTTTTGTTTTTTTAAAAAAAGAATTGATCAGGGGAATGGAGACAGCTTTTGTGAATAAATTTAGACTTGTGGAACATTTGACTTGCATGACTGATCTCATGAATGTTCAGCTGTTTAACCTAGAGAGAGAAGAAAGAAAAACAAACAGAACTCCTGAAGGCCTCTTTTCCAATTCTCTTGTAGATTAGCTAAGGATGCTGGCTTTAAATAAAATTTACTGATACACATAGGATACATTTAAAACATTTGTTTGGTTATTAGATTCTAAACGATCATCATGCTGGTAGTGACACGAACAAAGGAAAGGGAATCTAAAAGGTGATGGTGAAGGAGCAGAGACAAGAGGTGGCAGAAACTTCTAATAAGGCTTCTCAGGTATCAGAAAGAGGTGGAGATAAGGAGGAGATGGCTTGAATGAAGGTCAGTAAGAAGGGAGAATAAGAGAACAAGGAAAAGACTGAATGGCTTGAAAAGGTAGCAGGCAAGAAGACCCTTGAACCAGAGTCGTGACGACAGAATTGAGTAAGAGGTTAGTTTAAAAGAGTCTAAAGATGGAAGTGACAAAGTGCATCAGAACAAAAAACCCTAACACTAGAGAATGAGGGCAAACATGGATCACAGGTCTTCCTCATTGACTCTGTGAAACAGTTTTTTCTTCCTTGAGGTTTTTGTTTCTGTTTAGCCACCAATACACTTTTGTACTAACCAAGCCTGTATAGGAAATAAAGTGAATAGACATGGAAGATTTTTGGTACTGGAAATATTCTGGTGTCTCTCATATAGTTTGTCTATAGTTTCTTAAGTAGTAATGTTTTAGCTGCCTTTGTTTGCATACACATTTTAGAAGGCATCTTACTGTATATGACCACATTTGTTCCCAAAACTAATTTCCCCCAGGGAGCAATAAAATATGTTGTATAGAATCATATCAAATTGTATTGCACCACATCATATCACATCATTTTACATTATAATACATTGCATTGCATCGTATTGTATGTCACACCGTATTGCATCGTATCACATTGTATCATGTTGCATTGCATCGTATCGTATCATATTGCATTGTATCACATCGTATCAGTCGTTTGGACTGAAATGGGTATCAGAAATAGCTGTTGTTGTCTGATTAAACCAACTGATTGAAGCTTTATCCTGTATGAGTTGAGGATCATCCTCTAGTAGTTAAGACTTCTCAGTCCCCCAGGAATCCAAATTGCTGACTCTAATCTTAGAAGAAGAGTTAATAATTTGATGGAAATGTGTTTCATTTGAGTTTTTTTTTTTTTTTTTTTAAAGAAACGTTAAAAAAAAAAATTCTTAAAATGAACTGGAAACATGTGAAATAGTGTTCATTAGTGTTCAACTTACCAGCGGCTAAGATGTTCATATTCTGCTGACAGTGCTAAGCCAGAGCTGCACTTCCGAACAAATGACATGATGGCAGTTTATACATTTTTTTTTATTATTATTATTCTGTTGAAAAAAAAAAGAACAGAAGAAGTTGGTTCATATCAACATATATCCCAATAAATCTGTGATGGGCTGTTAGACCAATATAACTGTAAATCCACATCCGAGATGATGACATGTGAACTACATGCGAGGCATTTGAAGGCAGGTTTTAATACCTCTGTGGGACAAAACCAGGAAATTAGTTTTCCCCTTTTTCCAGTTTGTACTCTAAAGCTCAGTCAGCCAGTAGTGGTAACTGGAACAAACTGATGTTATATCACACAGATATTATTTTCCGTATCTTTAGAATCTTATCCAAAAACGTTATGCGTTTGAAAACCCGCTGTCGTACTTTCTCTCCCACTTTGACAGCTACAATTTGATTTGAAGCCACATTTCATATTCAGGACAGCATCTCATCCCTGAGCTGAAGAGACGTTTTGACAGCTCATGATGAAATCTAACGATAAAGATTTCATTTCTAAGATTCTGCTGTGACTTTTGCTAAAGGATCAGCTCAGACAGGAATTATCTGAACATTGTTCTGCTGAGTTCTTCTTTAGGACCACCTGGTCTGCTCTTTGGCTCAGAGGTTGTCCTGTGTCTGCTGTTTTTTTTACCTGGACTTAGCCAGTCCTCCATATCTGTCCCCCTCCCCCACAGATCAATCTGCTCCAGGCTCGCGTTCAGGCCACCCAAAGGTAAGTGGCAGCCATCTTTGGAGCCACACCTGAGGTTTTCTAGGAAATCTCCAGTGTGGTTCATAAAGAGAATCTTTTTTTTTTTTTTTCCACAATCCAATAGATTGGGCTTCAATTAAAGTGCCTCAGGGAACATTTTAATCAAACAGATTTTTCTATTTAAATGCAAAGTAAACTCTAAAAGCACAATTTGTTATTTGCTACAATAAGCTGTTTTTGTGCACTGTTTCAGATCCCTACTTTCATTCTAACACCAAAAGCCTTTAAAAGTCACATAATCCTACTTGATACGAAGTGGAAACATGTGATTCAGTCTTTGTTGAGTGAATTGTGGGCTTAGATTAACATCAACACAAAGAAATGTGTAACTTACCTGCTACGGCTGCAAACATCAGTCTGTTTTTACCTGTTTGAACCAGCTGTGAACAAGAGCACTTTAACAGCGTTCTGCTTTATTCTTCTGTGGATTATTCACGCTGTATTTGGTTACATTTTTTCCTGTGCCGTTCTCGTATTCTCATAATATTCTTTATTCTTTTTTAACTGATGTAGCAGCTCTTCCCCGTTCATCTATCACTCAACAGCCTTCTTTACATTTTCCATCACGGTAGTCTGAAAACACTGTGGGTCCTGTTCCACAGCAATGTTTGCGCTTTGAAGTCGGTAAAATATGAGAAGCTTCACGGTGGTTTGAAGGAGCGTCGCAAAAACCAGACTGGATTCCCCACATCAGTCATGTGTCCTGCTGAGATGTTTTTAAATGAAACAACAAAACCCCGAAAGTTTAAGAAAAAAGATAAAGGAAAGCAAATCAGTTGGCACTGACGCTCTTGGAATCCAGTCTCTTGGGGAGTTTGGTAAATCTAAATTTAAGACAGAAAGAAAGGGAGACATCTGTGTTGGACCAGCTGGTAAGTGTTTGTCAAATATCTGGTAGATATTTGTGTTTGTGTCAGATCTTAAGAGCAAAGGTAAAAAAAAAAAGACAACAAAGGTAGAGCATCAAAGGTAGGGGCCTCTGTTGAGAGGACACAATCATCGTCTGCCAGCGGTGTCCAGTTTGAAACTGTGTGCTGTGTCCTTTTCTAATAGCATGATGCTTTGGTGTTTGGCCTTTGCTTTCATCTATCCCAGCTCTTTCTTCTCTGCCTCTCATTTTCATATAGTACATATACAGCACTGATGAAATGTAGCATTTGAAGACAAGTCCATAGCCCATACAAAGAATACAAGTCAAAAGTTTGAACACAAATCCATTCATTTTGAATGTCATATAGTCTAAGTTTAACAGCAGCTGCTGCAGCATTAACATTTAAAGACTTTGGCTTATTTTTGGTGTTATTGGGGAAGAAAAAAAGTAGTTTCCAGAAGGTGGGTAAAATTAAAATGTCAATGAAATCAGAGTGAAATGACTGCAAAGCATAAAAAGCCTTTATTTTTAAAGACAACTTATCAAAAAATGTTGCTGGAGAAACTTTGTGTTTCTTTTGAATTTGACGCCAGCAGAAGTTAGGACAGAAGTTCAGACAGCGTGGTATTTCTAACTGCTGTTCCCCCCTTATCATCCCAGCTGTTGACTTTTGAAATGTGTGCTGATAACAAGCCGCGTGGCTCCCTCTCGTCTTTAGCCTGGAAGACGCAGCGGCCGTTATCACCAAACAGAATTTTACATTTTTGATCCATCAGCTGAGAGGAAAGTTTTCCACTCTGACCCAAATATTTGCACATGCAGTCGTTCATAGTGGTTAAGCACTCAACCCTTCTTATTGATGGATAACCTAATTAGTTATAGATGTTAAATTAATTTTTTTTTCTTTATCTAATTACACAGCTTTTCCAGGTTTCAGGTGACCAACAGGCAGATTTCTTCAAAGATAATAAAAGTTTCATGTTTCAATATTTCATATGTGTAATTTTAGGTGAAATATAGAATTTTAATTTATATTTACATATAGCATCAAAGTTTTAAAAGCATTTCTGATTAAATATTATGGAAATAATTATAAGAAAAAAAAGTTATGGAATTAAAAAATGCACCAATTTCAGTTTTTAATGGCCAGTTCTGAAGTCAAAAGTTCGCTTTTAGGAACTATAATCAACAGGTATAAAATATTTTTTTGTGGTTGTCAGACATTTACAAAATGCATTTACTATACTTAATTAAGGATTTCGTAATGTTAAGTTCATATTTAGTCTTAAATCGAGAAGTGTTATAAAACTTCAAGGTTAAAATAAGTCAAATAAAAAATAAAATAAAGGATGTCTTAATGTTCACATCTTTAAAAAAAACTGTCATCAAATTGACAGGTAAAGAGCAATAAATTAACTAATTAGCCTTAGTCAAGCTAATAATAAGCTAATGGTCCGATCAGTCGGTGTGTCCATTTATAGAAGGAAACACTGAAACTGTTTAATGCCTAAATGCTAATTTGCCTCCTCAAAATTGAGCTTTTTTTAAAATATTTCAGAAGAACAGAGTTGTGTTTTATAATTATTTATAAGTATTGCTCAAAATCCCATTATTATTTATTTTTAATACTCTGATCCTACATTCAGCCTTGCTCTTGGTAAATAAAAAATTTAAATATACTGTTTGATAATTAAGCATTTATGCACAGGCTGAGCTAAACATTTCTGTCTTTCTTCACAGTGCCAAAGGAAGAGGCAAGGGCAAGGGCAGGCTGAGATAGACGGTCGCATCAACAGGAGATCTCAGAGGCACCTGAACATGTGCAGCAGTGCTGAATTTGATTCGACACTCTACATTTTAACAACACAGCATTGTATGTTTGTTAAGGGTTCAACAGGAAGTTGTAGACATTAATAAACTGAATGTTTCATCTCAGTAAGTGGTTCTTGTGTTGCAATTCCACTAATCTACACACATATGATCCCAAACAAAGTGAACGGCAATAAAATACCTCTTTATTCTTTCATTTTGGAGCCATACACAGACCACAGTGCACCATGAATTTATACATAGGCAGCGATATGTAAACTTAACTAGCTGCAACAGTGATCATCAAACTGTCCACACATTTAAATAACACAGTAATAAATAAATCAGATGGCAATAATTTTAGAATGAAAGAGTTTCTGTACAATACAGTGTGGTGACAATAGTGCAAAAATGAAACTGGTGGAGACTCAGTGGTTTCGGGCATGAGAGCTACTTCTAAGTGAAAAGGCTGCAAACGAGGGGCTGGAGAGCATCTCTGATTATTTTATGACCTGCAGCTGAATCTGCTTGAGAATGCTTTATACGGCTGTCAAAATCACCTTTTTTTAACTTTCCGCTTCACTCAGAAGTCCATTTCCAACCCGGTTAACCACCGCCTGTCATCAAAACCGAAAAGTATTTTGCCTTTAGCTGAATCTTTGCTTTTAGTTGACTTCAGTTTAAACTCTGAACATTAGTAAACTCGGGCGGTGCATTTCAAGTTTTCTATATAACATCAAGCATTTTTAAATAACTTTAATTAACTTATTTTTCTTTTTTAAGCCAACATGATACCTACTGTATATTGGAGCAGGAATCAAAAGATTTTTAGGTTTGCAAAACCAAAAGTTCAAGTTCAGACATGATGAGGGGCGTGAAGCGTCGGTCCTCTGGGCGTGATTGGGCAGATAACAGATGGGGTTCGTTTTTCACCACAGATGTGTTTCCCTGATCTCAGCGATCACCTGACTGGCTCTCTGTAATGCCTGTGGACAACAATAACATGCTCTCAAAAATAAAAACCACACTTGATACACCGGGGAAAAGCTGACACTACAAGGAGGAAGCCTGTTACCTGCAGCATGTCGGCGGCCTCTTTGCGCCGCTGGGCCATATCCTCCGACTCAGTCAGCAGATCATTGAGGAGACCCGATTTGTACAGCTGGCCAACGAGCTCGCTCTGGAGGCTGTCCTTCACATGATTGACCAGGAAGTGCATCACTGCCTTTGGCACACTGCGGGGCAGAGAGAGGAAACAGACCGAACAGATGGTTGAGAACAAGGTGGCAGGACGGCCCGTTAGCTGTGTTGTTCCCCCAAATGGAGGGGCTTGAAAGTGACCCATCAGGTGGTCATTCCTGTAGATGTTTCAAGCAATTCAAATAGGAGTTAATATGAACTATTTAACCCTAATGAGCCCTGCAGGGGGCGTTTCCATTCAACAACCCAAGTGAAGAAAGGGAGACATTTAAAGGTCTGTGAAAAGTTCTACTTTCCTCCATTGTAATAGTTTGCAAAGTCTTTGTGACACTAAACCTATTTGGGCTTAGAACATTTATTTCTTTTCTTTTATCCCCCAACATAAAATACTTGGTCAATAGTCAAGTAAACTATCACCTAACAGACTGAGTACATCAGGTCATTAGAACTGCCTTATTTGAACTGCATGATTTAAAGGAGCGTGTTGATCTACCTGTCCTGGATGTTCTTGCGAACGATGAGGAAGTAAGATTTGATGAGGCGCTCGATGACCTCACAGTCCCTCTGCTCACGGGACGACAGCTTCCTGGCAACCGGGACGGGCTAGAAGGACAAAAGGTGATGTCTAAATCTGTCATCAACTCATAGAAATAATGGTCAGTGCTAGTGAGACCAGTGTTTGGTTACCACATCAAGAAGGTTGACGACTCCTTTAAGAGGGCTTCCAGGTCCGGAGCCTGGGGCTTCCTCCCCTTTCTTCAGCATCCCCCTCCAGTTCCCTGTGCCGTCCTGCTCGCCCTGGAGCCCTGCTGCTGAGGCCTGAGACAAGAATAACAGAAAGGCCACAAACTGATTAGTCCAGCTCTGTTTTGCATGTTTTCAGGGTTCGCTGTAGGCAGGATGGTTTGGATAATAACACTGATTCATATGCAACCACCTCTGTTAGGAAGCCAAGTACATAAAAAGAAATCATAGAAACCTAAAACTAATGTTTCAAAATTGTAAAAATGTGAAGCTCTGTAATGAAATTAATGTCTTTGTGCTGTTCATGCAGCCGCTCTGCAAAACAATACATAACTAAATGTTAATAGGTTTATCTTCTGGGGAGCACAAAGTTACTCTCCAACGGACCAACATTCATCATCAGGGCCATGCTGCTAGCATGAATACATTAAGAGGCAATGGGGTAGTAAGCACAGACTTTTTAAGCAACTAATAAAACAAACCATTTTGTGCCACTGTGGTCAATTTGCATCTATTTATTGCTGTGTTGTACACATGCTCACTTTTATTTAGACCTAGTGATTTTTGCCTGCCTTTGTGGTCATTTTCACATCTTTCTTTTTGTCATTTTGTGTCTATTTGTTTTTTTTTTCTCCTCTTTGAAGTAGTCCCGCTTCCTTTTATGGTCACTTTGGATCCTTTTGTGGTAATTTTGCATCTATGTTTATTTAGCATCCAGCTATAGTCATTTTTTATATGCATATGATCATCTTGCATCTCATTTAGTAATTTTCCAGACAGTCTGGATCTCTTTCTTTTCTCGTTGCTTTGTTAATCATTTGTCCAAGTCTTTTTGGCCATTTTGTGCCCCGTCCCTTTGTCGTCTTTTTTGCCTCCCTTTGATGTTTTCCTGCTTCCTTTTGGTCATTCTGTGTCTCTGTTTTTGTTTTTAATCTTTTTTTAAATAATTTTACAAACTTTTGTGGTGACTTTGCATATTTTTGTAATGATTTTGCATCCCATTAGCCATTTTCTGTATTGTCATTGTGTTTGTGCTACTGGTCATTTCATGTTTGCTGACACTTTGTTTGTGTTTGTCATTTTGTGTCTTCTTGTGGTCATTTTACTGACTTTTGAGCTTAAAAATGCTAAAGTGCTGAGCAGGCACTGCAAACAGAAACAATAAAAAAAATGTTTGAATGATGCACAAAAGAGAGGTTGACTTTTACCTCACAATCCCTATTATTTAAGAAAAGACAAACCAGCCAAAGTGTTAAGAAAAGGAAAGAGAGGGAGACAAAAACTTTTTCTGCAGGATAAATGTTGGATAAAACAGACTTAAGAAACACAACTGCTGATGGTGCAAGATTGCTCTGGCTGAGGGAGAGCAAAATAAGAGTAGATCATCAGCAGACAAAGATCATACTGCATGCAAGCAGCCCATGCGCATCCACCCATCCAACCATCCATCCATGCCCCACCAGACCCACAGCCAGCCAGGCACAGAGCCAGCGAGCTGCATTATGTGCCCACCTTGGCACTGTCCATGTCTGCTCCAGACGCAGAGGGCTCGCCAGAAACCACAGCTGGGCCTGCCGGGCCTTTGCCAACAGACTAGCAGAAATATGAGAGCAGGAATGAGAGAAAAAAAAATAAAAGGCACTGAGCAGAAATGTAAAGAGACAGAATAAAGGAGGCGAGCAGTTAAAAGTTGAGGAGTCTCCCTGAGAAAAAGCGAAGACATGCGGGATAAAATTCCTCGATGGAAACTATCCGAAGCATTTGCTTCACCGGTTCTCATCCTGTGGTGCAATGAGGGACTCTGCGGACTGCAACCAAATATGAAAACAAATGAGCTGCCTTTATCATATCTTCAAATACATTTGTTAATTTTACCTTATCCCTGGGGACTGCAGTAGGCAGCTCTCTCATCCTGTTCCTCCTATGTTCCTATAAAAACCACACAAAAACAGATGTTCCTTCATTTGATGTTTTTATACAAAACCAAAACTGGAACTGCAGATTAGATTCTGTATGTAAAATATAAATTTCCTGATTATTTATGATTGGTTTGGATTAGTAAACACTTCCCAAATCCTAAAAAGTCAATAATAGCAAAAACAACATTATTTTGTGAGTACAAACCTCTATATTGTTATTCATGACCCCACAGGCATCTGCAAAGTCTGGATGCTTAGTGTTGATGTAGGCCAGCTCAATAGCAACCAAATTGTGGACCTGTGGCAAAGAAAGAGGACAGCTTTAATTATCACTACATTACTCAAAAGGGATTATTACCCACATGCAAGCCAAGGTTGGTACCATTTCATTAGTGATGGGCAGTCTCTTTCTAAGGAGGGAGGTGACCACTTCAACAATGGCCTCGTGCAGCTTAGGGAATCTCTGCAGCTCCTACAAAACAAAACAATATGAATCTGTTTGTATATAAAAGAGAAATGAACACTCATTGTTTGTGGTGTACCTGTGTGCTGTAGTTGCTGCAGTGCTGGATGATCCTCTGCATCTCCTCATGGACTAGCTCCACGCAGCGCAAACTGGGCTCCTCCAGGCGTTTCACCTGCTTCTTTACCAACAGCTCAAAGGAAACCTCAGGCACAAACAGGGATGGACGTGGACCCTGATACAGGGGGAGGAGGAGGAGGCTTCAGTTTAGCAATGAATCAGGGCAATATGTACTTAAAGGAGAATAAGTTGTATCTGATGGAAACAAATTTTTTTTCTGGACGTTTAACAATTCATCCCTAAATTAAAGTGTCAGGGAAACATGCTAATGATGTCATATTCAGGAGACGATGCAGCTGCACTTACTGTTGCGTTTCTTATGGCTGTTAATATATCGATTGTGCTGAGTCCTCCAAGAGGATCCACAGACTCCAACGTTCTGCCAAAAGTCTCATGGAATATGTAACAAATTCTGGCTCCACCGCACCTGTAAAACAGCAGGAGGGGGATATTAGCTGTGATGTGAACCCCATGGCCTGCACTCCTGTCAGCTTCCACTTCACCGAGGCTGTGCGTGCCTCAACTCACAAGTTTTATTATATTAAATGATGAAACCAGTGCAATTGCTTGCTCATTTTCACTTCGCTGGATCAACAGCATCACCAAGTGGCAGAGCGAGGGAGAGGCACTGCTACTCACAGCTCAGCTGTCTCGATGTATTTGGCTGTTCCCTCGATGGTGTTGCAGTATTCAGTAGCAAATTTAGTGATGAGCTGGAGCAAGGTGGCACTTTGATCTTCTACAGGTTCGCCGTAGCTGCTGAGCAGGGACTGGTACTGAGCAGCCAGGACGTTGATCCGTGTCTTCAGCTCAGGGAGACAGTCTCGGATGTGATGCATCAGTAACCTAACATTATGGCAGGAAAGGGCAGAGTGTTATATTTCAAATGACAGACAACAGCAATTCTCTGATGGCTCTCAGCAATGCCAGAGCTGCTTCTCGCGTTCATCGTATTGATGATGAAGTGACGTCATGTTTCCTGGTTACACAGTACAGTTAGAGCTGGAACTTAAGATATTAAAACCCATTTTTCAAAATCTCCACAGATTTCATGTCAGCTAACTATACTCTTTTTTTATTTGGAACATTCATTTCAAGTCAATTTTACTACTTTTAAATAAATGTGTTTAGAAAGATACTTAGTTCACACACTCATAGTTCCAGGAGATCTGAAATGTGAATATATTTATTTATTTTTTTTATTTTTTATGGGGCTTCTGTCCTTAAAAGCACTAAAATGGCTGAAAGAAAAACAGAGATGCATGGGATAAAGAAAGGAGTGACATGAAGTAAATGGCTTTACAGGTACTTCACGTTGATTTTCAATCCAAAGGCTTCTGACAAGATAAATGACATTACTGCAGGTATATTTATGCCAAAGCCCTTTTATGTTTTTAGATAAAGGGCTGATTTGACTGACATATTAAAGGGGAAAAAAGAAAAAAAAACACTTTAAGTTACTCCATTCCTTTGTTCAAAAATTCTAAAACACTGTAACCACAGAGCTGTCAAACCACTCAGGAAAGAAATACAACTTTGATGCAAAAAGTAAAAAGATCCACAACTGCAGCAAACCTGAAAAGGCTGCAGAAATAGATCTCTATGAAAAGCTGCACATACCAAAGACCATACATTTTGTTTTTGCCTTTAATAACCAACATAATGTTTTAAAACCGTTAAGTTTACAAGCCAAGGAACAGCATCCAAACTGTAAAGCACAACAGTGGCAGCATCATTATGTGTAGCTGTTCTGATGCAAGACAGTGTTGTTTTTATAAAGTATTTGGTGTGTGACATCTAAAAACTCAACTCAATTAGATAACAAATGGTCAGACATAATAAGCCCTCTAGAAAGACAATGAGCCAAAGAATTTGACCCGATTTCACCAGTTCCACAAAATTACATTTTCATTGTAGAAACTTGTAGAAAGATGCACACAATCTTTGACTTGAGTAAAATATATATATATATATATTGGAAGTTTTACCAAATGCTACAGGAAAAAACAAACAAACAAACCCCAAAAAAGGGAAAAAGTAACAACAGAGAATTCTTACAGGGATTAAATCTCAGAAAATGAGGGATAAAATAGTTTAAAATATAAAAAATAAGCAATCTTGTATCATTGTTCTGCTCTGTAAAGCTGTTCAATGATCAATGACAAAAAAATTGAATATATCATTACAAAACTGTGTTTCTATTGGTATCTAATCCCTTTACTAAAATAACTATTGTGTTTTATTCTCTTAGAATGAGCCATTTATATCTACTTGCCATGGGCCCACATACATGGCAGCTTCCATATTTCTGCCACCATTTTTATTACGATGTCTTTAAATACACAAACAACTCTGTGTATGGCGCAAGAACACTTTGAGCTTTAAAACTGCTTTGTCTGATCTTCCTGAGAGAATTGTTTGGGATAAGTAACGCCTTAAAAAGCACATAGAAGAAGACAGTACACATACTGACATATTTGTAGTAGTTTCCTGTAATGCAGCCATCGCTCCACCTGAGGCCACTGGATCCACTCACAGATAGTTATGTTTACGTCTGGAAGAATTTTGGTCACTGACGGCCACTGTACATTCGCAACTGTCCTTGGCATTTAAACTTCTATGCCTGTTTTTACCACTAGATGTGAGTTATTCTTACAGACTGTACCTTTAAGAAAGATTCTGACACACAGAGGAAACAGACTACAGAGTTATTCACTTATCAAGCCACTGCATCTAAAAATAGCCCACTCCAAATAAACTGTTGCTGTTTATATACACCTTTAATTACAGCTCTTTAAAATCTTTAATAAAACATCTGTTTTGTGTAAAATAAGCAGCTGTTTTTTTGATCTTTAAATGAAGCACACAGATGAACTCTTGAGGTAAGTTTACCTGTTCAGAGTTCTAGCCAGGTATTTGGTTCCGTTTCTGTTGGCAAGAGACGGATACTTCTTCTGCAGGAAAGCGTGCTCATCGCGTATCGCATCAACCACTGACTTTTTATTATTGATATCCAACTGGCTCCTGAAAGGTCAAAAAAAACAAGAACACAGATATTTATGGAGGGAAGTCTGCACCATATTACAATGACAACATATACACTAAAAATATTTCAACAATAACTAAAACATTAGATGTTAAGACCTGTTAACTACTCCAATTAGGCCCAGTTTGACAGGGATGACTCTGCCCATCAGCACATCCATAGCATCAGTACCAGCATCCATCAGGTCCAGTTTAGTCACCACAGCCAGCGTCCTCCTACCTGATGATTCAGACATTCATAAAAATGTCAATAAGTACTGGAAAAGTAACTGATCATCCAGAGGATGTTGGTTGATTTAAACTAAAACCATCTCATTCAGGCTTTCCCACCATCAGGGTCGACCTCCCGTGCCACCTTGAGGGCCTCTGAGGTAGCCATGTCTGTGTTAGCTGCCGTGACAGCCAGGATAATGCAGTTAGGGTTTGAAATGTGCTTCAGGATTAGATCTCTTATCTGGATCTCGATGTCCTTAGGCTGATCACCCACAGGCACCTGATGGGGAACAAGACCAATTAAGGAAAAGACACAGTACATGTCAGTTTGCTTCGTTAGACACTAAGGCAAGGGATTTCTTAAATTAACTCTTGTTTGACCTGAGGGGACCAACTAATGAGGCCAGAATCAAAGCATGTGTATATCTGGGCTTTGATAGCATAACATCAGGACTAACTGTGTTGTAAAATCCCCTTCATCTACAAATTTCACCTACCTAAACACATCCACCTGACTGGGAAACTAACACAGGTGACCAAGCTTTTCTAGTTAATCAGTTTTTAGGCATTTCATGGTTCTTAAATGAAGAGTGAAGGTACAAATTTCCCTCGTGGGCATCTGATGATTAAAGCCTTGACTTGCAGGTTGGGAGGCAGGAAGTTCAGCATGCATTACCTTAGTGATTCCTGGCAGATCCACCAGTGTGAGGTTGACAACATTGGGAGAGAAGATCTTGAGGTGAATGGGCTCATCGCTGATTCCCTGCAGAGGAACAGTAATAATTGCTTTACAGAATATGTCCAGAAAAAAAAACAGTTTTCCAAACTAATAGTAGTTTGGTTAACAAGTATTTTGGCCTCAAAACTGTCACTTCCCACCATCTTTGTTTTAGTTTAAAAAAAAAAAAAAAAGGTTTTCTTTTTTTTTCTTTTTGTACAAGACAAAGCTTTTTATTTAAACAGCAGAATCCGGTGATACCTTTAAAGCTTATGTTGTCCAGTCTTTGTTTTTAAGGACTGGGCTTGGTAATGGCTGCCTAACAAAACAAACACCATTCTCCCTGTCATGTCAGCTA
Organism: Melanotaenia boesemani; assembly: GCF_017639745.1. Lineage (NCBI taxonomy): Eukaryota > Metazoa > Chordata > Actinopteri > Atheriniformes > Melanotaeniidae > Melanotaenia > Melanotaenia boesemani. The sequence goes on along the minus strand of NC_055704.1, from coordinate 17,366,426 downwards.
TGTAAACAGGTTCACAGCAAAGGAACAAAAGAGCTTTTTCAGTGATCATATCTAAATGGTGGTGCTTGGATATGTAGCTCTAATTTTAGACTGAGCATGTGAGACAAGTCCCTCCCAAACTGAATGCAGTTTGACTGAAAGGGAAGAATGCTCGCTCACACCACCCATCATCACCAGATAGCTAAGAGGAACTGTCACTTTACCAAACTAAGCAGGTATGTCAAACAGAAGGACTCAGTCTGAAATTACATATTCAGTACATTTTCTTACTGTTCCTTTAAACAGACTCTACTGACATACACATATTAGCTGTAGATGTGAGCATGAAAATTCTCCACTTTCCTCTGTTTTCTTAACATTAAGTAGAAGCACTGAGCCAATGATTATGGGCATTATTTCTGAGTTAGAAGCTGTAATGGCAAAAAAATTATCCCTATCTCCCCACAGTGAAGACTCCTTTTCAAAATTCCTGGATCCAGGTGGTGATCCGGATCACACCCAAAATCTAATCACTTGTTCCTTATTTCATTTCTGGGATTTCCTGAAAATTTGATCAGAATCTGTTGATAATGTTGTAAGTTATTTTGCTAACAGACAGACAAACCAACGCCAACAAATACACAACCTCCGCTGTTGTGTAGGTAATTACATGACAAACTTCTACAAAGGTCTCCTGTAAATCTAACTATCATAATACATCCATTCCTTCTGAATGAGTATGTGTCAGTGCCAGACACAGTATATCATATTATCTGCATAATCTACAAATAGTCACTATAAAGAGCAAGAAGAAGAAAGAAAAAAATAACGAACAATCAAAAGAGGAAAAAAAAAACTCCATCTGTGTGACCTTTTTAATGATCTGTAAATGCACAGCTTCTTCTACAGTTCATACTCATATCATAATTAATGTTTTCCCAGTTAATTTATTTACAGTTAAGAATTCCAAACAACAAAGACAGATAAATATTTTCTGTTCCTTAATGCAAGACACCTATGTATCTCACATACTCTCTGTAATATGTGTTTAAAGCCCCATTCTGTTTCAGAAAAACTTACAAATACAGCCCTTCTGTCTCACCTTATTATTCCCCGACACTCGCTCCGTTTCGTTTTCAATTTCCTGCCTGATTTCGTCAAAATCTGTGTAGATCTGCAAAACAAAAAGCAGCAAAACCTCACGACAAGCGACAACCACTTAACAAATAAAAATATTCAGTATTATGCAAGTTCATACCTTATTTTTAGTGTGTAGAAACTTCCCCCACTCTTCACCGTCCCTGGCTGTGAGTCATGGGTCAAAGTTAAAAGGTTAGTATCTCGAAAGCAGGGAAATTGCATTCTAGCTTCAAAAAACTACTCTGTACAGGAGGCTAAGCAAGCACAGCTAACATGATGATGGATGCCTGGCAATGCCTAGTTTTTGCTGTGGTGGATAAAAGCAACTAAAAAAAAATTGTGGATTTGAGGAAGAAGAAGGGGCTGAGCTAGAAAAGCTACACCAGGTTATTAAATGTGAAGACACCTGTAAAATGTATCTCTCTGAAGCATGGTGCTTTTTCACTCTATGGCATCTGTAAGTGGTTAGAAAGACAGTGACAGAGAGAGCACTTTTAAAGTGATGAAATATGTACTGATGATGGGTAATCTACATCTTCTCTACATACAGGAAATCTAATATCGGAATGTTTTCCCTGAGTGTGGAAAAAAAGACATGAATGGAGAACTAGACACTGTATTAGGGGAGATGAGAGGGGTGTTAGCACCTACCGCCATCCTCAATTTTCCTGGCATCTCCAGGATCTACATGGACAAGCTGAAGGATGAGAGGTCGTCTGGTTACAATGCCAGTCCCACGAGGCAGCAGGTCCCTGCCCACCAGGCTCTCCAGCACAGAGCTCTTTCCACTGCTCTGGAGATACAAATGGTAAAGACATTTGATAAAGGGATAGAGCACAAATTATTTTCTGTACACCAATATAGCCTGAGATGGAAATATCTAATCCCAGCTGAGGTATTTGCACCTCAAGCTTTGATCTGGTTTTAGTTATCTGGGACTCTTAATTAGAGGTGATCAAAATAGATTTCATTCCCAATGTCTGAGCACACTGTGCAACTGAGATTAGCATCAGTCAAAATAAGGACTGGAATTTTAGCAGAACTCTTTCTTGGCGTCTCTAATGTACTAAACTTTAGCATGTGAATTAGTAAGATTGTAGTAAATATTGTTGAACTCATTGTCCATGCATTAATTCGAGGTTATGTGGCTACTAGCATGACAGGCGCTAAGACACAAAATGCACACAAGCAGAGCATTTTACCTGAGTTCCCACTACTGCAATCTGCGGCAGCTGTATTATATCCGCGCCCACAGTGTTAAACACATCTTGAAGCTTGTTTATTACGGGGATAAGAGCCTCCATGGTCGTAATTTATTAATTTAAGTGAGCTAATACCGGGATCTTTCTCGTGATGGAGCCAAAGTCATTCAATGTCCCTCCGTCACCACCATTGCAACAACACCTACTGGTTAGTCGAGAATTTTTGTGGCAGGATGGGAGATGTAGTTTTATACTGGATACTGTAATAGCTCAAGCCAAAGGAAAAGACTACAAATTAGCTGCCTCACAAAAAACGCGAGAATGAAAATTCTTGCGCATGCGTCAACGTTTTGTTGTGAGAGGCTAGCTTTGTTAGCCAACTGGCTTGGTTAGTTTTTACCTCTTTAACTTGGCAGTACTACCTATTTTATTAAACACTAAGTTTTTTTTGTTTTGTTCAGACCTTTACTGACTTTATTATTCCACCATGTTGCAGTTCCTGGTGAGTTAAACTTACATTATATAGCCTTTTTGTCAGGATAGTGACGGCTGTCCTACTGCTGAAAACTGCATATGGCGAGTGTGACAAGCTTGAATTAGTCTGATTTAGTTCAAATACGCTGGCAGCAACCACAAATATATTATTATACTGCTACCGAAAAACCAGCAAACGACCTGACAACGAATAACAATTCTCCTTTTCTTATTTATTTCTCTTCAGGCTGGCTTTACATTGGGGAATGTTGTTGGGATGTATCTCGCTCAAAACTATGAAGTAAGTATTTTATCCTGTCTATCAGTGCCGACTTTAGACCGAAGCCTCACAAAAATAATAAATAAAAAATAATAATAAACGGACGACTAAGTAAAGTTCCCCGTAAGGTTGAAAGTTAGACTCAGAACTGTTTCTACCAGTGTCAAACTTTAATTTATTATGTCTTTGACCGCTAGATTTAGTAATGCCGTTGCCGTTCCAACACAGTCTCAAAATTCCTCTTGATAATGGTTAGGCCTCGTAAAGTGTTAATATTTTTCTTGATCAAACGCTGTGTGTTTCGGATCAGCATATGTATCCAAAAAATGCAATTCGGAGGGACTTAAGCCAAGAGGAATGGTCCAAAATTCCAATGGTGACGTGCAGTAAGCTTGGGTAAAAGACAACATAGAAGCAGATCAATGTTAGACACCTGTCACATATTGTTTGATTATTCTCTGTCACTTTGTTGTCATTTGTTGCTAGAACATACTTTTAACAGACTGCATAAACTTGCTACATATTCTGTTTAGGTTCCCAACATAGCGAAGAAAATCGAAGCTTTTAAGAAGGATGTGGAGGCAAAGAAGAAGCCCCCTGAGTAAACGATGTGGGACTATGTTACAAGCAAGAAGAAACACCTTCTGTAGAGAAACTATTTATTTTACAGGGTTGTTATGGTGTGATGTGTGTACATTTGATAAAAGGATTGATTATGTGACATGTATAAAAATATAAGCAGTGCCTGGAGCAGTATTCGTTTCTTCCCTTAGTTATAAAGGCATATTTCCATTATAGCCTGTTTTTCTAAGTTAATTTTAGCAGAGACTGGATTTAAAGAAAAATATAACAAACTAGTGGGATCATTTTGAGTCCAGTTCAGTGATACTGGTTACAGGCCTTTTCTATAATGCAGTGTGATGTTTGTAACCTTCTCGTGGTATTCAGTATCGCCACAACAGATGTGTATAATATTCTCTTAAATGCACTGAACAAAATGAGAAGAAAACACTTACAAGTGTCTACTTTATCAATGGAAGAACTGCCAAATGCTTTGTCACATTAGCAAAAACAATTCTGAATTGTTTAGCTAAAAATAAAATTGCAAAAATGAAATATGAAGTCTTGTCTCATTAAGTGTGTCAAGTTAATTGGCACGTTTTTAATCTGGTACTACAAAATGCAGTAGACCTTGGTATAGATGGACTGTCATTACAGCAGTGTCCACCAGATGGCGCCACAACATGCCGTCTAATGAACCCCACAGAAAACAATACTTTCAGCTATGCTGTATTTTATAATCTACTTAGTTTTCTTCTTTTTTGTTTCTTTCTTTTTTTTTCTTAATTGGATTTGTCCAACCAAAGCCTCTGAACTCCAGGCAGTCAGCTGCATTGTGGGAGATGTAATAGAGGTTTTCCATGGCTGCAGGGCTGAGGATGTCCACCTCTTTCTTGGTGCATTTGGCACTGAAGGAGTTCTTTTGGAGTAATTTTGGACTCTCTTTTCCTTGTTGTCTTAGAGCTGTGGAACCTTGGTTTTTCAGATTTGTTGGGCTGCAAAGAAATTGAATGTTTTACAGTTTATGCTTGATCACTAGACTTTTTAAAATCGTTTAAAGTGTCAAACATGATAGAATGAATAACTAACCTGACTTCAAGACATGATATACACATAAAGTAATGCTATAACTATATTCTTTTCCATAGAAACAGGATTTTTTAATGATGTTGTAAGACAAGAAGTGATTAAAAGTATCATGAATGAAAAATATCTTACCATTTCTGCACTCGGCACGGTTAAAAGTGGCAACTGAAATTCCTTAGCTGAAATAGTGAAACCTCATTTGTTTACGTCCTGTCGTCATAGAGACAGCAGACTGACAAGAATGAAGGAGCAGGCTTCTCACAAACCTTTCAAACACTTAAGCAGAATTTGTGATGCAGCCAGTTTTCCAACCCGCGGCTTACATAAGAGTTTATTATTGGGCATTTTGTAGCTCTTAAAAAAAGAAACAGCTACAAGTGATTGAAGTGAGAGAAATAATGTAATAGAAAGCCTGAAAGAAAATTTCCTGAACGAACACTTGTACTTGTGTTGGCAACACTGAACTAAATATTAGGGGGAAAAGGACAATTAATGGAAATTAATCAAAGTCAGAATACATGTAGAGGCTCAAAGACACACTTAGGTTTCTTGATCATCTCTGGTTTGGAATTTTGGAGACAATACATATAATAGATCATTTTAATAGTAATAATTATAAGGATATCAGGTCCTGAAATTAAATACAACTTAAGTTGAACAAATTTAATAGTACCTTTAAGTACTTTTACTCCTGATAGTACAATTATCACCAGTTATCAACGTATTTTACTATATTTCCTGTATAATCATTTGACTAAACTGTAAATACAAACATTATGGACAAAAAATATATAAATCATACAGTCAGCTTAGTAAATGCCCACGCAGCAAGTTCCCACTCAAATCCCAATCTGCAGTTACAACAATGGGCTAAATATTTACTTTCTTCTTCAACTCTTCTTCACAGCTCTCTCTCCATTTTAGTTTTTTTTTTCTCTTGTAAAACTGAATTGTAAATATTGTCATTAGTTCAATAAATTTGTGAGAAAGAAAATTGTTCCAGGAGGCTTGTTGAGTCTGAGATGTACCTCTTTGTTTAATATCTGGTCTGACTTTAGGATGAACTTACTGGGGCATCCACTCCTGGGAAGACTGGCAGCTGTTTTGAATGTCTTTTTTTTTTAAATACTAAAAGCATACCTGAATGCTCCACATAACTAACTGCAAAAAACATCTGCTTTTGTAGAGGCGCTCACATTTGCTGATGATCAGTTCATCTTTGACATAGGAGCCCCCAAATGCATTATTTGTTTCATACGATCAGCAGCTTTTTTCTGGCTACATTTACAGAAAAATTTAGAGGACATTTCTGAAAGTGGACCTATGGACAGAAACTCATCTGTGCTGTGAAGCTCCACCCCAACCAGTACTCCATCAGATCTTTGTTCTTGACCTTTTTGGACAGTTCCTTGCTTAGCAGTGCCTAAGCCGAGTTAAAAACCCAATTGGCAGCATAAGATCTCAGCTTAGGGTTGATACAGTACCAGTCAAAAGTTTGGACACACTTTCATTAAATCTAATGAGAAAGTGTGTCCATACTTTTGACTGATACTGTATATGTCAGAGTTTTGTACTGAAATGGTGCTTAAGTGTATTTTACTAAATACTGGCAGTAGGTTATGCAAAACCATTTAACAACTAATCAAAGCCGAGTGCTTCTGCTTATTTATTAATTAATAAAAGATTTATACTATACATAAATTTATATGTTCATGTCCTTACTGAATTCTGAAGATGTTCTCAATCATAACTAAAATAATAAGATCTGGAGGGGTGAATAAAAACAAAGCCAGGAGTCTGCCAGCATCATTTTAATCTTAACTTTTGTGCAGAGTGCAGTGGAGTTTATTATTCATTAAGACATCAGCTTTCAAGTTCTTTGGCAACTTCCACCAAACCGTCCTGATATCACAAGCCCTTGCATTCACATTGTGAAAGTGTAGGATTGACATCACTTTGACAATAAAATACATTCAGCAAATGTAAAACAACTGAGTATCATGCAGAAGCTCTTGGATCTCTGTCATGCATTTACATATAAATACTCACCAACAGTCACTTTAGTTTAAAAGAATCCAGTATGGACCCAAGAAACCTCTCAGTTGTGAGCAAGACACACAACCCAAAATAATTATCAATTATATTTGACATCAATCGCATGCCAGTTTACGGCACATATAGTAATAGTTTGGCATTAAAACACAAGACCCTACTTATTGCTGCATCCTGAAAATATCAAAGTAGGACTTTGTCACGTGCATAGAGCTGTTTTCTTTTTTAAAGGCAAAATGTCATTTGGAAAGCTCCGTATGCAGCAACAGAATAAATCACACTTGTGGTAAAATGCCATGTGGCCAAAGTGTCCTCCAAGCTGTGGACATCACTTCCTGGACAAAGGTTGAGAAATACAGGTGAAGTTGCAGCTAGTGTCCAACTTTTTCCCACCCAGTAGAATATGTCAGTAGAATAATTCTGTGGCAGTGGCGTAGGAGCACAATTTTATTTACATGACAGAGCTCCACACATTTAAGCCCTTGAGCGTGTCAAAGAGGAGGCATTGAGCAGATCTACTGGGTGCTTATGAGGTGAACAATCATGTGGATGATGCGAGAGCCACGGCGGCACCTGCACAAATCCATGCTCGGGTTCCTGATTTTGTCTTCCAGAAGCTGGTCCAGCTCCCAACGTAGCTCCCTCACCAGCTCAGCCACCTGCAACACACACACATACATACACACATTTACAGAGCAAAGTGAGTTTGTGTACGATCACAAGACCAAAAAAGGGAGTTTTTTTGCAGCATAGATAATATTTTAATGCTTTATTTTTCTTTTTAGAAGACGAGCGTTAAGGTTTTGTTGATAAGAATGTAAATAAAGACCTGATGTGAAGATGCAGCAAATCGGATCCATCCATCATCCAGGGAGATGACAAACTCTCCTTTGTGCAGCTCCACGTTGACCTGACCACCTCCGAACAGTACCAGCGGGTAGACGGACACCATGCTGCAGTCTCTGATGAAAACGCGGCTCGTTTTTACCTTCTCATGGTAAACCAGGTAGGGGCTGTCAAAGTGGCGCACCTGAGGCGCAAACAAAGAACGCAGGGCTCTTCATTTCATGTCAGCTGATGAATTCATCCAATTTTCAAGGCCAATTTTCATTGGCATAAAAGTACTGTTCTATACTTTAAGTCCTTTTTCCACTGTTATTTTTCGCAGATTTATGGCTTCATATTATCATCTGATCAACAGTCTAGCAGGAAAATTCATGACAGTGTCAAACTCCAGCAGAAACATTGAGGTCAACCTTAGATGTTCAAATATCTGAATGCAGTGGAGGAAAAGACACCTTTGTGTGTGGTTTCTCCTAATATCTGTGCAGACTTTAGAAAGTTTAAGACATAAATAAAGACCCATCTCTTTTCACTGGCATGAAATTCAAGTAGCGTTTGTCTTATATTTTACTGTTTTTATTGGATGTTTTTGCAATTTTAAGTCTCTTTCATTGATTTCACCCATTATTGTTTATTTCATTGCTTGTCGTTTGTTTAAATTTTGTTTTACAGCACTTTGATAAAATATTTGCATTTCTCTTAAAAGTGCTATATAAACTGAACTGACAAGGACAATGACTTCAAGTTTTCTCTTTTGCTCCACCTCACCGTGTAGTTGACAGACGAGGGATGCACATGGACACAGCCGTCGTTCTTGGTCATGAAGCGGAGCTCATTGGCTTTGGGCTGCATCTTCATTGCTCCTTTGCTGGTCATCTTGTAGTTCCCTTGAGGAGCTCGTACCTGGATCAAACAGCAATATCAAGCATGATACAGTTTCATACAAGCTTTGCTTATTTTTTTATATACATATATTTTATTTTTTACTTAAATGACCAACAATGAACATGCACCTGGACCACATTGGGGTAGAGTGCGGCACACAGCATGGCAGACATCAGTCGGATATTTTCAGAGTTGAGGTTCGCCTGGGAAGCAAAGCATCATGTTTTTCTTCCAGATTAAGATTACATCACTGATTACGTTTTTGTGATGTTTCACCTCATGACCAGTAGCCTCCAAAACACCATCTGTGCTTTTTGAGGACATGCGCTCAATAATCCTGGCACTCAGTCCCTCTTTGATGAAGCCAATGTCAGACAGCAACTCGGCAAACTGTCTCTTCAGACTGGCGATCTCCTGCAAGAGAAATGTTTGACTTGTGCAAAAATAACTGCCACAATAATCTGAATGACTTGCTTGTTGATGTAACTGCAGTGCTTAAGTTCTTTATTCATGATTCTAAAATGAAGCCGAGCTGAGGCTGCCTGACCTGTAAGCTACGCCACGACAGGAAGTTCTCCCTGCAGTATAAGGAGCTGGCCTTGTTCCCATTCTTTGCAGCACAGCACCACCCCTGCAAGACAGAAATATTCCATCACAAAAATATACTCAGAGCTGCATCAGTTTTGTTTACATAGAACCAATAATAAAAAAAAAAAATCTGTACTTTATAAGCCTGTAACAGAGCCAGATGGTCACTATTGGCCACTGCAAAGGAAAGTTTCTTCTCATTGGCTTCCTCTCGCTTATCCCACGGAGACACCTGGAAACAAACCAAACATAAAAAGTTATGCATTTTCTAAAAGATAAATAAAGTACATATAAACACGACTGGGGCATAAATAAAAACAGAATCAGCATTAGAGTGCAGATAAATGACACATATGGTCTCAACAAGCGGTTTCTTACAAATGGTGATTTGAAGGCCAGACTGGCAGCGATGGTAAGTGCTGAGTCGAGGCAGCGGAAGATGGCACCAAACAGCATGAGTTTTCCGATGCGTACGTCAACTGGCAAGCAGGCCAGGTGGTAGCCCAGAGGGGTCAGCTTCTCATCTGCAGTCAGAGCCCCCAGGTCCTGAAGGCGCTGCTTGGCTGCTTCCATGCTCCCTAATGCCGGAGGCTCAATGAGCCGAGAGAAGACAGACTCCAGGGGCTGCTCGGCAAACACGTCCAGGATCTTGATTCTATTAAAAAGAGAGAAGATGTCAGCATGGTTAAGAACTGGACATTTTTTAGCATAAATCTAAATCGGCAAGCAGATGGCCGTACCGGAGGCAAAGCTGTTCTAGAGGCACTCTCTGGATCTCAGGCAGCTGTTGCTCAGCCAGGTGGTGGTGGAAGCAGTGGCTAGTGAAGAGGTGGAAACAGACCCCCGAGGCCACACGACCTGCTCGACCCTTCCTCTGTAGTGCGTTGGCCCGAGAAACCCACGACTCCTCCAAGCTCTCCATACTTTTGGATGCATCATACCTGCAAATATACAAACAGAAAAAGACTTAGAAATGTGGATTCAGTCCAACCAAGGAGGAGATGATAATACTATTATACAAATCTATTTCACTTGATGTTATCAGAATTAATAATACCCAAATAATATCAGGTTACCTCTTCTCCTTCATCTTTCCAGAGTCAACAACATACACCACGTCGTCAATTGTTACCGAGGTCTCAGCGATGTTGGTGGAGATGATTATCTTTGTGACACCCTCTGGAGGCCGGCTGAAAACTGCCTGCTGCTCCTCATTGGATAAGGTTGAGTGGAGAGGGCACACCACACACCTAGTGAGAGTGTGTGAGACAAACTCAGTCAACATTACACAGATGGATTGTGCTCATTTTATTTTCACATTACTGTTGAGGAGGGAAATCTTTTTTTTTTTTTTATTATTATTATTTGTTTATTTAATAGGGACAGGGCACATTAATGAACATCTTTTCAGTTAGTGACAGATGTAAACATGCTGGATTATAGCAACAATGCTAATTTGCATCCTTAGTCCCTAGGCAGGTAACACTAAAACATAACAAAACAATAGACAGGACAATAAATCACAATAAGAGCACATCATAAAACAGGACATTATTTAAGAAATTAAAAGTCAGTGGTTACAGGACTGGTTTGCTTTAAACCACTGCTTAAGCTGAGTTTTTAAGGTAGATAATGTTGGACACTCCCTTATGGAGAGTGGAAGACTGTTCCAGATTTTGCTGGCTTTTACAGAAAGAGCATTTTGTCCAAAGGCTGTTTTTCTGTGTGGGACCTCACAGTCCCCTCTAGGGCAGGCCCTGGTCCTAAGACCACTGTGACCCCCTTTTTTTTAAAAAAGTCAGACATGGGAGGTGGGGCAAGTCCATCTGTGTATAAACAGAGAACTGTAAAGCTCGGGGACTTAACAGTGACGATAAAAGAGAACCTGGGTTGCACAGACCTGGATGCGCCCCTGTTGTTGAACAGTCTGTTGGACTGCAGCTGCTCATAGAGCATCTTGATCTCAGCAAGGCCTGGCATAAACACCAGTACTGCACCTGTAGGCAAAGACCAACATAATAGATAAAACACAAAGAAGAACATGTGTCCTGCATGTAACTTAGCTGGTCTGATAGTATTAGTCTCACCTGGTGGGTAGCTGTGCTTTCCATCAACTATCCACTCCAGCACACTCTCCACCAGGTCCATGTTAATCTTGTCCAGGTCCATTGAAGCAAGGGTCTTCAGCACAGCCTTCTTAGTATCTACAGGAGCAAAAACCAAATGTCATAATATGGCACTAAAACTTTACTTGGTTAGCCATGAAAATAAAGTTCGAGACCTGATTCAACAGCTTGTTCAGTTTAAAAAGCTTCTTAACACACCTTTATATCTGACTGTGAGCTCCTGCAGGCTGAGCTGCTGGTCTGGGATTGAATCTTTCACAAAGTCCTTCTTAGTGAAAGACATGAAGTTCCAAACATCATCGCCCAGGTCATCCACCACATTCCTCAGCTCTCCTCTGCCTCCCCCACTTGCAGAAGAAGTTTGTTTCCCTGAGCGCATGTAAGGGCTGCCATCCTCAATGACATAACTGCACCCAGATAACCACATTATTACATTTGACCATAGTCATCAGTCAAGTTTAACTAAACCTACATGTATATATTCTCACCCAGTTTTAGCAATTGCATCTTCAAGGAAAAACTGGTCAACAGGGAAGGTACGTCCTGCAACCAGGAATAACCATTAAGAAACAAAGAATCTTGTTTGAAAGTTTCTGCGCACATTAAATTGGTTACCTGGTATGTGGACAGTAGGGCAGTTGTAGAAATAGTCAGAGAAGAGGTTGGCATTAAGAGTGGCACTCATTAGAATAATCTTCAGCTCTGGCCTTTGAATAATTAAGTCCTTCAGCACCAACAGCAGGAAGTCACTGAGAGTGATAATTGAGAGAAGAAAACATGAAACAAAGAAATAGTCCAAAAGTAAATGGAGCAGAAAGAGAGTGTACCTTAGGTGAAAACATAATCTCACCTCTCCTCAGTTCTCTCGTGCACCTCATCCACGATGACGTGTGTGACACCTCTGAGGTCGGTGTCGCCCTCCAGTCTCCTCAGCAACACGCCCGTGGTGCAGTACAGCAGTCTTGTGGCTGATGTCTGACAAAGTCAAGAGGGGAGGCGGGAATTTAAGATATATCTTCGCTGCATTTCCTGAGAGAATTTTTGCTACAAAACAGTTCAGAATCAGTTCAAACCAATGGTTCAGAATACCGTACTCTGACACACAACTACGCTGCTTTAAAACTGAAGGATGATTTTAACAGTGGTATCAATATTGATTAAGCTAATAAAGGCTTTGAACTAGACCAGTGATATTTATTTTTCTCTACTATTTATTTCTGTCCAGTGAGAATGCACATCTGAAAACACTGTATTCTATATCTGCATCTCAACAGAAATAGGTAGCACAAAAAAAAAAAACAAAACATCTACACATTGTATAACAGCAACAGGAAAAATATCACTGACAAACTGGATAGCACATGCCCAGCATCAGGCCTTGAGATGAGGAATGTGTCCATACCCTAATGCTCTCCAGCCGGATCTGGTAGCCCACAGAGTTGCCCAGACTCTCTGCACGCTCCTGTGCCACTCTCTGAGCCACAGAGATGGCAGAAATACGGCGTGGCTGAGTACAGATGATGTTGGCCACCTGCACAGGGGAACCACTCAGCGAGGCGTCCAGAATGAACTGGGGAATCTGAGTGGTCTTACCACAGCTGCAAAAAAAAAAAAAAACATCAGTAAATAAACAACGTGGTTTTGCCTTATATACTGCAGCTGTTTCCTTTCATGTTTGCAGTATGAAGTGTTGATGCTATGTGCTTCTCTGCATCCCCTACCCAGTCATCCCACTGACCACCAGCACCTGACATCTGTCCAACACATCTAGGATATTCTCCTTTTCCTGCCATGCTGGCAGGTTCTTCCTCTGCTCCAGCATGGACTTGAAACGTCTGGATGACTGGATTCAAAAGAAAAATGGAAGAAAGGCATAGCATTGAAATGCATCCATTGTGCCGAGTGAATATAGTTAAAAATAAAACATTTTTTTCCTTCTTTGGTTCAGTTCTACCTGTTTCTTCTGGAACTCTCTGCACAGCTTGCTGTTTTCTTGCAGCAGGTTGTCCACCTTCTGATTGTGCTTATTCACCATCTTCTTTCTCAGATTGACATAACTTTCGCTCTCAACTGGAACAGCCTCCTCCCCATCGTCATTCCTCTCATCCAACTCTGTCTCTTTTCTTTCTTTCACTTAAAGGACAGAAAAGACAACATTTTAGTAAATACAGCTATAAGTTCAACACAGTCAGAACACTTAATCAATGGCAGAAATTTTAATGTCTTGATAACTTACAGTCTATGGGTTTTTGGTTATTCGGAGGCTTTCTGCTGCTTGTGTAATTACTGCTGCTGGTGCTGCTACTCCTGCTTTCTTCAGTGGGACTGTTCCTCACGCTTCTATGCTTTAAGCTAGTGAAAGAGGGTGGAGGAAGCGCCACTACAGGTGGTGGCGTGCTGTATTTGTGATGACTGACAGCTAACAGCTCTTTCATGCTAACTTCATCCTCACACAAGTTTATCAGAGTGTAAACAACAGGTTCGCTGCACTTGGCTGCTGTCAATGCCTCTCCAAATAATCTTTCAGTGACACTGAGCCTCCCTGCAGCCCTGACAGACTCATCATTGGTGCTGAAGGCCACGATTGGTGGCTGATAAGGGTAACGGTTTCCTTTGGGGAAGCGAATCTCCAGCTCATACTCAGGAGGGGAATAGCTGCTGAAGCCTGGTTGGCTTGGGCCTTTCAGGTCTGAAGAATCACTCCAAAGCCTCTCTTTTGCTGGCAGTTCATGTCTGAACCTGCATCTCTCTCCAAAACGGCAGCCTTGGTCTTTCAGGTAAAATCTGCAGATGTCACGAATTTTCCCAGCTCCTCCCCAGTTTCGACCTGCAGTCTTTTCTCCACTCTTGTCAGCATTGGATGAAAGGAATGGAAGATCCAGGGTTACAGTCCAGACTGTGTTGGCAATGCGCTCACTGAAGCGGTCACCATAAATAGCAGCTAGAGCCAGAGCCTCGTCCTGCCTCTGGCTTAAGCACTCATCCATTGGCATCCCCTGGAGGTCGTCAGGGCAAACTGCTTTCTGTCCATAGCGCTCACTGAAAACCTGGAGGAGGAGCTTTTCCAAGGTAGCCCCAAATTCTCCCCCACCAGACTCAAGTGCCTGTTTGCTGCGCTCCCTGTCAAATCCATATCTAATCAGAGAAAACATGAGAAAACAAAGCTTCTGTATTCACTGAATACACACAAAACTGTTTTTCAGGTGCCTGACAACTCAGAATTCAAATATAAATAGGATTCAAACATAGAATCCCTATACATACAAAATTTGACAAAGAAAGGAAAACATAAAAATCACCTGCAGAGTTTTCCAATTGCAAATAAGGAGATAGGAGGCTCAGGGGTGGGACGGTCATCATCAATCTCCGGGTCATAAGCAGGGCTCTCTGCCCTCTCCACGGGCTCGTCATTAGTGGCCCAAAACTGGCCTTCTTCACGGTGATCCAATTCATCAAATTCCTCTTCCTCCTCATTTGAATAATCTGAGGCAGATTCACTGAGGCAAAGGGGGTGACAAGACTTTATTAGAAATTATTCTTTCAACATTATATACCGTTGCTTCTACCATTATATATTATTATTACACTGTTGCTTTTACTATTATTATTATCATCTTACAAGTGCCCTTAAGTGTATTAGTTCTATTTTTCTATTTTGAATATTTCATCGTATTGTGTTTTTGTGTATTTTGGGGAATTTTGTGTACTATACCGGACTGCTATGACAAGTTAATTTCCCCCTCGGGGATGAATAAAGTCATCTATCTATCGATCTATCAACAAATGAAAGGCTGCACATTTTGAAACATGTACTTACTCATAAGGCTCATCAAAGTCCTGTGTTTGTAGTTCCCTTAGTAACTCCTTGAGCTGTTCTTGGTTCTCATTGGTCATGAAGATCCTCTGCAAAGGCATGTTGCTTGCCTCTGCCTTGATTCCATCTGCTGACTTTGAGCATATCCTCGTACTCACCAGGGACCTTGGGAAAGTCTTCCCGCTGGTTTCAGAATCCCTTCTTCTATCTCTGTCATGGGCTCGGTCTTTGCCAGGGGCACGACCACCACTGCCTCGTCCTTTACCAGGTCTGCAAAATAAACAAAGCGAGATGGAAAAAATACAAATGATGTTAACAGAATACAATCATCACAAAACATGCACAATATGATTTTCACATCTAATGATTAGTTCCTTATTTATGCATTTCAATTATACCTGCTGAAACGAGAGGGGCCAAAATCAAGGCTGAAATCTCCATCTTCATCCCAGCCACCTGCTCCTCCTTTCCGACTTCCACCTATTCCACCTCCCCGTTTTGAGTTGTGTAATTTTCCCCCTCCTCTCTTTGGCTTTCCACCTCTCCTCCTTGCATTCATCTTTCTGTTAGATCACAAATTGAGCAAATACTGTTTTAAAACAGTAGCTTCAAAGTTTAACTACCAACACACAAGGCAGCTTTCTTAAATTAATCTCTCACACTAAAAAATACAAACCTTCAATCAGTGCCCCTCTTCATGCCCGCAAACTATGAAAGAGACAAAATGCATAGATTGAATAGGTCTCCTTTGGAAGCATGATATAATCAGAGGATCAGCAAAGATAGCTACTGGTTGCGAACCCTGACAGAGCAGACAGCTACTGTACATCTACAGCAGAGCACAGAGTCGCACATACTAGCTGAGGGGCGAGTTCAGTTCAAGTGCGAGCAATGAGATGGTGGCTGACAACGCTGGTGGCTCCAATTATGCAATCAAACTACAGGCTAACAACCCATCAGAGAGATAGTTATTCATCTCAAAAGCTCCATGACCGATAATCTGCATTATTAGCACGACAAAAAAAGCGCGTACAATAACTTCTATTACATATAACGCCGTTTTGCGTGGGGAAACCAGTCTCAAGCATTCACGGCTCATGCTAGATAACAAGCTAACAGCTAACAGGCTCACTTCAGTTGTAACAAGCTAACTGTGTAACGCCGTCTTGGCAGTCAAGTTAGCAGGTTTGACTGCTTAAAACTGCCTTAAAGTGGTGGAGATAGTTTATAAATGTTAATGTCCGACAGTACTGAACTTTTATAACAGGAACAAACCTGAGCCGGCTGCCTGCATCTATACCATTGGCCAAAACTCAGAGTTCAAAGTTTCTTTTCCGGTTACTGTTTTGCAAAAAATACTTAAAATAAATAAAAGAAACAATAACTTTAGATCATTCGACTTAAAGACGATAGTCGTTAAAGTAAAATATATTTTTATGTTTCCAATAAATAACTAAATAAATAAGCTTTTAGAGCTAAGTTTAGTAGTAGACTAGTAACCATGGCAACAGCGCTTAGCCAAGAGCTACTATAACAACTGAAAACTCGCTACCTGACGACAGGATTGGTAACTTTCATGGTGTTTGAGTAAACGTAGCACTGAGTTCGCTTTTGACAATTCTCACAAGCTTGTTTTTAGTTGTTTAACTTGTCACATCTTTTCACATCCCAGAAGTTGTCCCGTAAACAGCGTCTGCTATCGGCTCTGACAACCATCTGCCAGCCTGAGGAAGCTGTCACGGATGTCTGGTGGGGTGTGATTATTGTGAAGATCTGATTACTGACACTGAACACACACACACACACAAATGAGTCTGTCTTTGCTATCTATCTATCTATCTATCTATCTATCTATCTATCTATCTATCTATCTATCTATCTATCTATCTATCTATCTCTCTATCTATCTATCTATCTATCTGTTTTATATATATATATATATATATATATATATATATATATATATATATATATATATATATATATAACGATTTCCCTTTCAGACAAGAAAGAAGGAGATTCTTCAAACAGTGATGGTAAATGTCTGCGTTTTCATTGTGAATATACATGATCATATGACAGCAGTGGTGTTTGATGCAGGTTTATTATTTCTTTACAGAAGATGGACCTAGAAAGGTTTTCTACATTTTCCCAAACGGGGAAAGATATGGTAAGCAAGAATGTGGAAGGATCATTGAATTGGCCAAAGGTCCAAAGAGTCAGGAGTAATAATAATTTCAATAAATGTAAAATGACAAATTACATGTTGCAAAACTGCCACAGAGACATGTTTGCAGGCAGGTGTGGGATCAGTAAATGTTCTGCCAAAACTACTTTAATACAGAGCAAACTGGCAACAAGGATACACTAAATAACTACAGAAGTGCACAATGACTAAAAAAGAGGAGAAAACGCCCACATAAGACATGAAATGAGCACAAAGATACAAAGTGACTGAAACACCTGACTTCAAATGAGTAAAATTTCATACAAAACAGAAAATAGTTTCACGAAGATGAAAATTTAGGTGGAAAATTTTAAGAAAAAAAGCAGAGACACGGTTTTAGGAGGATGGAAGGTGATTAAAACAAAATGGAAAACAGTAGCAAGAATACACTAAATGACAACAAAAACAGTATAAGTTACCACAAAGATACACTTTGACTTAAACTAAATGCATTGTCCTCTGTAAAAGTCTCATTTCTTCATTTAATTCCAGGACAACAATAATTAGCCACAGCAATTTATTGAAACATGCAAATGGAAACAGAAAATGAACAGCTGAACGCTGAGATGGATCTGCCAGTGCTTGTGTCAGGTCTTTGGGTGAAAACACATTCTCCTAAAAATAGTCAGACTGGTCTGAAAATGAACAAACAAGCAAGACTTTTTCAATCTTTCAAAAAGCATTGACCAGTATAAGCGATTCCAATAAAGCCTGTCTCCTTAGAAGTAACATGTAAAGAATTGAGCTGTGCAATCAATGGCAACAAAAATAAAGGGAAAATGACTAAAGATCCAAAATAAGGCAAGGCAAGGCAGTTTATTTGTAAAGCACATTTCATGTACAGGACAAATCAAAGTGCTTTACATTACACAAAAGCATTACAGATATTAAGAAATAATAAAAAGGCAGCAACACACAACAAGAATCACAATAAAATCATAAACTACATTAAAATGACTAAAAGCAAGATGAGTTAAAAAGTTACCGTGCTGAATTCATGCATAGGCGCATGAGTGTATGCGCCAGTGTATTCTGGACCTAAACTATTCTGGGATTTGTAAACGATCAGAAGCGTTTTAAAATATATTCTGTGACTGACTAGAAGCCAGTGTAAGCTGGTGTGATGTGTTCAGATCTCTTAGTCCTGGTTAAAACTCTAGCAGCAGCGTTTTGTGAGCTGCAGATGTTTAATGCTCTTGTTAAAAGACCATTACAGTAATCCAGCCTACTGAAGATGAATGCATGGATGAGTTTCTCCTGGTCTTTCTGGGAGACTAAACTTTTAATTCTGTTGATGTTTCTGAGCTGGTAAAAAGCTTTAGTGACAGCTTTGATGTGGCTGCTGAAAGTCAGGTCTGAGTCTATCAACACTCCAAGGTCACGAACTTGGTCGGTGATTTTAAGAGAAAAATAACTGATGTCAAATAACCACAAAGAAATGCAACTTAACAAAGACAGAAAATAACTTCAGACAAATGCAAAATGAAAACTAAGAGATCCAAAATAGCCAAAAAATGGAAAAACCAAAAGGATAAAAATGGTCACAAAGACACAAAACAATACCACAGAACAATAAATAGCAGCACTTGCATAAAACTGATGACACAGTAACTGTTGTTACATAACATTTGTACTTGTTTAATACAGAGGGGGAGTGCAGCAGATCTGCAGGAGTACTGGTGAGAAGTGGTACTGGAAAACACATCTCAGTTACTGGTGTTATATACACTGGAGAGTGGTGCAAGGACAAAGTATGTTTGCTGCATGTGTGTGTGTCCTCTTTTAACATCTTTATGACTTTGCAGTGGTTAGTGATGCATGCTTTCCCCCTCCAGATGCAGGGCAGAGGGACCTTGGAGCATCCCTCTGGAGCAGTTTATGAAGGAGAATTCAAAGACGGCATGTACCACGGAATGGGAACATACACCTTCCCAGATGGCTGTGTGTATAAGGGGCCATTTAAAAACAATAGGTAAACTTTATCACTTCCTCTTTTCTTTGGAGGAATCCATGGCTTTTAGGAGGAGACACATGTAAAATACAGTTAAACTATTTCTCTGGGCACCTTAAAATGATTGTTTTCTTTAATACTACATACTGTATCTGCAGTCACACAATGTAAACTTTTGAATGTCTTTGTTCCAGGATAGAGGGAGATGGGACTTTCATTGATGCCAAGGGAATAGTTTGGACAGGAGAGTTTCACGGCAAAGCAGCACTTGGCCTCAAAATGCAACACAACATTTAAGTAAAGCTTGGCTGTGTGTAACAGGCTATATAATGCAATCTACACTGGAATTGAACTGTATTGGAAAATACTCGTATGCACTGTCTTAATACATTTTTCAAGGTTCATTTTATGTTTGTGATGGCATTTGCATGCTAACAGTGTTTAAATTCTCACAGAAAAGCCCATAGCTAAATGTAACGCATTCATGTGCAGTATATCTGCATTTCAGTGGGTAAGAATCTGTGAAATTAGTGAGTCACATTTGTTGCCTTACTGGCTGCTGTAGTACAGCAAGTGTCTGTTTGTATAAGCTTCATTAAACACATGAAATATCACAGAAGCGTTCCTTTTCTGGCCCCTTTGGCGCTCTGCTTTTATGTATTGGTGGAAACTGCGATGCATCTATTCTTATAGATCTCTCTTCTCTCCCATTGTGCTGCGTCTTGACTCAGTGAAGGACAAGCGAGGGGGAGTTTTACATCATCCCAGCCCCCAACCAGTCACAGGGGAGGGGGATACCACCCTATCCACAATGGCTAGAGTCAAACTGCTGGAACATTAGCTCAGGGCAAGCGTGCGATGTATGCGAGTACATGGCCAATTTGACCTTCAGTGTCTGTGCTTATGTAACCTCGCAAAAGTCTCCCTGCAAATGAGGGGGAAAAAAATCAGCTGAAACTATCAAGTGTTCAACACTGTTTAATAACCAACTCTGTTATTGTCATTTGTCACTCTATTGTATAATGCCTCTATGGATCTGTAATTGCACATACCCCTGAACAAAGTCAGTACTTAGAGTATTTACTGTTTCCAGACAATACAGATATGGAAGAGTGAGCAACAAAACACACATCTATATACTGTAACATCCATAAAATGCTAAACTTTTCAGAAATATTGTACCAGTTACAAGAAACAGCTATTCTTATTGATTGTATAATTTTTCTGATAAAAAAAAAATGTTTGTATTGCAAACCTTTTGTATTGATTTGAATGCAAAAA
Source organism: Melanotaenia boesemani (assembly GCF_017639745.1). Classification (NCBI taxonomy): domain Eukaryota; kingdom Metazoa; phylum Chordata; class Actinopteri; order Atheriniformes; family Melanotaeniidae; genus Melanotaenia; species Melanotaenia boesemani. The sequence goes on along the minus strand of NC_055704.1, from coordinate 17,345,937 downwards.
CTGTCAGAGAAAACAAAATAAACAGGAAATGGTACTCACATTTGGCACAATATACAAAAAAACGTAAATCTCATTTGAAAAGTGACAGACACAAACTCACAATCGTGTTTTGTAGCGATGTGCAGTAAATGTTTAGTGCTTCTGGCGTTCTCTTTGTATTTCAGTAAGACAATAAATATGTTTTCTTCTCTGCAGGTAGTGAGCGAGACAATGGCGAGGAAGCATTTTAAAAACTTTTGCAGTATATTATCTCCATAAACCTGAGAATATATAATGTGTATTACTTTTTAAAATAATGCATTCCTAAAGAAAAAAAAACAACAAAAACCACTTTTGATGCAGAACACTGACCCTTTAAGAGCTAAAATACAACACTGATGGTGCTGGAAATATCGAGACAAAACCATTCAAATGCCATATTTCAGTGTGAACACAGGTACATAACAGAACAGTGGTCATGCACATATCTACATAGAGGCACAAGATTGAGCATTGAAATGGTCATTCTAATGGATACAGTGATACTACATGACAGCTCTTGTCCCCTTGAAGCGAGTAGGCAAACTGAATAAAGCTAAAATTACACCAAAAAGAGACAATCATGCTTTTTGTCCTCTGTGCTTGTTTCTGTGCTTAGGTAGTGACACTAGAGTTCTGGACTCTGGCACCCCGCTTAGGTAGTTGCGGCTGAAGGGGGAAAAAAAATAAAACACAAATGAGAAAAACAGCACCATTTCTGTGACAGTTGTGTCCACCACAAGTGTGGTCAGTGGTTGATGTATTGTGCTGTAGTTGGACAGATAGGAGAGGGTGTCAACGGCTTGACATGAGAACAGAATTCCTGCTGTTCTGGTCATTGCTGAGCTTTGAGAAAACCTCAGATCGTCTCACTGAAAAGCTCAAAGATCGAATGCTGCTATCTGCAAGGCCCCCCCTCTATAGATTTTACCCTTGCCTTCAGGAACTTTTCTGTGGAAACATCCAGAACTGTAAAGCAGCTAAGTTTCGATATGTAAGTTAACAAATCCAGGAGGACAACAGTAAAAAAGTGACTCAGATACATTTCTATAAATGTAAATAAACAAGACTGTCATTTTGTCAGAGGGTGACAGCATAAGCTAGCTAGCATTGCTTGTGGTTGTAATTCAGTAGAAGAAGTTGTAAAAGCCAGAAACAAAGCTTGAGATAAGAAAAAACTCCGTCCATGGAGAGATTTCTTTCAGGAATTATTTTTATCTCTGGCAATACCTCAGATAGTATATATCAGATATAACGTTCTGTTTAATTTTCATCTTTGCAAGGGCAGAAATGAGTTATGAAGATGTTTCTATTTCCACTAATGCAAACTAGGGCTTATTTGAAACAGCAAACAACACCTCAATTTACCTTATATTTTTGTGCATTGACGTAAAGCATGTTGCAAATCTTTACTGAGGTATACATTTGCAGTGCTCTCAGTGTTTAAAATTTATCACTGCATTGAAGATGATGCATTAGTTAAATGCTAATTGGCTTAAAGTTGGCTTAAGCTGAAAGGGGGCAACAAGAACTGATTTTAAAACAAAAAAACAAATACATTGAACAGAAAAGGCAGGAAAGCACAGACAACCACTGCTCTGTAATTAACATTATTTAACACTTGGTTTAACTCCACAACAAATCAGATATTTGCCCACTTTGGCCTCTGTCTTTTCACACTAGAGGAAAGCTAAAGCAACATGTTTCTGATACTGCCCCCAAGTGGCAGCAAAACACTATTACATGTTGCTGTGCTTCTGCAAAGTTTACTTTTTCAAATGTTATTTTTCTTTTTACTTTATTTTACTTACATGTTCTAAATGCAAATAAAAGAACCTCATTGGAGACCCTGCAATAGATCACAACAGATTTTGGAACAGCAGGAATTCAATGTGACATGAATTTTCTATCTGGGGAAACAAGATGTTTTATTGTTTTACTCCTACTAACCCTTCTTTTCTCATCTCCCCACTTATAGATTTTCATCATATTCTTTCTGTACACAGACTTTCATGAACAACACCCATACGCTCATAGCTGGTATATTTCTATTTTGTTTTGCTTTTTTATATATTTTTTGGCATCATAAGAGCAAACAGCTCCCATGTCTACATTTGTACTATCATAACCCTGTGATTTATTTCTCTTTTCTAAAAAATGCGTAAGAAATTTTTTAAAATCATTCACAATCTAAAACCCCAAACCTATAACAGACTTTGCTTCTCTTTTAAATAAAAAGACTATAAACCTTTCAAATTTACATCTTTAAAAAAAATGTGTTAATCATAAAATGTTAACCACACACACTGTTACAAATAAATAGGAAAACGTCACCAAGGAATCAGAAAAGCACCGACATATCAAAGAAGGGGGACTCACTATATAAACTGACATTTTTGTGAGGCAGTATAACAGTTTTACCTGCTACAACAGTATAAGATGTTTCTTATGAACTGCTACTTCTGTTCTTACCTGGTAGGTGTGTTTGCAGTAGTCAGAGGCACGTTAGTGTAAAACGTGTGTGTGTGTGTGGCAAAGCTGAGCTATCTTCTCTTTCTTTCTCTCTTTGCTACATGGCCTTAGAGAGGACTTGCTCCCATCAATACAATTCAATATAACTTTATTTTATGCAGCAAGAACACACCCTTAAACCTCTCCAGCAGGCTCATATGTGACCTCTTCACTGCTCCATTGCCTTCCCCCTTTGACCCTCTCTTTCCTGTGTGTTAAGGATTCTGTAGCAGCCCCTCCCACTGGATAGGTTGTGAGAACACCTCTCTCTCCAGCCACATCTCGTAGCTGTAGTGGAAGTCTTCTGGGAGCTCCACGCGTTGGCCCAGCACGCTCTGCAGGCAGTTGTCCACGGGCATGAAGTCTCCGTTTTTGTTCTTGTCGTAGCGCCGGCTGTTAAACTTCTCAATGCTTTCCCGCAGGGCGCACTCCTCCGCTTGGAAGTCCCAGGGCCGGGCATCGATATCTGCAATAGAGAGCGCATGAAGAACATTTTATCACATATATTATAAAATGGATTTCACTATATTTTTAAATGTCTTTTTTCTCTTTTGTCTTCTTTGTCACCTACTAATTCGCCCTTTTTCTTTTTGCTTTCATCCATCCTTCTCCCTCTAATACTCATGGTGACAGGTCACTTGCTCTCCCACGAGGGATTGTTTTGACCCTAACAAGTCACACATCCATGTTGCTATGGCAACACAATCCAGACTGTTCACCAGTGACTCTTTTTCAAACACACTTTTCATACAGTATGCCTACACAGGAGTCATAGAGCAGATATGCAAGTGCATGTACATGCAGTAGCTACCATCCAGACATGTTTTCCAGCCTTGAGTAGAAACGTCCTTTTGCTATTGTCTCTGGTCATTTTATCAGTTCTGTATCAGGGCGGGGGAGGGTTGCTGAGGCTAAATAGCTCAACAAGCACTTCATCTATAAGAATCAGAAAGGTTGAAGTGAATGTTTTTTTTTAAGGCTGCATTTGTTAATGTTCCATCTGTTTTAAATCACATACTGTGTGACAAAAGCCATTCCCCCTATGATCTTCCTTTATTTTTAACTACTTGAGTGTTGTGTTTGACATAGTAACATCGAATAGTGAGGCTCCAGTTTGCACCCAAAAAAACTATTCCCTGCATCACTTTCCTTTCTCCTTAGTGCATTCAAAGTTGGCTGTTTTTAATAATGGGTCATTGTCTCTTTACCTGCACAAAGCAAATAGTTTTAGTAACTCATCAGTTTAGACTGACTGCCTTCTTCCATCTCCACAACATCTCCAGACTCTGTCCATTTCTGTCCCCTTCCTGCACCGATATTCTGGCACATTCTTTTGTCACTTCCATCACTGAGTACTGTAACGCTCTCCTCCCCAGACTCCCCACCAAACGCATCAACAGACTGCAAATTATTCAAAACTCGGCTGCCCAGATCATCACCCGCACCAAATCGACTGACCACATCACCCCCATTCTCATCCAACTTCACCGGCTCCTGGTTCAATACTGCATCCACTATAAAAACCTCCTCTTCACATACAAAGCTCTCCACCATCTAGCCCCCACTTACTTCTACGACCTCCTCGAAGAATACAGCTCCTCCTGCATCCACCACTCAACCTCTTCTGGATTACTAACCATCCCCACATCACGCCTCAGTATCATGGGTGCCCCAGCCTTCAGAGGATTAGCACCCAGACTTTCTCCCCCCACACGTAAGACAGTCAGACTCCATCACAGCATACAAATCCAAACTCAAAACCCACCTGTTCAAATTGGCATACTCACTTCGACTGGGCACTGCACTTGTTTTAGGTTGATGCTTTGCTTTAATATTGTTTGATTATTCTATGCTTTTTTCTATAAGGTGACCTTGGGTGGCTTGAAAGGCATCAGCAAATAAAATGTACCATACCATACCATACCACATTTATTTATATAGCACAAAATGCGCTGCACAGCAAGTAAAACACAAGACAGAAATAATCCACCCTAAAAACAAAGAGGAAACAATACAATAAGAAGACAGTAAAAGCTATGTCAAACTCACACTGGATTAAAAGCCAAAGAATAAAAGTGTGTTTTCAAAGCAGATTTGAAAACATCAACTGAGGGAGCTTGTCTAGTGTGTAAAGGAAGCTCATTCCAGAGCTTTAGGGCAGAAAAAGCTTGATCACCTCTCATTTTCTTCTGGGATTTAGAAACCACCAGCAACATCTGGTCAGCTGACTGGCGGAAATGAGAAGGGGCGTAGGGGTTCAGCAAGTTGTATAAACATGCTGGCGCAAGACCATTAAGAGACATAAAAACAAATAAAAGAAGCTTAAAATTGAAACTAAGAAGAATAAGAAGCCAATGCAATAAAGTCAATACCGTATTGATTGGCTCTTGTTTCCTTATACCTTTTAAAAATCTCGCTGCTGCATTTTGAACCAACTGAAGACGTGATAGAGTGTCCCAGTTAATTCCTATTAAAAGAGAGTTACAGTAATCCAACTGGGAGGTTATAAAAGCATGGATTACTGATTCAATGTCACGCCTTGAAAGAAAGGGTTTAAGCTTTGAAAGACGTCTGAGATGGAAAAAAAGGATGATTTTACCACCCCATTAACATGGTTATCAAACCTAAGGGCATCATCTATTTTTAAATCTAAGATGGTGACAACACACTTCAAGTATGGAGTCAGAGCTGAGAGATCAGTACAAGGGGCACTAGTGGAGCAGTTGGGACCAAATAAAACCACTTCAGTTCATTAAAATTAAAAAATTATGATCCAGCCATGACTTAATATCACAGTCAAGAAGGAGTTGAACAGAGTGGCCATCAGACTGATGGAGGGGAAAGTAGTTTTAACAAACATCAGCATATAAATGGAATGAAATCCTGTGTTTATGTATAACAGTTCCCAGTAGCAAAAGGTAAAGTGAAAAAAGAAGAGGCCCAAGAACAGATCCTTGTGGCACCCCCCATGAGCCTGTTATTTCCACCCCTTGCTCCAGCCGACAAATCAAAATATCAAGGTCTACCATGTCAAAAGCAGCAGTAAGATCTAAAAGTACAAGCATTACATAGTTTCCACAGTCAGTTGCTAAAAAATGTTATTAAAACAGCCCATTCTGTGCTGTGAAATGCTTTGAAACCAAACTGAAATAACTCCTGAATTTTATGCTCATCCAGGAAGTCCTTCAGTTAAGTGTAAACAATCTTTTCCAGTATTTTACTGGAAAAAGTAACTTGGAGACAGGTTGGCTAAATTAGATGAGTCTAAACCAGATTTCTTTAGCAAAGGATGAACAATGACATGCTTGAAGTCCTTTGGTACATGGCAAGATGTCAGACTGCTATTAATTAAGTTTAGAATAAAAGGTCCCACAGTGGGAAAGACCTCCTTAAGCAGTCAAGTAAGAACAATGTATTATTATTATTATTATTGTATGCAAACTGTTATTACCATTTCCATAGGCCCAGTCATCGTTGAGCCGGTGGCGGACTTTCTGGTAGATAGCTGACATGGTCTTCATGTTACTCTTCCTCCACTGGCGGCCCAGGTACTTGGTCTGGATCTTAAGCAGTTTGAGAACATAGAGCTGCATCATGGCCTGCTTCACCTTCAGAGCTCGTTTCAAGATGGGGGCAGACTTGAAAACAACCAACATCTGAAAAATAGGGAATGAAAAATTAAAAAAATTAGTAGGTTTTTAGCAGTCAAATTAAAGCTCCATCATTAAAAGCTTCCTTATAGAGCTTCAAAACTCCTGATTCAGAATGACACACCATGGTCCTGGAGTGTTTCCACTTGGTCAGCTTGTTTAGGATCCTCAGCAAATTAATACAAGAAAACAGGTTCCTCCAGCAGAACTGGTTGCTGTCTCCTGCTTCCTGAAAACACACAAAGGCACCAGCCAGGTCAAACACAAGGATCCTGGTTGACCTTCAACCAATGACAATCAGTGAGACAGCATCTGTGACTCACCAGGCTCTCGGCTGTAAGCTCAGGCATCTCGTGGACCACACAGTGGGGAAAGTCCAGCACACATATGCTACAGATTAAACACACAGGAACAAAAGACAAACAAAACTTTAAACAAAAAGTGCTTGGTTTTTTTTTTAAATATATCACAGGAAAAATGTTAATTGTTCTGTGTAATGATAAGCCGTCAGCTGTAGTTGTTTTAAGATGGAGTATGTATATTATCTGACATTTATTGAGCTTGTGTTGTAACAGAATCTGACCCTACCTGTTTTTGGCACTGATGTAGGACATGATGTTCTGGTTGAAAAACTTCAGAATGAGTGGGATGCAGTTGGCAAACACAAGGTGCTGGGAGACAATTTCAAACTGTAAGACAAGAGGAGGCAGCATTTTAACAAGTACCAACAGCTAAAACTGTGACTGACCAGTTCAAGGTTCTGTGGTTTAGTTATCATTTTATGGTCATATGTATTTGTAGATAGAGGTTTAGACTGGTTTTATGATGATGTTGGGAAATTTCAATCTGTGGAAAGAATAGAAGAGGAAAAAAATAATCCTGATTCTGATAATCCTGTATTAATGAGGTTCTGTGTAGGGAAAGGGTCAGAAGCTAGTGGATTTTTATTCTGATGCAGGAGCTATACAAATCCTTCATCTGATTCAAAAAGCTTTTCAAAGATTAAAAACAGGAAGAATTATGGAGCTGAATCTATGAGGATTTGATGTTTCTGTATTTTAACTGACTGTTGTTTAAAATCTGATATATCTAACCTCAACTCTGATGGCTAAATAAATATTTTATTCTAAAACTGAGCAGCTATAAATATGTAATCGTGGACTAGTCTAATTTATTCAACTTCCTGGTGCAGCCGCAGCCTGAATATGAATGTAGTCCCATTTTATGACAGCAGAGGGCGCCATCATTTCAATGCTGCACAGCAGCCAATTGAACATGTGTGAAGCAAGGTCTCCTCCTAGCAACAGAAAATATCTGCATCCCAGTGCATGTCTAACTGTAGCAAAGGATGCATGGATAGGAAAAGAAACATGCAGAAATCCTCCTTAGGAAAGCATTGATTTGATGCTCCAGCTGTGAGTTTATCTACCGATTTTGGAGATTATGAGGTGTGAGGAGGGGTGGGGGTCCAAAGGTGGGGGAAGGAGAGAAGAGGACGATGAAAGGTAGAAGGTAATGCCACACATGGTTAATCCGGTGGAGAAAAATGGAGTTTGTGTGCAGGGAGGCGAGATGGAGAAAAAAAGAGGAAAAGGAGATAAAACTGTGAAAATGATAATGTGATGCGGAACAATGTGACTGTAACCTGATAGATGTGGTTGAGTTTGAAGTGCTTGAGGAGCAGCAGCAGCAGAGCAGATATAGCCTTGACGACGATTTCCTTGTGACGGTTTACGTCAATCCCCAGCTTCATGCTTTGTAGGACTGTGATACTGGAAAAAAACACACACATAAACACACATTAACTGTCAGTCCTTCAGGTTTTAAATTATAATATAGCTTTGTTGACAAAAAACATAACTAAAAACAGACACGCTGTTCTGTCTCAGAAACAAACAGATCTTCTTATCAGTCTCAGATGAACCTGAAGTTCTTCCAGCTACAACTGAGAAAGTAAACAGTTATATTCTGATCAGCCAAGGAAGCTGATATGGAAAAGAGACTTTTCTATCAATGTGAGTCAATACATTTTTTAGATAAATACTAGAAAAATAACTAACAAGCAAGTCCTGCTCAACAAACCCCTTAAAAATTAAATGTATTCTTTGATTTTACCACATTTAAATGTGGTACTATGTGTCTACAGCAACATGAAAACATCTACATAGTACAAGGAAGAGAAAAGTATAAAAAATAATCCCTCAAAGTCTCTCCACATAACTTACGGCATCTCTTCAGGCAGCACATCAGCCAGGATGTTAATAGAGTCGGTTTTAGCTTTGGAGGTTGGAGCTGCAGCCAGCAGCAGCTTCAGGAGGGCAATCTGACAAAAAACAATAAAGAGCATGACACCAAAACAGACAAAAGATTAACTCTAGCCTTGTTGAAGACTGCACATTTATTCCGCACAGTTCATGCAAGTGTTTGTTCCACAGATCTGTTAGTGTGACTTCCAAAAAGGCAAAACTTTAAAGACTAAATATTATTTTCAACATTTTAAACCAGACTGAATCAATCGGGTCTAGAGCTTGGGAACATTTCAGTTGTAGAGGGAAGAACCAACTCAATTAAACACCAGTAAATTCTGCAAGTTTGTTAGTAAAACAGATGAAATTAACAAGAGGATGGACTCTGCAAAAGAATAATAATCCTAAACACACTTCTAATGAGACATTTTATCAGTTTTCCAGGGCAGCATTAAATGTGTGTCCAGAATTTGCTGAACTGCACTGTTTTGTTTTAGTAGGAGAGATTGAGGGACTGGGGAAGATATACTGAACTAGTCTTAAAAAAAAACATGAAGCATTAAGTTCCCATTAATGTTTTTATTCAGATTTTAAATTTACTTGTTAAAAGAGGTTGCAAACATGTTTAATATGTTTGTATTGTAAAGCACTTTTCGTTGCATTTCTTTGTAGAAAATGCTTTATAAATAAAAATTGATTGATGTAAAAGAAATGTTCTAAAAACTGAAATAAAGTTCATGCAAACCAGGCTCGACATAATGAAAACGATGACATGACTGATCACATAAACAATGAGTTAATTCTACTTCTATGTAATATACATGGTCAAAACGGGGTACAAACATAAAATGCATACATTTGTTTTTCACTTCTCTGTCATACATGGCACCAGTTGTTTTCGTGCCTTCCTGTATTTATGACATAAAGAAGCTTAGTTTATTTACTCCAAACCCATTTTATGGAAATTAGCCTCCTGGTTCTTTGTCATGCAGCATCATTTCAAAATTTCACTTCAAGTTCCCATAAAAGTGGAAGGGAAACCAGCTAACAAGACTTTAATCTGAACTACTCACCACATACTGTGAGAGGTTGGGAAGCATTCCCACATATAACATTTCAGCTGGTGTCTCCTCCACTTCCTCCTCACCCTGTCAACACAACACACACAAAAAAGAAAAGCAGTACTCAATGGACTGACATCACATTAATTCAAATCCAAGGGGAATTAAAACAAATATTTGTAATGGATGGTGATGCTGCTGACCAGAGTTAGCGGACACTGCTGCAGCTCCTCTTCTCTCTTGATCTGGACCTCAGCAATGGACACATATTTGTGCTTGAGAAGAAAAGAAAAACAATCTAACAACTGCTGCACGCAATTATTTTACAATAAGTGTTGAATAGCACTGCTAAATGACACCCAGAGGGGTATTCTCCTGTGTAACTACACTTCTCAAACTGGGAGGTACAGATTTTTAAGTGGGATGCCAATATCAGGGGACTCAGCATTGATTAGGAGACACTTAATCTATAATACATAAAAGAGCCTAAGAAGGAAAGAATGAAGGGCATGTAGAAAATCTGTGTATTAATGACTCATCCAAAATACAGTGTGAATTAAATTCTACCTAGCTAGTAGTTTTCCCACTCACCTGTTTGAGGGTTTTAACACTCTCATGGATGGGTCTGGGCAAGCCCACTAGAGTCTCGATATCACTGTAAAACAATAAAGAGTTAAACCAAAGCAAAGGAGGAAGTGAGGATATTTCTGAGACCTTAATGAAACGCCTACTTTCCCAGAGTAAAACCAATGAACTTGTTCCTGCTGGTCTCAAGGAAGTGTTCGATGTCCTTCTCCCTGCAGATACAATCAGTCAGGAATCATGTGACATGAGTCACCACACCCACAAAACCACCCAAATCCAAGAGTACAGCAACATTAACTTCCAAATATCTCATCAGTCAAACTGTGCTGTCGTTTCTATGCAAAAGGTTCATAACCACCAACTGAATCGCATTTAATCAGCCCTACATGTTCCATCACTGTGATCCATACAATAAAACAAGTACACTTAGTGGTAAGGTTTGCTCCAGAGGTTTTCCAATATTGAAATATGCTGCAATGATGAGTTTATGTCCTCTCTGAGAGGCATTATTCAGCTCTCCACAGCAGAGACACATTGTTTACTCACAAAACTGTGAGATTTGAATCGTTTTCTCATTTTTAACCTTTCATATCACAGCACACAGTCAGGGTGGGAAACTGACACCAGCTGCCAGCCAAATTTTAAGTCCTGGCTCAAGCTTTCCCACTCTCGTGGTTAAAATGGCAGGAAGCCAAACATCCTTTAGTGGTTTTGCTCTGAGGAATAAAAGCTTACTGTCTTCGGAGGAATTATCTTTCTGACATCTGCACTCAGTAAGACACTCTAGAGCACGTCAAAGTAGACGTTTAAGCAGAGGCTTTGCTGTAACTGTTAGGAAACCTTCACTAGTACTTCACAGACAATGGGAATTTAATTCAGGAAACTAACTTAGAATCTGAGCTATTAACCTGACTTTAGGGACCCAGGGGAGGCCCTTGGGGATGTTGACCCTTTCATTTGGAGGTCTCAGCGGAGGTGGTGGCGGCGGTGGCTGAATGATGACATCACGGTCCAGAGGGTCCACCTCACCCTCGATGCCACTGTCAGTGTCCTCTGGGTCCTCCTCCTCGTCCCGTGTGTCATCATTCTTGAAGGGGTCCCGCTCGTTGTACGTGTCCAAGCTGTCCTGTTTGACCAACGGCTGGAGGAGACAGAGGACAGGTGGTCAGCTGTGGTGGAGGCGTCCATTTTGTCACAAGTGGCAGTGAACTAGAGAAGTAATGTAGGTAGAAAATCCCAGTGCTAAAATGGCTAAATTCACCACATAAAGTAAATATGAGCATGAACAGTCATCCTCATCAGCCCCACGTTCTTCAAAGCTACTTCTGTCAAATTTCAGTGAATCGAAATCTTTATTTACCAGACAAAGGTACGAAATAAAATACTTTCGTTGTTTAATAGCCAAGTTTATTCTATTTAAAACAAATTGAACATTTGATGCCAGCAACATAAAAAACAAGCAAGATTTTTACCATTGTATTAAATTACACGCTTTTGAATGCTTTTTGTTTGGCATCTCAAATAATAGAAGATTTCAGCTGCTCAGTAGTCTGTAGTCCTCATTATCTGATCTGTCCTTTTTTTACACATATTAAATAAAAGGCAGATCTGAACCATAAGTTGGCCAGTCAAGCACACACAATGTCTACGACTCTACATTGTTATAAATATTGCAATCTGACCTGGTCCTCCACAAATCACCAAATTTTTAAAATACACTTCTGCATCAATGGTACCTTCACAAACAGACATGTCATTCATGCCACTTTTCTCTAAAGCAGCTTAAAAGTGGACTCGGCTGACTTGGTATATGGTTTCTTCTTGGCGTCATACAGTTCCAGGTTTCATTTTTGGGTGCAGTGGCAGATTGTGTTGAGCTAGCTAAGGGCTAGAAGGTCATCTGCATTGAACAGTGGTGTTTGTCCTTGACTTTTATGCATTGAAATTTCCCAAGATAATCTGAATATTTTCACAAAATTCACAAATTAGATGTTGAAACACCAATGTGCTTCGCAGTCATGCGCTGAGGATTTATTTATTTTTTTTTTTTGGTTGGGGGGGGGGGCTTATTGATGATTCTAAGACAGAATTTGGCAGAAAATGATGAGCCATAACCCATCCTTGTTTGGAAACACAAAATCTTTGTTGAATGCTCCTTTTATAGCCAATCTTGACACCCTTACCCTGATGTTGTTGACTGAATACTACTTCTTGTATAGATTACAAATTTTTATGTTTATCTTGATCAGTGTTTTTATCGTGTTGTTGGCATCAAATTATAGTCAGTAAAAACATTTAAAATGATTTCCTCTATACCAATGTATTTTAGTACAAAGTTAAAACGAGTTAACGACCACACAGAGTTCTGGTACAAAGTGAAAAGGAAAACCCTGTCTTGTATTTTAAAGGAATAATTTTCAGGAAATACACATACTTACTTTTTGTGGTCAAATTAAGTACAGAAGATTGACACCACTCTCTTAAGTGTCTGACACACATCCCTATTTCCAAATATAATTGTTGGTAAAACTCCAGTCAAACGGAGTTTAAGATAAATCTGTGTAATCAGATTTCATATTAATGTGAGAATTAGACTAATGTAAATTGTTTGGTTACTAACAGGTGCAACAAAACAAACAAAAGGATGCTGGACACGTGAGTCAAGCACAGTTTGTGTGCACCCACACAGATCTGAGAAGAGACTGATGAAACAGTAATAACACCTGTTTGGAGCTGTCACACAAGAGATTTGATTCATTTTACATAAACGGTGCAAAGGAATTTCACCTACTAGCACATCTAAAGTTTACTGACTAGCCAAAGCCATTTCTAAAAGAAGGGATTTGTGCACTTTCATGCTTTTAACAAAGTCAAACTAGCTGTTTCTTGCTTTTAGGAGATATTACGCTAAGCTAAGGAGAGCCAGTTTTCATAAATCAGTCCTGGTAGAATTGAGTTTCGATTAGAGAGGTCACGTTCTACAAATTATTGCTGTCCTGCTGAAATATAAACATCTGTCATGAGCACTTCTTATTCAGGATTGCTCGGAATTGTTCAGGATCCATCTTTCCGCTATCCTGACTAGTCTCCAACCCCATATCAGAGAGAAACAACCCTACATATTAATGCTGCTGCTAATGGCTGTTCTTCACACATGCTGAGTTTACTCATCAGGGTCTCATTTGTGCAGATGCCTTTCGTTAAATTTCCAGTTGGCTGTCATGTGACTTTTATAAGGGATTACTTCTCTGTGGATGCTCTATCATAACAGTTTTCTTTTAGAAAACTAAACTGATGGTGCAGCATGATCTTTGGCTTCTTAGCAACCTGTCTGGCTAAGACCTGTGACTCGGTTTGCCCATGCAGTTAGATGCTGAAATCAACGTGACATTTTCCCAGAGTGGGAGTAAAATTCAAGCTTTCACTGCAACCACAAGCAGCACATCTGATTCAACTTACCACACTTCTGCATTTCAGAAGAAACAGGCACACAATTTCAAGCAATGCAGAGTAAGACAAAATCTTTATATTCTGATCTTATTCAGAAACAATCCCATTCCAAGTGCGAAACACGCATTCACACAAACTCGCACAGAAACTCTGATCAAACAAACTGGCCAATGAATGACTGTGGTAATAGTGCAAGCATGAGTAAGCTTTCTGGGCATTAGTTGAGCTACAGCAGTTGATGCATGGTGCTTTAGTGGTAGTACTAGAGCTGGACTAAGTGACGCTTACAGCAAGTGTATGGTGGGAAGGAGGGAGGAGGAGAGAGGAGCAGGTGAAACAGTGTTGTGAGCCATTCTCTATGGAAAAGCCATTCTCTGCTATGTGGGAGGTAAACCTAGTATTATTCTATAAGTGTCAAAGGACAACTGCTTTTAACCACATCCATTTGAGAGAGGTTTGCTAAATCCCAAATACTCCATCTACAGAGGTAAAAGCTCATTAAAAACACTCACAGTTCACCTCCTCCATGAATGCATTTTAAAGGCAGTGGCCCCTAGTTAAGAGTCTACAGTGCAAGGTGATATTTGAGGTCAAACGTGTTGGCAATGTGATGAAAACTACAAGGGAGATGCTCCTACTGTTGATGTCTGAGGTGGACTATCTTAATGGGAATGTGGAAAGTGACCACTCCAGCGCTAATGATAACAGCCAGCAAGTCAGCCCTGTCCCTCAAACCCCAGGCAGCCCACAGTGGACGAGCAGGAGAGAGAAAAAAAGAAAGAAAAAGGAGAAAAGAGGGGGATTAGGGTGGAAAGGAAAGTCAAAGAATGGGGGAGATGTGTGAGGCAATGTGAGCAAGAAAAAGAGAAAAGGTGAAGTTAATGAAATGTAAAATTCAAACTGAGACAGAATGGAAGACTAAATCAAAACCACTCAGAACATTAAGTTTCTGATCTAAAAAAAATCTAAATACTAAAAAAAAGAAGAGGAAAAAAAGCTGCATCCATCAAGACCAAATGAAGTTAAACTAGATGAGAATGAGAGGACTGGGAGGACAGATAAACATAGGAAGAGCAGAAAGAAGAAAGAGACTGTGGGAAGGCAGGGAAGTGGGAGAGGAGTGCAAAAAGTCTAGCTCGGTGCAAAGAAAATGCAGAAGAAAAGGAGGGAATTTGTGGGTAAAGACCTGCTTCTTGGGAAAGGGACTGTCTCCTTCCAAGCTATCAACAAAGGCACTCTGTGGGGAAACAAGGAAGAGGGGCAATGAAAAACCAGAGGGCAGTTAGAGAGTCTTTCTAGTCAAAACTCTACTTTAAAAAAAAAGAGAAGAGGAAGCTGCTGGGATTCCCAAAGCAGTACCAGCACCAAGATCATGGGGACTGATGATGTTGGCACTAAAGCTCTTTTAGAAAAGCCGACACAGCAAAGAGATAGTGTGAGTTATCACAGGGATTGCACAAGGCCGCTTTGCTGGAAACAACTTCAGTGTGTTAGTGCTTAAAGAAAGGTAACAAAGTTAGCTTTTGTTTTTAATTGTGAAAATAAAAATAATCAGATGGTTTAGGATCTTTAGCACTTTTCCCTTTGTCCGATGTTACAACATAAACAACATTGAAATGACTAATACCCATGCCAAATTCAGATTTACAGCACATTTTTTATTAACTAATAGGTGTCTTCTTACTGGAAAAGAGGGAGAAATCATGATAAAGGGTTAGAAACATTAAATGCCAATTTCTAAAAATTCATGCAAATATATTCACACATTTAAAAAGACAATTTTATGACCACTAAGAAGATGCATGTAGAAACTTCTTTTCTGTAACCACCTGCAGAATTTTGGGATTCAATAAACTAACTTCTTAACCAATTTGGCTGCATATTATTACTGGATGATCCAAAGCTGCAAAAAGCCAATTTCTTCTGCAGATTCCCAGATATTTTCCACATCAGTCTCAGCAAAGTCATCTTTTTTATTATGGTATTTACTATGACAAGACAGTTTGGTGCATTGTCTGGAAAAGCCCCATAATGCATGTCATTCCTGCTCTTAGCTAGTTGACCTTCTTCAGTATGTCACAAACAGTCAAATTTATCAGTGTCTCCCTTAAAATAATTGTATTAGAATTTCTCTGATTTGTTAGTCTGGCCTTGTGGGGATCCTTGTGCAATCATAGGAAATGAAGGTTTTAAAGAGAATCTGTACATTCAACAGTCTGCAGGTCCTTTAAAAAGACAATGTCTTCAAACATCTACTTAAAGTGCATGAGAAACAGTTAATGGAGAACAATTCAGCTGATCAAATAAATATTTACACTTGATCTAAATTTGACATGGGTGCCAATAATTTGGGCTTTGCTATGTGTCTTATTAAAATGAGAACTGTTTAGCTGTATGTTGTTTTTAGATGCTCTTTCTGTCCCTTTGAACATCAGTCTAAATAGACTAAGTATTAAAAGAGAAATGCTAAAACTGTCAATCTCAATCCTAATCTAGGTGTGTGTGTGGTGTAGGTGCTTGTGGGAAGGTTGCTTTTACCCTCCGGCTACGGCGGCCTCGCTTCTGCTGCTGCTGCTGTTCGATGAGCTCCATGGCGGAGGCCGGGGGGGAGGCCGCTCTCATGGCTCTAACCACCTTGATGCTGTCTTCTGGGAGGGGGGGGAGGTTGAGACGCTCCCGGCCTCGCACCTTCATCTCCTGGAGCTCCTCGAACCCTCCCAAAGTGAACTAAAGGACAAACACAGTGATTCACAGGTTTGTGAAAAGAAATCAGCTGCAGATGTAGATGCTGTAGATTCAAAGCAAAGTGAAATTAAATGAGCAATGGAAAACCATGCAAAACCAAGATTATCTGCCACTAATTTATAACCTTTAATTTACTAACCAGTATTGTTTTCCACAGCAGCAGTAGTACTTTCTTCATGGGGAAGTGTGGTGCGTTCATGCTGCAGAACTTGGTCACCATGGTGAAGAGCAGCAGAGCAAAAGGCTCTCCGTTGTACAGAGGTGAACCTGAGAGGTCACCGGTGATGTTAGTGGATTAAATTGTTTGTGATGACAAAACTCTTGAGATAGGCTTGTATATTTCCAGCATACAAAGTTACACACTCACTTAGCTCACTCTTAAAGACCTCTCTGGCTGATTTCCACTCCGGTCGGTCGTCTTCTGTTTGAACTCGAATGGTTTCCACCATCAGGTACATGATGCTCAGCAACACTCTACAAAAGAGAAATACACACACACACCAGATAAATGGAGGAAATCAAGAGCTGTATTAGTGTGAGCATTACTTGGGTTTGCAACCAGTTTGCATTTTAACACGAATGAAAATTATTTTACAGCTCTTCAAGTCTAAAGCACCACTCACTGATAATTACCTGATATAAGTAAGATGGGTTTTCACGCATTAAACACTTTACTCAACAAAGTTTAATGACGATTTTCAGTTCTGTGGTAGCAATTAAGAGCAAATCTATTTCTCCTGCTAGTCATCCATTTGTACGAATTCATTCAGGGAATGCAGAGATAGTGTGTGAGTGCGTGTGTGTGCATGGAGCGGTGTTAAAAGTATTTAACAGTAGAAAGTGAAAAGGAAAAGAGGAAATGGTGTGTTATTTATTTGTCAAATTTCCTGAAAAATGTCTGCGAGTTTCCTCTTTCCCTGAAGCAAGAAGGTGGTGTACAGTGTGAGTGATGACTTACCTGAGCTCTGTGCTGTCTGCGAGAGAGATGGCAGGCTTCCTCACCGCACTGCTGCATGCCTGGTTGTTACTACAGACACACAGATATTATAATTTAGTGAAAATCCCCTCTGTGCAGTCATTAAAACAAATATAGCACAGGTAAGAAATTGTCAAACACTACTGAACTATAATGCAGATTTCAGATTACACCGTCAAAGGTTGGCTACTCAACAACCATTCATCTCTGCATTAAAGGTACTAAATGGGCTTCTAGCCATGCAGATCTAGCTACCAGATGCTACCCTTGTATTGTATTTATATTGTTCTTAAATTGTGTTTTATACTTGTACTATGTTGCAATTTTTTTCATTTTCTTTTTATACTTGTTTGTCTGTTTGTGTTAAAGATTGCAGATAAAAATTAGCATGATGCTAAATCTGGTGCAACCATCTTTTTATTTTCTGTGAATAATCAAGGTAACTGCACATGGTCCTTTAAAAAAATAAATAAACAAATAAATAAAATAATTTAGAGTTCTTGGATGCACATTTCTTTGCACTCCACACCATAATCTGTCTATCATTTAGTGGATGTTTGCCTTGCTGGCACTGTTTAGTTGTGCAGCCTGATGATATGCCAGACTATGCCACGATGCAGCTTATGTAACAACAAAGCAGCGTTAGACCCCAACAGAGGCTGACACCAGCAGCAGCAGCAAGTGATGTGAATGAGCCGCTGCAATCCTGCAGGGGACCACAGATGGTGCATTATCTATATGCATTTCCCTCTCTGACTCTGAATGCTCTTCAGTTTTTCTGTAAGTGGTAAAGACCCATTTGCTCTACTCACTCTATCTCCATGCTGAGCAGCTCCAGCAGTGCAGTGAAGATGCCCATGTCGTAGAGCAGAAAGACATTGTGTCTGGACCAGTGGAGAGCATCCAC
Source organism: Melanotaenia boesemani (assembly GCF_017639745.1). NCBI lineage: Eukaryota > Metazoa > Chordata > Actinopteri > Atheriniformes > Melanotaeniidae > Melanotaenia > Melanotaenia boesemani. The sequence continues at coordinate 17,327,788 of NC_055704.1, read as the reverse complement.
CTCTGTGTCACACTCATCAAACACTCCTGGGGAAATGTGGAGGGGAAATTGGAAACAGATCATGGTGCAGCTTACACTCATTACCTAAACGTAAACTGGAACTAAGCGAAGCCATCATTATTGTTGTGATACCATATCACTGGTTCTATGGTGGGACAACTCACCCTGAGCCAGGTAAAGGATGGCCCTGGCCACCTTCAGCCTCTTGTCTCTGTCCGTCACCTCTAGCGCATCCAACAGCCTCATTACATACGCCTTCTGCTCCTCTACCATCAGCTCGGTCCACCTCCTGCCTCGAGCTGCAGGGAGAACATGATGAAAGGGCCCAATTACTTTCACAAGCATTATATCGCGGTTCATTGGTGTTCCACAGCGAGTAAACCAACGAAATCGAGACCTTCGATACGTTTCAAGAAAAGGTTAATGCTAAACTACTGTAAGAAAAGCATAAGTCAGCAAACAAAAATGCTTCCTCTGCACAAACTATTTGTAAAAGATTAAAAAAATGTATTTCCTTTCTAATATTTAGCCCAACTGGTGCCTCTAAATATATATATTTTATCATTCTTTATGCTTAAAAATGATGTTTTGGTACATTTAATGTAGCTAAATAACCATAAAATACTGTACATTTGCTGGTCAGCTGCACTTATTTTAATTCCACTTCATTTAATGTAGTTTTTCTAATCGTCGGTTAGTTATCACACCATTAGCATACATATTTCACTTGTTTTCATATTGCTAACTTGGTTTTTCATACTTCAACTTAGAGTTAGTTATTTTTCCCTTTAATACCAATTGGTGTTCCTTGGAAATCCTGACTGGAGGTATACTTGTAAGGATAATTATTCTGCGTATTGAGCATTTGTGGATAGTATATACCAAAATCCCCTACTATATTCTCATATTGGTATTCATTCTTGCTTTGAGTTGCTTGGTGGACTGAATGATTCTCCCAAAGTAATAAGGAAAAAAACAACACATATTAGCTAATCTTACATGTTATATTGTTAGGGACCTCAGCTGGATGTTGAAGACAACCACGTAAGTTTGGTACCTCCTCCTCATGCTAGTCACCAGCCTGGTCACATTTTGCCATGGGATTACATCCCATTCCTCAACCAGTTGTTAAGGGTCAACCAGCGTGGTCCTGTTGGTCAGTCTAGTACAGAGCTACTCAATATCGGTCCTACAAAGGCTGCAGGCTTTCAGTGTTTCCCTGCTCCAACACACCTAACTCAAATTAATAAGTCACTGTGCAGTTGGATCCATTTAACTTGAGTCAGGTGTGTTGGAGCAGGGAGACATTGAAAACCTGCAGGACTGTGTCCCTCATAAGTAGGACTAAATTGAGTTGCCCTGGTTTAGTATGTACAACATGCCAAAGCTGATCCCACAAAGAGTTCAGTTGGGCTGAGATCTGGACTTACAGCTGGCCATTAAGTCCTCTCCACCCCCAAATTCTGGAGGTACTCTGTGATCTCCCTGGCTCTATAGAGGAGAGCATTGTCATCCTGGAGGATGGGGTTAGGTCCTACATTCTGGAGATATGGGATTCCCACTGGCTCTAAAATCTCATTCCGATATGTCTGTCTATCGGTTAGTTGACAGTTAGTCATACATCTGTTACTGGTACACACCTGCAGCATTCTCAAAACAAGAATGAACACCAACAGGTGAATAAATGGCAAATTTTCCAGAGTGCAACCCACCCATTTAGCTGTGTTGCTCATTCCACAGAAGCACAATCATTACAAGTCATACCTCATTGTGAAGGTGTATAATCAGGCTTTCCAACGATCTATAATACATCACCAGCTGGTATTATTAAAGGGGGGAAATAATTAACACAAAATTCCTTACCTCCAAAAAATGAATGTAAACATAATACCCATGCCATATTTAGCCCAAACTGAGACATCTAAGTCTATTCTTCTAGGACTGCTGATTCACTGATGTGTCTTGGGCAATCATGCTACTGTATGTGACTAACATTAAATTTAAACTTGACTAAAATTAAGAAAACAAATCAAATGTTAAAAGCTGGAAAGTAATACCCCTGAAAACCACTGCCAGTTAACCCAACTTGTCACTATATCCACAAATGCCTCTTATAAATCTACCATACAAGCAGAGAGTACATTTATATTTAAGATCTAGAAACACCACAAACTTCTAAGGTCCCGTAAAGATGGCAAAAAATTAATTATTAAAATTCTTACTGGACATGGTGGGTGTCATGTCTTCCAAACTAAAGAGCAGAATCACCACAGGGTTTGTTACTGGGGGTACCCTAATGATAAGGAACAGCTTTAGTGAACATGGAATGGCTAATTTGTACGTCTGTCTACGCCTGTTATCACATATATGTGCAACAGCTGAACACTCTTGATTTAAATATTCATGACCCTTTACATGTACTTTTACATTTGATTCTGGATTTTTAACTGTATAAATTGTGTGTGTACACAATGGCCTCTGCTTCAAATCATCTGTCATTAGCTTTCAACACTAAGTGCAGGCTCACTGCATCAGCCCTGGGAATAGCGGAAAGCGTACAGAGCAGTAATTAACAGTGACCGATATAATGAGGGGAAACCACAAAAGCTGATGTGTTGTACATTATGTACATTAAAACAAAAGATTATTAAGATTATTGAGGACCAAGCCTGTCATTAAACAATCTACAGTACAAAACAGCATTTTAAAATAAGCCTGCTTTTCTTGGCAAAGAATTCATGGTCATTTATCTGTTTTTCTATTCTTAGACTTTATTTGATTAAGCAGACAGAAATAGGCAGCAAGCAGCACAACATCGTCATCATCAGCTGTGAGGCACTGATATTCATTTAAAAATATTCCAGTGCTCTACTCATTTAAACACCTTTGTCAGAAGAGCTCCTTTTTAACAGTGAAGAGACTAAATTAGACATGTCTTGATGATCACTATAATTTATGTGATTGACTGTCTGGGAATGTAAGTACAGCAGCATAATAAATTGATGAGAAAGCTGTCAGTGGCCTTAGCATACTGCATAAACACGAAAGAGCACAAGTCGAACAGGAAAACCTCTGTCAACAAGTAATTGAACACACACATAAATACACTCGCACTAATGAAAAGACCATGATGCAGAGAGGCAGCTCTGTGCTGTATCTCTGTAAACCAGCAGCCACCGCGGCCCTCATCTAATCCAGCTATTTATTACCCCTACGCTTGGAGAGCAGATGACAGAGAAGGTCTCTCTTTCGCCAGCTCGAATGATAGATGCTCTCATGTCTGAATTTTTGTGGCCTTTTGTTTCTTCCCCAAGTTATCTCCATGTCATGCTAGATTTTGTTGCAAGCAAATGCCCTAAAGGGAAGCATCAACTTGAATTTAAAGCATTTTCACATGAACAAGGATCTAACATTTAGACATCATCCAAAAAAGCCTGCCCTATTAAAGCCTGTTCTCTAGTCAAACTGCTCATAATGCTGAGCTTTGTTCTTGGAAATCAAGCATCAATCACATGATTAAGCATTTTCCTCCCATCTGTATCTGTACGGATACTTAGTCTTTGAACAGCTTTAGAAAGCAGAGCTTTGATGTTCACCCTCGCCTCACGCCACTCAGCTTAAGAACCATAGCTGGCTTGTGTTGTGCTGCTTGACTTGTTCCTTCTATAGCTCAGTGCAAAAAAAATCTTCCAATTTAGAGTTAATATGTTGCTCAGACAGTTTATTCTTTAGAGTTATAATCTCGTTAGGTCACGTTATCATGTCTAATAATCTCCTTATGTCACATTATTATGTCTTTTGAGTTAACCTTCACTTTCAAGTGCACTGTTATCAAGCAGTCAGTCAACAACAGCCTGTCAGAGAGTCGGCAAGGTTACAGCGATTAAGAGCAGCAATAAAAGGCTGCAGCTCATGTCCACTATGTGTACACTTTTCTGTTTGAAATGGCACTTTAAAGCAGGGTTTTGACAAAATGTGTGTGAGCATCTGTGACCCTGTTTTATGCATCAACACACTCCAGACAGCTCAGTTTTTCCTGTCTCTTCCTGCAAAGTTGCAAAACACCTGGTGCCAGACAGGTAATCTGAAAACACAAAGAGATGCCTCAGACAAGGACACAATACCATGGCTCCTGAAATCCTCCTCAAAGTAGTCTCTGTTCAGGGCAAACTCTGGCTCTTCGGTGTAACTGTAGAGTTCTGCAGATGAGACAAAATGGGATAAAAGATTAAACAAGTTTTTGATTTTAGTTAAAAAAAAAAAGACTGTTGTTGGAATTTTTTTCATGAGAAGATGAGCATGTGGAGGTTTATAGAGTTTTCTTTCTGCCACTTTAGGTGCTGATAAGCTCTAAAAATGGACAGACTTTGAGCTGCTGTCTCCATCGGTGTGGATCTCCACTTTTTCATGGCTCAGTCTAACAATTTGTCACTCTGCTGTGCATCTCCGTCTGTTCTCAGAGCAGTCATCATCCCCTGACCCCGAGGAGCTGTCACCAGAGAGCTGCTGGGACTGAGTCCGTTTGTGTGTGTTCACCGGGGTGATTAACACTTTTGGCAACCCAGGCTGCCATGTGCCATTTACCAGGAGGACAACCATTTTGACTGGAAATCACATTTAAAAAAAAAAAAAAACTCTTGTTGGAAGAATGTATTTTATATACTTGAAAAGCACTCCTTTGAAATGTTAAATTGCTTTTTGGGAATCCAACACCTACTGACCAGACTTTAGTGTGATATTTACAGAAAACACTTGAAAACACAGACTTTAATGTAAATGTCAGACTTTCTGTCAGGTTTAGTTGGCACTCCGTCCTACCTGAGAGCTCAGCAGTGAGCATGTCCGTGTCTCCGTATTCAAACTCCAGGTTGGGAGAATCCATGGAGCTCTGAGAAGAAGAAGAGATATAAACATGTTGCACGCTCTTCACACTGTACAACAGATGCACCGATTGCTCAAGAGACAAAAATGGATGGTTTTCAGCTTGATCAGCTTCTGTCAGCAAATGCATCATGTGCACATTTTTTGGCAAGTTAACACAGCATGTGCACGGATAAAAATTTCCTTTAAATCCCTGCCGTTAAATGAACCATTTGTGCAGTGGCATCAATGGAAACTAGCTGGCAAAGAATAATGTTACAGTGATTGGATCTACATTTGTTGACAACAGCCTCAAGACACCTTGTTTCGTTCATTATTTATTTCATTACACATCACATTGCAATCTGTACACATAACAAGATCTATCAGAACTCTGCACCGCATTTGTCACATATACAAAACACACACACACTCCTCAAGCCGTTTTGTCTCATCATCTGGATTTTCAGGTTACTATTGGCAGCTGCAGCTCCAGGCACAGCTGATTAGTCATTTGCATATTATTTCTCAGATCCCCACTTACAGTTACAGGTGCACTCATACAAGCAGCGACTCCTTTAAATCTGGCTAATTAAATGCTTACATGGGTTTCAACCTAACAATGCATTCTGGTGTAGCAGCAGTAATAAAGTAAAACTACATTAGAAGCAGAAGTGAGGGGAAAAAATACTCAGGAGTCAACACGGCCCCCATTTCAGAACGGATTAGCTGCTGTATTCAGGCAAGGGTCTCTTACGGCTCTGGCTTTAGCCTCCTTCTGTGATTCGCACATGCCCTCGAGACTAAACATGGTCACTGGTTACATGCAATCGCAACAACCTCTGCATGAAAAACAAAAACAACAATGATGTCAAAAAGGAAAGATTTAAAGATACTAGAAATTTGTCTCAACCAACTGATTCAGCCTTACAATTAAAATCTAAAGCTGGATGGCTTTTTAATGCACATGCACAGCACAAATGAACACAAGAGAGATACACTTACAAGCTCACAAGGAGGAAATAAATCCTTTCCTTATTTGCAAGAAAACAGGTTGTGCAAGACATATTGATACAAGTCATCAAAAGCAAGATAAGGCAGGAATTATAAACGGCATGCAGTCTTACAAACCAGCCACCTCACTAAGACCTAAGAATGGGGAGTAGTCCAAAAGATATGTAGTAATGTAAAACCATCTGCTAATAGTCTAAACTAAAGTTTACCTGTAGGGGTTATTAAAGATTTATTTATGCTAATGAGAATTAAGGAACACATCTCTGTCACCTAAAGCTTTAAGCTAAAGAACTAAAAGCTGAGTTTAACCCATGAAAATCCCCGCTGAGGGGCTCGTACCCAGTCTGTAAATAGGGATGTGCTCTCTGACTCAGCTGTTCTGGTTAAATAACTCTAGTCTCCTATAAATACCTGCTGCAACTCAGTCAGCACGGACAGGAATATCCAGGACGTCAGACAACAACAAGCCAAACGTCATTTGATGTCATTGCTATATGTGTAAACCAGAAAATGAAAACCACTTAGTCGACTACACGATTTTGCTTCACTTTAATGTTCAGCACCTTCTAACTAGAATGGAAGATCAGCTGGTACATGGAGAAGATGAATGTGTGATTAAGATGAAGCCTGAAGTTCCTCATTTTTTAAGGTCCACTTGATGCTGGCTCTTGAAGCAAATCACACCGCATAGATCCAACTTACCTTGTATTAAACTGCCCTGCATCACGACAGTAATATTCATTTTTGATGGCGGGCGCAAAAAATTGTTTTAGTTGACAGCTTGTGACTTTTTTGCGATGGATGAGTGCAATGGCTTCTATTCAGCTGATTTGCATAACATCCATCTGGCCTCCCAAACAAAACAGAAACAATATAGCAGTCCACAAAACACAGTGTTATCACAGTTATATTAATCTTTTACACACAGCCTGTGGTACCAACCCCGATCTCATAGCCACAGCTAACTGAGAATCTTTGCTTTGAGGACCTCAAACATCTAAATTAATGTTAAAATAAATTTCTATTAAAAGATATCTGCATCTAAATATGCAAAATCTGTAGAAAAGGCAAGATTTTGGTAGGAGTTTTCTATAGATGGAACATGTTTAATCTTAAAACTCAGCTAGATTACCGGCACCACTAAGCACTATATATTGTCAACAATTTCTCGGGAATGGTAGTGTGTAACTCTGTGTGGTAAATAGTGATTGATAGCTTACCCTTTAGGTGATCTATGGAGGTTTTCCAGGCATTTATATCCCATCCAGTAGGTCTACAATCCTGACGTGAAATGCAGTGTCTATTTAGAGACTATATATGGTAAATCCGCATTGTGATAGCACAATTATTTATCTCATTTTCATAATAAAAAAAAAAGAATGCCACCATTCATAAGTTGCTAAAAGACCTCTATTTTGAACTTTTGAACAGAACTGTTTGTGTTTTCAAAATGAGCCAACACAATACATGTGTGTTCTGAATAGTAGTGTGAAAATTAATAAATAAATAGATAAAAAAAATCAGTAAAAAAAAAAAAAAAAAAAAAGAATGCCCAACTCAAACTGCTTTAGCCAAACCATTGTTACACAGCTGTCAGTCCATCTCCAGGTGGAGTGATGCATGTCTGCTCTACCAATTAAATCAGCCTCACAAATTCGTTTAACTGTGACTATAAATTTCTGCTCCTGCTAGAAACCCCAGTGACACTGTTTTATCCACAGCTAGAGCTTAATGTTTACCTGTACAGGTGAAATTTAGCCAGCTCTGAATCTCACTTTAAGTTAGTCTTTCCTGACAGAACGCTGTCTTTCTGGTGAGGCCCAGTGCCCACTAACACAAGCTGATTAGATCATTTCCCAACGCAAATAGTAGTATGTTTATTGTTGGTGATCTGGGCTACACCATAACTCTGAACTGGACCACAAACTACCACTAACTACCATAATTAAATCAAGTAATCTCATCTCCTTTTGCCTGTGAGTTTCACCCATCAGAGTTAGATGTTATGGATGGAAAATGTGTGTTTCTGTAGAGAAATTGCAGGTGGAGTAAATAAAAGTCTGCTGCAGCTGCAGACTTATCTGATGCAGGACTGAATGCTGATTATAAACATTTTCCCAAATGATGGCAGTTGTTAAAGTTTTTATTGGTTTTTATTTTGTGTTAGTGTTAAAAAGAGCTCAGTAGCAACCCTCAGTTTATGATGCCTCTGATCATAGATCTGTTTTAAAGGGTGCTGATGTCGTGTAGGTTGGATAGAAAGGATCTCCTTGTTTTTGCCCAGAAATATTTATCCATTCCTTCTTTGGCAACCCAGCGCATCAAAATGTGACTGGCTTTGTTTTTAGGAAGCAGGCACAACTTTCTGAGAGTTTTATGCCAAATTCTAAAATGAGAGTAGCCCATCTCGACAAATTACTGAGGAAAAACCAGTGTTTGAAACCTAAATAATAATCCTTAGCAACACAATTTAGCTATTTTATGGTTTATAGTAGTATTTTTTTTCCTTTGATTTAGACCTTTTCATGTCTTTCTTCTTACTAGATCCATACTGTAAAGTAAATGCACCACCCCCCACCCCCACCCTTCTCTCTTCCACCAACATATGCCTTACAGACAATAGATGATTGCTCAGACCAGCAGAAATAACAGACAACTAACACACTGGAGTGAGTCTACTTTGAGGTTAACTTCACCCAGCACACAGACGGAGTGCAAAGGCTGCAGAGCATCAAACACACAGCTTTGACTCTAAACACATTCAATGTCTGTGCCACTGAGCCACAATACTATCACCAGCCCCCTTGTCCTGTCCCAGAATCCAATGGTTGTGAGATGAATATGCTCTAATTCCCTCAAAAACCCATTCACTGTGCTGCTTCTTTTAAAGCACGCTGAATGACAGGTTGGACTGGCTCACCTCTTATGCTGTGCATCTAGGCTGAACAACCCCAGGAATTGCCCTCCCCCCCTCCCCTCACACACACACACACACACACACACACACACCTAGTAATTTTTTCATGAGCAGGATGGATTATAGCTGCATGGTGCTAAAAGAGACTGTTAGAAGAACAAACCCAAGCTGTGTTGGCTTCTTCTTTATAAGTGCAAATTGAAAAAAAGAAGAAGAAGAAAAAAACTAACAGCTCCAACTATCACTAACACCACTAACACAACTAACACCACAAATTTGTGGAGTATTAAAAAATGTTGTCAGATCAATTCACAATACAAAGAGCAGCAAATTCTTGCATTTTAGAGACTGAAAAGAGCAAGTCTTCTAGGTAGTTTAAAATATAACTTATTCCATAGAATCAATTATCAAAATGATTTAATATCAAAATCATATTTCAAACCTGAATCCCAAAGTAGTTAATAAATGAGATGTGTCTGTAACCTGCAGCAAATGTCACTTTTGCTCTGTCACCCTTTTGCACTGAGAATGATTTAAGAAGTGAAAAACACTGCAGGCGTCATATAAAACCCAGAGGACAGCTGTGATATTCAGACTATAAGAGACTAATAAGGGATTCATGTATTAGGATGTACACATATGTGTGCTGCTGGTTGTTGAGTGGTCCTGGCAGCAGCAGTCACATTTCACCACCTGCATTCAGCACCACTGTAGGATTACCGGGTTATTTATAGGACTCACATGCCAAAATAACACCTCGCTGTCTGCCTGCATGCTTCCGAGCCAAGACACTATATGGAAAGGACACCGAGCTGATCTGAAAGCTCCCCAGCAACAATAACACACACACACGCACGCATGCACACACACTTTTCCTGCGCTTCTGTACCACGAGCTGTGTGCTGCACACTGTACACAAACGCCTTTCGCATTTACCTCAGACTCCTTCTGCTGATCCTTGAACACATCTTTCCCTTTCGGCCTCTGTCTGTCGCCGTTATCGTTAAGGTTATTAATTAAAGGTACCTCCATGTCCTCCGGCTGCATCTTTCACGGTCGGCGCGGCTCACTTCCTCCAAGGGGGGTAGCTCATACCGGTCCGGTGGGGAGCTGAGTCTGCGCCGCGCCAGGAGAAGCCCGACTACCGAGAGCCAAGTTGAGGACCTCCTCCTCCTTCTCCTCCTCCTCCACCTCCTCCTCCTGGTGCTGCTGCCGTTACTCCTCCAATCTGTTTGATTCGCTGTCCCTGCGCGCCCCGAGAGGGCGGGGTTACAGACAACACAGAGTGTCAGCTGACCACGTGAAACCACAACGATGTCAGTGTATCAGAGCAGAGGGCAGATGGCTGAGGGCACCGGAGGACTGATACACAGCATACCAGGACAAACATTTCTCTGGCATATTACTTTAAAACTAATTTAGAACAAAGTCTTTTTTTTTTTACCTACCAACTACATATTTACTGGAGTTTAAATGGCAGGCTGATATTTTACACACAAGCACACAAACAAATTAATAAACCAAATTCTGAAACAAACGACATTAAAAGAAAAGCTACAGTACTACTATGTGACTTTATGACCCTAAAACTATGTTTCTGACTTGTTTTAATGGTACAGTGACATTTATTTATGTACATTTCTGAAACCATTGTTGCCCAGCAACTCCAGCAACTGGATATCAACAGTCATTTCAAACATGTATAGTGGCTGATTCAGTCAAGAAAGCTAAAGAGAAATGGACTGAGCAAGATATGAGACAAGAATCAACATCGGATTGACTTTTACTTGCTTGAGAGATCTCAGAGTAGAAGCAGGATGCAAGATGGATGCAGAGTTAGCTGTTATGTTTTACATTTCTGAATTGTTGACTTTTCCTCTTTTGTTCCTTTTCTGTTGTCCCCCCCCCCCCCTTAATATCATGCATGTTGACATTTTGCACCCCAGGGTCCCCATCATTCTCCAAAGCTCTCCTTAATCCGCCATTATTTGCCAGCTTTGACTGATGGATAATTTACAAACAGATATGTCAACCTAAATTCACATTAATCCACTGCTGTAATCAAAGTTCCCACATGACTGGTCATCAGGGACTGAGAGATGAGTCTGGCTCATTCCCCACAGACATGGAGGTAGGGGTTTCTGAAGTATCTGCACCACCACCTTCCCTTCAGCAGCACAAATGAATTATTAATATGTAGGATGTGTGTGTGTGTGTGTTGGGGGGGGCATAATGTTTCTGCCCCACATGCAAACCCCTGACTGTGAGAAGCACTTAAGATGGCACAAGTGAACAGTTCACTGTATGCATGTGCACATGGCTTCAGCAGCAGGGGGTGAGAGATTTCACTGTTAAATAATTTTCTGGATTCAAGTAAAACAAAGTACTGAGCTGACAAAACTGAGCACAAACAGCTGCATGGATTTCCTTTATAGTGGCTCTTGAGCAAGGCATTCATCCTCTTAGCTGATATGGAGCAGTCAATAACTAAAGAGAAATGAAGTGGCTACAGTTTTATTCAAACTTAAGGCAGAAATTGGACTTTTTAAAGGTCATCAACATCAGTTATTTGATAGAATTAACAGTGTGATTCTCTTGGCTTCCTATGCTTACTGTTTTAAATTGGAAATCCTCTAATCCAAGCTGAATTTACCATGGTGACAACTCCTTCCAAAGCCAGACAGCTTTCAGAGGTGGATGGAAGTCAACCAATCAAGTACACAGAAATCAGATTATCAAGTTTATTTATGATCCCCAAAAAAAATCTAAAACAGAATCATAGTTCCACATAAAGCCCATTAACCACTGTCAAAAAAACACCTTAATGTCAAAAGTGACTTTGGATTTTTAGGATTTAGAAAATGGTGTCAACACTGGTCTGACTACAAGAGTGGGAGAAAGAAGGGGAAACACAAAAGGCTGTTCTAGTTAACACAGGGCTGGAAATTGGGGCATAAAAGAGAATAATAAAACTGCCTTGAAAGCCACCTTAATTACTACATGTCAGACTGATTTTAACCGATGATGCATGCCTAAGTCATGTGTTGAGAATAAATGAATGCTGAGAGCCAGCTCAGCTATGCTGATGTCAGAGATGTCTCTGTCTGACGGCTGCAGGCTCAGATGAGCTCACCGGGGCTGTGATGGACGTCAGCAGCTGCACACATAAACCCACAGAAATACGACCCACAAATCCCTACTCTGTCACACACACACAACTACATATCAATAAAGCAGGAGACTTTCTTTGGAGTTTAAAAAGAAAAAAACAAACAAACAATTGGTTACAATTTTTTACATTTTTATTCATTAAGATTACAGATTTTTTATTGCTCATCTACCATAATCAGTTGCAATATTTAAACAGGGTGTTTTCTTCATTAGACAACTTAAAACATGTTTGAGAATTTAGCCAGTTTGCACTGTATGAGGATTTACGTCAATAAATACAGGAGCCGATTCTTCTTTTACCTTCCTATACATTTAAAGGTTGTCATATTTGTATATTTCTATATACATATACGATGCTGGTGTTTTCCTCTTCCTAACGTCGCTCAGATGACGACTGACAAAACCTTTTTTCCCCCTAGCACACATTCTAGGATCCTGAGGCAGCTGTTAAAGCAACTATGGCCTATAAAAAATACAAAAAAAAAAAAAAAAAAAAAAGATGCAGACACACATGCGTCTGTTTTTTTTAAAGCACACATTCACACAAATGGAAAGACAGTAAAACTTAAGACATCAGGTCATACAAACTCGGGTGGAGACTCGACAGCACAAGGAGACGAAAAACGCACAAACATTGGCAGGGAAGTGACACAAAATGGTATTTTCTGTTTCGTGGTGGCACTCTTGACTTTTTCCCCCACTATTTTTTTTATTTTACTGTAACACTGTAGAGAGATGACAACCCACCCTTATTGAAATCTTAAAAGAATGATTTATTCAGCAGGTTCAATGTTTTTGTGCCATCTGCTTGAAAGGTGGAATTGTTTTTCCATGTGCAGCACAGTACAACAAATGTCCAGATATGGATAATTTACTGTTGTATGAATATTTTTTTTTGTTTTGTTTTTGTTTGTTTAGCTTAAGGTGCCTTCCTTACAAAATCGAGCAGGCAGAAAATGAATGGTCGAGGCTAAGAGCTGGTACAGAAACAGGCTGCATTTAGCCATTTGGTGAAATCAGCATCATGACCAACATCATCAACCATCAGCTTAGCATGGAGACGAGCTGCTGCGATCAGAACAAAAACCTTCAACGGCCCACTATTGAGGCCAAACTACATTCATGAATAGTGATGTTTTAAAATTTTATTAAATCTACACTGGCAGGTACCTGATCTGTTGCGTTTGTGTATGACAAGTACATTAAAACAGCACCATATTAATTATTTTTCATTGAAGGACCTGATAGAAGACATCTGCTTCAGTATCAACCTGGCAACACCTTGTTTTTAATGTTCTGTAAATATTCTATCATAGTATTTAAAAAATACAGGTTTGAGTATATTTATTACACAGATCATTAGAATACTGAATCGCATTGTGTGATGTGTTGATTCTGATAAAAATAATATAAGATGGTGCAGGAGAGAAAAAAAAAGATAGAAATATCTTAAATTCTATATAAATATCTAAATATACAGTATACCATTGTCATGATTTAACGATCAGCCATGCTTCTAATACAGAGTCAGTTATTGTTAAAGGAAAAGTCTAAATGTAAAGGTTAAATACTCTTCATTTCTTTTAACACTGGCATGTTTATGCAGCCGGAAGCCAGGAGAAGAGCAGCCGATCAGGTGGATTTCACTCAGCACCATTACATGCACAGTTGGGCTGAGCAAAGATTTAAATGGACCGCGTTCTTCTCCCAGTATACATGCAAGGTAAGTGAACTGAGTTGTTCAGCAAAAAACATGTCCAACATCGATGCCGTGGACTGTGGGGGGAGAAACGAAGACATTCTGTTGCTTTTAAATTTCTCTGTAGATCATTGTACGTGTAATAAAAATTCACTGCACTTGAGAAAATTTTGTTACACGATGCCACCATTATAACAAAATCTGGATTTTATTAGAGAAAAGCAAGTCTGGAAATTATTTAAGTCAACGTGAGCTGACACAGGATCCTAATAGGCTGCTTTTCAGCCCCAGTTTGTGATGTGTTTATCTGCCTGGCCAATGAATCAGTAAAATACGAGCATGAGAGCAGCTTTACTGGGAATTTAGTATAAATATATACTTAACGCTTTAATGCCTTTAGACAAGGGCAGACTTTGGAGCATGTGCAGAGTACATGGGCCCATTTGAGTTCAGCATGGTGTGTACATGAAGGTGTTTTCCAACTTCCACCCAGATTTAACATGATGTCTTAGCTTGGCTTTGGGGTTTCAGTCATATCATTATGTTAAATTCATTTAAAAAGTCCAGTTTTAGTCTGACTAACACCGTTTTATTTTTGTTTGTCATGTAAACGTGCTGACTGTGGGTCTAAATGACAGGTGGAAAGAACCAGTTGCCACCCAGTCATACCGTTAAAAAAATAAAAACAAAAACAAACATGAATCTCATTCAAATAAAATCCAAGATATGATTGGACCCCAAGACCCTCCCACTAAATCTAGTCCCACCCTTACAAAAGTTACACAGGAGAAAACAAAATCATAGGTAGAAAAGACAATGACAACAAAAAAAAAAAGAAAAAGGACATGAAAAATTGTCCATCACTAAATCTTCATTCACACATTTTTTTTTTTAAATCAAGTTTTTATAGAGTATATATCCTTTTAGCATCTGTAATTTATTCTTTAACAGATAAAGAAATAAAGGTCTAGCAAAGGAAAAGGGAGGATGGAGGAGTTACACACAACTTGACACATAAATGAGCGTCTAAAGAGAAAGTTGTTGATGGTGAAATGACAGGTTGAAGGGACGTACAACACCTTTCAGGAGAAGAAGTGGAGCTAGCTAGTGGCAAATGGCAGGAGCAGCTCCACAGAGTAGTTATTATTATTATCATTATTACTATTATTACTGTGGTCATGTATGAAATAAATAAAACGACCGCCATAAGCGCAGGGAAAACCACACACTCTCCTCCCTTCTTGCGCCAGATGTAAAGCAGGTGAGTTGACTCTTCTGTCCATCTGTCTTTTCCTCCTCCTCTCCCTCTGCGAGTCTGTGCGATTCATGGAGCACTGATATTTTCTCAGGTAACCCCACTCAACACTGCTTTAATACCTGGAAAAGAACAAAAACATCCGTTTACATTAAAGCTGTTAAAAAAAATGAAACAAAAACACAACAGATGTGTAGAAAATACAACAAAAACAAGCTAACACATCCCACAGCTAACATGTTTACAGTTTAGACTGAATAACATTTTTAAAAATGGCTCCTGTACATATTCTGCTACTCAAGCAGGAAGAGAGATAAGCCACTTTACAACTAAGCTAAGAAATTTGCAATAACAAGCTGCTAATCTTGACAGAAGATAATGGAAGTCTACACACTCCGTTAGCGCCATGGCTGCAATGCATGCCAATCCTTGCAGTATACTGCGTTTGTACACTATTATTAATGTACCACATGACAATTAGTGCACATAATGGACTTAATACGGAATAAGCAGGCAATAAAAAAAATATAGCCAAAAATGAAGTTATGAATACCATGTCTTTCTATCTGTAGACCACTCTAAATGTTACATATTTAGCCTTTAAACAGTATCCAAACTAAGAAATTGGTTTTACTACCTATAGTAGTTTGGCTTAAAGGGTCCATTCTTGTTCAAGCCCAGATACTTGGCCTGCTCATCGCTTAGTTCTGTAAGATGTGCATCAAATGTTGGGAGATGTAGGCTGGCCACATATTCATCTGGAAGGCAAAGAGAGAAACAACAAGTTAACATTTTCCAGGGATCTTCATGTTGAAATGAAAAAGTTAGTAGCAGAGAGGGATTTACCCGATTTCTCCCTCTGCTGTGACTACTGAGTTGCATGCGCATTCCTCTTTCCTCATCTCAGAGCTCTACTGTCTCATGCTTGTGTCAATGTGCTGTGCTAACTGCAGCAGTCGCTGACAGGGTGACCTACATTTGCTTTTCTTTACTATCAGTTGCTGAGAGATGGCTAAGAAATGAGAGTGGCAGTGCGAGCTTGAAGCTGCATAGACGCACACATGTGTTCAGACACGGGATTCATTCTGCTGTCAGTGCTTTGCTACCCAGGGAGTCAACTCTAAACTGAGCAGATGAGAGGAAGATGAATGTGGTATGGCTGCAGGACTTCTGCAGGGCCAAAACAAACTGGCTGCAATCACTTCCTCTCCATCTCTGTTGGTGGTAGCGACTGATCCACCTGATATCCGGCATCTCACTGGCTGAATTTTCTGCTATTAAGTGTACTATTGTATGTAGAGTTTTTTGTTCAACCTCTGCTTAATGAGATTTGAACTGAAGAAAATCTTACCCATCTTCTTCGGCAGCAGATAGACATCCTGCTTGTAGCGTCCCTCTGGGGCATTGTATAGCTCTATCAGAGCCAGGGCCTATAGGAGACAAAAACAAGTGTTACCCGCATCCCCACAATAAATAAATGAATAGACACTGTTTCATAATGTTTAAAAAATAAGAGAATTGAGCAATGTGCATAATGAGCCAGATTGGTCCATAGTTTTACCTGAGTTGTTGCAGTGATAGAAAGCACGAAAGTGGGTACAGTGGAACAACTCAGGTTCAGCAAACGACCCTGTGGAGGAAGAAAACAAGAAAATATAAATCACAAAATTATTTAAACCTTCTTTTTAAAACTGTAAATTGTTTTTCTTCAATATTGTTGCTGTTACTACAGAGAGTCTTGAAAGTGAAACGCTTTTAGGGGAAGCAGCGTAGAGGAAGGTTCTTTTGTTTCTGAATGATGAAAGCAGAATTAAAACGGCTGTTAGGGTAAATTACACAGAGACACAAGCAGATACATTTGATAAGGTGTATGTTTTCCACTCAGGTGGAAGTATGTTCACATTACCAGGCTGAAGAGACTCAAATCCAAGTTTATTTTTTGCTGATGCAACTCTGATGTTTTGGGGGCTGATTTGACTCAGAAATTCAATTGTCAATTCTCATTTTTAAATCAGTTTGTGTTCCTAGCTCAGATATAAGTAAATACACTCCTATTCAAGAGGTTTTGCCCTTCAAAATAAAAAATTGAACTCCCAAGTGGTCTCAGAAGTTGCAGAAAGGTATTAAGTACACATGCTGCTTCTGTAAAAGTGATGTTGTCATGCAGGTTAGTTTTAAGACACTTGTAGTTATGTCAGAACTGTGAAAACCAAAGACATCAGATTGCGTTGTCTCCTCAAACTTGTCATACTTGTTAAATCTCATAGGAATGAAGCAGATATTGCTCATGAATAAATGTCTGAGCTTATGACACAGAAAGGAATGACAAATCACTCCTCACATATTCATCATTTTTTAAATAATTCAGCTTATAAATTTAGAATAAAACCAAATATAAGAAGCAGTTTTGTTGCTTTAAATAAATGGTATTTTTAGAGTGCAGCTCTATTTTAATTCTGAAGTGTTAAAAGTGAATTTTATCTGGAGACAGGTAAGGACTGAGGAAGCTGGTTTACTGATGAGGTTGAAACCTGCTGCAGATCAAACGGCTTCAGGCACAAACACGGACAGGCTGATAATGTGTCAGACCCTTCTGAACTGCTCTCATTCTGTCGCAGCTTATAATACATGCATACATACACACTTTCCTGCGATGTGTGTGTATAGGCTCGATATAGGCAGCGTATTGACAAAAGAAAAAAGACACAAATCACTCTGCTTTCTCCCACCTCCAACCAGAGTTTGGTGTTTTTGCTCTGGTGGAGCTAAATTTGTGGCCCAGCTCAAAATTAGTTGCATTGATATGATCCATTCATGTGCTCATATGTGTGTATGTCTTCAGGTGTGTACCTCTGCCAGCAGGACTATCCTCTTGCCATCAGGCCAGATGACATGGTCCACCTGAGAGCGCACTCTCTCCCAGGTTAGTTCAGGAGTCCGCAGGCTTGCCTGCAAAGTGAGCACAACACCTACAGTTATTTATGTTAAGCTGCTTTTTGTTAGTACTTGTTATTTCTGTCGGACTGAGCGAGTCTCCATCCATCTCCCGGGGTCAAAAGTTCACTTGGCACAGTGACTCACAGCTCCCGCTCATGTGTGGACAACGTCCTCTACCATTTCCACCACATCCTCAAACTACTGTCTTTTTAATCCCACATTTTCAATTCTCCTGCTTCACAGAATAAAACCAAAGCACCACAAACTTCATCTTTGTCTCATTAATGCTGCACTCACTACAAAACAATCTGCATAAAGGCTGAATTAAAAGTCTAAAATCAAATATAATCATGAACCCATTTTATTACTTTACATCAGCACTTAGCTCGTCACACACCGTGACATTAACCAGTGGCATCACAACTGTTATTAAGGTATCTGGAAATATTACAATTAGAAATGATGCCACACTGACCCCAAACTGAAATTGCTCTTTGTCTTTATACCTGAGAAACATTTAGTTTTGAATTTCACAAGTGATGCTGGCAGTTACCATGGCAACAGGGAACGATCACATCCCAAGGTCATGCGTTACAGACATTCGACAAGCACCCACGCTGTACCAGTCTCGTCTTCTGAAAGAGTAACTTGCCAAAAAAAAAGAAAAAAAATTCATTCAGAGTGTGTGCTGACTTACCACATCGATCTCTGTGTTGGAGTGCCCCATGTTGCAGACGATGCAGCCGTTCTTCATGCGGTCGAGGTGCTCTCTCATCACAACGTTTTTATTTCCTGATGATTGAAAAGAAAACAGGAGAAAAATCTGGTGAGAAAAAAAACACAACCTGTACCATTCATGATTTCATTACTAACTTCAGACTTAAAAGTTAATTAAGGACTGAAATGTGAATAACTATGAGCGCTCCACCTGTCCGGATCTGCACTGGTCCTCCTTCTGTTCTGCACTTCCATCTCAAACAACACAATTCTTCTTCACTGTAGCACCATTGTCTATTCAGTGGAGCTAAAAGTGTGTGACCTTACAAAAACTTCTGAATGTCCTACTTTCTCCACTTCACACTATGAAATGATATTAACAAACTTCATCACCATGCCATCCATCCTTAGATTATCTTTCCTGTTTGGCTGCAGTGTCACCACGGAGACGGCACTTTGCTGCAGGCCTGCCAGCAGCATTAGGTAATGAAGTAGGGACAAGTAATTCTCTGCTCCAATTCAGTGTTCACCTTCTCGGCCTGCTGGCTTGAAAACTTGATTAGCAACTGCTGCAGACTGATTACAATGACTGAATTGCTGTCCAATCACCCTAAATAAATGAAGATGGAAAACTCTGACCAACTGTTTTATGACTTGCACACACACAATGCAAAAGAATGCGAGTTCTCCATGTGCAAATATTATATTTATTTATTTATACACTCTTAACTGTGGATTATATCCCAACACAAAAGCCAAAAGGACAAATGCTTGTACAATTGCTATGAGGCGATTAGCTAACAATCTAATAATTATCATGCAATAATACTTAAAAATGCCAACAGCAGCAACCTGAGCTGAATGGGAAGTTCTTTCTGCAGACAGACAACCAACCTGTGCAGGTGATGACAATATCCACTTGTCTGATGACTTCATTGAGTTTCACCAGCCTGAAGCCATCCATGCTGCGATTGGTTTAAAGAGAAGAACGTGTGTAATGTTAATGCAACGCTAACACCAAGAACGCTCCACTGGGGAAACTCAGAAAGCTTACCAGGCCTGCAAGGCACAGATGGGGTCGATCTCTGTGACGTAGACGATGGAGCCCATAGCTTTGAGGGCAGCACAGCAGCCTTTTCCAACCTGAGGACAAAAAAAACATACAGCTAACAGACATAATGGAAACAAAATAGCATCATAGCACAGGCTACAATGTGGACAAATAATCAGTTGCTATAATTAACTGTTATGTATTTCAAGAGAATTCTGCTGTCCAAACATCTAAGATTAAGTGTATGTAGTTGTCGGCCATACCTCTCCATATCCACACACCACCACTTGTTTCCCTCCAAACATGACGTCAGTGGTCCTCTTCAAGCTGAGGACAGAAAAGCCATTATAGTACTGACACATTATTAATTACTCACACTGCAGGTGTGACAGGAGGCCTGTATCACTGAGTGTTTAAACAACAAACCAGTCAGATGTTTAAAATATAACTCGATAAAGCAGGAGAGTGTTTGGTACCCATCTAGGATGGACTCTCTGCAGCAGTAGAGGTTATCAAACTTCTGCTTGGTGACCGAGTCGTTGACGTTCATGGCTGGAACACACAGCTTCCCGGCCTTGGACAGCTGGTACAACCTACACAAACAAAAAATTAAAAAATTAAACTTTTCCATTTAATGATCTAAAGTAATGTGATATAAATCAAACAAGTGGGAAAATTATTTAACTTTAGGAGATATTTTCATAATTTTATTCATGAGCATTTCATCAAACTGTGTCAAAGTTTATGAATGAAATGATTAAAAAAACATGCTGGAATTTCACAAAGCATTGTTAATAGAAACAAATTTTCACCACTAGATGGTGATGTTACCACATCTAGGACAGAATGTTTGTATAGCATGCAGGTTGCTGTAAATATGTACAATTGTTGAGTTACATAGAAATGATTTAATCCGAAACAGTGTGACATAATAGTTCCTTTTAGCACAAATATAGAAAAAACAAAGAAAGGTGTGTCTGCAAACTCCATGTCCTACCTGTGCACACCGGTAACACTCTCCTCTACGATGCCCTTGATCTTCTTGAACATGTTGGGATATTTTTTGTAAATCCAGTGAGTTAGATCTCCACCGTCATCCAGGATCTGACAGTCAGGGACAAAGATGATGAGAAAGGGGAGGAAGAAGATGAGCAGAACGGAATGTTAATGACAGTACAAAATAGTGAAAACCTGCCTATGTGAAATAACAAATCCAAAACTAAGTAGAAACTCGTCATAAGAATCATCGCACATTTCCATCGATATATCCTTTTCCCTGTATTTTCACCAAAAGTGGCAGATCCAACATAATTAAAAAGTTGAGTTGTTTAATCATTTAATGAATCAATAAATACCCCAGGGCATGTGGATTGGATGTTTCTGTGCACTATTAAAAATAGTACAAAAAATAAACATTTCTATGTTCTATGAGTAATCAAACTATTTAAAATGCAGGTTTTGCTACCATGTTTGGTTGCCAGCCTTCCACGTTCACACAGCGATCGATGCACCACCAGAAATCGTCCTCTGACTCACCCTTCCATGCAAATACGTTGAAACCTACAGATACAGGAAGTGTTGAATGAACAGCTGACAGTAAGCATGATCATCAGAGCATGACAAGAAGAAAGAAAAAAAAAAAAAACGGAAAGCACCTCACCTCCCTCTGCCAGAGCAGCTGCCACTTCATTCTGGGTGGAGTAGATGTTGCATGCTGCCCATCTGCACTGAGCCCCCAAAGCTGACAGAGTCTCCATCAGCACCTGAGGAGATCATTTTATTTATTGTGGTAGCTGCAGCAATACATCCAGGATGTTAAGTGTTTGAGTTTCTGTTACTCACAGCAGTCTGTGCGGTTATGTGGGTGCAACCCACCACCTTGGCACCAGCAAGGGGTTTCTCCCCCTGGGCTCGCTTCCTCAGAGCCATCAGCGCCGGCATCTCTGAAACAGAAGGAAACAGACAAACACATCTTTAAGTCACTACAGTAATCAGCTGGATAGTTAAGGAATTCACATCTTTAATCCCTCTAATACTTCAACACTAATCCACTGATTCATCCAGCTGAAGGAGTTACAGATGCTAAGGATAAAAAAAGTTAATGGTGTGTGTGTGTGTGGCGCTCAGGGTTCAGCTGAGGCTCGGTATATGTTTGTGAAGTAATTACAGAGTGATGCCAGTAGTATGTGCTGTTTTGGGTTTTCAATGACTCGCAGTGGCAGAGGACATATGGTCACCCAACAGTGTGAACAGGACAGCACTACACACTCACTCAAACACACACACACACACACACACACAAGAGAACACACAAAACTCCCCACTTCAAATATGCATCTGCATTTTCACTGAAACACCTCATGCTTTGCTCTGCAATGTAGTGATTGGTGGTATACTGGTTCATATTCAGGCCTTTATAAAGTGTCCGGTGAGGGCGTTTTGGTTTACCTTGCTCAGCGATCTCGATCTCTCTGCGTCCAAAGTCGGCCTGCTTGATGTTTTTGATGCAGAAGTCTCCGTTGCCCTTAGAGTTTTTCTGTTGCTTGTCCCGAGGAGACGTCTCATCATCTGAGCTGTCCGTGTATGATGCAGCTATAAATAACCACACACTGCTGTCATGTGTCACGCACAAGCAAAGACAGTTTGAGTGCCACTGTAATAAAAGTAATTACATGTTTTTGTAAATGCTTAAGATGGACTTTTATGTGTAGGAAAAAAGCACAATAGGGCTCAAAGTTGAATAAAACCTGGTCCTTTCACCAGCCTGTAATTTGACTTCAGTAGGCCACACCTCCTGGACAACATTGTTTCATTGACTATAAAGCTGTTAGCTAAACCATTTCCCCTAACTGTTTACAGCAGCAAGCAAAACACAACCTGCATCCACACAAAATGTGAAGATATAATAACACAGTGCATGTCTGTGAGACAAACAGATTATGTTTATAGTCACTGTCCAAAACTACTGTGCACCCAACTTTAACTGGGTGCAGAATGTCAGGAGTTTTGTTAAGTTTTTGACCCTCTTCCACAGTGTATAGCCCCATTTTTTTCCTCTCATCCTACCTGCTCTCCCTACCCTGCATGCACAGCACACAGACACTGATAATGCACTGGGAGCAATCCTTTTACCTGTTATACTCCAGAGATGAGATCTATAAATGATTATTTTTGAGAAACAAAATGAGGAGGGAGGGACAGAGGCTGGTTAACCCATTCAAACCCAATAACTTGTGTAAAAAAATGCACTATTTATCCAGTAAGTCCTCTCTAAGGCACTGAAATACTACAAACTGGTAAATTAAACCAACATTGTTCAGTTTAAAACCGAAACATGAATATTTTCAAGCTGGTGTTCATAGGATAAACCAAAAGGTCCTGACAGTAATAGCATGACTGGCGGCTGAATGGAAATCCTGCCAGTCTAATAGTTGGCTATAATCACATAATAATAAAGGCTCTAAAGTATTAAACTAAAACAAAAGTAGTGCAATTCAAAGTGACAGCAGCTATAAAGACAAAACTTACAGTAAACACAGAATGATTTGAAAGAACAATGTTAAACTTAAGGAAAATTATTATTACTTTCCAAATTAAAGCAACATTGCGTAACATTTTCTGTTTACTGGCCAAAATCAACGTCTGTGTGTATATATTGTGTTGTCTTTGGTGTATTATGACATCTGCTATTGATCTGACACATTTTTGCAAGTGAAGAATTTTAGATTTGTTTATACATAGGACGGTTAAGGCGGTAGGGCAGTGCCATGACAGTCTGCCATCTTGAAACTACAGCCACCAGCAAGGGACAAATAGCACCAACTACGCTTTTCACTGCAAGCCAGCACACAGTGACTGAGACGAGGGATGGGAAGATAAACGCGAGCAGCTTACTACCCCCGGCAAGTTGGAAAATCTATTAAACTGTTATTCACAAAAATGCAGGACCACGCATATACAGCAGAAGCACAGGAGCCGTTTTCACCATCGCCAAGAAAGCAAAGAAAAGGACTTCAAAGGCAGCAGGATCAGGCGATGCAAAAAGTACAAAACAAAAAGAAAAACATCAGGAATCATTTTAAAAGGGATGCTGAAGTTGCCAGCCTTCTCCTCAACAAGTAACTCGAGGGTACTGCCTAAATGAGCCTAAAGCTAACTTTTTTCATTCAGTTTTGTTAAACAGTGTTGCTCATTAGCATGAGCAGCATTACAGTAGTTTCTGTTAAAATACACCAGCCTCACTGGTACAGAAGTGTATGTTTACATGGTTTCAGTCGCTTTCATAGTTACGGTAAAGGTCGACTTTCAGTCGCTGTAAAGCTGGACTAAAAGCCGATGGGAAGTCTTTATAAACTGGCTTTTACTGTGACAAAAAGCTGGTGCTGTATGGAGGCCAGTTTCTCCATTGAGATCCGTTCCCTCTGTGAGAACCATCCTTCCACAGAGGAACCATATCTGACAGTAAATTTCTGTCCACCAGATGTTTTCCCCCTGACCAATTCTAATTCTTCTTTAACCGAGTGTTTTAAGTTTGAAATACAGTAACTGTGTTACTGGTTAATAATAGTATTTGTTTCATGGTGGTCACATATGTATACTCTTATTGTGAAAGGGGCAGACAACTGGTTGCTTGTATTGTGAAGTAAGCGGAAGTAGGCGAACTGCATTGAATATGGAGGCAATGAATAAAGTTAACGTTCAGAAGTGAGTTCTTTGCGTGTAACAGAGTGAACTCCATTAATTATCGGATGACATGCCTTCATCGATATTGCCGAGGCTTCCTGAGACACGGCGGCTACAGTTGTTGCAACACGTGTTTAAAAGTGAGGCGCTGGAATGTACTATACGTTAGAATGTGCTACATGATTCTAACATTAGGCAGTAATTATTACACAATGTCCCTTTAAACATAAAAATGTTTAAAATATTAAATATGATACTGATGAGAATATTGCAGGAAATATGTCTGCTTTACGTTGGAGGGGCAGAGGCGTTTTTAATATTTTCCCTTCCATTAAAAAAAGATGGAGTGGAACCATCAAGTGCGGTGCAGCCAGCTGAGAAATTAAGTAACATCAGTTCAGCCAGTCGATATGAGCCCTGAGGTATCTTGACAGCTGTCTAACAATGCTGACGTTAAAGTACATACTGTACTGAGCCATGAAGGAGAAGGGATTAAAAGAAAAAAAAAAAAAAAAAAAAAGGGAAAACATCCGTCACAAAAAATATTTATTTAAAATCTCTCATCCATTCTGACAGGCAAAAGGAGTGTGTGAGCTGAGGCGATCCGGATGCTGGATGCACTGATACTAGTACTAGTCCTTGTGCACACATAAGATAAATCTACAAAATAGTCTTTAAAACACAAAATATAGCAGTCTTCTCATATTAAAGAGGTCTACACACCTAATTTCAGTAGTTTTAAGTTTAATCTGAGATAAATAAAAATAATTACATTTATAGTTTCATACAACTTGCTGTGATTGCCCTGGCTTTGCTTTGTAAATTTGCTTCTCCAGTTTAAAACACAACAACAACAAAAAAACACTAATTATCAAACTTGTGGTAAAGTTAAAAAAAACATATGCCTGGTGGACATACTGTGGGAACCATCAGAGTAATGAGAGTCACTCTCATCAAGGAATTATGTGAGATGAGAAGGAACAAGCATAGAGGGAAGAAAACAGTTCAAAGGGTTCATAAGTACCTAAAACTTGAGCCACTTTCACACATGAGCTGGAGTCCTGATGCTCTAAAGATGTTCTAGCATATGAGAACAACATTCACTCTGGACTTTTTCCCACCAGGTCAGCTAGTAAAATTTTAGGATCATTGAAGGATGAGACAATCTAAGAGGGTATCAGCAAATATTCCAGCACACTTGTTGCTGTGTGTAGGATGCGTTTGTCCTTTCAGCTAACCTGTAATGTATGTTTGCATTCTGGATATTTACAGATACATGGAGTACTCATATCTACACAGTACAGAACCTCATCTGCTCTTCTCAATGTGTTGTAAAGAAAACGCAGCGACCTCCGCTGCATAATTTCTACATAATGTGCTGCCTCCTGCTTGCTCTCGACAGCCATTCCCCTGCACCTCCTCCTACACATTTTAAGCTGAGAGAGTCAATCTCCAGCAGAAAGTCTTTTGCTGTGATGTGCTTATATGAATAGCAACTGCGGAAAAAGACCAGACCAAATAACCCAGACTTTCTCCTAAAAGTCTCTGGTGATCATGTGTGAGAACAGCTTTACTTTAAAGATGCAGAACATAGCATTTAGTAGCTCAAACGCAACAAACTGAACTAGCTTGGAACAAATCCACTTGTAATTCAAAGGTAAGTGTGCATCAAGTCAGCTTGGACTTCTTCTAAGAAACAATTCCCAATGGTTAACAGGCTGATTTTCTTTTATTTCTAGCAGAACAAATCTCTAAAACATTTTCTGAGCTGAGACTGATAGGTATTTCTTGCAAAAAAAAAAAATAACTCAGTGGTCATCAAAACGTGCTGGTGGAGAGTCAAATTACCAACACGCATTATGTTTTTTCTTAGTAAGAGTACAGAATACTGAGAGAGCTTTTTTAAGCATCCCTTACCGGAATGACCCATTATAACCGTCCACTAATACGGACCATGGGTCCAAGTGACCATCTGCCATCCATCTGTTTGTCCATCATATTTCTACAACCAGATGTAGCATAGTACACAGAGTTTTGCAGATTAACTCATCATGTTAATGGTGTCACTGGAGGTTCTGACTTCTGACACACAGCAGGGTATCAAAGAGCCGCAGTCCAAGCAGCTTAAGCAGACCAGCATTCAAGCATTTCCAAAAACTCCACTTTTACAGCACAGATAAGAAGGAATAAAATACCATTTCTTCTCCCTCCTCCTCTCAACAAGCTTTGGCTAGTAACCATCTTCTCTCCTTTTATGATTATCTACCAGACAGATATGACAGTAGCAACTTTGTGATTCTCAGCAGAAACTGTCAACTCATTTCCTCTCGACATTGTTGTCTAGGTCAACTGGCATATCTCATCAATGGTAAACGTAATAGAGGTTGATAGTTACTATAGAAACAGATTTTTAGAAAGCTCTCATCTAAGTCTTACTCAGACTAAGCTTTTATAAGTTGTTAGCTTCCTCCTCCACTTCTATCACTTGACTTCACATAAAAATCCTTTATACTGTCTCCATCAAAACTCTTCCAGGACCATAGTCACATTAAGTTTCTATCCTCCCACCACTATAGTTAGACATAAGACATAGGATTTAGACCTCCTGTGCTATTCAATCTTGCATGATTCCCAGCTCTCACTGTTCATTTTTTTCCACCAGCCACCAGCAGCTAATCCTCTAACACAGAGCCCACAGTCTCACATGAACCTCAGGGTCTGAGTGTGAGAATGAGAGTCGGAGACACAAGGCCGGAGTTAGTTAGTGAAGAGACAGGTATGGTCGGTTAACCATTCATCCAGGTGGAATCCAGCGGAAAAGTGTCATTTACGCTGGAATGTCTGATTAACGACAACAGCCAGGTGCTGCGTTTACCTGAGCTGTAGCTGTCTGTGGAGGACTGGGAGATGGAGCGGGAAAGAGAGCGCCGGCCGATCTTGGAGGGTCGCTTGTTGAACTCTTGTTTTTGGTCGGCAAACTGGATCTACCGGGAGAGAGGGAAAACAAATGGAGATCAGAAATCTGACAAATAACACCTACATTTCTACTTGGGTACCGTTATATTTTTCCTTTAAACCACAAAGTAGAATAAAGACAAAACGTCTAGCCAATGCAGTGTTTTTAATTTCGTCATTATGGTTTCTTTTAACAGGATTTCAAAGAAAGAGGCCGCAAAAGAAGAAAAAAAAAAGATAAAAGGCAAACACAGAGATAGAACAAGCACACTACAGTCTCTATGGAAAGAACAGAAAGATAAAAGGGATTATAACTTTATTATCAACCAGTGACAAGGCCACACAAGGTACCAGTTCATTCTGGCTCTATAAAATTAGGAGGCAACACGCTGCTGGTAGACCTCCAAAGATTTTATCACTTCATTTGTTTTGTTTTCTGATCTTGCATCAGAGTTGATAGCCTCATGCATCATAACACATCTAGTGATAATACATAATAGTACAAATGGCTAACCTATTTAAAACATAAACCATGCAACAAGAAAAAATATCCCAGTAGGTGTGTGAACTGACTCCCAAGGCACGAAAACGTGACTCCTTTATCATCTTTAAATGAAATGCTGCTGAATGGTGATTCTATTCTGTGAGGACTGACAGGAGATATTGTCAATGCCACTACCATGTGACAAAAGTGGGGAAAAAAGCTTTAAAAATTTGACTGAAAAAAGCAGCTGGATGTGCCAAAAAAAAGCCGCTGACTGTGCCAGTCTTTATTCTCTTGTCCTTTATCATTTTTTAGAAATCAACAAATATACAAGGATAAGAGGAAGGCATGCTTTCTTTTTTTTCCATCCCCCTCAAGTGTGAGTAAATGCAGCTAAGCTGATGTATATTCAGAAAGATAATAAAGTCATCATGACTACAGGTAAAAAAGGATCCAGCCTCCTGTCTAGTTTTCGCTCCATCTCTTAGCCATTTCTTAACACGCATTTCTGCCCTGTGGCTGCAGAATGGAGAGTCCAACATAGAGGGGTCCTTAATGCACCACTACAACTCTCAGAACACAACACAAAAGGAAAATTTGTCATTGTTAAAATATAAAGTGTAACCATTTCACCGCCTTACACTGTTGGTGACTGCTCACCATTAGCTGATGAGTTTTCTCTCACCATTTTCACTGCTTCTGAAAACGATTCTCTTAATATCCAGATACTAAAGTTGTGGGATCAGGTTTCATCAACCCTCTGTAAAGCCAGGCTAATCCACCTCATCCTCTCTTATTACCTTTTTCACACAGGGCTCACCGCCATCCCCTTCCTTCTTCTTCTTCAGCATCGTCATGCATGAGGGGGTGGAAGAACAGCGTGTATCTGATTCAAGTGCATTTCATCCCTCAAGTTTTGATAATTTCACGGGCTAAACTTCCTCCTCTGCCTGTTTTTGGCCTCTGCTTTCTCGTGGTACAGTCCAATCTGGTCCAACCAGCAGCAGACACAATGCCATGGATTGTTTCCCCTTGCTCCCCCCTCCACCTTTGTATTCTTGTTTAATTGTCAATTGTTTGAGAGATTGGGGTCCGCGAATTGCTGATTCAAGAACTACTTTACCTCCACTAACCCAAGCATTAAGACTGAGTAAAAAATGAATGAACTGGAGGTATCAGTCTACATTCTAATATATTTACAAACATTGATACCTGACTGGCTTAATACTATAATCCACAGGCCTCACGAGTTTCCACAAGGATCTGGTCTTAATATTTTTTTTGTTGAGATGTGTCAGACATGACACAGGAAATACTGAATACGCTGGAGCTAGTTGAGGAGGGACTGTACATGTGATGCTAAACATCATTTATATATTTGGTTTCTGATGCCAATGTTCCTGACCACCAACTAGCTACCATTGAAGCTATTGGTCCTTCCAGGTTTATTAGATGGAGGTTAGATGAGGAGATTTAAAAGCTCAGAGTTGTACTGGAGGATTGAGGGTCATTTTGGGAGCTCAAGTGGAGGGAATCTAAGGCTTATGCGATGTGTTTTTGGGACAAGATTATCACACGTTAGATTAGGTCTTAGAACAAAAGGTGCTGCCAGAGAAAATGGCACAGCAATTAGCTTGCAATGACAAAAACCATTAACCCGTTATGGTCCCATTTCTGTTGTGCAGCAGCTGTAAATGCAGGCAACTGCAATAGATTGTGACAGGATTTGTCTAATTTAACACCCAAAAGAGCACAATAAATCCTTATCTCAGCTTGATGCAATTACACTGTCCAGTCACATTTAAGGTCATCTGTGAGCTCATGCTCTTATCAGTATCTGTTTACAATAAATGCAAAGCAATAAGCTCTATTTTCAAATCAGGTCTGTGGCCATTATGCATTAATTAAACTCAAATTACCTTAGCCAACAAACACAGAAAAGATCCTCACTAACGGTTATAGAATTCATGGATATCCACATCCTGATATGTTCTAGCACAATAAAGTAGTGCTTAGGAAAAGGTCTGCATGACTCAGCAACAAATGAAAAGGTCACTTTCCAAAACACTTGGAGGGAATTAAAAGAGAATTCTGCAGAAATGTTCTCATTTGTTAATACAAAAAAAAACTATGGGACAGAAAAGCAGTTGTACCGCTGAATATTTACAAGATATTTGGGTTTAATAAACAATTACACCATAAGAGTTTATGATTAATTAGGGCTGGGCAATATATCGAGATTTTCAAATATATCAAGAGTTTTTTAGACGCAATACAGAAGGAGGGAATATCGTTTATATCGAGATAGCTTGTTTTAAGTTAAAAGCATCTTTTCTTTGGCATTTTGCACAGCTGTATTTTTTGTTATGGTCATTAAAAAGTATTTTTAATTTATTTTGTTTTAGGAGTATTTAATTTAATATAAAAGGTACTTTAATATCAGTCAGCTATTTTAATGCACATGTGCTGCTGATCCTTAATAAAAGTATATTTAGCACTGAAGCCTGTAAATTAAAACTGTCTCGGGTTACTTGACAGAAAAAATAATAATAAAAAAAAATCGAGATATATATCGTATATCGTGATTCAGGTAAAAAATACTGAGATATAAGATTTGGTTCATATCGCCCAGTCCTAAAATTAATGCAATTCAGTTGCAACCTTTATTTATTATTTTTTAAACTTGATACTAAATTTCAGTATTGATTACTATCTGAAATCTGAGGTTTTTTTTTTACACTAACTGCTACTGAATAAAAGGACAGATGAAAGAAGATGACTTCTTTCTTACTTGCTGTCATGGTTATTACAAAAAAGGATGTAATCAGTGCTGATTAGAGCTTTTAGTTAGTCTTGCTAACTAGTCCAAGCAGTTCGTACAAATGTGGAAAAGGCTTACAATTTGTCCTGGTGCAGAGGAGTGCTGTTATATCAAAGGACCATTTCATTTAAGAAAAGGACTGTGATGCTATCATGCTATTTTTACACTCGCTGAAGGATTAATTTTAAAAATAACGTCACCATTTGTGTTTTAGGTGGAGAAGAGGTGGAGGCCTGGGCTTAACCACTAACAATCTATATCCTTTTAACTCTAAATGGAAGCCCTAAAGCTCTTCAAAGTATTTATGGCTGAGTACAGAGACCTCTCACTAACACACATATGCTGGCTTTGTTTCCCTACTGCTTATTCAACTCTGTAACATTATGTAATGGAGTTTAAAAAAAAACAAAAAAAAAAACATAAATACCAGTGAATCTTAATCCTGGTCCCTGGCATATTCAGCAAGAGTTCAGCAGCACACCGGAAACAACCAGATTTGTTTTTAGTTTAGGGTCAGACATAAAGTGTGAGGATAGGGTAGAGCATCTCTGCCTGCACACAAGCCAGCTGAGCAACATGAGATCTGCGGCACAGGGCACGGAGAGCATCTTGGCAGTCCCGGTGAAAAAACAAATCCCCTCTGGGAGGGGGAAAAAAACTGAGAAAACAAACATGTGCAGATGTGGCTGCAAATGTGATGTGATACGATGCTCCACACTCTTCCCCATGACTGTTACTGGCAGCGGCAGCACATCCTGCAGAACTGCAGAGCTGCCCTTCTAACATAATAAACTCAGAGATTTCTTGAATTAAACTTGGGACATATTTCTAAGCCGTCAGTAGCAACTCAAGATGCCCATTTTTATAGAAGGAAAATACCAAAAACAAAACTGAGAATCACAAATAAATAGCCTGCAATAATAAACATACAAGTGTTCATGCTTTATTTGCTTACAGTGGAAACCTTTAGCTGCACTCAATAAGCTTTTGGCCTTAACCCAATAAGGAAAAAACATGTCATCCCTTAAAAATTAATGTTTAGCTTTTTCCATGAATTTGAAAGCAATTCTAGATGAAACCGAGAAGTTGGCAGTAAACTTTAAACATTAGCTTGGTGACTTATGAACAGCTTCACCCACCACGCTGTCAGAAAGCTGAACTTTCTCCCCTTCCTGTCACCCTACCCCTCTGCCCCCAGAAACACTGAACTCTGAACCCCCCTCAACTCTTAATGTACACAGTAATTGCACCATTAAAAAAAAATGATTAAACAAAAAATAAAATGATGATGTTGTTAATACAGAATCACCTGATTCTGTATTTTTAACTGTAGGCTTTTGGGTGCATGTGTATAGGAATGTATATATCCATAGACATACTTTTATATTGTATTTTTTTTTACTCTTTTATATTTCTATAAGCTCTTTTTAAAATTATTCTCTGTATTTTTGTATCGTGGGCTGGAGAGAAAAGTCCTTTTCAGTTCCTGTGTTTGTACTCGCATACGGCAGAAACTGACAAATAAAAAGCTTAAATCTTGATGTTCAGATGAAAATCAAAAACACTGAAGATACTTTACTAGTCAGAAAGTATTCGCTGAATAGTTTGTCAACTTTACCTTAGATTTGAAATGCAACTTCCTCTGAAAGCAACACTTCATTAAAACAAATCTTATAGTTAACTCTGTTAAACAGGAAAAACATGCAATTTAAACATATAATCCTCACATAAATAACAGATTGAGGGAAAAAAACATTGAACATAACATGAAAATCTTATTAACTTGTTTCAGCAGGTTTGGAGCCTGCAGAATTTCCTGCAGGAAAATGGAATTCTGTTTGCCAAATAATTCACAACAAATATGTATGTGTGTGTGTATGTGTGTGTACTCAGCTGTGACTATAGGGACACAAGCTGGTGAGCTATGAAAAGGCGCAGAACATACAGCACTGTCTTCACAGCTGTGTTTTCTCTTGGCTTTCCACGCCATTTGCAAATGCCTTCGTTCAATCTTCTTCTGGAAACATCTCAGTTCATCAAAACTGTAGGTTCAGTTAGAAAACAGCGCAATGCACATGCTTCTTAAAATGAGATGTTACTATGGTTTTACAGCCTGATTTTTAGCCTCTTTTAGATCAGAGAAGATTCATGTTTCTGTGCTTGGTGGAATCTGATCTAAATCAAACACAGTGGGGGCATGAGATGGAGCAGAGGGACCCCTGGAAAACAACAATACTGAGCCTCCTGGGCTGTCAGCTGAGGTCCTCTCATGTACAACCAAATTTCACTGCAGACACTTATTAGATTTAAATATAATGAAAGTTCAATTATCATCAGTTGATGAATTGTATGTTGAATTACTTTGTGACCATTTTATTTAGAGAAGGAAGCCAATGACAACCCTGGAGACAGGTCATAAAGAACCTGTACACAGCATTTCATACCATGGCTTGCTCAGATTGTCATTGTTCACCAAACTAAACTAATAAGCGAAACACTTTAGAAGGACATCACTGAGGGGTTTGCTGCTGACAAGCTACAGTAAAGTGATAATGTACCAGAAAGAAAACTGGAACTTGATGCTGACTGAGACTAAATGGCTCATTTTGGCTACATTTGCTGGATTGTGAGCAGAATATATTAATTTAATATTCCTGTTCACCTCCCCACAATTTGAAATCATGTTGACCTGAAAAACAAAGTCATGTGAACATTCTGTTATGTTCACATGAGTCCTGCAGGCTGCATGTTTATTTTGTGCACGACTACATAAGCGTATCATAAAAGGCAAGTTTTTTTCCACTGGAGAATAATTACAGACATTAAATTGGATTAAAAGAAATATTTCTGTATGCAGCATTATGTTCTATAGAAGCCAGAGAATGGAAAAAGAAGTGTGTCTGGTGAAGTGAAGGCAACATTATATGGAGAGGGTGGGGAGTGAGCAGCTTTTCAGATTGTCAAACAACAACTCTGACCCTATAATCAGTCCTCAACTTAAAATGCTTTTTTACCATTTCTAAACCAGCTCACAATGCCTCTGCAGTTAAATTTGGTCTTTTGTTGCACTGTACTTGAAAGTAGGAAGTCAAAGCAACAATTAAGGCATGCAACAGGAAATTAGCTTATAATGCACCACCTTTACTTTAATATTTTATATCTAACAGTCAGACATTGGCCTTTTTCCATCATTAAAATAAACTTCAGTTTATAGTAAGCAACAGCTCTATTATTGGTTGCTAGGAAAAACTAAAATAAATGAGAAATGGAGCAATACTGAATCTCAATCAGGTTACAAATCTGACATGTGATTGTAGAAATGATCACTTTATTTTTCACTGGTCTATAAACATGTCCGTCAGTTTGCCCATGACTTTATCATTCCCATCTGTGATGCTGTTCAACATCCTGGGTCAGTTTAACAAAAGTTGTGCCTAAAAGATGGATCAGTACCAGCCACCCATGGTCAAACTGCTGACAAAAGAAATCCCCTATGTATGTATATGTGTGTTTTACATGTATGTGGCATGCTAAAGAGCCAGAAAAAAATTTGTCAATTAGTCTGTTTTGACTCTTTAGTTTAACACGTGTAACTTACACGCAGGCTTAATGAACAGGATGTAACAGCAGCTTTAAAATTAGCTTTGCTGAATTATGTATCCATGATCTCTGCAGCAGTAACACGTAACCTACCCGTTACAGCAGTGGTTCCCAAACTGCTTTCATCCTCTAAATACAAGTCTTAAAAACTGCCAGAATCTTCATAAATAAGGAGGATAAAGTGGTTTTTGGTGGATTATGTTAACGACTGTAACAAAGCACCCATGTGCAGAAAATGTGCTTCTCTCGCTGAGATAATGCCAAATTCAGATTTTTTAAAATTGCATGAGTAATAACTTTATTGTTTATGCATTAATGCATTAAGAAATTAACATGTTCATTTCCCAGATTAATCTCTTTGCTTTAATGCATTAGTTTTGACAGCCCTAATAAAATTTACGCATTTATTTATTTTTTCCTTTCTTTTTATTTTTTTTAACAATGATCTGACAATCCCATGAAATTATCTTGAGACCTCCAGTTTAGGAAAGGCTGCATTGCAGCATTACAGTGTGATAATGAAAAGTCTGGTAATTTAACCATCATCTGACAGGTACACTCAGCTGTGAATTTTCAAACTTAGTCATGGACCAATTTCCAATAAATGACAGAAATGTGGTGATAAAAACCACTCAGGACGAAAATATTTTAAACTGTTAAATGTCCTCATGTAGACCGTTTTATTCAGTGGAGTTGCTCTAAATATTCTTAATGTGCAGATCTCAGATAACGTGTTGATGTTAATAAACCTACAAAGAATATTGGATCCATGTTAAGCCGTGATACCACTCAGAAATTATTAAAATTACTTCTGTTGTGATTCGGCGCAGCATAAAAAACAAGATCAAGATAACCTCAATTAATATGATCTTCTAGTTGGGGAGGTGGATCTTGCTGGGGGGTGGGGCGCTCCCCCAATATAATGGTAGGGGAAACACTGAAAGAGGCAAAATATGTCAACTGTAGCAGAAGGATATGCAAAATGTTCCTATTTGAGCTGCTTTGGTGAGCAAAGCAACGTCAATGGACAGACATGTGACTATAAAACAGTACATGTTGTACTGGGTCATGCATATCTGTTGATAATTACATGTTTGTTTTAAGTTAACAAGAGCCAAGTATAGTGGTTATAGAACATCAGTCATTCAGAAAAAAAAAAAAAAAACATGCAATGCGTGCGTCTGTACATGAAAAACAACATGCACCAGAGGCAGATTATGCTGGGCCAATCAGCACCTAACGCTAAGTCCTCTGCGAGGACATTCATAGAATGAATGACTTTAAGACGAGTTGGAAGCTGCCAGTTTTCAATTTATTCCTTCATTTTCTATTCCAAAAAAGGAACACACACACATGTCTGAATTGGAAATGCAAGGACAACACATTACAGAGCCAGCTAACAAGTCTGGATAATGATCAGTTTGGTTTGTGACAGCTTTCTTCTCCCTAAATAATAATAAAACAGCAGCAAAATATCCATGACTCCCAAAGTTTTTTCCCGATTAGTCGATTCAGTATCAGTGTGACAGCAGTCTACATGCAGATTATCCAGCAAAGTTAAAAAGAACACACAGTGAAGATCAGATGGGCTAAGTGAAAGGATGAGTACGTTTAAAGTGCCAGTGAGCTTTTAATAGCTTTGTGTTTAGATGGTGTCTGCCAGACGAGTGCTGGAAAAACGAGTGATGTCAGAAAAAAAAAAGGGTCATGTCCGGTTAAAGGCTTAACGCTACAGACAAATATCAGGCAACATCCAAAAAATCCAAATCCCAAAAGCACTTCTGCCAGACTGTCCTCAATCCGCAGGTAATTTAGAGGTAATGTGGGATGTGAAACTGGACAAACTGATCAATATACCGCTAGTTACTACTTAAATACAGATTGCCATCATCTTGGATCTAGTGTGTTGGAATTACCATTCACGAGCACCAACACACAGAGGCTTGTTGGCAGTCTCAATGCAGTCTCTCCATCAAAATAAGTTCATTAAATTACTCCTGGGGCACAAAATGAATCTCAGTAACGTGTCAGTCCTTTATGAAAAGGCTGCTACAAACAATTCACTGGCAGCAAAGAGCTGTCAAGACATCTTCACAGAAAAGCACATCATTGTGATCTTGTTACCTGTACATTCGGCTTAAAGCAGCATCAACTTTTCCAGTCTTTTAGGCCTGTAGGAGAGTCTACTAGACAAAGCAGCTGACGCCTTGTTTTCTAGCTGTTCCACACATAGTTCTCTGAGGAGAACTTAATCATGCTGCCGTTTCATGGTAGTCACTTTATTTTTTTTTTCCTCTTAAAAACCTATTGTTACACCCCTCTGTCCCTCTGATTCTCTGTGGCTCATAAACCTCATCCAAAACAGAGAATAAACCACAGCTAATTTTGCTTGTGCTTTTAAGAAGCTTTTAGAGTCCACATGTAAGAACTGTGGACGTGTTTGTGCTGCTATTCCTGGGTATTGTGTTTGTGTGGAAAAAAAACTTGAAAATAGTGCTTCACTTTGGCTTTTTCCTCCAGTGTTTTTTTTTCTCCACAACCTCTCAGAGTTGTGCCTTTTTTTTTCTTTTTTTTTTGACTGCCAAGTTTTCACAATGTGGACAAATGCATGTCAGCATGTAAAAATCTAGACTGAGCCTTTACAATTCATCCAAATAGCCATCACTGTTACCAACATGGCAGACTACAGTTTCCTTGCCCTTATCTGAACACACAGCTGCTGACTGACTCCTCAGCTGACAATCCAGCCTGTCAAATACAGGATGACCCTTTAATGCTCGATTATACTAAAGCAGCTGATTTATTATATTTTCAGAATAATGGTTGTTTCCCTTTCAAAAAATGATGCAACATGTTGCCAATTCCCTTTTAAAGGGGTCAATTGAACAGCTTCCCTCATCGCTGCAGAACAGCTGAAAGTTATTAGCAAACAAAAACTAATTCCTGGTGTGTTTAATGCATACTTTGCAAATTCTGAAATCCACACAGCACATCAAAACCAGTGAGATTCATGGTGCATTCAAATATTCCTTGTAAACATAGAAATGTGTGTAAAAAATCTATATAAACATTGATATGACCCATACGGATATTACACAGTCCAGATAAATGAATAAAACAAAAAAATATATATATATAAATATATAAAATGTATAATTTATGGTAATACATGCTTATAATTAATCCATGATTTGTTTTTTTTCTACGGCTATGCACTTGTAACAGTATGTTAAGCTTTAGCTGGACTGCAGGGAGGCAAACGAGTGTCATCACCACTGTTCACGTCATGTCACAATAATGTGTGACCCTGAACATCACTGGCACTTTGATTCAAAAGTCAAGTTGCTGTCTTAACAGATTGTGCATGCATGAAAGGAGTAGAATCATTTTGTTTCTTTGGCAGATTGAATATAGAAGCAGCACCAGGAGGCTTTCCTGCACAGCAACAACCGCCTGTATAAAGGCAAATGGAGGAAAATGTTTCCTCATCTCAGACCACAGGAAAGACCAGGCACTTTGCTGCAGACAGAAAAACATTTGTAGAACTCTGGCAGACTTTTAAAAAACTGCAGTCGGCATCTCAAACACACACACACACACATATATATATATATATATATATATATATATATATATACACGCAGGAAAAGGGACAGTCAGGTAAATGAAAGACAGATTCACCTGGACTAGCAGCGAAAAGAAACCCATACTATAATGCTACACATTCAAATATGAAGAGACTACTATTGCGTGCATCTTTGTTATATTTGTTATGCCCATGAGTAGGGATGGGAGGTCCAGCTGTTACAACCTGCCGTTTTTGGCCTTGAATTCATATTTCCCTTGCAGTGGATAGATAGCACTTTGGCTCACTGGACTACTTGTGCATGCAACTATCAGTATTTCATGAATGTTTTATGCAACAAATAAGACAACAGGCTGCTAACATTAGTCGAAAGACAACCTGTCCCCACCATTCATGGTTCGCCTTCCTTACTATCCAATGATGGGGGATTGCTGACTGCATCAAGAAAGAAAGGGACAAAAAGGAAGTAGCTCATGTGAGCTGTTGTGTGTTGCTGTGTTGTGTATTGGAGCACAGCATGCTGCCCTGGGGATGGCTATGATGTAACGATTCCACCTGATTTATATACAGAGACAAGTGCTCAGACTGTAAATAATGGCACACATACACACAAACTCAATCATGAGTAAAATGCCCTTGCACAACCCCATTACAATGCAGTCACTGAGCCCTCATGCAGTTATCACTGGTTCAACTTGTCCAAACATACACAACATGTATGTATTGCCAGACACAGCCACATCACCAGCAGCACCAGGGGAAGTCATTTCCAGCTTTATCCTTCTGCACACAATATATTCAAGCGCAAAGGATGATGCAAAGCTAATGCCACAGGTGCTTCAGAAACTGGTTTATGAATGTAATGCAAGCAGAGCTGCATAATCCGTACTGTTAAAAATCTTAAACAGAATGAAGCATAAATTGTGTGAAAAATCAGTCTAGATTCAATTTATGGATAGATAGAATTTATCTGATCGCTACCACCATGACTGCAGAGCTGTCATAAAATTACGGAAAGTATGCACGGTGATCTCAACTGAGCACTCCCTGCTAGAACAATCCCTCTTCCTCTGATATGGTCCGATAGTCACAGTAAAAAGCCAGGAACACTGATACTGGAGGAAAACAGGCAATGAATGATGGGCTTAGTAACAGATTAAACCCTACCTGCTTCTAGCCAGAGAGGGGGAGAGGACAGTTGAGGAGCTCAAAACTTTCCACAACTTTTCTCTCTCTCTCTTTCACATGCCTTTCACTGCTTGTCTGTCACTGAATGGAGGAAGTGGGCCAAGACCACGGGATTCGCATGTCCTTCAAGGAGAAGTTTAAGCTTTTAGCAAGGTATAACACCATGCGAATAGTCTAGTTTTTACATTCAGTTTAACAGAGATTTATTTCTTCCATGACATAGTTAACACCAATCTTAATCAAGGCCAGATATAGAGAAATCTTTCTCTCTCACACACACACATACATCAGGGCATTTTAGTTGTGTAACACTGTCTTGATGTCCATGTAGACTAAACTAGGACACAGATTGGGATGCCAAGGCTTAATGATCGCAGCCAATGAAGGTCAAATAACCTCCATTTACACAAAAAGCAGTGATTACTTGTCGTTACTATTGATCCAGTCATTTTAAAAGGTCACCTTCTATGACCAGTTCTGGGTCTGACAGAAAACATATGGTAAATAGTAAATATAAATAACATTAAAAAATGGCATATCCTTAAATGAAAGAGCAATGCTTTATCTACTGTATGTATCCAGGCAAATCCACTTATCTATTTAGGACATGATCTTCACTTTACTTTCTATCTTTATATTCACAACTCCACTGCTACAGGGTAAATAAACAGATTAATTGTTTATGTTCATCCTGCAATGATGCTACAACTCCCTGGCAAATGTAAAGACAAAAAAAAACAAGATTTCAATGTTTAACATCATCGACAATCCTAACAAAAAATGTGCTCCAGCTGTGGAAATATGATTTCTGTTTGTTTTATTTTTTATACTTTCCTTCCTTTGTGTCTTTCTCTATTGAATTTCCCAAAATAGCTGCAATCTGTTCCTGAGGGGGAATGTATAATTACATCAAAGACTCACAGACAGGGGCGGTGCTGCTCTATTTTTAAATAAATCCATTACTGGGTCAAAGATCTATGTTTAATTAGGAGTGTGAAGCAATTCGGGGTTTTTTTTTTCTTTCTTTCTTATTCCCATTGACAAAACTCTCAATCTTTGCACAGCACAAAAAAGATTGTAAGGTGAAAAAAAATTAGAATTTACTTGAACCTCTCCTATAAAAATGAAGAGGACCGAGCAGTTACCCCAGTTAAGAAGCATCTGTGCATCACTAAGCTCATTGTTTTAGTTCTACAGCCCACAGCTGTAATGCTTTGGTTTATTCTGAGTCTGCATTCCCCCCAGCTTTACTTTCTTCTTCAATCCTTTAAAGAGGAAAAATAGAACCCCAAATCAAAGGTCAAGTATAATTGCTTAGCAAAAGCATTGCTTTTATTTCTCAATGATCATAAAATAACTTGTAATAACAATATTATTAATACTGAAGATTGACTGGATGTATGCATTTCAAACAGCTGCCATGATCTCTTTATGCAAGGGATTGGTGGTTTGGCTTGACTAAGAGGAAGCAGAGCAGACAGATAAATGAGTAGGGGGGGTTCAATTCAAGCTTTGTGAAGGCCCTTTTGTGAGGCAGCACTTTTTGAACACAATGTTGGCCCTTTGTTCACATACGCTGCTCGAGTACATAGCTGCATTCCTGCTCATGCTGCAAAGAGAGTTTAGTGTTAATTTCCAATAATGTCTCCTGATCCACATGTAAACTCAGCAGGGCTAGAAGGTGTGCACACACACAAACACACGCAACTGGGTTGGTACTTGCTTGTTCAATAGTATACCTTGGGGTTTTGGGGGTTTAAAGTTTCACATTATGCTGGCATCTTGTGAACACAGCTTCCTGGAAAAGTGAACGCTCTCCTTTTCCCTTCATTCTGTTCACGTCTCTGTTCCAAGCACCTGAGGCTTGCAAAAAAAGCCTTTTGATTGAAAGATGTGTAACTCAATCAGCTGTACACACTTGGTGACTGCAAGCTGCAATGACGAGGCAGGAAATGAGTTTCAACCAGGGAGTCAAAGCCGCAGATATATGTGGGAGGTGCTGTACCCTCAGGAGCAGAGAAGCACAGATATCAACACTCTTGGTATCGGTCTAAACACAAAAGCAATACTGAAAAGGATCCACAACAGGAAAACAAAGAGACAGCAAAGCACGTCCGCCACAGGGCAGGCAACAGGCTCTTCAGCTATTTGATATAGTAATTATGCATTCTGCAAGGAATTCAGCAGAAAACATGGAAGCAGGAAAACTGAACTCTTCCTAATTTTCCTTCTGAGATATAGGAAAATGCCCAAAATTGCAGTAAAACCTCAAGTGTTCAAATTATGTTAAATAAACATATGATTGAAAAAAAAAAAAATCTAAAACACTAGTTTTTATGTATGCAGTGATGAGTTGGCATATTATCCCTTCTGTGAGGACCACGACGACAAAAGTCACTGTTAGGTAAACACCAAAGTGCTGATCTGTCCCAATAGTGTTGGTCTTATTGTAACAAACCTGTGCACATTTCTGCTCCTCAAAACTGGTGTTTTAATCTAAAAAAAATAATATAAGGGTGGAGCATCTGAGTGAGGGAGGAATGAGTTGTTGAGCATTAGAAAGTGCACACAGCCCATGAACCCACAGACAAAGCTGATGCTCCTGATTTAATGCTTTTTGTGCATTTACAACGTGGAACTCTATTAAGATTTATTTATTTTTATTTTGATCATAAATGATCTTTTGCTTCCCTCATATTGCATGTGTAATATAAGAGTGTACTGAAATGTTTGGTGGGTGTAATAGCCTTCATGCGTCACAAGCAAATTTTAACGATTCGCAGCATTTGTGCTTTTCAAGAAACACTGGCATACCTGATGTCCATTTAGGGCTCAACAGACTGTGTGACATATCCTTTGTGTTCATTTCCGTACAGTACAGGTAACTAAGATCCAATCACAAGCAGTCACTCAATTCGTATGTAGAGACAGATTTTATGCTGGGTGTGCCAATGTACTCAATGATGTCCTCCTGCGATCAGATCACACTGCATGAATGACCGTACCGGCTCTGAACTGACATGCCCAGAACTCTAACAGCTGTGTTTCCTCTACCATTATATTAGGGTGGTGGGGGGACCTACCAAGAGGGTCAAGTTAATTTGATCCTCTCCTCTATATATCGCGCACAACGCTCTGACAGCAGCCACCGTCATTCGACCATCACAGCCAAGCCGATGCCAAAAACCTAAGAAAATACTGACATATTAGATCAATATCTATCATTCATGATGGATTGGATGGTTAATATAACGTATGAAATCAGATTTCTCACTATGAAACTTAACATTGCTATGATATTAAAAAACAAAACAAAACAAAACAAAAAAAAAAAACAATCTTTTTCTTCACCTGTGGTGATTGCAAGCTTTCCACCACCACTTTGCAGAGCGAGAGTGTGTGAGGTATAAGATAGCTACAATATTCAGCTTCTTTTTATTTTGCTGTGCTGTCATTACTACAACGAAAAGTTAAGTGTCAGTCAAATTATGCATAGAAGTGCCTGTACAATGAAGCTAAATAGTTCTACATAATGATAGCATGACTTCACATCTCAACTGGGACAGTTAATAGCTTTAAAACACGTTTGTGATTTGTGATAGAGATTTTTTTAATTCCTTCCTATGTGAAGAACTAGAGGTGTAACGTCATCTGGAAAATAGCATGACGTCACACAGTCTCTTTGCGTTGATCTCCAACCTGTGTTTACCAGCCGGTCCGGCCACGTATTCATGTGAATCACAGACTCCTCTCCTCTCGGAGCCCTCGACCCCCCCTTCCTATAAAAAGGTTAGAGCAAGCAAGCAGCGCTTATTTTTGATGAGGCAAGTTGGGGGTGGGGGAAGAGGTAGAGGTAGAGGAATGTGTGGCTCAAGATACACTTTGTTTTGGTCTACAGGACGTACACAACAGCAAACCTTGCCGTAAAATGATTTTACTTTTTGTCCCTTTAAAGCAACACTAGAAAGGTCAATCAACCTTTAAAATATGTAAAAGTAGAACATTTGTTATGCACTTTCCCACATTGTGTTTGATGACATGTTTGCTTTGCTTTAGTAAAGCTGCAAATGTACAGGTTTGTAATTGTGAAAAGAATGCAATCCTTACTCCTTCTGATCTGCATAGGATGTAAATTAAAAGGAACTAAAGCTGTGATTGATTCCTATACATAACTACTGACACATGCTTGTTCACTCCAAACATTTACTTTCTGTATCACATCTAAATTCAAAACAACATTAGTACTACAGCTGTTAAATAACATAACATTACTGTTATGTTATTTATCAGAGATTAAATATAAGATACAACCTTCTATTTATTGTTTCTGCCGTATAGATAAAGCCTCTATGAGCTTAGACTAGCAGACTTTTAGACTAGCATACAAAGAGGTTCCTCTGATGTCAAAAATGTTTCTCACTTTGTGCAAACTTCACACTGAAGTCTTGGAAATGTGTCACCTTTCTAAAGGTTCTGTTTGTTTACGGTACATTACAGACCTGTAATATATACACAACATGAATTATGTTACACATGTGTCTATTTAAAACATTTGCCACTTTAAATGTTTCAAAAATTGAAAAACATCTAAATACAGGTAAATGAAGGACACTTTCCAAGAAGCCACTAGAATGGTGTCAGTGGGGTGGGGGGCTTGGGGCTCACTGTTGTCTGGTCTGCCTGGAGTGTCCCCCACAGGGCATGGTGGGTGGGTTATGTGTGACGTGACTGTATGATAGTTAGTGCATGTGGGTACGGCACAGAGGAGGGTGTGAGTGTGGGGTTATATGCAGTGGAGATTGGAGTAAGTGGAGATTGGGGGGAGGGGGTCGATGGCGCCCTGGTTCCCGGGGTGTGCGGCTGGAACATCAGGGTGTGTGTTCTCCTAGGCATGGGGGGAGCTCTGCCTTTGGGGGGGGCTGATTGAAAATCAGTGGCAATAGGTGTTATGGACTTAGTTATGGACACGTTAGTATTTCATCTGTTCAGTCACCCAGCCTGGTAGCAGAGCAGCTACCAGAACAAGCCATCTGGACAGTGATAAGATTACTATTTGACAACCTTGGGTGAGAGAAACTATAACTAGTGTTAAGTTCCAGAGCAGCTCCGAGTGACATGGATAAAGATGGTTGGGGAGGTGCGATCTCACACATGCCTTTGCTATGTAGCGCTAAGATTTACACGGAGAGGGCACACACAGTTTGCACCACACAAGAACACAATGAGACTGTGAGAAAAATAGACACGGCTCGAACACAATGTAAAAAGGAACAGGGGAGGAAGTGGTGTCCTGGG
Organism: Melanotaenia boesemani; assembly: GCF_017639745.1. Classification (NCBI taxonomy): domain Eukaryota; kingdom Metazoa; phylum Chordata; class Actinopteri; order Atheriniformes; family Melanotaeniidae; genus Melanotaenia; species Melanotaenia boesemani. Next base: position 17,283,555 of record NC_055704.1, on the reverse strand, counting down.
GTGTCTGTAACTTGAGCTCATTTTAAGATGTCTACTATCTGGGAAGTATTGTTGAGTAGTTTACCATGAAGAAAGCAGGATGAAGCAAAAATAACAGTGTTACGAAATAGTAATCTGAGGAAGAGGGAAATGGGGGCAACAGATGAAGAACAGATAAATCTGCGTTTCACTCATAGGTCATTAAAAAGATTGATAAGCCTCAGCTAAGTGCACTGAGGGCAAAGCTAGCCAAATATACACCCTATTCCATGAGTGGCAGAGACAGCCAAGACATGCCAAAATACAAACCAACACACCTCAGCAGATTTATTTTGAGAAGCATTCGTTGTCCTGCTATCTTTATAATATTCCAGACAAATAGCTCTCAATTTTCTCTAAGATTATTCTATTGTTTTATACATACTGTACTTAAAACAAGTGCCAGTACAATCTAGGGCTGGGCAATTAATGGAAACAGTCATTCAGCACCAATGCTCATGTCAATTATTTAAATGATGTCTTAAGCATGATTAAAAATATTCATTAAATGGCAATATATAGTTATATATAGTGTGCTTCTTTTCACTTATTATGAACTCAATATCTGCTCTTTTATTATGAAAATATTTGCACCACAACTTTCAGTTAGCTATGAAGGCTAAAAGTAAAACGATACTAAAATAATTGCTAATTAATTGTAATTGAGGTAACTTGTTCAATTAATCGTGAGTTTTATTTGAGGTCATATTGCCCAGCACTAGTCTAATCACCGACTAAATTACCACAGATTAATAATTTACATCAAGGTCCTCACAAAAACACGTTAAAAACTGTACCCTATTTTTCACCACAGCTCTAACCAAAGGTACATTCACCGCCTTTGATGTTTTACTCTTTTATTGCTTTTGTAAATCAGTCATGCACAATATTGTTTGGCTTTTGTGACCAAAAACAAAAAGTAAAAAAGAAATCCTCTTTACAGTGATGACATTTAAAAAAAATGTAACATAAAATTAGTGATTGCATAAATATTCACCCCTTCAAGTCAGTATTTAGTAGAATGTCATCCCTTTTTTATTTTTTTTTACTACATTCATTTTACCATCTACTTTTACAAGCCTTCTGGGGCCTGTTGCTGAGAAGCATCCCCATAGCATGATGCTGCCACCACCATGCTTCACAGTGGGGATGATGTGTTTGTGGTGACGTGCACTTTTCTGATGGCCAAAAAGCTCTATTTTGGTCTCACCAGACCAAAGGACCTTCTTCCATTTGACCATGGTTTTTCCAACATGCCTTTTGGAAAACTCTAGTCAAGATTCCATATGAGTTTTCTTCAACAGTGGCTTTCTCATTGGCACTTTCCCATGAAGCTTTTACTGGTGAAGACCCCAGAAAACAGTTGTTGTATGCAGAGTCTTTCCCATCTCAGCTGCTGAAGTTGTAAGTCCTTTAGAGTAGTCATGGTGGCCTCTCTTACTAGGAGAGTCAGTGGTCTTGCTTGGAGTGTTCTTTTTGTCTCCATGTTTCAAAGGTAGCCTGGAATACTGATTAACCTGTGGATGTACCCTCCAAACACAGTTGTCTTTTTACCACAATTATTTGAGACAAAGTTACTGCATTCAGGTGATCTCCATTCCACTAACTGTGAGACTACTAACAGCAGGGGTTCTTGGGGTTCTTCATTTTCTGTGGGCCACACTCTGCTTATCTTGACTCTCCAGTGATATCTGACAAGATGTTGGAGCTGGCATGTTGTTTAAGACAGTGATTCCCAACCCTGGTCATCATGGCCCATCCTGCAGGTATTAGATGTTTCCCTGCTGCAACATGCCTGATTCAAATTAAATGGAGCTCTGTGCAAGTCTGCTACTGAGCCATTCATTTGAGTCAGCTGTGCTGCAGAACAGTGGGCCTTGAGGACCGGATTTGGGGATCCCTGCTCTAAGATGTTACTTCAAAATAAAAAATCTGTATTTAAAAGCAAAAAAGTAGTTTGTGAAAGTAAAAAAGTTTCACTAAGATTTCGCTCCTGGCAGCTGCAGTAAATAATTGCATAATATGCTTTTGTTCCAATAATCTTTCAGTGCATCCACCAACAAACTGGAGATATTTCAGGCTGTCCAATAGAAAAACTAATTCAATTTCTATGAATGATGAGGTAACCTATGACCTCATCCAAAGCCTTTGTGAGCTCAACAATTTATTGGTTGGACTGTGACAATCTGAGAGCCAAACAAAAGCACAACAGCGTTTTTTTTTTTTTTTTTTTTTTTCTCGTTTGTTTGTTTGAGCCGAACAGAAAAGAGGTGGAAGACTTAGCAAGGACCACACTGGTAACCCATGTGCTTTTACTCTGCCTCTCTTTTTCAGGGCATTTCTTAAACTTCACACTATCATGCTACATTTCCCTCCTCAATGCTCACTCCTGTAACTTTACCACTAATATTTACTTGGCCTTTAAAAAAGTACATAAACTATGATATACTACAACGCAAGCAACGTGGCTTTATTACATTTGTTTCTCCATCAAAAAATAAAAAACAAAAAACATTGCTCTGTTAAGATGCACCTTAAGAAGTATTCTCAAAATCCATATGTTGGGGACAGAAAGTAGGATTAGGATATACTAACAGCATCTCTTAAGGTAATGCATGAGATTACCACTATTTGCAGACCAGCCCATTCACTGAAGTGACTCACATATAAAAGGGCGTAGGGAGGAAGGACAGTGACACATTCTTCTTTGTGGCTGAGGACGGCCGTGAGACATGAACACTCAGTCAAAGCACAGAAACTTTATATCCTTAACAAGAAAATTTAGAGAAGTTATGATAATATAAATTAACCTAATGAGCAAAATGGATGCAGATTTATGTAAGCTTATTTCTTTTTTTCTCTCTCTCTAAAAATCAACTGCTTTAGGTCCAGTCGGTTTAATAAATGGTAGCTCACCTAACTGGCATCACTTAAAAGGATTTTAATGGACCGGAAAGGGGGTCAAATTGAACAAATAAAAGCTATAGACTATTACAGGACTAAATGGCACAATGCTATGACAGCAGCCAGTCAATGGTTCTGTACCATTTAGGTGAAAGCAGAATTGCAGTATAATCTTTCATGACCAAAAACAAAAAGCACAGACTCCTCTTTTAAATATACAACCTCACTATACAGACAGTTCTCTCAACTTTGGCAGCCAGAGGTCTTAGTAAACCTGTTAACCTGTAATCTCTACCAGGAACACCAGATTAGTGGGTGACATAACATTATTTCAGAGAGGAATGAGTTTGCAGAACCACTGTTCTGTAAAGTCCTTCAAAATTATTACTGCACATGGCTCTCTCTACAACATGTCAGTGTAAACAATCATCACCTTCAAACAAGGCATCTGGATAGGCAATCCGGCATGTGACCCTGCTGACCTGGTATGCAGCCATAAAGAAAAAAAAATAGCCGTGAGAGCCACACAAACAATGATCATGATAGCAGCTAAGCCTGGCTGCTTCCTACAGAGCTCTTTCAGAAATCACCAGGGTGGACTTCCCACAGGCTGGAGATATCCATTTCGAGCTACATGGGTTACAATCACATTCATCACCAATTCAGAAAGCTTACATCTGGGCTCACCTACAACAGAGAGATGGCCTTTTAATCCCCTTATGTGATGACACGATAAAGGAAAGGATTAAAAGCTAGCCATTCACTCAGTCAGTCAACACTGTTGCGTGCCTGCATCATCAGTCCCAGTGCTACACGCAACCTTTACTGCACTGGACAAGCAGAATTCAGCAGATTATCAAGGCTGGGGCTGTATACGTCTATAAAGCAGTGTGCTATAAGATCCACTGTGCAGTCATTTCTATAAATATACAGCAGGCACCATTCTGTCCAAGCAGAAACGAACATAAAGTGCTTGATCACATAAATGCAATTTCAACTGTATTTTAATGAATACACTAAATTAATGTCTCTCCCCACTCACTGTTCATGACAATTCAGAGATGGCTCCTCCCTGACTTAAAAATTATCCCAGAGGTGCTGTTTTTCTACATCACTTGGATCGCTCGTAATTCAACTGCACGACAAAAGCTTTGTTAAAAAACACCCAACATGTCAATTTAAGTGCATAAATTAAAGGCTAAGTATGATATCATCACAATCACGACTAGATGTAAACACTGACTGCACTGGGACTGTGAGTAATACAGCTTCTAACAAATATGGCTACAAAACTGATTCTAGAGTTAAAACATATCTTGTTTGTTATTGTGACAAATAAGCAATTACCCAGAAATGACATTTCCATCTACAAAGATACTTAATGCTAAACTTCTGAGAGTTTGAGTTAATAAAAAGAAAATCTAGCATTTGGGAAATTAACTCACTGTACCATGGTCCTTTATGCAAACTAGGTCTTCTCAATAATCCAAACGTGGCTGTTGTTGACCTGTAGATCAAGCTTTGGAATGGTCTCCAAGCATGGTGCACTCTGAGCGCCTAGTTAGACTGCTAGATAACTTCTTATGCCTGCCTGCCGTACCATCTGCTCTGTGCTGATGCTGGACTGTTGTCAACTCTTTCGCTGTACAATCCAGCTCTTTCCTAATGAGTCTTTGAGCTGGGTTTCTTTTTAGGGACTGTCTTAGGGAGGGAATCACCGTCTTGACATAAGATGGTGAATGCATCCCATCCGACTTATTCTGTACCCAAGTTTCACTCCGTTTTCTTTTATTTTCATGTGCTGAAGTGAAAGCACATTAAACTACTTTTGCATTAAAGCAAACTTACCAAAGCACAAATGTAAGCCCAACTCAAAACTAAAATTTTGAGCATTTAGCTTGTTAAGAGCATGCTCCTGATGGAGGAAAAAACTAACTAGATGGAAAGATCAGAGGACTTTAAATCATCATTCTTCAGGCCGACAGCTTCTCCAGTAAGATCCTTATAAAGAAAATTATTCTTTCCATAACCATTGCCCATCAAACCCCCTTCTGTCCTAATCAAGACAATGTAAAAGTAGATAGTAGATGGAACATAAGGCACATCTAGGCTCCAGTAGAGCCATTTTTAATTTTTCCTTACAATATGTGGAATTGCCCTGTAGATTAATGTACGAAGCCAAGAATCCCCAATAAAGTCCAATAAAGTTCTAGATGATGACTATGTCCACTGTCCGAAAGAACGAAGGCTGTCTTGAGTTTATTGTTGGCTAAGCCTCACTATTAAAATAATACAGCTAAAACGACAAACTTACATTTAAATGGCTGCATTTTTGTTGTCTGGTTTCTGTTCGTGTGTTATTTTGCTGTGTATGATTATTGAGTCAGACATCTACAAATAATAAGTGTGACTTGTGTTTTGATCCGATCTCAGCAAAACTTGAGAAGTTGCAGACTTCTAATCAGCTTTTTCTTAAGATTTCACCAAAGTATGTACCTGCGTATAATGGATACTCATTTTAAAGAAGTTTCGACCTTATAACGTTACTATGTTATTAGCACACAGGGCCATAATTATAAGCGTTAACTGTTCACAGCTGAATCAGCCTTGGAACCAGCTAGCCTGTTAGCATCGTCACACAATGCCAGCTTTCCCAGCAAGCTTTCACTGCGGTGAGGTCCTTAGCGGCAATCCAAAAACAGCGAGCCTTTACAGCAGCTCCCGGGAAAAAAAATGTTGTATCGCTCACCTTTTTCATCCGCGGAGCCTCGGCAACAGTGCCATCGCGGTTGACAAATGCTTCCCCACCGTTCTGTTGTGGGTCTGAACGCTTCATAGCCGACGCTTGAGGAAGCTTCGCGGCGTTCGGACTGAGCAAGCCCAGACTGCCTTCCCCGGCTTTCGCGGAGGGCTCCGCGGTAGGAGACGTAGCGGCAGGGGAACCGGCCTCGTGCGGGTCGCTTTTGGCGATGGTCTTGTCGTCAGACATTGGTGTCAAAGGGGATTCGACAGACAAGTCTTTGCCGGTGGAAACGTCTTTGAGTTCGACCTCTGCCATTTTCGCTGCCACAACCTGTACTGACATCGCTGCAGTTTCTCAAAGTCTTTTTTCCAGCACTGATAGCGAGTCAAGCGGATGTGAGCGGAAGTGCAATAGCAGCCCAATGCATTATGGTTATTGAAGTTCCACTCAGTTCAAATATTTCACTTACTGGACACCTCGTACACCAGCGACGACCACACGCCTCATATTTTCCAAGACGTGATTCAACAGACAAGAAAAAGCACAAAATCATTAACATGACTCCTTTTTATTAGGGTTTAAAAAGTAGTCTATATACACTTTGACTACATTTCCCATAAGTGGATATGACCCAGGTAGATTCATTGCGGGAAATGCAGTTTGTTTTGAAAGACAACAAAATCACAAAACAAATGCAGTGCTTACTAGATAATACTCGGTTTATATTAATTTAGTCACAAAAATGTTCATGTATAATTTTATTCTTAGGTCTCAACCCTTTGTATTTCACGCTTAAAGGGGCGATTTGCATTAAAATGATTCAGATGTCATTGTTAAAACATATGAAGGGAATGACCAATTCTCCAAAATTTGAAAACAAAATTTGAATATATGTAAAATTTCCAGCCAGTGTTATTCTGTCATCACATAACTGTTCATGTGATGTAGGCTACATCAGTGCGATAAAGGGTACCGAACTAAGGTCAAATCATAAATTCAGTGTTAGACAGCCACCTAGTGGATGTATTTGATAGTCAAACATAAAAAGTATGTGGAGGGGAGACGAGAAAACTTCAATTTATTTTAATATCGCGATTTGACTTTAAAATTTGATATGTCATTGTAAAACCACTACTGTAGATAAGCCAATATGTAAACTTTGAATATCTAATGGTAGACACAGGATTTATTCATAATCCAGTGATACTTAAAAAAAGATTTACAAAAATAGTCAGTTGAAACCCTTTCCTTTTTTCCCCCATGTTGCCTTATCATATGTCAATCTTCTGTACAGTTGCCTGCAACATTTTAGCCTTGTAACAATGGGAAAATAATTGCAACTACAGAAATATAGCTACAATTTGTACAAAATTATATTTTCAAGGTGTATTCAAGCACATGCCACGAGTATCCCTACCGTTTCTAAAAAGAAAAAAACAATGGCCAACAAGCTGCAAAAGGCTGGGGATACTAAAGAAACAGAGTAAGCCTGCATATACTGTATTTACATTCAAGCTAATGGGTCTCACCCCTTTGCTAACAAGCAGACAAATGTGAGGTATCTAAATTACAAGGCTGTCATGCTGGTACATTCTCAAAATACAAAAGCCAGAAAGCAGAATTAAAAAAAAAAACAAAAAAACAACCCACATAGCTCTTAGGTGTATCATAAGGACTCTGGTGTAACAAGAATTCTGTTCCCAAAATGACAGATAATGTAGCATGATGCCAACTTGTACAGCAAAATTTGAGTGTCCAAAAGCGTGCATGGATTGTTATTCCAAAATGAAGTGCTTTTTCCGATGCGCCCCTGAAAGAGCAGTACAACGCTGTGGGGGAAAAGCACTTGTAGCAGTTTGTTGCTTTTAAAAGATTATGCATCACTTTTCAAATATCCACAGTATGTTGACGCCAGAGAGGCCCAGATTTACCCTCCTGAAAAAAAAACACAAGAAACTTTTAAGTATTCTGCACAAGCAAAGTCAAACTAATTATTCTGAATCAATATGTAATTAGCTCTTTGGTGCATGACCTTTTGGTTAAAAATGAATCAATATTTCATAACACTTTCTAATGGGCTCGACACACAGTAGGTGACCAACGACAGCGCTGTGCATTGCACTCTCTGATCCCTTTTCCCTAAGAAATTTGATTGGTTATGATGTTGAAGGGAATTTAGTCATTTTCAAAGCAGTCCGTGACAGACGAGGCATAACAGATGAAGAGTCACAAGATTTTGCTCTAACTGACAGAAATCTTGCTGTTGACTCTATTGTACAAAAGAGAAAGACAACCTTGGGCTCATCCTATTTTACAAACAAGGAAACAGCATGGTGAATATCATCATTTGATGGTCAAGTCTGATCCAGATAAATCCAGAACCTACATTCAGAAAAATTCACCCTGGTGCCAGGCGGCACAATCTTTGTGAAGTATTGTAAAGTATGGGAAAGTCAGACATGTAAAATGATCTGTTCCTCCATGTTGAAAGTGTTTGCAGACTGCTCTGTCTAGCCTGCTCTCAGCTCATTAGTGAGTCAATGAAGCCCTTCTTTGGTTGGTTGTAGCGCCATGTGGCAGCGACAAAAATTTAACATTTTTCTATTTTATTGTGTCGCGTCGCAAGCCCATACGTGTACGTCTACATGAACGAGCGCAACATGTCACATGCACGAATGTCGCTTGGCTGGAGGAGGGCAGCGATTTTTGCCTCATCACGCAAATTCCATATAAAGTGAATGGAGAAGGAACGACGTTGCCTCTCGTTTGTCGAGCCCATAATATCCAAACTCAGGTTAATTGCAACAGGCAATCTCTCTCTGTCTCTCTCTCATTTTGTAAATAGGATTTTAAACACAGAACTTACCCCAGCATCCCCGACTCCTTGGTCTTAATGACATAGAGGAACATAAGGATTGTGTGGAACAGGTTGTTCCTGCCCTGTAACAGAAACAAGATGGGAATATGTCGCTGTAATTAAGCTGTGATCAATGTGCAACAAATTGTTAGTTGCCATTAATATGCCTGTTCTGAGGTTAGTTTTATTCTCCAACATCTGTTTAAATGAGGGACCAGTGGGTCTGAGGACGCCTCCTACTTCACTACTCATGTCAACAAAAACATAAAACCAAACTAAAACCACTAACAGATTATTCGCGAATGGGTCCTGAGAAAAATCCTATTTGTTAACAAACACACAAAATCCACCGAAAAGCTCATAACAAGTTAAAACTGCAGCAAATTTGTCCTACGTCCCATGAAATCTATTGAAAAACCATTACTGTGATTCAAAGAACTAATGAACAGCAAAGAGCACATTATAATGAAAATACTGCATAAAATAAAACCCAAAGTTAGTAATGAAAACAATCTTGCTTAAATTATACTTATTTAATAACATCTCATATGGGAGATAGAGAGCAAAGAGATCTGTGAGCTGAATTAGAGAATGATTTTTTAAGAGCTTGAAAATAAACTATTTTTAAGAATGGAACAACAGCATTCGAGAGTGTTTGTTGTCACCTTAGGAAGACTGTAGATGTGTCCTTGGTATATGAGCTGGTAGTGAGGGGGTGTGGTGCTGCTTTGGTGAATGCAGAAGAGGTTCTCCTTGGTTACATCTATGAAAGAAAAATTAAAAACAGCTTGAAGAAGAAAAAGTATGTCTAATTATTTGCTGCTGAATGGTGAGTCCTCACCAGGTTTGTCTGGAGTGTGGCTGAAGTGCTGGGAAGTGAAAGTCTTCCCATCTGGGTACTTTGGGTGTGGGGGAAGCCTGGAGTCCAAGTATGTGCAAAAGACATGCATGAGGATCTGAGGGGAGAGAGACAGAGAGCGTAGATCTCCAACTACTGAGCAGAAAAACACAAAAAACTAATTTTTCTTCCTTTAACATAGTGCCGAGCTATAAAAACATACAAAATAGCAAAAAAAAAATTAAAAATGTGTAAAGCCCAGAAATTCTGCTTAGTCTTAGACGAGGGACATGAAAGATCTGAGCTTGTTCTAGGAGACCCAGGTAAATAAAAAGGCCATCATCGCCATCATCACATTATGGCTGAGGAATTAGTGATGATGCCTTAAAGTTGCTGCTACATTTTCTTAAGTAAAACAATTAATTTCTCCAAGCCACTTATTCTTTTTGCTGAATTCTGTTTTTCAATTAATTGAAATTCTAACCTGGAGTTTTGCTCTTTTATCTTTCCTTTCATTCATTATTATTTAGCTGTTTTTCATGCATTTCTTTTTTGCTTAAAAAAATGACCACAGACACAGACCATTGTCCTGTTGACTGATTTGTTGACGTGCGGATGTTGGTGAGCTGCAAATGAGTTGACCTTTGGAATCAGGAAAGTTATAACGTCTGCATAGACGGCTCTGTTTGCTCATTTGTTGAACTTGGAGTGTAAACTCACAGCACAGTCTGTGGGGATGTCTGTATCCCACTTCCTGTTCTTCAGATCACCACCACCATTCCAGCGGAAGGAGCTCATGCAGCCGCTGTGAGCTAGCTCTAACAAAAAGAAAAAGTACAGAAAGTCAGATCATCGCTGCCCTCCTGTTTTAGTCATAAAATATCAAACTACTTTTTTATGAGCTGCATTTTTCCCCCTCACATTTTGATTCTCAAACACAAATTCACACTAAAGAAAAAAACATGAGTTTTCGGAAACATACAATATGATTAAACCCACCTTTTAACCGGTCCACTAGATATTCCTGGTTGGGTGTGATGTCCAGATACTGGACAATAGAGTTCATAGTTGGGATTGATGAGGCTTTCATCACCGCTGCTTGCCTCAGACTGCTTATACTGGCCTCTGGTGGAGAAAAGGGGGGAGGTTGGTAGTAAACTAGCTGCAGTTATCACACTGAAGCACAGTGATGGATCCTGTTATCCACAGTTCAGAATGGCTACATAGATGTCACAATAACATGTTTCCTTAAACTTCAGAACTGTTTATACCATATTTTTTACATTAAATGTGTTCATTGTGTTTCTGACAGCTGGTTTTGTCTTTTGGTCACATATGACTTGCATTCTGAAGCCAACAGCAGTTCAAGCAGACAGTACATTAATGGTCTTGGTAGCTGTTTTACCTCCCATCTGGAGCTCTGGGCAGCCCATCCTCCTGAGCTGGCTGTTGACAGAATCAATCTCTTTGACCAAGGGGACCAAGATGGTGTCACTAATCCACTGCAGACACAAAGTGTTTTTACGGTAAAATCAAATTAATTAATTAATTTATTTATTATTTATACACTTACTTATCTTTAATACATATCTTGGGTGTTTTTCTATTAAAGCCATAACACATACTATGAAAAACTACTCACGTTTCTAAGCTTGGCTGTCCAGCTATCTATGCGGTCCACGACTACACGACTGGTTGTAATTCGGGCCCAAACCTACAGAACAGCAGAGGAACAAATATTATTTTTCAAGCAATGTTAAGCAAACATTTTATGGCAATTTTAACAGTTTTTATAATCTTTAATTGTAAAGAGCATAATTTTGGACTTGGACTCCACAACTAGCTTTAATTTGGATACATAAAAAAATGACATGCTAACATAAAGACCTCCTCTGCTGCCTGTTTGGAACCCAGATCTGTCTCATCTTTGTTGGCAGATGGCGCCTGAGAGCGGCATGCAGGCTGGTAGAGGAATTTCCTCAGGCTCTGCGCGTAGTCTCCTACTGAACGGTTGTAGTTCCAAAATGTTGGACTGTGGTTTGGAGACAAAGACTCAGGACTCCCTGTAGACAGAAAGCAGCAATTTTTATATCAGAAATGTTTTAAAATACACTTCCAAAAAAGGTTGAGGGTTTTGCACAGTGTTCCAGCATTTTCCAAACAGGGAGTTATGATATTTGGCAGTTACTTTCATTACATACCTGGTGAACTCCTAATAATTCTCAGTGTTTTTAAAAAGTTTTCTCTAACCCACATTATTGTCCTGAGGTATCCCTTCTTTATATTTTTCTTCCAAAGAACCAGACTTGTCTTTTATCTATTAAGTACTTTGGGCAATACTTCCAGCTTTTTGAAGGTCTTTTGAAGTTTCTCTATGGATGTCAGCTGTTTTTATTTATTTACTAGTTTTCAGTTCAGTACTTGTACTTGATCCTTTTCAGAAGAACAGTTGAAGAACTATTGAAGAAGCATAATAAAGGCACCTCACTAAAGAGATGAACAAGTATAGTCAACACAAAACAGACCAAGAACCACATTTTCTGGAAATAAAAAAAATAAGGGGTAGCTCAAGCCTTTTGCACAGCAAGTTTGTTATTCTGTATCCGTTTGTAGAATTCCTACAACCTACACACCTAGCTGGCTGCGGTGACTCTTCTCCTCCTCTGTGCGTAGAAACCTCTCTAGACTTTTCAGATCTTCCATGTAATCCTCTTTGTTTCCAGGAGAATTAAACACAGAGGGAGATGTGCGATAACGAGCCCTCAAACTAGAACCTTCCGCTGACCCCATTCCATTCGGATAGGGAGAAGAGCCTGATGAAGGACTGTAGTTAAGAACCTGGAATGAGGAGAACATACCAGAAAAAATATGGGGTTTAAATACTTGTCTCTTTTTATTACGCCTCTATCACCGTTTTATAAATGTGTACCTTTCCAAAGGCCACTGAGGGAGAAAAAGGACCTCCTGCACTGCTTGGTGTTGATGGGTTGCTAAGAGAAGGGCTGTACCCTGGTACACAACTTGGGGAGAACTTGGGGCTGCTTGAGGCTGGCCGAGAGGGGCTAAAACTCAGCACACTCTGGCCCTGCAGCGAAGACGATTGGGCTGGTGCTGGAGTTTCCTTCTTTTCTGGCTTTTGAGGTGGAGAGGCCTGGACACCTGCACAGGGAAAGCAGACCTTATCTTATTTAAGGATAAAAGTAATTTACATTCAGCTGCTTACAAAGAGTTATAGATATCACAGGATGCACCAACGCAGGCAAAAAGGATAAAACTAAAACTGCCTTACTTGTGTTCCTCAAACCCAGAAGACGATGCTGTTCAGGTGTTACGGCAATGGTGGACGGAGCCATTGTGTATTTAAAATACTTCCAAAAGTCAAAAAGAGCATTGAGACTAAAGAGAAAGGCTAGCACCAGTTCTGCAAAAGAGGACAGAAAACACACTCACAAAGTTTAAAAGCTGAGTTTCAGGTTTAATTTCTGGCATCTTTATTACTGTGTCTCTGTTTAGATATTTATTTTTATGATAGAACTGACCATTCATCCATGTCATACAGTTCAAGATACTGTATTTCCCCAAGACAACCAAATGAAAACACAACCCCAATACCAACCAGTTAACTGTTCTGCTACAACTTTTCAACTAAGGTAAGATTTGACCTTTAAAATACAGGCAAGCATTCTCAGGATAAACATTATAGTGGAACCTTACCAATGTACCAGATAGGCCAGTAGGTGATGTTGTAATATCGGCTCAGCAGTTTCCCTGACCTGGAAGAAACGTAAAACCCCTATGCTGTAAATGTACATGAAATTAAAGAGAAAGTATCTGGCAGCTTCGAACATAATACAACTTACATTTCAGTGTAAATCATGCCAGCTAGGGACATGTTAAGAACGGCCCAGGCGAGGACGACTTGTCGAGCCTGCTCTTCTCTCCTCATCCTCAGCGCCTTGTCTATCATACTGGGCACCCCCTCCTTTGGTGGGGTCAACATGGTTCTATACACTGATCAGGCTGAGAAAGTTAGCAGAACAAAACACTTGGATAAACAAAAGACGAGCATCAAGTAATCCACACCCTCACATAAATAAAACTGATATAGCAGGACTCGCTTTTATTTGATTTGAAATAACACAGTGTGGTTAGAGAACTGTTAAGATAACTGTACTTTGGTATCCGTATGGCAAAGTTAGCTGACGTGCTAACTGAAAAGGTAGCTAAAGTTAGCCAGGTTACATTAAAAAATGCAGTACCACGGATATTTTGTTTTAATATGATTTCAGGTAAAATTATACACAAAAACACCATTTTAGAAAAAAAACCCTACAACTTTTTAATAAACACAAAAGAAATTTAGGAAATTCATACCACGCTAAAGTGAATGACAACTGCGGCGCTGCATAATTTGTACTTTAACCGGAAGCTATTTTATGTACTTCCGGTGCAATGCAAAGCGGACCTAACCTTTAAATAAAAATATTATAGTTGCGCCACAATACAATAAAATACTGAGATATACCAATATGTCTTTAAGAATAATTTTTTATACAAAAAAAAACAACAACAAAAAACAAACAAACAAACAAACAAAAAAAAAAAAAAAAAAAAAATCTTATCGTATGTCTATTAAACTATTATAGTTCGTATTTTTTGATAGATGCCACAAAAGTGTTGGGAACATACTCATACTATGTGTCTGTCACGAGCTGCTGAATCTAGCGCATGTGCCTGATTTATTCTTTTCTAAGTTTCCTAAGTTCTTTCCTTTTAATGTTTGGTTTTATCATAGGTCTGTGCAAGGTGGCTTATCAAAAACACTACTTATAAAATTAATGAAAAATGAGCCAATGTCAAAGGAAAAACTTAAAAGAAATTTTAAAAGCATTGAGAACTCTTGCTCAGGACCACTTTATGGGTGTAAAGCTACATCTGATCAATTACAGCAGTTAGTCTGTGTCCACATAGGGCAATTCAGACTGCAGAAAACTTTGCTAGTTCTTCAAAATATTGAAAGAAGTCCTTTCTCTTTTGCGTCTATGCTGCAGGAACTGTAATTATTGTTCATAACATTTTTATTTTTTTAATGGAGTCTATTTTTAAGCCCCCACTTCAAATTTGGAAGTAGGAGCTAAATTTAATTTTCTCAACTAAAGGGTTTTGCACATGAAATCATTGTTTCCTACAAAGCAGATGGGTTAGTTATGAAATTAAAAATACTTCATGATTATTTGCATTAAGTAAAAAAAAAAAAGGGTGGGGGGTGATCAATAACACATCACTTCTGTATGTAGATAAGTGAATGTTCATTTATTCAAATATTGTTGGTTGTATTCCAACATTTCATCAACAGTCATAAAATTTGGGATATTACACAAATGACCAGATTCTTATTCTCAAAAATGTTGACTACATTTCAACATTTGAAAAAGAAAACGAACTTGAATAAATAAGAGTTAAAAGCCTGGGCCATTTAGCACTTACATAAAAACAGAATTATTATTCGACATTATTGTGCAACTACAAATGCATGTAAGCCCCTTCATCAAGTTAGTCAAGGACTAGAAATTAATATTTAGTTTAACAGACACAACCTTAAATAACATAACTGCCATGACATGATGTAATAGTTTAACAGAAATACAGTATACTCTTTGAAAGCTGGTTTCCTAAAAGTAATATTTGGCAAATACAAGAGGTAAACAGTATTTAAGTAAAGCAAATAAATAAAAGATTTGAAGACACACAGTTATCAATGTGGGGGTGACGGGGATTTTTCAGAGTTATATCCTCCAACATCTAAACCACAGTCCTCATCGCTGGCTGTCTCAACATGCCTCTCTCCTCTTCTCCTTCCTCTGCTGTCATGCTCTTCTTCTTCCTCATCGGCATCCTGCTGTTTACGAGACATTTTCTCAGTGTTCGGCCCCTTGCAGATCTTAAGGTGACGAGTGAGGTGGTATTTGGTGAGGAAAGCTTTATGGCACTTCTCGCAGACAAAGTCTCTGCGGCCCTCGTGAGAGTTCATGTGCTTCTTCAAGTGGTTGGTTTTGAGGAAGTGTTTGTTGCACTTTGGGCACTGAATCCGGCGTTCACTGTTGGGAAAAAGCAAGACAATCAACATAAAACCATGTAAACCAGCAACACAATAGATAACAAATCATAACTTTACTGACTTGTGTGATTACGTAATATGTACATACTGTGTGTGAGACAGCATATGCTGTTTCAGGTCATGTTTCCTGAAGAAAGCCCGGTCACAGAGGTCACACTTGAGCTTCTCTGCAACGGTGTGGATGAGCATATGTGAAGCCACATGAGATTTCTGTGTGAAGGACTTCTCACAAACAGTGCATCTGTAGTTTTTCTGTCCTGTTAGAAACAAAATTAAAGCGGTAAACGTTCAAGTAGAAATCACAGAGAGATGTCTGTACACTTTCTTAAACTGTACAGACATCTCTCTATTTTTCCATATTCACAGTACCTGAATAATAAATACATAAGCCAAACAAAAGAAGCATAGAGATTGATTTATGCCATTTTAAAGCTTTAAAGTGACTTTTTTTATCTTCAAAAGACTACATCTATAATATCAATGATAAGAGATGAGTTTTTAGGGTTTTAACCAACACCCAAACAAAGATTTTGAATACCTGTGTGAATCTTGAGGTGCATCCTGAGGTTGCTGGGATCACTGAAGGCCTTGCTGCAGTACTCACATTTATGAGGTTTCATCCCTACATGTCCCATGAAGTGCACATTCAGTTTAGTGGATGTGCTGAAAGCCCGGGAACACATGCTGCACTTGAATTTCTTCTCCCTCACATGGCCCTGGCCTTTAGCTCTTGAGGTACTGTTATTAGAGTTTCTATCACTGCTGCTGTTATTGTCACTGTTTGTTTGTCCAGCAGTGTGACTATTACAGGGCCATGGGGAAGAGGAGGAGCTTGAGGTTCCATTGGTCAGCTTTTCTTCCTGGTGAATATGCTGTGGCTGCTGCTCTTGCTGCTGTGGTGGAGGTTGTGGCTGCTGTTGCTGGGAGTGGTCCTGCTGTGACGGGCTGTGGCTGTGTGGAGGCTGGTTATGGCTGTGGTTACTGTTATGGCTGCTAAGATGAGACTTCAGCTCAGAGAAGGAGGAACACTCTTTGCCACACTGACAGATTTGGCCCTCAGGCACCTGAGGAACACCTGGGAACATAAATGATAGAATGGTCACCATGAATTAATAAGCATCTTTTTGATCATCAATACATATTAATTCGTTGTCTTACCCATGAGCCTGCAGTAGTCTCGGCTGTAGTAGAAGAGCAGCTCCTGGTCGGGGTGGATTTCTGTGGTTGTACAGAAGAACAGTTTACCGTTGGCAGGATATGCCACCAGATTCTGCTCTTCATGGGACCTAAATGTACAAATAGTAAAACAAATTGCAAGCAAACATTTCGTATTACATTTGCATATTATTTTTATTTGCTGTGAACAGATAAACTTTCATTACAGTTGGCTTTTTTTTTCATACCTCGCTTCACGGACAAACATCATCCAGTTGCATTCGTTCTCATCTGTCGTCACAATGTAGAACTCCAGCACATTGTTGTGGTACATCTGTAACAAAGCAAATTTATTTCCACCCCTTGTCATTTCACCAGCCAAGTATGATGTTGCAGCTACAGTTCAACATCACAAACCTTCCATATTTGAGGTGTGTCCTTTTCTGGCCAGTCAGAGAGATCCACATTGCTACAATGCTGGCCCACCATTGGTCCAAAACAGGTCCTTGGTGGAATCACATCTCGTGCAAAAACTCCTACAATGGGTCACGAGCACATTTTTGCATGATAATGTACAGCTTGAAGCAGGTGTATTTCAAATACATCATTCAAGTTCTCTCCCAAACAAAACCATTAAATACATCTAAATCAGGGATCTCCAACTCCAGTCCCCATGAGCTACTGTCCTGCAGGTTTTGGGATTCTACCCTGATGCAACACACCTGACACAAATCACTGGGTCATTAACAGGCTTGTGCAGAGGTGCGTTGCAGTAGGAGATCTATCTAAAACCTGCAGGACAGTAGCTCACAAGGACTGGAGTTGGAGACCCCTGATCCAAATAATGCCTAAGGTTAATTGAATTGATGGAAAACACAAATTCAAGTGTGTTTACTTTCTTACCAAGGGGCTCGTCAGCAACTGAGATGCGCAGGCACAGTGGACGTGGCAGAGAGAGACGAGCTCTGCTTTGGATGGGTGTGTCAGGGACAAAAGTGACTGGGCCATGTTCTGGACAGTCAGAGGTGTATGATCGCTCACAAAGTGTGCACCCTGGAATAACAAAAAATACTAAGTTAAAGTAAATGAATACTTTCAACTTTTTAAAATTATGATGATTATTTTTTGCTGAACAAAAAATATTTCGACTGTCTCTAAAGAGGTTATTTTTCACAAATTTGAAGAGAAAACAAAAACATTTGGTTGAAATAACCATTTACAAACTCACAGATGTTGTAAGAAGTAACCATGTTTTCCTTGTTGGATGTCGAGTCTTCCAGCTGCAAAGTGGAGTTGACCAGCACCAGATTGTTTTCGGGTCCAAGAGACACATCTGCAGTGATCGGGGACACATTAACCACTTCCAGTCCCATTCCAGAGTGACCATGAAGGGACACTGGTTCCAGTTGGCTCTGGTTAGCCATAGAGCCAGAGAGCACCACCCTCACAACGCCTGAGTTCATTTCCCCATTTGTGTGGAGCTGCTCCCCAAGTCCTCCTGCTCCTCCTCCCCCAGAGCTTCCCACCCGCCCCCCCATATGATCCGGTTCCATAACTACTGGCAGTTCCAACACAGAGGGTCCATGTAGGGGCATTACCCCACCAGAAGAGTCCACTCCAGTCAGGCCCTCATGAGGCTGAGGCTGCCTTCCCCCTCCGAGCTGCTGGGCATCAGACACTGCAACCACTCCAACTCCATCCATGTTTGCCAGTTCCTCTCCCATCGGGTTGGGGGAAATGGGGCTGCTTACACGGGACTCCATGGATAATCCTGTTGAGTCTAACTCATGAGGTCCAGTCTGATGGAGATCACCCTGGCCACTGACCTGTCTTGAGTCCATGGGCACTAGGCCCTGCTCCATTGGGCCTCCAGGTCCACTGTACGGATCCAAACCAGATGGATTGTTGCTGGCCACAGACAGGGTTCCATCCATGTTAAGGCTGCTGGGATGAATGTACTGAGGAGGTGGACGGTCTGCCAGGTAGGACAGAATACCTGTTGAGCAAAGGGAAAAGATGAAAACTTTGGTTGCTTTGACAATTTAAGTGTAAACTGATCAATTACCATTTACCATTTGGCTACATTAATTTAGTTTATGCAATTTTTAAATTTATAGCATTTTATCACAATATCATGATAAGTGTTTTGACACCATTTAAACATTACACACAAACATGAACCCACCTGGCAGTATGTGTCGGAAGTAGCTGCTCTCCAAGTGTGGATATGGTGGAGGAGGCAAGGAGTAATTCCGTTCTGGAAGGCCACACATCACTCCTCTGTCACTCAGTGGGCCCATGGGAAGCATCAGAGACAGAGCAGAGGGGAGGGAACCAAGGGAAGGACCCAAACTAGGGATAGCCACCGGCATGCCTAAACCATTAAGTCAAACAACAAGAAAACAATTGGAGTCTAAGAATATACCCCAAAAAAAACAAAAAAAAAAAGCAGAGGATAATATGATGCATTGGTATAAAGGATGTCTGTGACTTCAGATACAATTGGCTTGTCTGTGACATGCACAATGAACAGTACTGAGGTGGATCACTTCTGTGCTGGTTCTAAAAATGCAACTGTTTATATTAAAGACAGTTGTCTAAATTTTAAAAGTACTGAAAAAGGGTATTTAAGACTGACCTGATTGCTTGGTTTATCGGTAGAAGAGTATTTATTTGGAATTATTTAGTTATTTGAGAACTAAAGACATTTAAATGCATTTCCATTTTCCGTGTAAAGATGCAAGTAGTTCATTGATTGCAAATATATATATATATAATCTATCCCAGACAGAAACTTAAATAAAATAAATAATGTCTGTCTGGGAGTCTTTTATACCTGGAGTGGGAATGGGATTGTGCGTGGGAGAAGTGGGCAGACCCAGGTGGCTGGCACTCACTGAGGGCACACTGAGTTGGTCCATGCCCACAGGACTCAGGTTCATGTCATTCATCCTGAAGAATCAACATAATTGTCAACAACACTGTACAACGAGCCTACTAAGTGTAGAAACACAATCCTGCATATAGTTTGAGGGTTTGATTGTAAAATTAGGACATGAAATTTACTTCTAATGACTTGTGACATGCATGGGAGATATTAATCGTCATTTCAAAACGAAAACAGGATATCCCGATAGCTTACCTGAACTCAACAAACGCTGTCCTGATGATAACCGTGCACAGATGCTAGATATATTTCATATTTCTCATTGAAAAACGGTGTTTTTGAAACAACCAATATCTCCGAAAAGCCTAAGGCAATACAATTCCCAATAAAACAGCAAAATTAACAATTAAAATTCCATTTTACACAAGTGGCTAGTAGCTAGCTTACTTGCAATACGGTGTTGTTAAACAGCTAACGTTAGCCTTGCTAACTTACGTCTCCACAAATCGTTAAAACTGAACACGCTTATTTATGTTGTCTTGGTAGATACATCTTGACACGAATGCAACACAAAGTGTTGCATTGTTGCTGAAGTAATAATTTGACATAAAGGCACAACATTCCAACACAAAACCTTCCAGAAGGCGGCCATGACGACAACAACACCAACATCAATACTGCTGGTGGCGCATGCGCAAACTCCTGCGAGGGTAAAGGCTGAGCGACGGTCAGTTTATTTGTAACAATTTTAAAGGAGAAAATCTATCGTTACACAAATGTTCTCAAAATACTTTATCTTCAGTAGTTCACACACAAAGTACTTTAGACCCCAGTTATTCATAAGGTAATTAATTTTTTTCTTTTTGAAAAACAAAATCCTGTCTAGGTTAAGCCTTCTGAGCACAAATTAAACGTTTGCGTCTTTCACTGATGCAAATTGGTGACCAACTGCTGAAACAACCAAGGACACGGTGATGATAAAGATTAACCGCGAATTACTGAAACACAAAGAAAGAAAGGAAGGTGAATGAATGAATAAATGAATGAATGAATGAATGAAACTTAAGCTACCTTACGTTTAAAAGTTATTGTTATGCTGTTTTAAAAACCTGATCTGCCAAACTTTGATCATTCATCCTCAAACTGGTCTTAAATAATTTGTTAAGGATAACGAACGGGGTGTTAATCTTTGGCCAATGGAACCATAGACATGTAGCTTACATATCTAATATCTATCTACAAAAAGGGATAACTTCACGTTGTCAACGGAAGGAAGAAAACGTTATGTAAACAGTTTCACCTTGATAACAAAGATACATGGCTGGATCTCCGCCCCAGATCACACCCACCCCGTCTAGGTTGCAGCCTCAAAACTTTGAGCAACAAACAAGTTGACAGTTACAAAGCCTTAATCTAACACAGCGGTATTTTGAAACTCCACATTCGACATTAACGCGGCTTAATTAAGCGGAAGCTTTTTTTTTTAGGAAAACATGCGCGATGACTATGATGAGACTTTGCCAGGGTGAGTGGATTGTTGGTAGTTTGGATTTGCATAATTTTTCTTCCTCGTTGGTTTGATGAAATAGCCCATCTTTATCTTCGTTTCTTTAGAAAATATTCTTATCATAGTAAGGAACCAATGGAACATATTACACTCGTGCCTCCGCTGGCTTTCCAAGGCATCTCCATGGACAACAGCGCAGCGTACTACAAGGATGCGCTCCGACTTGGACTGCCCTTCCACCTTGATGCTGCATATCTTGACCATGTCCACGGCCAGAGGTTACCCTGCAGACGACTGTCCTACTTCCCCTTCCGCGCTCCCCTCGGAATGTGTGATTATTCCTTCGAGCCAGCGTTTATCCAGAAACGGAACGAAAGGGAGCGGCACAGGGTGCGCTGCGTAAACGAGGGTTACGCGCGTCTAAGGGAGCGTCTGCCGCAGGAGTTTGAGGACAAGCGGCTCAGCAAAGTTGAGACGCTGCGAGCGGCTATTGACTATATCAAACATCTGCAGAGTCTGTTGGACTTAAACGTCTCTGGAATGGAGATGTCGCTGGGAGACGCGCGCAATCGCGAGGACCTACGACGGAGGACAGAGTGCGGCAGTGATGGAGAATCCAAAACCAGCCTGAGTGACAGTGGAGAGATCGGTTACTAGCTTCTGTTCTCTCAGATCTGCCGTGTGCGGTTAACTGGAACGGAATCGTAAAAAAATCTTCCAAAAGACATTGAAAAACAGCTTGTGTTTTTACAGATACGATAAAAAAATATTTACTGTAAAATAGAAAATATGCAAAAAAAAAAAAAAAAAAAAATACTGATTATTTAGAATTAATTTCTCATGTGTTTTTTGTAGCCTAAGTTAGGACAAACCACACGTTCCAGGCTTTTACATAGAAAATTAGTGCCAAGGCAAACTTGACTTTTGGAAACAGTATGTGTTAGAATAATCTCATTTAATCCAGCAAATGTCAAAATGTAATAAAAAAAAAATTTTTTTTAAAGATTTTGTTTTAATCAAGATTTATGTTCTTCCCTTTTACCATCCCTTATAAAATGAGCCATACTGGTAGTTTGGATAAATCTGTTTCTGGGCACTACTGACAAGCACTTCATAATCTCTGTGCATGAAATGAGAATTAAGTGTACATATCCAGCTGTAACTGTAAACCATGGTGAATTTTGACAACCTATTTCAAATAAATTTGCTCTCTTTTACAGTTGTAAATGAAGCAAATAGTCTATGCAGCAAAGAATTTTACTGTTTTGTTTATGTTCATGGACATCATGCTGAAACATATAATCAGTTATAACATTATTGCTGACTATGGCTTATTTTTGAGTTGGTTTTCCTCATGCTGCTAAAAAGAAAATTGTATCCAGGGTCATTGTGGACTGAGTTTGCTTCTCATAGCATCACCCATCAAAGTCCAGTCACATTGCTTTAGTCCAAATAGTTTGCAGGTTTGTTTTGCTGAATGAAGTTGGGAGCAGCAAGTGTTAAACTAACATAAAAGACAGGTTGCAAGTTTTCCCAGCAGAGTATAAAATTCTAACATGATGAGCATTATTATTCCATTCAACTTTCAGTGTTTTCTTTTTGTTTGTTTGTTTGTTTTTTTGTTTGTTTTTTCCTGTCCATTTCTTCCACTTCATTTAAATAAAAAGATATATGTACTTTTATTCATTTTCTTTCGCATTGGTGCTGCTCAACTTGCACCAACATGACTGAGCAGCTTGACTTCAACACTTCAGTTGCACACACATAATGTCTTTTGGTTAATTCAGAAAATAAATAAATAAATTAAAAAAAAAATCTGATTGTGACTTTTTGCACAGCTTATTTCCTTTTTTCTTTTTTTTTCAGGAATAAATCTTTCTAAACTCTAGTCATTTTTATTTATCAACTGATTTGAACATTTTAATATAATAGACTTGAACCTAAAATTTAAATACCAACAACTACTTTTTTTTTTTTACTTGACTGCTCTTCAAAGACCACCTAGTTAGTGCATGGTATGGGCTCTCAGGAAGTTTTCTCTCCTAATAGCTTATGGTATGCATTTATCAGGGAACCCTCAGCCCCACCGAAACTCAAGAAACATGCTTCGCACCTCTGCTGGCCTGCATGGAAACAGCTTTTTCCTCCCCGATTCCCAGTAATACCAAAACCACAAATATAAAACAGAAAGAAAAATAAAAGTAAAATAAACATTATAGTGTACACAAGTAAAATGGGATTTGGACAGAGCAAAAGGGTGCACCTCAAGTGAACCATGCTGCTATGGAAGAACTGCATTGAAAGCAACAAAGGCATGACAATCCTTCACTCAAAGGTGTTTGGCAGCAGTGTGTGAATTAGACCCAATAATTAGCCAAGTGCTGGTACCCTGGGCTTGATGGTTCAGTGGCACTTTGAAGATAGAAAACATGAAGCTACTTAAAGGAAAGCCTCTGGCGTAATGGATGTTTTCTTTCCCGATGTGCAGAGGCTGATTCTAATCAGACAACTGCACAGATTCCTTGCAAGAATTGCTCAGTTTTGCCATTAATGGTGTTACCCATGATTGCAAGACATGAGTATCCATAACACAGAAGGTAAGTTTAAGCAGAATTATTTAAATTTCTTTCCATTTTTTTTGCTGAAAGTGTTCAAAATACTGCAAAAACATTCTGTCTTAACTAAGAAGATGCAGCAAAAAGCCCTGATCCTGCATACTTTCATCTACAATGATGGTAAAGTGGTGGCCAAGCAGCAAAGTTCAGATAAACAATGTCTCATCCAAACAGTCAGCCAGGGACAAGGGGCCACCATGGGCTCTGGGTATAAACACATCAAAAAAGTCTATCATTTACTATATGGAGATGAGCATTTCTAAGCAAGATTTTCATGAAATGTTTTAAGGGCGTAAAATGATGGAAACATGTCCAAATGCAATACAGAATCATGTAGCAAGGTGGAAATGATGCTACTTTAATTTAAAAGTCAACATGAATTATTGGTTCTTTGTTAAAATGGATGATATAAAAAAAAACACTAAACAGACCAGAAAACATCTGCTTACGGTAAGACATGAATTCTGTGTGCAAACAATTTCAGCTCCATTGTTTGCGTGCAAGGCTACACAACTGTAGGCTACTGTGCAGGAGAGAAAATTCCTATAAACATACACGATCACTAGGTGAGATAATGGTTATCAGTTGCAGTAAGATCAGTGTGGGACCACCGGGAAAGGTTGCTGCGACATGCCCGGACAGTGAGCCCTCATGCAGGGACGGAAACGGAACAACCAGGACACACAGTCATGCAGGGTTGTCTGTTTCATGCTGCAGATAAACACTGATGCGGTTTAACTTTAAGATGTTATTTGTCAGCATTGTTGCACATTTTACACCTGCTTTTTAAATCCAGAAAAATGATTGCCAGCATCGGCATCTCACATCTGGCCTTTCTGAGTCAAAAGAGCTTCTTTTTTTCATCAGCTGTTTTTGCAAACTTAAAAAACAAAAGATGGGACAAAATGGAAACTGCCAGTAAAAGACGACAACAAACAAACTTAGCACTTCTTATATTTACTTGGAATTTTATAGAGCAACAGAAGATATTCAAGAAATTAACCCTTTCTCCATTAATGCTATTCTCAGAAGAATGAATGGGTTTGCAAAAAGCACTGATTCAGCTACATGCCATTACAGAGCCTGACTCTTAGACTTGCAGCTTCTTATACAGTCTATGCTTCTAACAGTTTAAATGGTCACACTTGTCTTCAATCCAGATCATACAGCATGCGTTTCTTCCATAAAGATAAATACAAATTAGTGAGATGAAAGTCTTTCCACTGCGTGATGCCTCTGAACCCAGAGAGGTCACACTGCCCTTACAGGCAATGTTAATGTATGGCTCCTTATCTGCACAGTAAAGTTTAGAGTGGCATTTGCAAGTGTTTAACCACTGAAACTCTCTTTGATTCCTTATTTTGCTTCATCCATTTCCATAAAGGGAGAAATATGCAAATCTCTTCTTCTCATTCTTTAAGGATTTTTGGGCTCCAGTGGCCTTTATATTAATGGTAGGTCAACAGGGAAGGCGGGTCAGGGAGACCAGGGAATGAGTTGCAGCAAAGGGCCCCAAGCCGGGACTTAAACCTGAGCCGGCTGAACCGATAGTCTGTACTGCTCATAATTTTTTTTTTTTTTTTTTTTTAATTAAGATGGATTTAAAACTTTTCAATTACTTTATTGTACACATATTGGCAAAGAGGGTTTCATCTGCTCATTCCTGTACTAAATCATGATTAGAATAACATGTTGCCATCATGTGTCTGAAAAGAACATCTGTATTTTCTTTAACCTTGTTACAAGTCTTTGAATGTATTATAGATTTATTACCTGGCAGATATTCCATCAAAAGTTGCAGCTGTGCTTTAATTAATGAGATGGATTAGACAAATAATTATTTCATTTTTCCAGATGACACAGTTAGGTCAAATTTGGGGTTGGACTTTAATATTTAGTATTAAAAAAAACGATTAAAGATAAAAAGTTAGCTGCTCAGTATAAAGTATTGACAGCATGCTAGAGTTGCTTCACTTTTAGATTATTATCAAGTAAAACTCCTCTATCAAAAATCTCAGGTCCTTTAATCTTGAAAAGTAAGAATAACAATGATGAAAAAGGCTCCTGCTGCTGTATTTATCGTCATATTACTGGATCATTATTATTATCAAAATCATTAATTTATTAGTTATCATTACACTACTATAAACTGTACTTAATTTTAGTTCATCAAAGTCAACTGCTTCATCTGTTGTTTTTTTTTTTTGTTTTTTTTGGCACTTTAGCCAACATATATACCTTTAGATCAGTGTTTCTCAATCCTGGTCCTCAGGGACCACTGCCCTGCATGTTTTAGTTCTTTCCAACTTCAGTACACCTGATTCTGATTAATTGAACTGCTTGTCAAGTTTTTTGCAAGTCTGCTAATGAGCCATTCATTTGAGTCAGGTGTGTTAAAGATGGACACATCTAAAACGTGCAGGACAGTGGTCCCCGAGGACCAGGATTGAGAAACACTGCTTTAGATGTATAACCTTAACATGTTATTTTTGTGTCTTTGTGCAAAATTTTGATTTTAAAACATTTGTAGTTGGTAAATATAGGTTTGAAAATATAAAATAGAAGAACATGCACACAGCTTAGTGCATTAGCCTATTAGAGAATTACAGGAGAATGACTGGTCTATCTACCAAATCCTGAGTTTAGCTGTTGAGGAACCCAAATAGATAAGGCCTGCAGTCATTTCTGGTTACACAGTGAGTTCAGGAATTAGTGGGAGAGATTGTTCTAAGGATCTACAACAGCAGTCAGGGGTTAATAGATGCCTTCTGAAAACAAACAATCCTTTAAACACTTTAAATAAGCTTTAAAACCCACAGCTAGAAAGTGAGGTCTGAAGGACTGGTGTCTTTATTTTTTTTTAGTGCAAGCTTTGAGACCTTATTTTCTTTGCATATCCAGTTTCATATTTAAGTAAATACAACATGTATGATTTCACATATCAGTGATTTCATGCCAGTGATTCATCGCTGTCAACTTGCCAATCAGGCTGCAAATGTTGATTCACAACACTTGAAAAGCACAAATAAGACAACAAGTCATATTTACTGAAATTTATTAATTTAAATACATATTTACAGATGAGTAAATGATATCTGCAAAGACATCAAGTAAATTTGCACTAAATGTAGTGAAAGTGCAGCAAATTTAGAATTAGGTGCTTAAATGTGTCGGCAGCCTACATGTGTGCAGTTCCTCAAGCTGCTCGAGGAGAGCTTCTTTTTCCATCTCTAACAAGGATATCTGATGATTCCTGTCACTCACTTCCTATCAAAAAGAAAAAAAAACAGTAAAGAAAAAGCGGTAGGTTTCTAGACACTAAGTAGGAAATAAACATGTTACTGAGACATCATGCAGAAAATATTTTCAGATAGGGAGCTCCTTGAAGGTTCAGCTATTCTAAAACATTTCCTTTTCTTTACCTGAGTTAGTACCGTGTTGTGCCAGCGGATGTCGCTGTCTGTCACAGCCTCAGGAATCGAAGGATTGCTGCTGCTCATGACGTTGGGTTCACTCATTACAGAACCCAGAGAACCATTAACCCGTTGAATACGAGATCTGAGCAGACAGGCCTGAGCCTGCAGAGAAACAGAAACACTGTCAGAACACCTTAAGTGACACAGTTATTTTCTATTTACACTTAGTTTGTGGTAAGGCAACAATTTATCAAACTTAAAACACATTATACCCGGAACAGTTGCTCCAGGGCTAAAGCCTTTGCACTGTACCTCTGGAGCATCTTCGCAGCAGATGCCAGACCCCTTCCTGCTCTCTGTGTCCTGCCGGACCCTGTTCTCTTCAAGCCGCTGGAGGTACCAGAGCCGAGTCCTCTCCAGAATATCCAGGCCACACCATAGAGCATCCTTCTCTTTCTCAAGTTCTTTCATACGCTTAATCTTAAATAAGAGGTGGAAGATGAGGTAATAGATTAAAACTCTGGATTTTGTTTGAATAATATAACTGGCTCTACTATAAGTGTACATGTTCACACTTGTATCTTGATGGGTAGAGACAGAAAAAGCTTGATTACTGTGATCAGCACAGCCCTGGCTGTTGTCTTCCAGTGGCCCCCAAGGTATTGTGTTTTAACAGAAACAAACTACAGAGCAGCAGAAGGCCTTTAGTTCTATTGTCAACACCCAGCTGGACTGCATTCACTTTATACAGGGTCAAACAAACACAAAAGTGTTACAAACAACAAAGACTTTTTCATTATTGGTATTTTTAGGTTGGGACATTAAGATCACTGCATCATTTAAAAGCCATTATCACTGAGACTGAGAATAAAATCATTTTTGTTTGTTTGTTTGTTTGTTTTTTTACTTTTTAAAATGCCAGTTTGAATTTTTATTGCAGCTATTGCTTATCTCGTGGGCTAATAATATTCTTTTTGTTAACTGATAGTAACTTTTCATGAACATTTAAAGTTTGTGGAAACTTGACAACATTTAACAGGAAGCTGTGAGGATCAGTCTTGCCATATGGGCATGTGTCACTAGGGATGATTTCAGCCACACTGGTTCAAAAATAACTGAGATGGAAGTAAAGCTGGAAACAAAAACTGAAGAGAGCATGGGTGTAATAACAGTATAGTTATTCATTAACCATTAAACACAATTTCTTGCATCAACCATTAAGCCATTAATATTCATTTTGCTGAATCAGTTCACAGAACCTTAAATAAACTAAGTCCTAAAATAGTAAATTGTTTACTTTTTACGTTTTTTACATTGACTGACGTAAATTCCCATTCAGCTAATCTTTAGCGTTAGCTAAAAGATGATGCTAGCTAGCATGTCTGCTGTCCAGCGGTGGAAAGTGGTAACAGATTTCTGGCCTGGTGCTTGTTGTAATTTTAAAACTTTGGTACCCAAAGTGTTAAATGTACCTCAGAAGTGGAAAATGAAAATGGAAAATTACAAAGATATTTATCTAAAGTTTAGAAGAACCTAGTAATGTATAGTATGACATTAAAACACAGTGGTTAACTTGCTGGTACCAGATGTCCCATGAGTATGACATGAAAAATACATATCCATTTTACTGTCTTCCTTTCCAAGTACTTCCACATGTTATACACCATTGGAAAGTTAAGATCCTTTAGAATGACATAGCATTCCAGGCTATAGATTCAGTAAACACTTTTTTCACACTAATCACAAATGGGATACGGAATTAAAAATAGTTCTGTTACATCAGTAGTCCAGTAAAAGTAGTAAAAGTAGTCTTGGAAAATAGTTGGTTGAACTGAATGTATTAAGCATTATTATAACTTGTTGCCTTTCTTTAAAAAAATATATATATATATAAATATATATATA
Source organism: Melanotaenia boesemani (assembly GCF_017639745.1). NCBI lineage: Eukaryota > Metazoa > Chordata > Actinopteri > Atheriniformes > Melanotaeniidae > Melanotaenia > Melanotaenia boesemani. The sequence goes on along the minus strand of NC_055704.1, from coordinate 17,254,592 downwards.
TATATATATATATATTGTTAATAGAGCAGTCCTGACATGATTGTGTTTTCATGCAACATGGTGTGACATACTGTACCTTCACATTCTCTGTATGATTTTAAAGAATCATGTTAAATACTCAGGGTGGGGTTAAGAAACTATAACAACATGGAATCCAAACCACAGGTGTTGTCTTTTCTATTTGGTTCGAATCAAAAACTCATATTTTCCAGTTGCCACTAAAGAACATGTAAACATAATTTTATAGACGCATAAACAGGCAACCAAAAGAAAGATTTATACTTTACATTAAATGTCATTACAGATTTCTTTGGGTATGAACTAAAAATATCAATCTTTCCAACTGCCATATGCTAACTGGAAAATCTTGTTTAATCACATGCATTAAGAATCCTTTCAATGTTGTGACAGTATTAGGTTTTGAACATGTAGAAAACGTACCTAATACAGACTTGTGAGACTGGGCTTGCCTAGTAAAAATACTTGGGATAATGAAAGTACTTAAGTTGAGAAATATTGATTAAGCCAGTTTTAGACTTATTTTATGCAAATATTTTTCTAGTTATAGCGCTGGCTATTACAAGTAAAGTATAAACCTTTTTGATATTCATGTAATTGGTTGAGTCTTGGGGATAAATTCTCTGGTTTCAACCTTTTAAAGTCTTTTAGACAATTTAACTAAAAGACATTTTCTGGAAATATCATAGGTAACCTTAGAAAACAATAGCTACAGTAGATAAAAATATCTATATAGATGTTTTGATTCAAATCACAAGAAGGTGGCTACATCTGCTACTGTTGCTGGCTGCTTCTATTTACACTGAAATTTGCATGAATCAATAGCCTCACTGCAGCCATCCATCATAAAGTAGCTACAGAAACCTGTCATTGTAAATTAAAAAGGGCACCAATGTCTTTTATCATCTGTTTAAAATTATAGGATGCCTGATTGTACAAAAAAATGACATTACAGATAAGCAGAAAACGTCCTGTAAATTTACCTCGGCCAAACGTGACAACCTGGTGACACTTATACACAAGAAGCAGCAAATGCTCAACATTACATTCTATATTTGGTACTTTGTAGGTTGAAAATACATGTCTGATCACAACAAAACATTCAGACAGCACACACAAACACCAGCTCACCCATAGGTAGAAGCGAAGTGCATCCAGGCTGTAGAGGCTGGTCTTGAGTGGAATGATAACGACAGTGTAGGAGCCAGAGCCAGAGGGACGGCAGGCCATGGAGAGGAGATCAGTAACTGACAGCTACCACTACCCCATACAGCTGGTTTGACCACAAACAACAAACCACAGCTCAACACCGGCTGACTCAGAATAATACCACAGAGAGAGAATGAGTGTGTGTGTGAGAGAGAGAAGGAGTGGGGGAAAAAAAAGCAGCATGATGCACAGGCACAGGCAGCATGGTGCCCCCAGGGCGAGGTAATGAAAAATTCCACATGTTACTGCCATGACTGGTTAATCAACATCCAGTAATACAGTAGGGTGGAGAGATGGGCAAACTGGCAATGGTGGATCAAATAAAAGATAAAAGACAACAGCAGGAAATGTGAAAAGAAGGTGGGGGTGAGAGATTTCAGAAGAGGATACAGGTGTGATCACACACTTTTCAGCTTCTGTGTGACCATACGTATTTCTGCTGAGGGAAAAGTTGGTTTATGTCAATCCACCTTTAGGGCAGAGGTGGAAAACAAGCTTGAGTCTCAGTAACTAACTGAGAGAGTTTCTGAGTTCAAAGATTGTCAGAGTTTTCTAAGAATCATGTCATTCCTCAGCTGGAACAGAGACATGACATTCCTGCGCTGGTGCTGCTGAATAAGAACAGTGTATGCAATTATTTTCCTCTTTGCTTCAAGTGAGAATTCTGTTCCAACATGTTCCATGGAATGTGACATAACCTGGGAAAGAAAAATCAAGCAATTTGCTCAAGCAAAGAGGTGTGGAGTGCAAAGTACAGCAGGCAACACAAACAAGCATGACCATATCGCCAGTTTTGAAAGCAGAAGTGGAAGTTGGAGGGATGTCGGCCCCAGTGCAGAGATATTAAATCATTACTATCAGCACCCTGCTGTTCAGCTGGTCAAAGGCAGCACAAAAAAAATCAATGACACATGTTGTTTTTAATATTGCCTCAGGATAAACTTGGGTTTATTGGAAATCAGATGGAGATTTGTGGCTGCTGCTGGATGGATGTCAGAGTAGTACAAAATATGCCAGCTTTTCCAGAAAAATGAAGTAACATTTAATGTTTGTGACAATTATACAGTTAAATATGAGAGAAGAAGTGTTGTCTCAGTCATTTCTGATACAGCATTCTAGCTTCTAAACAATCCTGGGTCTTCTTTGTGGCATATGCATTTTATGGCCCTGCAATGGACTGGCAACCTGTCAATGGTGTACTGCTTCTTGCCTAGTAACCATTGGGATAGGCTCCAGTCCAACCATGACCCTTTATTGCAATAAGCAGTTAGTAAAATGTCTGAAATGCAGGCAGTACAGTCCGGAAACCAAAGTGTTCTACCACAAAGTCATGTTGTTCAAATAAGTGCAGTATGTGGTTTACCATTGTCTTGCTGAAATACATAAAGCCTTCCCTGAGAGAAACATTGTCTGGATGGGTAATATGTTGGTCTAAATCCTGTCTATACCTCTCAGAACTGATGGTGCCTTCCCAGATGAGTGAGTTTCCAGCTCTATATACCACAGAATTACACAATCTTTTCATTTTTGATCCACAGGGAAACTTAAGAATTTTTAAGAAGTTGTCATTATACTCCGGATAGAAGTGTAACAGGTTTTGTACGCAGTATATCATGTATTTTGATTATACAAAGGGTGTGGTTAAACCTATTTCTCCAAATAACAAGGATGTTAATACCGCCCTGTTTGTCACTGTTATTATAGGGCCCTCCCATGGATCCTACCTATGATATTATCAACTTACTGTACCCTCACAAAAATAAAAACATTTTCTTTGGCTTTATAACTTTTTAAAGCTGCAACTCTGCTTCATCACCAGCACAGGGAGCTGTAGTACACACTACCTGGTAGAGTTTAGAGCCTTTCACATTTTGTATGTTCTCACAACAAAAGATGATGCAACATAATGAGGAACAAACTCATTTCCATGAAAATATGCCAGCAATTTTCAACATTTCTACTTCACGTGTTGCACACATACATACATGCATACATACTAGAAAGATCTAGAATTTGTAATAATGTGTAAAAGTGCTAAATTACAGTACCGGTCAAAAGTTAGGACACACTTGGAAGTGTGTCCTAACCTTTGACCGGTACTGTATCCCATGGTTTGACTTGTAGCTGGTATCAGTGAAGAACCAAACTGTCAAAATGTGAAAGCGGCTCCGATTTGCTCATTGAGCTCCCAGCTTAAACAAAATTTAATTTATTATAACTCAATGAGAAACGAGGGGTAGGATAAGCAGCCACTTCACATCGGTTTTCAGCACTCCACCTTCTTTATGTTATCACTGTGAGCACTTCAAGTTGAACTTTCTTACAATCGTACAGACAGAACCTGTTACCCTGGTAACCAGGAATATCTGTCTAAAGTATCGAAGGACATCACTCAGTATTAGTATACTCTAGTTAATACTGTAACTAGAATACAAGAATAATCACATGAAATGATTTCATATTTCTTATTTATTGGACAAAGATGTTGCAAAATAGAAATGAACATAGATGCTTTGCAGGTCTAACTGTCCATCTGGCCTTAATAATACATTAATGTTAATGAAACATCAGTTGTGATTATTTTTCACCAGCAAGCACATAGACATACTCATACTCACACAAACAGCTAATTAGCCAATCACATGGCAGCAACTTAATACTATAAGAATGGAGAAAAAAGGGGATTTAAGTGACTTTAAATGTGGCTTGGTTGTTTGTGCCAAACAGGCACAGGTATTTCAGAAATCGCTGATCTACTGAGATTTGGTACAAAAAAGAGGACATATCCAGTAAGTGGCAGTTGTCTAGATGGCAATGCTTTGTTGATGTCTGAGGAGAATGGGCAGAATGCTTGGAGACACAGGCTGACCAAAATTAGAAGACTGGAAATGTTGCTTGGTCTCTATTTCAGCTGCAAAATTCAGAGGGTAGGATCAGAATTTGATGTAAACAACATGAAAACATAGATCCATCTGGTCCTTTATCAATGGTTCAAGCTGCTGCTTGTGATATAATGGTGTGGGAGATATTTTATTGGCACAATTTGGGCCCCTTAGTACTAACTGAGTATGGTTTAAACACCACAGCCTATCTGTGCATTATTGCTGACCATGTCCATCCCTTGGGGTGAACCCATTTTCTGATGTCTATGTCCAACAGGATAACGCTCCATGACACAAAGCTGGTTCCTTGAACATAACAATGAGTTCAATGTACTCCAATGGCCTCCACAGTCACCGGATATATCATACAATTGAGTAGCTTTGGGATGCGGTGCAATGGGAGTTGTTAAGCTGACAAATCTCCAGTAACTGTGTGATGCTATTATGTCAATATGGGCCAGAACCTGTGGAACAAATGATGAGCACAGAAAGCTGTTCAAAGCTGCAGCCTTGGTTGATCACCAGCAGAGGAGGCTAAAAGTCCACTTACCTGATGGAGTAGACTCTTCATTCATAGGTGTACAAAGCTGTAACTTCTGCAAAACACCAGATGGCGCAACAAAACGAGGAACCAACCCACTTCATCAAAAGTATGTCAGCTATTTTCAATCTTTCTGCTCCATTTGCTCTGACATTCCTTCATGTTTTTTTTCCACGAGAAAAAAGGAAAAACCCTTGATGACATGTAAAAGTGTTATTATAAAGTGTATATATATGTGTATATAAGTGTATACTATTTTATTTATTTCTCAAAGTGATGACCAGATAAATAATTCTGAGACACATTTTATGACAAGGAGTGATAAATATTATGATCATGTCACAAGCTGAGGCCAGACAGGCCTTAAGTTAGCTCTCACATCTGATCAAAACAGAATCAGTATCCCAAGCCTTTAGGGGGTGTCCATGACTCTGTGTTACATCATAAAACATGTGATTCTCAACACAAAGCCCAAAGGTCTATGAGCTCATGATATTATAGTAGATTTATTATTATTTTTTCAACTTTAAAACTCCTTTTTTTGAGAGGAAAAATGGATTTAAGCAGAGACATTTAAAATGTTAAGAAGCCTTTTTAATTAAAACATCTTAACAGGCACCAACCTGCGTATAATAGTGCAACTCAGTCTTTCTGTTACTGTTATCAAAATAAAATATTAAAACAATTCAATTCATGTGGCGTTTCTACTGTGGCCCCCAGAAAAGGGAAGTTACCCACACTATCACACATACAGTGTAAATATAGTCACGTAAGCTACATATCTTATACAAGGGTTTACAACACACACATATCCACACACATATGCACACACTGCAGTAAGATGTTTTCCTCATATAGTGAATCTTGTTAGTCACTGCTACTACTCTGCGGCTAGAGGTGGGCCCCTAGTTGCTTCCTGTCTCATTCCCCTACACAGACACATATATATGCTTTCTAAGGGACACTACTGCCTTAACAAACACACACACTGAAGCAGCTGAAGTGGTACATAGACAGCAGTTCTCCATTTGATGTTGCAAAGCAGAGCTAAAGAGCCAGAATAGAGACATTATTCCCACCCCAGGCTAAACTGTGTTTCCCTACATCTGTAAAGGGATCTCATTAAAGATTGAAATGAAAAATTTAATCTCTGATCTTTGATATTCAAAGACCTGCATCTTAACCTTGCTGGTTTTTCTTTTTAAAAAGACTGCAGCAGTGGTCCAATAACAGATAAATAAATGGAGAGTCTTACAAGCTTGATGGATAATATATGTAAGATATTCCAACATACATACAGCAACAAATTCAAACTTTTAACTCTGACTGACACGTTTATAATTACACACTTCTCAAACACCAAAAGAAAAAAAAGGTGGTAACAAGGAAAGACCTGGTTCCACTTCTCACAATTAATAAGGTCAAAATGGCAGCAGGTAATCAAGCAGAAAGCATGCAAGAAGTTTGCACACTACATCCGTATCTGTTGTCTGATATTTTATACATATGTTCATAAACAAACATGTTGTATTAGATCATTTACACACAGGAAGCTGCGATCTGCCAGTAAAGATTTCAGAGCAGGATTAATATTTTATTATTAATATTTCTTTTTTCGTTTGTTCAGTGGGTTTTAAGAGATTTTTGAACATGTTTCACTGTACATATTAAAGCCATTATTATTAAGACTCTGGAGAAACTGATTTATACAGCTTCCTAGCACCAAGCACTTTACAATACACAATATATTAAAAAAATTCTGGTTTCCAGAAATTCATTAATTGCTTTGCAGATATTGGTTGTCCGATGTACTGAACCACACCTGGAATTTGATCAGCTTAGAATAACAAAAAAAAAAAAAAACTTTGGGATATCACAGTGGGCATCATGTCCTCCAGGCTGTAAATGCACCATTAATACCAAACTATGTTTAGACCAAGCAACATGATGCCACCCATGTTTTCAGGGAAAGTTTTGCTTATTTCAGTAAGGCAATGAAGCACATTCTGCTCATATAAAGGAGTCAGTCTCGAGGTTAAACTGGCCTACCTGTAGCCCAGAACGCTGAAAATGTTTGTTGCTTCTGTCAAGGCAGAGGTCATGTTTTCGATGGCTTTGGTTTGTCTATGTATTTATCTGTCTGTTAGCAACATAACTCGTAAAGTTATGGACGGATTTCAATGAAATTTTCGGGAGATATAAGAAATGTAATAAGAAACAAGTAATTAGATTTTGGGGTTGATCTGGATCATGGTCTAGATGTAGAAAATTCTTTTTAAAGGACTCTTTACTATGGAGAAATGGGAATAATTCTGCCATTAGACCTTCATACTAAAAAAAATGACAACAATCATTTAAAAAAAAACAAAAACAAAAACATGTCTTTGCTGAGGTCTGTGCTCTGAGTGCTTCTAGTTACATAATGAAAAAAATAGAAACAAATCTCACAAAGGCAGCCCTGAAGTTTTAGATAATGCAAGACTGAAAAGCTACATCAGTTGGTTCGAGTTCATTAAACTTTGATTATGTTTGAAAAAGAGGTGACAAGCTACACAGTCATAAACATTCCCTATCACAATATTTTTTTAACTTAAAGTGAGAAAACAGTTTCTCAAATAAAGCAGCAAAATTTTTCTGTTGTAATATTTCATGTTGTCTATTGTTGTATATACAAAATATAAAACATACTGTAGGAAAATCTTTCAAATGTAAAATCTGTGAAAAATAATTTCTGACATAGAAGTGGGCCTCATTATTTTCTCTTTCTCTCTGTGACCAGTTTTTATTTCAGTCTCTCTTCAGTCCACAGTCCATGCATCAATAGGTCCTTTGCTGTCAGTTATAGTTTCAAAGCTGCACCTCAGGCCGCCTGGCCCAGTTACCATCGATACCATGTGGCCCCAACAAGGACAGTCCAAATACCAACTACACTCTATAGTCAGAGGCCTCCTCTTCCTCCTCTAGTCTCGGTCATTTTTTCCCACCTTCCTCTTACTTTCAAATTGATGTATCACCATCTGGATCTAAACTCAATGCTGATGATAATTTAAGGAGATGGACACATAATTAGCTCTCAATTGGATACCCTGCACTTTATACAGAGATGTTTTCCAAAACAGATTTTTTAGAAAAGCTGAACCTGACAGGTTTCAATAAGGCTGCCTGGAAACTATAAAACATCAATATTTGAAGATTGTTAGTTGATGACCAGAAAACACGATCACACAATTCTCTCTGTTTTCAGTGTAGTAATTTGCCATTCATTTGTACATTCAGTCAACTAGTCTCACACACACTAATTCAAACTTGCAAACACACTCTCCTTGCCCTTGCCTCCTCTTAGTCTCCCTCACATATTGTCACGCTCATGCACAGCCCAACAGAACACATGCAGATGAAAACCAGATGTTCCCCTGATGGAGATAAGGGCAAAACCACATCAGCTGGAGCGCACCATCTTTTCAACTCAGCTGTGCAGACAAGAGTTAAAAGTGACAGATACAGTCATTTTGTTTGTATCATTGCTGCTGTTGTTTTAATTTAACTCCATTTATAATAAGCACATATGAAATTAGAAAAGACTTGGTTGAAAGCATGGTGTTTTATTCATTTATGTTGCGTTTACTGACTTTACAAAACGTTCCCATAAAGCCTCATTTTTTTTCCATGACTCTTTGACACTGAACTTTTCTCCAAGACGAAAACAAGTGCCTCTCAGACACATACGCAAGGACAAAAACAAAGGATCGATTTACATTAGCCTCGCTCCACCCCCCTCCATACCCCTCTCCCCCTTCTCCCACTAAGTCCCCTCCTCCTTCTTCTCCTCCTTCTCTTTGCCTCTCCTCCCACTCCCCACGCCCACAGTTTCACTGCAAAAACAATGTTCCAGTGAGCCTGAGGACACTATGTTCTTACACCAAATGCACGAAGGCAGCATACGCAGGCCACCACTACTAAGAAAAACTAAAAAGTCTGCTCCCGAGGCAAGGCCCTGAGGACCCCCCCACCCCACTCCCAAAACAAACAGTTTCATATTTAACCCATCCAGCCTTGAGATCCCTCAGAGAACCTCCTGATAATAACCAGCTGCCAGGTCGCTGCTTCTCCCCTTCTGTGCCATGAATTTCTCCAGATCCAGAGCAATGTTACGCACACTTACACACACAAATAAAACCAGAGAGTGGTTCACTCCTCCACCCTCCCCCACAACTCCACCTGTGGCCTTCACAGCTGGGCGAACGCTGCCATGAAACGCCTCCCATTTTCCTATGCATCTCCAATGAAAAACTGATTTGATGATTTGCAGGTGAAAACATGTCAAAACTAGGTCAAATGAACCACTTTTAAACATTTTATCATACTTTTTTTTTTTTTTACATGTCTTTTAGCCTGTATTAGCCAGTTGTTTGTTAAGCCCTGCAGGCAGGCAAGCATCCCAGTTCATAAATGAACACATTGTTCCACCTAAAAACTAGTTATCAGCAATTTTCACGAATAGCCGGTTCTTAAAATGTAAAGTTGGCTTTAATCTGCTCATCAAACTCCCAGTTTAAATATTTAAATAACCATTGTTCACTGTATTTTCATGTGTTCATGCAAACATTCACATGTGCATGTCAGCATAAAGTGAATGAGCTGCCTGGAGGTGAGAATTTATTATATCAGTTTGTAGATATAAATCAGCAAATAACAGCCCGCGCATCTGTTAAAGGTGCAGACTGTAATAAAAATCGAAGGTCAATGACACAAAAATTTGAATACATGTTAAAAAGTAGGTTTCTATTGGTATCTAATAGCTTTACTAAAATAACTGTCATGTTTTTATTCTCTTAGAATGAGTCATTTATATATATTTGCTGTTGGTCCACTTACATGGCAACCGCCACATTGGTAGCACCATTTTTACTACGGTGTCTTTAAATGGAAAACACTTTGTTTGATAAATAATACTTTAAAGGCACATAGAAAAATACAGTACACATGTACACAATTTTGAGGTAGTTACCTGTAGTGCACCTGAGCCCACTGGATCCATTGTCAGATGAAAACATGTTTGTCTGGGATTTTTTTTTCTTTATACTCATTAGTTGCATTTTGTTGTGGTCTGTCAGGAAATAATGTCTGGTGTAAACAACCTTTTGTCTGTAGCCACGCTCTTTCCAGCATTTGCTTCTGCAGCTGATAGGCAGGAGGATGTGGTAATCCCCGTCGAGCACCTGTGAACCAACAACTGTTTCTTTATGTATATTTTTTTCTCCTTCTCTTTATCACAGCTTCCTCCTCAGCAGAGAAACTTCCTGTAGAGAGGAGATTAACATACAGTACGTGCCTTACCTTCTCTTGAGGTTTTGCTGGAGCATCTTCAACATTAAATTCTCAGGTTCTTGTAGCACTAATGAGCTCAGACCTATTGATTTCTGAATGTATCATCCAAAGTGAAAACAAACAGCTTTTTAATTGCAACACATCATAATAACAGACAGATAATGCAGTAATTTCAAAGATGACTTTAGATTATAGCAGATATTTATATAATAACTTTATTTTAAGAATATTAGCTGAATAAAACATTATGGCTTTCTTTAGGGAAAGAGGTTAGGGAAAAAACTTGCAATGACTTCAGACACAACAAAAGCAGCATCCTCCATTTTCTCATGCTCCACCATGGCAGTTCCCAGTCCTCTGACCCATGTCACACTCTACTGTGTGACTGCTATTTTCACATGCGTGATAATGTATTCAACGGGTATTGGCCATGGAGAGAAAACAGTAGGCTTGATGACTGCATATCCAAATGTTACAGCACAGGATTAAGAACAGGAGGAGGGGGGCGCACCAAAACACACTTAGTACTGTAGACAACAAGAGGATTAGGAGCTGGATATGGAACAAGAAGCTGTTGTAAATACAGGTCAGGGAGCTAACAAAACAGGGGATCATACTACTGAGACCTCATTGTCTCCTCCAGTGTATGACAGTCAAATATGACAGACAATTTGCACAGATTAAGGGATTAAAGAGCTGAGACACAATCTTGATTGACAACAAAATTGTTGGAAACCGACTGTAACCCAGAAGATAGAATCCAATGTGTGTCATGTCCAACTTTTCTCACATCCCATCCTGGGAGAAAAGCGGAGGTGACACGTAATAATTCATGGATAAATTGTGAAAATTACAGCGAGGCAGAGCATATGATAGTTGCATTTTAAAAATGTATTTCCTGCCATCATATAGAGAGTCACACCACACATGTAAAGAAAAAGCCCTGCATTTTTCAGCAGAGCATCACACACTTGGATGAGAACAAACATGTCATTTGACCACATTAAAAGAACAAAATGAGAGAACATTTAATTTATGCATGCAACCCTTTGGCAATCATGAAAAAAATGCCACTATGCATTTTTATTTTTATTTGAGCTTCCTGTTTACCTTGAGTTCCCTCTTAAAGAGCTGCATGCAGAAACCTATCAGACAGGTCATCACCTGCACCTGATGCTATCACTGTTTCCAGGTTTTCTGTTGAGTCAAATCACTTATAAAGGTCCACCCATCAGCTATTGCATGCTTTCATGGCTAATTGTCATTTTAAATTCTTAGCTTGATTCTTGTACGTGCATCAATCACTTGATATCATTAAATAAAAAGATTATTTGAAGAGCAAACTTTTATATGAAATTTGTTTAGCTTAAAACTAGAATTGGTGATGACACTTTTCCTTCTGTTAATTAGTTATACTACTTTAAACATTATTGATATCAGGTTGAGACCAAATAAAGCACAAAATGGAATCGCTGAACTTATAACACAATCTGTGGTGTGCTTTTAATATGTTTAATCGAAGAGTCACCAGAGGATATTTGTTATTTTTAAAGAACCACATTTTTATGGTTTTAAAATAAAGAAAAACACAAACGTTATATAAAAAGAGGATAGACAGACTTTCTTCTAAGGCATGTAGACATTTGTGGAAAATTACGTAAAGTAAAAAAAAAAAAAAAAAAAATCCATATTTTCCAACCTAATGACAAGAAAAATAGATAAAAAAAAATATTTTAGCCACGTATTTAGAGGCATTGTGGAAGGTCCAGAGAACCACTTGCGGCTCCAGAGTTGCAGGTTGGAGAACCCTGATGTAGTGTTTGTAAACCAAAATTTACTGCACTTTCTTTATATAACCATTGGCCTTCTTTTAACGCAAAGAGACATTTTGCTCATGACAACGTGATTAAACACGATTAAAAATTTTAATAGTTGCCCAACACTATTTTTTTTTTAAAATATGGACGCGTTTTACATAAATAATGAAAACACAATTAAAACATATGATTTTATATATAATTAACAGATTTTTAGATATATGTCAAAGCTAACTTGGAAATAATTCACAATTATTACATGCAGCAAAGTGAACTCTGGTAAAAAAAATAAATATATATATATTTTGAAAAAATGAAAATAAAAACTCCAGACCAGTGTTTTTGTGTATATCATTATAATCTGTTCATTTTTTAATTTGTTTCAACACACTATATAAAATCAACATTGTGAAAGGCAACAGTGCACCAACAACTCAACATTAGTCTTCTAACATTTTCTATACAAATATTACTGTCAGACAGACTATGAACTTATATAACTGTTACACATTGCACATGTTGCAAGGATACATAAATCAGTATTAAATTATAATTACATTATACAGTATACAGGTATTGCCATATTATTCATGCATATACAAAGTGAAAAACTCCACACACATAGCTGCAAGAAATGAATTGGCAAGTATTGCTTTAGCACGGTGAGATGAACACTTAATGTGATTGAGTTTTATTCCTTTGTTAAAAATTTACTTCTCGGTGGAGGAATTAAGAAAAACCAGGCTACAACTTAAAAGATACCAATGATGCAATGTGGACAACCACATATAATAGAGAAATAGTCTGATAAAAAAAAATTCTAAATATGTTTAGTTTTTTTTCTTTTTATGATTACCATTACAAAAATATTCTGTCATCAAAGTTTCCAGTAGTGCAAAGATATGGTTTCAGAGATAATACAATTAATTATAGCAGAAAAATAGGGAGTATTTAATTATTTCCCTACAAAATGACAAAAACTCAGAATAAGTTAATATACTCTGAAAGTTTAAAAGCACACACACACAGCAGGTAAGTAAGCAAGTAATCTAGACTATTTGTTTTTAAACAGCCATTTCTGTTGTTGCTTATCCTGCAGACAGCAAGGCAGCTGGTTTATAGACAGAATGACTTAAAACGTTGCCACACAAAAGCACGTCTGACTCAGAGGCAACTTGCCCGGCTGGAAACATCTCTTCATGGAAAGGAATGAAGTGACATGTTTTCTCATGAAGATTCTCTTCAAGTTTGTCCCTTCTCCTTGTCCTTCCCAACACTGTCCCTCTGCCCTGCCTATGCTGGGAAAGTTGTCACAGTAAAGTGAAGCGATGAGAGCGACAGACAACAAAAGCTGTCTGCAGAACAAACCCACCCACCCGAGCCTCTCAGGGGATGAGAGTTTCCTCTGCGTGGAAAGAGGCCCTGCTCTGACACACTACCTGATATTTTACCACAACAGAGTCTGTCTGTCTTGATTTCCTGCCTGTAAAAACAACCTGAGCTGCATTTTATTATTTTTTTTTACCTGTATGTTTACTTGTGTTATAAGTTCATGAGGTAGTAAAAGTGGATGAATCCATACAATTTACTGTCGCAAGAAAAAAAAAAAGACAAAAGAAAAAAAGGCAAAAAATGGGGATTGTGCAGTCTGAATCATAAAAATGAAGCAAACTTAAATTATTTTTTTTAAATTTAAAGTGCTAATGACATATTTGAAGATGTTGGCTGGCTTCTGTGACAAAAAAAAAAAAAAAAAAATCAGACCTGGAAAGCATATTATTCTGGCTTAATGACCAAGCAACTGCTTTGGTTGGACTGCCTCAGCTACCACAACCTTTATAACTGGTGAAAAAGCTCAAGACGCTGAACAACATTCGCACACATGCATATGTACATACAATACAAACACTTATAAAACTGCAATGTGACACCACCACACTCTTATATTTAGAAAAACTTATTTAACACAAAGTGGAAGCAAAAGGGTTGACCCCTCTGAGCTGCAACACTGTGGTAAAATATAATAATAATTCCCTTCATGGAGTAAAAGAGGCACATTTAAGACCTACAAGATGGACATCACATGAAGGCAAGTGAGAAATGCTACATTTTGTTACCAAAAAAAAAGATTTTTCTACAAACCAGTTCTGCATATACTATAAAGCAAAATAAAAACATATATACTGTAGTATTTCATTTGTACATTATTTGCTATGTTGTGATGGTGTTTACTCTTCAAAGTACACCCTTTGGAGTGCACATGAGCCGTGATAATCGAAGGCATAATCTAGGGCCGGTGGCACTTTTACCTCGTTTTAAATATTACATGTCTATTCTTTTACTCTTTTTCATCTTCACAATGATCTAGCATCATGAAAGATAAATAAATAGGAATAATAATTATTTTTTCTCAGAATTTAAATCTTAATTGTTCTTAAGAGCCCAACCTCCACATCTAACCTTTAACCTGGAGGTAATGACAGTCATGCTGCCACATTTTGAACCTTAGGTGAAATTTTGACCCATAGTCCAATCCAAGCTTTTAGAGTTGTGGGGTTAAACTAAAGGCTATGTGAGGTCAAAAGCTCCAATGACTTGTAGCAACAGGGAGAAAACAGGGTCAGGGGCTGAGGACAAATACTATACATAAAGAAAATTAACCTATTGGAACTAGAGACTTTTTCTGTTCTAGTAACCCGGAAGAGTGCATTCAAAATTATTTCACAGTATATTCAAAAGCTGAGTAAAACAGTATATAGAATGTACAGTATACTTAATATTTATACAAAAATATTTCTAGAGCAGGAGCTTGATTACCTAGGAAAAAAGTAGCTTCTTCGTTCTGAGGAATTAGAGGCATGTAGAAGGTGACACTTTGAAGTCCACGCATGTGTGAGCTTGTGAACAGTCACAATTTGCTACATATATACATCTGATCTGTGAGAGGTGATAAGTGGAGGGATGTCGACCACTTATTGATCTTTCAAGGTATGCTGTCGTGTTTTTCTACTGTACAAAAGATGCTTTGTAATGAAGAAGTCTCCTCTTCTTCACTTTGAAGAAATCTGAAGAGGGAAAGAGAAAATCAGATTACTCTGTGAGGATGTAGCGTATACGTTTGATCTGAAGTCAAGAAAGAAAAGACAGATGTTTACTTTTTGAGAGGCACATGCTAATAGATTTTTAACTTGAGTTAGAATGGAGACTAGCTTAGCTCTTTCTACAGGTACCATGTGCTTCTAAACCGCATGATATAGGTCATATTTAATGAGCTCACCTGTTATGGCAGATTGTTTGCGTTTCCCCAGCCTCTGAAGCCGGTAGCAACTCCTGGCTGTGACTTCTAGGTATTCATCCCCAGATCCAGATGAGCTGCTGGACATGGGGGAGCCCTCGCCTGATGAAGTCGATGTCCTCCATGAATCCTTTGTCAGCCCAGTTCCAGGCCTCCCCGCTGGTTGCACCATGCAGCTGCGGTAAAATGAAGGGACGTCTTGGCACCTGAGCTCCACCCATTCAATGCTGGAACCCTGTACCGGCTTGTCGCTCTGGAAGTCAAAGTTCCAGCGCTTGTTAGCCACCTCCACACTCATACAGAGAAGCCTCTGGAAGTCCTGTTGCAGCTGCTGGTGGTCAACAGGCCCGAAGAGATTCCTTCGAACCGGCCCCACCTTCAACTTCAAGGCTTCGATGCCTCCGAGGCATGAGAGCTCTGAATCAGAGGTCATAGCTGGTCCTCCTGTTAATGCTGATGTAGAAGCCATCTCCATGTCCCTGTGAAAGAACAAGATCAATATGAGAAAAGAAAGGTGCATTTTCAGTTCATTTTGTTAGACCTGTGAAGTTTCAACGAGGTGTGATCTCAGTTTTTACACACTTAAACCTCACACACACGTACAAGCTAATTAAATACTCAAACCACACACACCCAAGCAGCATCTGCCCTTGTGGATGCCTTTATGTGATCAAATACACATGTGGGTAAACCAGCAAAATAATTACTGCAACAATAGGTATGTAAACTTACACCAAATAAATCTCCAACAATGCTGACCGCCCTGCTGTATATAAATGAGTCTGATTCTCCACCTGCTCTGGTGCCTGCCCGTCAAAGGTTGACAGAAAAGGTCACAAGGAGAAGAAGCCCATGAAGTCCTTTAGTGAGGAACCCTGCATTCCCCATCTGTCACAGTTAATTAGAGGAATGATGCTGAATTTCTAGATGAAGTTCTACTTTGAGTTTCCAGCTCACAATTATCTCTTTGTACAGTCAGGTAGTGTAATTACATGACTCTGTTAACCCATGGGTACACTTGGGTGTGTTCTGGCAGTGAGCCACCAAACACAATCCAAGTTTAGAATTTGAAATGTCAAAATATTTCACATGAGACTTCTGCTGTGTCATCTTGCACTTTCACACAACTGAGAGTCCTGTCATCTCCAGAAATACTCAGTTTTGGGTTGTGTTAGTGATGAACAAAAGGCTAAAGCAAAGGACCTGACTGACGGCATTGTGGCATGGTGTTGGAACAATCACCTCATCTTGAGTGTAAACATGACAAAGAAGATTAATGTGGATTTTAGACTAAGTAAGAGTAAGCAAAACACTATTCCCATCCTGGGATGAGAGGTGGTGGAGGACTAAACATACCTGGGTGTTCACCTGAAAAACAAATAAACCAGAAATCAAACAGAGACCGTCAATAAAGAGGGACAGAGCGGACTCTAGTTTTCAAAAACTTAGGTCCTTCTATATTTGCACCAAGATGCTCATATCTTCCAAGTCTGTGGAGGAGTGCGTAATCTGCTTTTCAGCCATCTGTTGGGGCAGCAACATTAGAGCCAGAGACTCAAAGAAACTGAAGAAACATATAGAATTTAAAGAAAAAAGCTGGCTCAGTACTAAGACTACTCCGGAGCCCCTTGAGTTGACTATAAAAAAGGATGCTTCAGAATGTGCTCAATAACATAGTGATAAAAAAAAAACCAAAAAAAAAAAAAAAACACACACACACCAAAAAAAACAAACAACAACACCTAAAAAAAACAAAAAAAAAAAACTGAGTGTTCAGACAGAGGCTTCTTCAGCTTTGCTGCAACACAGAATGGGACGAGGTTAATCCTGCCCAAAGCAGCCCTACAAATGATGTCTATAATGACTTATGACTAATATTAATTTAAACAGCAACATTATAAATTTCTTTTTTGTGATTATTAAATAATTATTCTATACTATTTGTACTGCCTATATCCCCCCCTACTGCAAACTGACACACGGTCCTAACAAACATGCAAATAACATATTAAGCTGAGTTACATAAACAGCAAATGCATTGATCTGTACATTTTTGCATTCTTTCTCAATAATCGCCCCAGGGGATTTAAAGGCATCTGCATAGGTGTCATTGTATTGATTATAGTCTTGATTTAGTCGATTCTCTGAGGAAAGCTATTTTCATGCACACAAACGGCAACTCTCTCCAATTTGCCAACCAAATGATATGGACGTGCGCACAAAAATACCAACCATCTAAGCTATCAGCCAAACAGCAGCCTCGGGAAACTGTTGCAGAGACCTAGAGGGGCCCAGGGACGGAGTTAGAGAGAGCTGCGCAGTTGTTTGACACATACCGTGCAGAAATGTAAGAAAAGAAGCCCATTCAAAGTGTTGAAAAAGTGTGAATGCGTACTATAGAAATAAAATTACAGCTTTACTTGATTTAAATACTTTTTTTTTTTTTTTTTTTTTTTAACATGGCTAAGGTAATTTCTGGAGTGCCTTTTGCAAGTGAAAGTTGTTTGCGTTGAAAATGAAGTAGGTAGGCGCGGTCAGGTTTCCACTGTGGTGTGGCGGGTCGGTCCCCCCCTCCCTCCCCCTTCTTGGAAAACAACGAGTCCTTCAATGTAATTACACTAAGATTTGGTGTTGCTATCTCTGCAACACCAAAAACACCTCCGTACCGTTGGGTCTTGTGTTGTTCAAGTGAACAACTTTTGGGTTTTTTTTTTTTTTTTTTTTTTTTTTTTTTTTTTTTTGCGTAACAGTTGGAAGTGCGGTGAGTGCGCTCTGTGACGCAGTTGGATTCACCGCGGATGTGGGTCAATGAGATGCGACACAGAATCGGTCCGCATCTTGTCAACACTACTTTACACACACAACTTTTCTCATGTAAATCAACAACAACAACAAGAAGAAGCTCCCAGCCCATATTTACATGCAACATCGAAATGACAGTAGTAAAAACATAAATATAAGTGGTGCGTTTACCTAAACGTAAATAAGTCCAAACTAGCGTAAAAACTATAAAAAAAAAACTGCGCATTAAACACTGACGCTAAATACAGTCAAGAATATTCATATGTTCCTCTTACCATTAATGTCCTTATCTCAAAGCGGAGTTTGACGGCTCGAGCGTTTCGTTTACTGATGAGAAATATTCACCGTACAAAAATGTGTATGAACAGTCCCGTTGATATGAACAGTGTCTAGGTGGAAAGTCTGAGGAGACACTGCCCACAGGAGGGTCGTGCTTGTTCCCCTTATCTGTGACTTGATTGTTATGGACTCAAGAGACAAGTGGGACGTCCCACGCGAAGATACGGTCACGTAGTGTCTACCGAAAACAGTCACTTTTGGAGCAGAACTGAACATCTTATAAAACTCTCAACGCTGCACAAGTTACATGTTGACAGTGCTGCCAAATTACAAAAAATACGCAGAAATACAAAAGAAATAAACGAAAAGTGACAATCTAGTTATGTTTGTAAAAGTTTCATTAAACATGCACAAAACGGTTAATAATTTTTATTTACCCTGTTATCATCACGTATAAATCCTCTGGCTTTGTGCGCCGCAGTTCCGATCCAAACCTGTTGCTCCTGCACACTGCCGCGCTCCTGTGTCTGACTTCTCCCTCTGAGCGCCGAGAAGTAGGTCAAATATCTTGGCAGTGGCCGCCATTTC